>NC_042623.1:45910750-46510750 GCF_901001135.1 Rhinatrema bivittatum | reverse complement strand
GAGGCTCTTGTAGGGATTTGGTAATTGGGATTTAGTAATTATTGAAACAGTGATTTTAAATTGTGGTAGTGTCAGAAATCTTGGCACAATCGTGATACAGTACGTGTTCATAGATATGATATATTACTGTTGGCAAGAGATGCAATGATAAGTTAGACATTATGTATTATCAACATCTGTTGACAATTTGGATGTAAACCTGATAATATTGAAGAGTTAGATGTTCTATGTTACTTAGATATATCATTTTTATCTAATTGTATATGAATGTGTGAGAGAGTGTGTCTTTTAACACTGTTGCGTAATGAAAGTAACACTTTCATGTTTGAATAAGAAAAATGTTTTTTTGTTGTTATATTGAGTGTATATCTGAAATATTATATAACATGTTATTGGGGTCCCTATACTTATTGCTGGTCTTATAAGGATCAAAGTTGGAGATGATAAGGCCTGAAATGGGCTACCAATGGAGGAGGAGAATGCCGGCGCTGTTAACAGATTTTTGGGCCTGCTTGGGACTGATATGGAGAGGAGCGGTGGGTAAAAGGCTGAGAGGTCTTTATAGAATCTCTGGAATAGCTTTAGAATGGTTCAGGTCCAATTTGTCTGACAGGTTGCAGCAGATGAGAATGAATGGAGAATGTTCTGCATGGCATTCCGTTAGGACTGGGGTCCCGCAGGGCTCGGCCCTGACTGCTTCCTTATTCAACATCCCTCTGTCACCTATCTGTAGACTGTTGCCTAAGATCTGTGCAGGATACAGGCTGTACGTGGATGACATACAGTTCTTTGTTCCTGTACAATCATCATGGTCTGATACACTCAATCTAATTACAGTTTGTCTCGCTGCAATTAAAGAGTGATTTATGCATAATAAATTGTTATTAAGTTTGTCTAAAACGAGATCATAGTGTTTCTATGGTCTACGGGCAGTTAGTGTTATCCACTATTCCTCTTGAGAATACTGAGTTCTCTATAGTAGCTTGTGCGAAAAGTTTAGGTGTTTTGATTGACACAAATTTAATTTTTTGAGAGCAATTTGAAGCCATAGTAAAATCTGGGTTTTACAAACTTCGGCCTAGATTCATCAAATTGCTATAAATATAGCGGAAATAGCGCCGGTGCTAAAAAAAAATGGGCATAGTTAGGATAATTTCCTGTGTATCGCATTGCAGAGGAAATGATCGCATCACGTATTACATCAGCATGTAGCGCGTTGTGTCGCACTTTGCGTCAGCACGTTGCTCATCACAACAATTAAGTTGACTTAGAAAATAGCCACTGCTATTACTAGCAACAGTAGCATGGAATAGACTTAGTTTGTGGGTACTTGCCAGGTTCTTATGGCCTGGATTGGCCACTGTTGGAAACAGGATGCTGGGCTTGATGGACCCTTGGTCTGACCCAGTATGGCATGTTCTTATGTTCTTATCATTTTACGCAGCACACATTGATTTCTGTGTGGCACGTTATTTTTCAAGTTTAGATATACCATCTTCCTGCAGCTGCCTCTTTGAGGGTGTGTCAGGAGTTGGAGAGAGGAGAGGAGAGTTGATGAGTGGATTAGTGGGAGTAGGTGTTTATAAATTTTGATTTCCTGAGTGCGTTGTCTTGTCTTCTGTTCTCATTTGTTTCCCTTTACCTTAGTCTTTTGTCTTCTTTGTGTGAGTGAAAGTTTTTGTCAGTTTGTCTTATTTGTCTGTCTGTGTTTGTGCCAGGAGGAGGAATGTTGGTGAGGAGTGGTGAGTCATGGTGGTGAAGTGGAGATGTGGTGAGGAAGAGTGGTGAGACCTGGTAGTGAAGCAAGGAGGAGTGGTGAGGCATGGTAGTGAGGAGGATGAATGGGGAGGGGTGATGAGGTGTAGTGTGTTGAGTGGAGAGGATGGGGCGTGAGAGGCAGGAGGAGAGGAGTGGGATGGGAGAGGAGAGAAGGAGGGAAGACTATGGCAGGCATGCTAGAGGAAGGAAGAGGAGTAAGAGTAGGGACAAGGACAGGAGTAGAGATAGGGAGGGGGAATGGACAGGAGGAGGTGGAAGGAGGAAAAGGATAAGTCGGAGAGTCTGGTGGGAGGGATAGACAGACGGGCAGAGGGGAGGGGGGAGTTGGTAGGACAGAGAGGAAGGGAGACAAGTGCAGGACGGGGGAGGAAAAAAGGGAAGATTGGAGTGGGAGCAAGAATCAAGAAAGGGAAGACACCTCTCCAGAAGCAGCAGCCAGAAAGCAGGGAGCGTTCACCTGAGGGCGTTGAATTTCAGCTAAGGCTGATATACGTGAACAAGTATAAATACCTAACTACTATAAGGACCTTATAGCTAGTTTCTCTCTCTCTCTCTCTCTCTCTCTCTCTCTCTCTCTCACTCTCTCTTGCTGTGTAATATAGCCTTAACAGGTGCAAAAAGGCCATAACGCGGCTTGGAAAATAACCCTTAGTCCGTAACTGATGAGATTATGTCATTGGGTATACAATATACAGCAAGACCTCCAATTTTCTGCAGCAACTCAGTGGTAGATTCTGTGTGAAAATTCTGCAGGAAAGCTGCAACATATTATACAGGTTATATTTTTTAACTGGTAAAATATTTTCCTTAAAAAAAAAATGTTCAACCTTTTCTTCTGTGAGTCTGGATAATTTATTTTATTCTTTTTCATTCTCTTTTCTTTCTTACTTTCAGGTAGCTCTTTCTTTTTTTTTTACTTTTCATATGATTTTTCCCAGTTCCTTTCTTCTGGTCTCTATCTTTATTTCCTCATGCCAAACTCAAACCCATGCTTTCACAACAGCCCTGTTGCTCTCTGGCTCCCAAAGGTGGCACTTTAATTACCAGTCTGTTCTTCCCTTCTGATACTTACCAGAGCCTGTCATTATCCCCCTGTTCTCTACAGTTCCTCCTCCCTCCCCAGCCTCACCCTTCTGACCTTTCATCCTTCTTCCCAGCTTTACCCTTCCAATCCCTCTCCTTCCTGCCCCCCCCCCCCCCCCCATCCTCACTCCCACCCAAGTTTGACAGTAGAGCTGTGGGAGTCTCTAGCCCAATGGGACAAGAGACGCATTAGCAGCAGCTGCTGGACTGGCTCGGCAGGAGAAGAGCAGGGCCTGCCTAGCGGGATAAGAAAAGCAACAGCTATTGGGCTAGGAAGAAGGGGAGCAGAGCAGCAGCAATGAGGGAAGGGCAGTTTGTTTCAATTCTGTGTCCCTGTTGGACAATTGTGTAGAAATTGCAGAATATCAGAATAAATAGACAGATAAGATACACATTCTGAAGCAGTTACTACAGTGTTATGGTTAAGTAGGAAAGTGGGAGAGAGATCTGGTAGTAATTAACAACAGGGCTTAATTTGTAGGCAAGAAGGAGGTGGAACTGTGGGATGGAGGTAAGGTGGAGCAGAGCTAGAGCCAGGTCTGACTAGTGCAAAGGGGCAGGACCAGGGCCGGATGTGAAAACTGTCTCCAAAACACATGCCCTCTCTCTCAAACACACACACACACCTATACGCACTCATGCTTGATGAGTACTGTGGGTGAACTGGGGTATGGAGGAGAAAGGTGTATAGAGACAGGCTAAGAGAGAATTTGAAAAGAAGTTGGCCGTAGAGGCAAAAACTCACAGTAAAAACTTTTTAAAATATATCCGAAGCAGAAAGCCTGTGAGGGAGTCAGTTGGACTGTTAGATGATCGAGGGGTTAAAGGGGCACTTAGAGAAGATAAGGCCATCGTGGAAAGATTAAATGATTTCTTTGCTTTGGTGTTTACTGAAGAGGATGTTGGGGAGGTACCCGTACTGGAGAAGGTTTTTATGGGTAAGGATTCAGATGGACTGAACCAAATCATGGTGAACCTAGAAGATGTGGTAAACTTAAGAGTAGTAAATCACCTGGACCGGATGGTATACACCCCAGAGTTCTGAAGGAACTAAAAAATGAAATTTCAGACCTATTAGTAAAAATTTGTAACCAATCATTAAAATTATCCATTGTACCTGAAGACTGGAGGATAGCTATTGTAACCCACATATTTAAAAAGGACTCCAGGAGGGATCCAGGAAACTACAGACCGGTTAGCCTGACTTCAGTGCCAGGAAAAATAGTGGGAAGTGTTCTAAACATCAAAATCACAGAACATATAGAAAGACATGGTTTAATGGAACAAAGTCAGCATGGCTTTACCCAAGGCAAGTCTTGCCTCACAAATCTGCTTCACTTTTTTGAAGGAGTTATTAAACATGTGGATAAAGGTGAACCTGTAGATGTAGTGTACTTGGATTTTCAGAAGGCGTTTGATAAAGTTCCTCATGAGAGGCTTCTAGGAAAAATAAAAAGTCATGGGATAGGTGGCGATGTCCTTTCGTGGATTACAAACTGGCTAGAAGACAGGAAACAGAGGGGTAGATTTTCAAACGAGCGCGAACAGCCTACTTTTGTTTGCGCTCCAGGCGCAAACAAAAGTACGCTGGATTTTAGTAGATACGCGCATAGTCGCGCGTATCGGCTAAAATCCTGGATCGGCGCGCGCAAGGCTATCGATTTCGTATAGCCTGCGCGCGCCGAGCCACGCAGCCTACCCCCGTTCCCTCCTAGGCCGCTCCGAAATCGGAGCGGCCTAGAAGGGAACTTTCCTTTGCCCTCCCCTCACCTTCCCCTCCCTTCCCCTACCTAACCCACCCGCCCGGCCCTGTCTAAACCCCGATCCTACCTTTGTCGGGGGATTTACGCCTCCCAGAGGGAGGCGTAAATCCCCGCGCGCGAGCGGGACCCCTGCGCGCCGGGCCGCGACCTGGGGGCGGGTACGAAGGGCGAGGCCACGCCCCCGGACCGCCCCGGGGCGTAGCCACGCCCCCGTACCCGCCCCCAAAACGCTGCCGGCACGCCCCCGAAACGCCGCGCAATCCGGCCCCGCCCCCCGACACGCCTCCCGACACGCCCACTCCGAAAACCCCGGGACTTACGCGAGTCCCGGGGTTGTGCGCGCGCCGGTGAGCCTATGTAAAATAGGCTCACCGGCGCGCAGGGCCCTGCTCGCGTAAATCCGCCCGGTTTTGGGCGGATTTAGGCGAGCAGGGCTCTGAAAATCTACCCCAGAGAGTAGGATTAAATGGACAATTTTCTCAGTGGAAGGGAGTGGGCAGTGGAGTGCCTCGGGGATCTGTACTGGGACCCTTACTTTTCAATATATTTATAAATGATCTGGAAAGAAATATGACAAGTGAGGTAATCAAATTTGCGGATGATACAAAACTGTTCAGAGTAGTTAAATCAAGAGCAGATTGTGATAAATTGCAGGAAGACCTTGTGAGGCTGGAAAATTGGGCATCAAAATGGCAGATGAAATTTAATGTGAATAAGTGCAAGGTGATGCATATAGGGAAAAATAACCCATGCTATAGTTACACAATATTAGGTTCCATATTAGGTGCTACTACCCAAGAAAGAGATCTAGGTGTCATAGTGGATAACACATTGAAATCGTCGGTTCAGTGTGCTGCGGCAGTCAAAAAAGCAAACAGAATGTTGGGAATTATTAGAAAAGGAATGGTGAATAAAACGGAAAATGTCATAATGCCTCTGTATCGTTCCATGGTGAGACCGCACCTTGAATACTGTGTACAATTCTGGTCGCCGCATCTCAAAAAAGATATAATTGCAATGGAGAAGGTACAGAGAAGTGCTATCAAAATGATAAGGGGGAATGGAACAGCTCCCCTATGAGGAAAGACTAAAGAGGTTAGGACTTTTCAGCTTGGAGAAGAGACGACTGAGGGGGGATATGATAGAGATGTTTAAAATCATGAGAGGTTTAGAACGGGTAGATGTGAATCGGTTTTTTACTCTTTCGGATAATAGAAAGACTAGGGGGTATTCCATGAAGTTAGCATGGGGCACATTTAAAACTAATCGGAGAAAGTTCTTTTTCACTCAACGCACAATTAAACTCTGGAATTTGTTGCCAGAAGATGTGGTTAGTGCAGTTGGTATAGCTGTGTTTAAAAAAGGATTGGATAAGTTCTTGGACGAGAAGTCCATTACCTGCTATTAATTAAGTTGACTTAGATAATAACCACTGCTATTACTAGCAACTATAACATGGAATAGACTTAGTTTTTTGGGTACTTGCCAGGTTGTTGTGGCCTGGATTGGCCACTGTTGGAAACAGGATGCTGGGCTTGATGGACCCTTGGTCTGACCCAGCATGGCATTTTCTTATGTTCTTATGTTCTTAATTGGCCCTTTTCTTTTAATCTCCTACTCCTTTCTACCCTAGTAATCCTGATCCTCCATCCTCAGACCCCCTTGAATCCCCCAGTGGTTCTCATTTCCCCTTCCCTCTCCCCCAGCCTCCTGTTCCCTGCAATACAGGAGGAGAAGTGGGTGAGGGTGAGAGACAACAGGAGCAGAGTGGCTGATTCCTGCTCTGTCTACTCCAGGCTCACCCCCTCCTCTTCTCTTCCCTGCGGGCTGCCTGGAGGGGAGGGGCTGGAGTAGAACACCCCTGCTGCTCTGCCTCCTAAAGCTGAAAAGAAATGATGGAACTGCATTCCACTCCGTCCCCCCACAAATGAAGCCCTGATTAACAACATTTGGTTGTATGGTTTCAAATATTCAATCAATTTATTAAAAAGCGGCAGCTCAAGCCTCTCAGCATTTTCCAATCTTATGACTGCTATGGGCCGTGTCGGTTCACCCAAGTTTTCTGATCCTTAAAATTGCACTTGGGAAACCTTTGGGAAAACTTTTATTATAAATGTTAATTCTAGGTGGTTGAAATTCCTTAAGATTCTCCCTGGCAGTTCTCTGCTGCTCTTGGAATCAGCCAAGAGTCACTCCACACCTTCTGGCTCTCATTGGTCCATTTTATTTATAACGTTGTAAATGACGTGATCTCTCGCAGCATGAAGCAACCCTATCACTCTGTGATATCATTTGTGACACTGTGCTTATCATGGCTGCTCCAGGAAATGTGGGGGGAATTGTACAGAAAAGCTTAAGGAAATATTTTTATTTGAAAAAAAAAAAAAAAGCAACATGTTAACTGAAACAGGATAAGGATTACAATTTAAAACGTTACACATGGCAACGTGGGGTATTTACAATATCCAAAGCATAAAACACTTGGCCTCTGCGTGCAAGGACTGACAGGGAAGACTCAGCTGAAATCACTGCTGCCCCGGGAACCGGTAAGAAGTGCTGCTGGATTAGATAAACCAGTGTTTCCCTCCTAGCCCTCTCCTGGAGGCACGCCTAGCAGGTCGGGTTTTCAGCATTGGCACTAGTATGAATAAGGCCTGAAGTTGATGTGCAGCTCTGTCTCAGGCATATTCATTGCAGATATTCTGAAAACTCGACTGGCTCTAGGTATACCTCTGGGGGTTACTTTTATTCCATCACCCGAGACTGCTTCCAGCTGACCAGCTCCTACCTCCCTTGCAACAGTGCCCATGGCACAGACACGAGCGGTCTAGAAAGAATAGCTCAGCAAAAGATGCCACTCATGATGAGGGAGAATCATGCTGAAAGCCAGGAGAGCACGGAGAGGTCATTTTCCCTCAGAAGGGGGGAAAGTAGAGGACATTCTGAAAACTCTCGCTAAAGGCACAAAATCTATTAGGTTGGTGCAGGGCACTGGGAGCAGTGATTTAACGCGCCTCCATGGATTCCGTGATTACCAGTTCACTTTCTGTTCTTCAAGGGAAAACTCCCCTGATCCTCTTTGCCAAGATATAAAAAAAGAGTTTTGTATTTCTTGACCAGCTAATAAGATTCCAGTTCTCTCACAGCCGATAAGGCTACTAGAACCTATATTTTCCTGAGTAAAAACAGGAAGTGCTGTGGGACTCTTTCTTTACTGGAGCTGTGAATGCTAATACCAAGATCCTCCGAGGGATGTGCAATTAAAAAAAAAACAAAAAAAGTGTTCGTTTGGTGTCATTTTTTAATGTGTTTTTATGTTATTTCATTTAAATAAAAAAAGGAAACTATCCATGCTCCCCCTCTTCCATCCCCAATCCCTCCTCCACCCCCCTCCTTCCCTCCAGAGCCCCCCAGTGCCGCCCCTAGCGTCTGGTAATGCTACCCTGGCTACAGGTTTCCTAAAACTGAGTCGGATCATTTTGCTGGTAACACTAGAGGGCAGACTTTCTGCTATCAGAAGACTTCCTAGAGGATGCAAATAAATAACTTGGTACTTTAGATTTAATGTGTTTTTCGATCCTACCTTCCTGGTGTGCCACTCCAAAGCTCAAAGGTTCACATGGAAGAAGCATTAAAGGTGCTTCAGCTTGCTAATGACTACATAGTATTAATTATTGTGCTTCTGTTTATGTATCACTATACAAAAATTGTTCTTGGTGATTTACAACAAATCAGAATACAGAGATGCTATGGTAGATTACTTGTGAAAAGCAATAATATAATTAATAAAACATAACATGCGCCTGAAATAGTTTGTGATACATGATAACAATAACAACATAACTTAAAATCTAAAATAAACATAATATATACTATATCTTTATATCATCCATAAAATGTTTTAACCATTACTGCATAAGGGGTGTGCATCCGTTTTCCACGTATTTGTAATCCGCAACTTATTTTTTGCAATCTGAAAAATACGTGGGGAGGCGAAACGCATCGCAACTCCCCACGTATTCAACAGATATCAGTTTTATTCAGCCTCCTAAATAAACATTTAAACCCCCCACCCTCCTGACCCCCCCAAGACTTACCAAAACTCCCTGGTGGTCCAGCGGGGAGTCAGGAAGCCATCCCTGCACTCGTTTGTGGTTTCCTCACGGCGCCGATAGCCTGTGTCACAGGGGCTGTCGGTGCCATTGGTCAGCCCCTGTCACATGGTCACCAGCGCCATCTTGTGCTCCTACCACGTGACAGGTAGGCCATGTGGCAGAGGTCGCTCCGGGACCCTCGTTGAACCCAACCAGAACTTTTGGCCAGCTTGGGGGGGCCTCCTGACCCCCACAAGAATTGCCAAAAGTCCAGCGGAGGTCCGGGAGCGACCTCCTGTCACGCCGTCCGTCCGATCCCAATACTCAAAATCGCCGTCCCGCCAATACTCAAAATGGCGCCGATCGCCGTCATAGTGGGCAATCGGCGCGATTTTGAGTATTGGCGGGACGGCGATTTTGAGTCTCAAAATGGTGGCGATCGGTGCCATTTTGAGTATTGGGATTGGACGGACGGCGTGAAAGGAAGTCGCTCCCAGACCCCCGCTGGACTTTTGGCAAGTCTTGTGGGGGTCAGGAGGCCCCCCCCAAGCTGGCCGAAAGTTCCGGTTGGGTCCAACGAGGGTCCTGGAGCGACCTCCTGCTACATGACCTGTCACGTGATAGGAGCACAAGATGGCGCCGGTGACCATGTGACAGGGGCTGACCAATGGCACTGGCAGCCCCTGTGACACAGGCTATCGGCGCCGTGAGGAAACCACAAACGAGTGCAGGGATGGCTTCCTGACTCCCCGCTGGACCACCAGGGAGTTTTGGTAAGTCTTGGGGGGGGGGGTCAGGAGGGTGGGGGGTTGTAGTTAATTTAGTAATAACGTATTTACAGATCGACAACTTATTGAATTCTCCTTACTTCCGCATGAAACGGAATTGACCCCCCACGAATACCTATCACGTGCGCAACGAAAACTTTTTGCCTGCACATCTCTAATAAACAGAACCAAATCTGATCTCGTACTTCATTTCAGCCCTATTATTAAAATCTCATCTGTTAATTAAGGTCGGAAAAACTAAAGAAAAAAAATTCAACCAAACATTCCATTCTCAAACCTCCCTAAGAAGAACATAAGAACCTGCCATACTGGGTCAGACCAAGGGTCCATCAAGCCCAGCATCTTGTTTCCAACAGTGGCCAATCCAGGCCATAAGAACCTGGCAAGTACCCAAAAACTAAGGAGCACACGCGTACTTTTGTTCGCGCACCAGGCGTGAACAAGAGTACGCGGGATTTCGAGAGATACGGCGTTTCGGGGGTGTGTCACTCGTGACACACCCCCGAAACGCCGCGTCGCTCCCGGCACGCCCCCGACACGCCCCTCCATACAAGCCCCGGGACTTACGCATGTCCCGGGGCTTGCGCGCGCCGCCGAGCCTATGCAAAATAGGCTTGGCACGCGCGGGGGGTTTGGGGTAGGTTTTCAGGGGGTACGTGCGTATCTTACGCGCGTACCCCTTTGAAAATCTACCCCTAAGTCTATTCCATGTTACCATTGCTAATGGCAGTGGCTATTCTCTAAGTCAGTGGTCCCCAAACCTGTCCTGGAGGGCCACCAGCCAGACGGGTTTTTGGGATATCCACAATGAATATGCATGAGAGAAAATTTGCATGTTATGGAGGCAGTGCATGCAAATTTTCTCTCATGCATATTCATTGAGGATATCCCAAAAACCCGACTGGCTGGTGGCCCTCCAGGACAGGTTTGGGGACCACTGCTCTAAGTGAACTTAATAGCAGGTAATGGACTTCTCCTCCAAGAACTTATCCAAACCTTTTTTAAACCCAGCTATACTAACTGCACTAACCACATCCTCTGGCAACAAATTCCAGAGTTTAATTGTGCATTGAGTGAAAAAGAACTTTCCCCGATTAGTTTTAAATGTGCCACATGCTAACTTCATGGAGTGACCTCTAGTCTTTCTATTATCCGAAAGAGTAAATAACTGATTCACATTAACCCGTTCTAGACCTCTCATGATTTAAAAAACCTCTATCATATCCCCCCTCAGCCATCTCTTCTCCAGGCTAAAAAGTCCTAACCTCTTTAGTCTTTCCTCATAGGGGAGCTGTTCCATTCCCCTTATTATTTTGGTCGCCCTTCTCTGTACCTTCTCCATCGCAACTATATCTTTATTGATATGTGGCGACCAGAATTGTACACAGTATTCAAGTATCCCTCCTGCAAATCAAAATCAAGTACTAAAGATGATGCAATAAGCAGAGCAGCCACATGAGTCAGGCCACGGGAAAAGCATGAATTAAGTAATTAATTCTGCAGCTTTTAAAATCCTTTGCAATAAGGGGAGATTTACACTTTTTTTTTATTTTACATTTGTTTTCACTTTTTCACCCATTTAACTTGCTTGCAAAATTCTCTCCTAGTCAGCTTTATAACTTGTGTATTAGCCCAGGGTCTGCAGTGCCTGAAGCTAAATAGACAACTGGGGAGTCAATGACAACCTCCATCTGAAAGGAAACAAAGCTGAGTAACTCCGTCTGACTCAGAGACGTTCCAAAGCTAAATAATTCCCTAGAGTTCTTTAATGCTTGAAAAAATGAATTGTCAGTGATTTCCTAGTAGCCCTGGTCATAAGTAATTGAACCTTACCTTTCTGGATATACCCTTTTGTGAGCTATTGTAACACCTAATGATTACACATCAGTGCGGTAGGCCCAGTATGCAATGCCAATGACGAACCAAGATATCAACAAAATAACTTGCAAGTTAATTGAGGTCCTCGATGCACCTAATTTCTTTTCTGGAAGATTCCCCCTCTTGTAAAAAGTTAAAAAGTGTCATGTTGTCCTATATATGGTTATAGTTATAACCCCACCACGGTGTGCCTTTCCTGCATGGGTGGGACCATAAAAGAATTTCTAAGTTCTTTGGGGCAGGAACCCTGGCTAGCTCTTCTTTGTGCTCCTTTCCTTAGGGTGTAAGTCCTTTTAGTAGGGGGGGAAAGGTTTATTTTCAGGGCCCGGTGTGGGGGTGACTATCTTCCTTAAGTGTGATATCCCTGGGAGAGTGGTAATTCTCTTCACTGTGGAAGCTATGTGCCAACAAATCACGCAGGATGCGCTGGGTTAGTGCCCAAAACTTTACTGAATAAATAGTCAAATGGAATGGCACAATTAAATGAATCCCAGCACCACAGTCTGTCTTCTCTTGATTACAGTCTTTACCCTGCATATGAGCAGGAATCTTTCAAGCAGGCTAGGGGTCCAGCCATCCTCAAGGATTAGGTAAGGTGGCTGCCCCAGTGGGCAGAGTAACCCTTAAGCTAGTCAGGAAACCCCTTCCTAATGATGGCCAAAAATCCTGTCCATGCACAGAGAGTCCATAGTAGCATAGTAATGATGGCAGAAAAGGACCAGTGGTCCATCCAATCTGCCCAACAAGCTTCTTATGGTAGTATCTGCCACAACTTGCAGGTTACCCCATGCTTCTCTTAGGGTAGCAATTGCCATTCCGTGCAGTCATTCAATGAGCCTTCTTGAAAATTCGGTGCTGATATGTTTGGCTTATGGACTTGGCCTTAGAAGCAGTCCTGTACTTTTTCAATTATGTCTGCTTATCAGTACCGCAGACCGTATAAGTCAGGGCCTGTATTGATGGTCATCTGACTCCAATTCCTCTTCCATCCCCTCCCTCCCCACCACCATCAAAGCATAGAGCGATCTTGTAGTTGCATCAAAAGCATCAAGGCTTATTAAGAGTAGTAATTATCTGGCTTCTGATAAGGTTAGAATTGCTACTCTGTGCAGGTTACCCCCATGCTTATCAGTTCCCCAGACCGTAAAAGTCGGGGCCCCTCATTGGTTGTTGTCTGAATCCAACTCCCCTTTTCCCCCTGCCATTGAAGTGGAGAGCAATGTTGCAGTTGCATCAAAAGTCTAAAGGCTTATTGGTTAAGGGCAGTAACCATTGCACCAGCAAGTTACTCCTTGCACTCTTTTCTTCATTTCCATCCTCTAGCTGATATGTTTGGTAGCCCACGGGTCTACCCTGTGAACCGCAATGCTTACCTCCAGCCCTGAGTCCGGTAAGGAGAATGCCTATGCTGGGGAAGGTCCATGAGAGGATCTGCAGCAGGCCACCCTGCTCTGCTGCCTCTGCTCTCTCTGACGTCTGCCCTCACGTGCTGCTCTGATCCTAGGTGCACGCGCATGACACTCTGCTAGATTTAAAGGGACCTTGACAGGAAAGCCTCCGCGGGCCCTACAAATGAAATCATCAAGGCTGCCCTATAAAAAGGCAGTTCCCCTGCTTCAGGACATCTCGGCAATAGGTCCACTACTTTGGTAGAGCAAGTTGCCTCAGTGTGTTCCTAGTCTTCGTTCCTGCGTTCCTGGTCTTTGTTCCTGTTGTCCTCATCTTTGTATCTTTAGTTCCTGGTCTTCTTCTTTATCTTGTGGTCAGTCTTCAGTTCTTCTTCACTTCCTCATCCTGTAGTCAGTCTTCAGTTCTTCTGTGTCATCAGTGTCATCTCTGCCCACTTGTGCTGTTCCTCGTCTCCCTGCTTGTCTATTCATTCCACCTTCCCTCGGATGGATTTCTGGTTCTGACTTTGGCCTGCTAGACTCTCGATTTGCTTGAACTCTGCTTGCCACTGACCACTGCCTGACTCATGACCATGCCTACCTCCAACTACACCTGAACCCAGCCTTCCTCGGACTTTGGCCTGTGACCCAACCATCTCTCTGGACATCCAGCTCATCAGGAGAGGCTCCCGCCTAAGACCTGCCGACCCCGATACCCGAGGGCTCAACCTAATGGGAATGAGGGCTGGTATAGGACAAGCTCCAGTTGGGCCTCTGCCACAGCCAGTTCTGCCAGCTAACAGTGGGGACCTGAAGGGCTCCTCTCTGCAAGTTGTGCCAACTCCACCTGGTCCAAGGGTCCACACCCACAACACTAGCCTTAAGGGATCTACAGTGTTTATCCCATGCCACTTTGAATTCTTTGACTGTTTTTGTCTTCACCACCTCCTCTGGAAGGGAATTCCAGGCATCCACCACCCTGCCCATGAAGAAATATTTTCTGGTGTTGGTTCTGAGTCATCCCCCTGGAGTTTCATTTCTTGACCCCTAGTTTTACTGATTTCTTTCAAACGGAAAAGGTTTGAAGTTCATGCATCATTAAAACTTTTCAGGTATCTGAAGATCTATATCATATCTCCCCTGCACCTCCTCTCTTCTAGGTTAGTCATATTTAGATCCTTCAACCTCTCCTCATAAGTCTTCCAATACTGACCCGAAACCTCTCTCTCCTCCCAGTGAAGACTCCTGATGGGCATCCTCAATGATTTTCAAACGTTTCTTACTCACAGTTAGTAGATCTTTCCCTTTTTAATACAATGGGGATCCCTTTTGGGAGGGATCCAATTGCAGCTGTATCTTCACAGGTCCTTAGATGGGTAGGGGCAGAAAAACACTTCCTCCCAGATCTTCACAAAACAATTTCTTCTGGTTCCCAATAAGGAAACAACAACCGAGCTGCCCCTTGCAATGAATCACCACCTCGACAGGCAAGTTTTCCCTATCCCTGGGCGACCCAAACACAGGGTTCCAAGTTCTCTGAATCCAGGAAAGGCCCAGGTGTCCATTAAGGCTCCTACCATGTAAAAGTCCAGAAAATCCCAAAATATTCCTATGAGGAAACCTTTACCCACCAGGGAATGACAGGCAGGGAAATCCCCAACCTTATTCACAGACTGCCAGCTGGGAGGGCCAGAGCCCCAAGAGCAGGCCCAAAATCAACCTAGGTAAAATCTCCAACCTCCTCCTAAACTGCAGACTTATACTAGCCCCAGAGATCTTGGCAGTGCGCTGCTATTAACTCTCTGAAGTGGGATGTCCATTCCAGCACCCTCAAGGGCAGGGGCTGCACATGAATGGGTCCTCCCCTAACTATTCCCTCACTAACTGCACAGCCATGACATGTCCCAGGGCTTACTGGTAACCTGACAGGATGGTCAGGTTACATAGTGATAAACAGACTTACATCTGCAATGCACTTGCTTCAAGGGAGAACGCAAATGGAAGAAAAATAAGAAACATAACAAAAGAAAAACAACACACATGGGGATAAGGCTGTCTTTGTAATATTCTGCAACGTGAAAATTATACTGCAATTCAGAACTCCAATGATGACAGGTTGTAGCATTTTTGATTTAGTACTAGTAGACTCTCTAGGCATTGAGTATGAATATTGTATTACTAGTAGTAAAAGCCCCTCTCGAGACAGGAAAATACTGTGAAGTATAGGAAGTGTGGTAGTAGAGAGAGAACTGGCCAATTCAGAGAGAGAAAGAGGGGCAGAGCTGGAGAGTACAGCCAGAGAGAGGGACGGAGCTCAATTTCCATATTCGGTAGTAGAGAGTGGATTGGACAATGCAGAGGGAGGGGGAAGAGCTGGAGAGTACGGGGGAAGGGGAGGGGCAGAGCTAAAGATTGTAAGCCCTTTGGGGACAGAGAAACACTTATGGTGCCTGAATGTTATCTGCTCTGAAGTTCCAAAAAGCAGAATATAAATACAAGAAATGTAATCTAATCTAAGAGTAGAACAGAGCTGGAATATATGGTAATAGAGTAGAGAGTCAATTGGACAATACAGAGAGAAAAGGCTGGAACTGGAAAGAGGAGGGAGAGAGGAGGCAGAGCTCAATTTGCATACTGGTTATTCAGGTGCAAGGCAACTTTCATCTTTATTATAGCATGGGATGGCCTCCTCTAACTGTGATTTTGCAGTTAATATGAAAGCATCAGTATTTTGTTTACAACCAATGCTACTGAGGTATCTATCAGTCACAAAAACTGTTGTGTGTGTTGACAAGGACAACAGAG
The DNA here is from genome assembly GCF_901001135.1 of Rhinatrema bivittatum. Taxonomy (NCBI): domain Eukaryota; kingdom Metazoa; phylum Chordata; class Amphibia; order Gymnophiona; family Rhinatrematidae; genus Rhinatrema; species Rhinatrema bivittatum. The sequence continues at coordinate 46,495,172 of NC_042623.1, read as the reverse complement.
CTCAATGGAATTGATGACTGAGTTCAAAGGTTATTGTGTAAATTGAGGGAGATAGGGATGATTGGCACATATCAACGGTTGTTTTGCAGTAATAGTGAGAAGTTCATGTGGCTGTTTCCGCAGTTGGCAATAATTGCTCTAGGAGCTCTGACAGAGATAGTGAAGTTTTATGTATGACACGTATAATAGTGATACATTGGCTTTTCCTGAGAGCAATGGGTGGACTGACTGTATGTCTGCAGAGTTAACATACGAGCTCAGCATTCAATTAGTTAAAAGAGAACCAAACTGGTAGAGATTGTAGCTCATGTACATAGAAGTTCACTAGTAATAGATAAAGACCATGCACAAAATATAGAAACATAGTAGCATAGTAGATAACGACAGATTAAGACCAAGTTGGCCCTTCTAGTCTACCCCATTGAGATTGTTCCATTTTGGGTAGATGAACATATAAATTTCCATATGCAACCCAACACTGACCTCACCCCCACCTCTTATCTTTTACCTGATCTCTCAATCCTGCCTTTCATATCCATCCCAAGCATGCCCAAAATCCACTAAAAGTGCTGTCCTCTATCACCTCCACCAGTGGGTCATTTCAGGCCTTCTTATCTTCACCTTTTATACTTACAAGACCAGTACATACTTTAGCTCACCGAGCCAAGCTATAGAAGGATCTGTTCCAGAGCAGAAAATGCAATTGCAGTTCAGTTGGCATAATAAAAGTATGAAATGTTCTGGGTTATTACCTTTTTTTTTAAAGACTTTTTAGAAGGAATTACTCAGATGAAATGTTGAAAAGTGAAAGAGATCAAGTCAAAATGTTTTAAGGTTCTTGACCCAGGTGTTTTAACAAAGTAATTTCTCATAGTTGATGCCAGTAGGGTAGAGCTAATTAAACTACATACAGATTAGTTGCTTACATGTGCAAAATAACTCATGTTTTTGCCAAAAGATCTGTGAGTAGCAAAGTAGCTACTGTTTTTATATTTGCCCATGAGTATGTACATATTTATACGTTCCCAAAACATTTTAAAAAAGATTTCTAGATGGTATCAAATTCTCTTAATTCTGAGCAGACAATAAAAACACAATACAAATGCAAGCATATAATTCCATAGTCACTTGTAGCAAACAAGGAAACAGGCTAGTAAATAGCTGAGAGAGGTTAAACATTGCCACAAGGAAGAATTCCAGGAATTTGTTTTTGTAAAATTTCAGATATGCAAAAAAGTATTTTTCAACAATAACTGTTTTTTTAAGAGATTTCAATTTCACTGACTCAACAGCAGAAATTCCTCAAGAGGATAATATAGACCACACTGGGGTTCTGGGCATGGTTTGTATTTCATCTTCAAATGACTTGAGGCCATCAAGTTGAAATACCTCTTTCCATTTCTGTTTTGATATCAGAATGCTCCCAGTACTCAGTTTATGGTTGGTTTATTTATTTATTTATTTATATTCCACTTTTCGGCAGTTCAAAGTGGATTTAGACCTTTTTCCTTTAAACACAGACATATTGGAAAAAGAATAAACTCTTTGTGACACGTACAGTTCCTGAAATTTATTTCTTCAGGGGCATAAATACTAAAATCAGTAAAGTCATATCAGCGGATCCTGAAGTTCTTCAGATATGCAGATAGTCCCCATTTGTACAAAATTCCTGAGCTGCATAGAAGGCCAGTATCTGGAAATATGTAGTCCATGGTATTTTCACTTTTACCACTAAAAAGATACTTGAGCCAATTCAGAGCATTGAGTGTTGGAAATGTACATGGGTTTTTTTTTTTACACATCTGATTTTCACAGGTTAGAGGAAGTATGGTTTATTGAGCTAACTGTGCAGTTTCAGCCTCCCCGTAACCTAACCAACTAACCCACTAACCATCAACTGTGGCACCTGATACTTCTATTCCCTCCATCTGTTACAGCAAGCAATGCACTTTTGTTACAGCCTTGATTTCATAAGGCCACGGGTGACTTCTGTCCCTAGCAGGGCCATCAGAAGGAGCAGGCAAGATGGGCAGTCGCCCAGGGAACCAGACTCGGGGGCACCACGCGCCCGCCACTCTCGCTGTCACTGAAGCTGTGGAAGAAGTAAGTTCCCGTGCAGATGGACCCACACGGCCATGTCGTCAAAAAGGGATCTGTGTCATCAGAGAGGGCCTCCGGCCAGCTAAATCATGAGAAGAAACCCCTCCCTCTGGCTGGTATTGTCATCAGAAGGGCCCTCCCCCCAACCACCCAGATCACCATGTAGCCCGCAACGATTCTGGGCCCCAGCAGCCTTTCCTGTATCCAGAAGTGGGAGGCCATGTAGGATGGCCTATGGATGCTTTCCAACGAACCCTAGAGCTGTTAACGTGTATCTTTCACTGTCATTTCTTTTCCTAGTTTTCTCTTGCACTTCTGCTTTGGGACATTTTTAAAGCTATGTGTAGATTTTTTTTTTGGCTGTACTTTTTCCAGGTTATGCTCTGCGCATCCTCAGGCCTCAAAAGCTTATGAATTTGCTTTATTTGTATCAGGGTCTTGGTTTTAGGTCATTTGTTCTCTTTTTGCTTAGTTTAGATCTGGTCCTTAGTTTGCATTAATTAATTAATTTATTTTTTTTTACTGTAAAGTTTTTAAACAAACCTCAAGATTCCACTCCTAACAAAGCAAGAGAATCCACAGTGGAGACATCAGGTGGCAAACACTAAGCAAACCAGCAAGTGCCACAGTCTGTGGAGCACATCTGTTCCATGAAAGCTATTTTATAATATAGGACTGAATTTTCAAGGCAGACTTTCGTGCATAAGTCTGCTTTGAAAATTCGAAGCTTGTGCCAGTCCGCGTGCGGACAGAAGCACACGGATTTACACCTGCAGACATAACTGAAATTCATGTCGATTTATGAGCTTATGTTTGAAAATCAGGTAAGATTGTAAATTCTTTCTCCACTGCAACTTCTTCCAGAGTGCACGCAAAATTATGCATGTAATCGTTGCACATATACACTGCTTGAGTTTCAGAAAGTGAATTACACGCATAAGCTGGGTTGTAGGCTCATAAATCCTTTTGACAATCAACTTCCATATGTCTCTGTACTTTTTAACCTCTAATCTGCCTCATGGAGAACCTGGTCCATTTTGTATTGCTCATCTTTCTTGTATCTATGTCTAAATGTATATCCATTTGTATATTTGTTCTGCAAGGTGCCCTAAGTAAGGCACTATATAAAAGCCATCATAATAATAACTAGGAAATAAAAGATAAGGAAGGTAGCAGATAACAGTAGGAAGCAAATGGGACAGGATGGAAGATTGGAAAACAGAAGAATAATTGAGTGGCAAACTGTAGATATATATATATTTTCTTTTGTTATGCTTCAGGCAGTGATATGAAATGATGGGGCTGCTATTAAGGTATATCACAAAGCAAATGCATGTGTCCTTCTCGTTAGAGCATTCAAATACCTTCTAAAATGATGATAAATTATTTAGCATTGCACTGAAATGAGGAGACAACTGTAGCTATAGTTACCAAGAATGCCACCGACCTTTGCTTTCCAGAAAGAGCCTGGCAGCAATCTGCTGAGATTTATTCAAAGATGTAGTCGTGCAGAGGCAAGTTGGGGGCCACGGGGCTTTGGAAAGGATTCAAATGCGCATGCATTAAAAATTAAAGCCTCCGATCTCTAGTCCTCCTCTCAGCCCGCAGGTTTCGCAAAATTTGCATCTTTTCTGATGAAGCTCTTGATGGCTAACCTTTTCTTTTCCTCTTTCTATTATTTCTGTATTTGCAGTTCCACAAAGACTGGGATAAATAGAGGGCATAATGTATAAAAAAAAAAAAAAAAAAGGAAAAAATGAAGTGCTTTTTCACTCTGACTGCTTACCGGTTTCAACAAAGGCCTTTACGGTAGAGACATCATTTGTTCTGTAGGGGGAGAAAAAGAAAGATGTAATTTCTAAAGCTTTAATAGCAGATCTGTGAACTTAAATAAAAGATGTTGGCATACCTCAGTTAGCACAGAATGAAAGCTGCTGTGGCAGGGCCTTACGGGATACATGGGGGGAAAAGCCCAATGATCAGTTATTATTGAGAGCACATGAGAGACCTGAGCTGGCTTAAAATGTCTACCGATAAGAGCATCTCTTTCTCTGACCACAGGCAAAAGAGGAAGGATGGAGAACCTCAGGCAGGGGCTGTTCTCAACAGTGCACTCGATCCCCCCTGAGGCATGCGGACAGCAGGCCCCCTCCCACGCCCTTCCAAAGTTGCAGCCTGGGGAGAGGAGGAGAGATGGGGGGCCCTCCAAAATCAAGGCCGCTGGAGTGCTGTCCCGCAGGCCCTCCACTATTCTGCCTTTTGGGAAGTCTGCCCCTGGCTGACAAAAGAAAAAGCGCTGCCAGCTAGCCCCATTTCTCCATTGATCCAGCTTTGGTTTTGATTCATTGTGTGCGAGGGCATAAAGCACTGATTTCCTTCCATAAAGAAGATGACAAGGTCATGCATGCTTTAGAGATAAAAACCAGGAATGGATCCGTCTTTCCTGAAAATAAACTGGAGCTAGTTGATTAGAAGGGGCAATGCAGGAGCCATAAATAGCCCTGATAACTATACTCCGATGGGTAAATCACTCCATAATGCAGCTCTAATGTCTCCAAATCAATTTGTTTCGTATAGACCATGACAGGGATGAACCTCACTCATGAGGGTATGTTAGGCATGATGTAAGTCTCTCAAATGTAGCCACTAGCGCTCTTCTTAATACTTGGATTGTCTGCCTTCCATTTCTACTTCCTGGTTGCTTGCAACCAATCTGCTGATTGCTTTCACACACCTGCCTCCTACAACCAATCGGTTAAGCCTGAGAGAGTCCACTACCCATCTCCTGAAGTCCTGCTGTTCGGGGAGGAAGGGCAGAGTGCAATCAGATCTCCTCTCCTTCTGCCTATGGCCACTCAGCTGACCCCTCACTCCCATGGCCTATCTCAAGGAGAGAGAGTGGAGCTTGTTGCTCAAATGTGATGTCAATTGCCTCCAGGTACAGGGGGGAGGAGGGGGAGAACTACGGTGGCCAGTACACAGTAGGATGGCTACTGAGGCAGAAGGGAAACAGGCGGGGCAGACGTTGGGGGAAAGAGGAAAAAAGGCAGGATGAGATGGGGGTAGCGAGGGAGGAAAATGGAGGACCAATGAAGGCCCAAGCTGTAAAAATAGTGGAGGGATGGGAAAGGAGGCATTATAGGGAGGGATGAGGAGTGATGTGAAGATAAAGAAATAGGAGAAATAGGTGGAGGGAAGGTAAGGCAAAGAAAAGGAATGGAGGAGAGAGGAAAATGGAGCAGAGGAGTAGATGAGGGAGCTGGGAGATATGAGAAAAGCTAAGAAAGAGGGGGAGGAGAAAGGAAGAGATAGAAGCTCAGAAGAGAAAGACGGAAAGAACAAGGGAGAAAGGCGGTGCCGCGGGAGAAAGAGCACATTCATTTATTTATTTTAAAGATTTATAACCGATGCATGTCCAAGGTTCAAGGCAAGGATTGGTAATCCAACAGGCATAAAAATTAAGACAGGCTCTAAATAATACAAACGTAAAAGAACAATGCAGAAGCAAACTGAAAACAATATGCAAAAACAGTGCATAAACTGCATCATAATTTAAGCAGACTGTGTGACATGATGCAAGGAAAAATGAAGAGAAGCATCTGCCTAATGAGGATCTGGCGGGAAAGTCTGTTGGAACAAATCTGTTTTTAAAGCTTTCTTAAAGCACTGGTTATCGACGTATAGAGTCAGGGAGGTTATTCCAGAGGAGGGGGTCAGCGATAGAGAAGGCCAGTTCGTATGTTTCAGAGAGTCTGGCGAGACGAAGGGAGGGATCACTTAGTAAACCTTGCAGTGCTGATTTTAATGCCCGACAGGGTTTATAAATTCCCAGTGGGGAGAGGGTAACAACAGGGCATGATGGGCTCCCCCTCCCCCAGTACACTTGGAAAGTTATGTGTGCAACTGTAGTGCACACCCATAGTGTTCACCATCCCCCAGGTAAAAAAAAAAAAAAATTAGAGGGAACATTGGTTAGGAATGACATATTGTGAACATTGATCTGTTGTAACACACTTTGAGCTCTCTAGTTGGAAAAGTGTGAAGTAAGCAAACAACGATGATGATCATCTTTGCATTTCCGATGGAATCAAGCTACCACATTTTCCCTTCTGTGGGGAATCGGGGAGCCATATGGTGTGTGTATATCTACCTCTCTACATAATCTGTCTAAAACATGTCTCTATAACAGGCATTTCAAGGCACTCCATAGGTCCTTCTGCACCTTTTCTTTTAAATCTCAGAAAGCGGGGTCAGCAGAGAAAGTCAGTCAGAGAGAGAGAGAGAGAGAGATCAAGGCATATGGCAGGTGAACGAGGCTTTAAGAGCCAATTCACTATATACAAATGCACATTAAGAACAGGCAGACTCTCTTCTTCTTCACGTAGATGTTAGGGCAAAGAAAATTAAGATTTCTTTTCTCTTCCCAACTTTCATCTCATTCTGTGAAGAAATATGTGCCTTCCGGTTTTTGAAACCAACTTGCACCTACACCTCCACCCACCCCAAATGTTATCCCAAATGTGAAGGTGCCTACAATGATATTATATCCATGACATTTTAAATCCGTGGCTCATAAACAAAGCTCCCTTTGCAGCCTCCTAATAGAAACCTCCCAGACGCTGCAGTTGTCCCTTCTCGTTCTCACACACTCTTCGTTCCATACCTGCTGCAGGGTTGTAGTTTTACTACAATTAAGTTGGGCGTGGACGGTTCCACCACTAGCTCTGATGCATCAGGATCACTGATGTTCACTAGGCGCCAGGCAGCTTTTTTCCGAAGGTGATCTAAAAGGTGGCTAGTAGCTTTCCAGTCCACAGCGGGTAAAACCAATGACGAAGGCGAAGAACCAAGGATCTCCTGCAACAAGTAAATCCAGAAGTTGGTGTTGATCAGCAGGACTAACAGCTGCTGTGGTATAATTTGAAAAGAAAGACAAAATAACTGTCGACCAATCAGTTTTCTCAGGCCTCAGTGTTCCACAGGCCCATCCCTCTATTTTTCCCTCGATAACGAGCCATGCAGCTCTGCCATTGCGTTGTCATCCTAGTGCCATCACAAACCCCCTCTTTACAGACAAACGTCCGAAATACACAGAGGTCTGGCTCTGATCGCCCCATCCTCAAGGCAAGAAAATAATCTTCAAAAATATATTGTTTGCTTTTCTATTTGCTTGTATTATTTATGTGCAGACCCTCCTGGTCAGGTCACTAGGGGCCTCATTTTCTAAAGTATCGCAGGCCTGTGATACTTTAGGTAATGAGAGGTGGGGGACCGAAACGGGGGGGCGGTCCTGCGCTAGCCGGCAGCGATCGCACTGCCGCGGTGCGATCGCTGCCGGTTTCGCACCCAATAGCACCACCATAGAAGGTGTAGCTATTGGGTGCGAAATAGGATGCGAAAAGGCCCTTACCTTTTCATCGTCCGCGGTGTCTTCGCGGAGTTGGCTCCGGTGACACCCCGACTCCTCCTCTTCCGGGGCAGACTCCGCCCCCATCTTGGTATCGCACGCGATAAGGGACTTTTCGTGTGTGAAATGTCCCTTATAGTGTGCGATCCGTCTGGTAAATGACCTCCTAGATGTCATTGTCCCTGTCCTTAGAACACACCACCCATCCCTCTCAGTCTCTCCCACCTGGAGGTTCTGGATTGGATGCCTCAATGCTATTTAGCCCAGCAACACTAATGTTCAGGGGGAAGGGGAGTGGCGGGTTCAGTTTGAGGAAGCAGTCAAAGAGTAAAGGTCTATTTTTTCCACACTCTGGTGGGGGCTTTACCCAAAGGAGTTTATTTTAGAAGTGATATCTCCCTGCCTCAGGGTCCTTCTTATAATTTGCAGACAGATAGATTTTTAAGCCTGATACCCTTTAGGGGCAAAGAGGCTCTCACCAGGGGAGCAAAGACCTACGAGCCTATTCTAAAGCCTAGGTAGGTAAGCACCAGTGACGGATCCTGCTGCGAGAGACAGTGAAGGCAGGGGAGAGATCCGGTTTAAGATTTAAAGTGCTTTTTGGATTTTAGCAGCGTGGAGAGGTTTTTGGATCCCCCTTTTCCCCACTGAGAGTCCAGAGCGGAGAGCCTGCCTGATCCCACCGACTTTTCCCCCCACAAGAAAAGACCCAGGAAAAAAGAACAACCAGAGTTGAAAGGAACAACTAAATTAAAGAAAGGAAGAACAAGAATGGGGAGATCCCATCTGGATTTCCTCCCAAGGCTGGATGTCCAAGTAGAAGACGTCTATAAATAAGATTTTTTGCAGTAAATCTGGGGATACCTCCACTAGGATTCCCTTTACAGCCGCTGGGAGAGCTCACGCAGTTAAAAATCACCACGAGCTCTACCCACAGGCCAGGTAAAAGGACACCAACCTACCCAGAAGTATAGCTGTACCATCAGTCCGATGTAATGTATTATTGCCAATCAGTAAACTTTTATTTATTACAGCCTCTCACCTCATGGGAAGCACCACTATGGTACACACACACACACTGGCGACCTTTTTCATTGTCTGGGCATTAAGCGAGAACCTCTCCCCATAGAAAGAATCCCCCCACCCATGGATTGAGAGTCAGCGTGGGATGTAACATACTAGCTGGAGCAGCCCTAGAAGATATGAACTAGTTGTGTGCCCTGAAAGGAGTTACTACTCCTAAAGAAGGGGTTACATTTATGAATGCAGTTACTTAGATTTCTATTTCTTCTCAATTTAGATTTTCTAACAGGGCTGTAGTTGGGCGAGGGGCGTACACAGCAGGGGGAGCGGGGCTGGTCTGCCGTCATCGTATACAGTGGCAAAACAGTTATTGCTATCCCTCTTGGTGAAAAGATGGAGAGGGGACGATGGGGGGGGGGGGGGGTCACTTCCCACGGTTCCAACATGGGGCACTAAATTCACTCTGTGCCCTAACAATCGGGGGGGGGGGGGGGGTTTGGCCATTGGGAGGCACTGCTCTTCGATTGGAGGTCGCTGAATCATGGAATATTTTGACTTTGTTTCTCTGCATCAGGTTATTATCCTCAGGATACTTAAACAGATATCTTCCGGTTTGGATCACACTCAGGATTTATTCTCATACAGAAAGCTTAATATAAAAGACCAATAGGTTCTCTTCACCTTATTAACGTAAACATGGTACCAAAGGAAGAAGTTAGATAAATCATTGCACTCACAATCAGATCGGTTCCGTTAGCATTCGTATATACTACAAGCACTGCAAACAGGTTCAACATAGATTCAGACAGAGTTATGGATCTTCAAATCTGGAATCCACAGCACATCTCACAGCCCTCAATTTGCCGGGAAGGCTCTGGTGTTTCCAGCTATCCCTGTGGACTAATCTGGATCCTCAGCAGCAGGGCAGCAGGTCTGGGCTTTAGGCTACAAACAAACAAGCCTTTCCTGAGCCGTTCAGCCTCTGATCAGGAGAGTTACATGGTGGTTCAGAGGCAAAGGTCCACGCCTCAGGTGGGACAGACATTGGCTCAGAGCTCTCTCTGCCCCTAAAACAGCATGGAATGATATGTCACTATTTGAAATACCATGCACCATTTCCCAAAAACAAAAGAGTCACAAAACTTTTTGTGGGGTTTTTTTTATTCTTCAGTTTGTTTGAAACAAAATGAAAACAGGATCAATCATTATGTTTAACATTCAAACCCAGCACAATCATTTCTTGCTTTATACCTGTCCCCAAACCCAGCAATCTCATTCCTCCTTTCCCTTCTCCCGACCTGACCACTCCTCCATGTTTCCCCTTTTAATCATCTCTCCGATTCCTTTCAGTCCTGGGACCCCACAGCTCTCTATTCCAGGCTGCCTGCCTCCTGCATATCTTCCACTCTAGTGGCCCCCTGACATATAGCAGCCATCATCCCACCGCAGCCACCACCGACCTCTCCACTCTTCATGATGCCATGGCCCCAAGTCATCCGGCGATCTTCATCTCCCCGAGGCTCCGTGGCCATTGTTCTCCCCACATGCACACATTGTGGAGCCGACAGCCCCATGGTCACACAGTCTCAGAATGGAACATACATGCAAAACTGTCCTTATGTGCATGTGTATGCTCTCAGCACAGGTTCTAAGCTCTGCACGTACGCTCCTCAGTGGCATGCACACTCCACCAGTTGCCACAGACAGATACCACTTTAGAGCTAGGAGTATTATATATAGATAGATAGATATAGATATGTATCCTCAAAATCTGTGGTTGCAATAGTTTGAATGATTGGGGAGATAATAGGTACAGAAACAAACAGATCCATATGTTTAATGAGAAAAAAAAAGTCTCTATTTTTTTTTGTTTTTGTTTTACAATTGTTGTCTAGATCCGTAAGTTTTATAGGACAACATTATTTGGGTTTCTAGCTTTTCTACAACTGTACTTATCCTGCAGATTTGGTTCTTGCAGGTTGAATGGTTCTGGGAGATAAAATGTACCCAGCGAAACAGACAAAAAGAATACATAAGAGATTTAAAAGCTGCTAAAAAAAAAAAAAAAAGGAAAAAATAAAAATGATGGAGTAGAAATATGTTTACTTGTTCAGAAATCTTCTCAAGCATCAGCTCATTTGGGTGTTTGCCACTGCTGGTCCCCAGACTTCATCATTTAATAAAGAATCTATTTGGATTTTCAAGACAAACAGTGCATTTTAAACAACCCTCTGTACGTACTGCATGAAAATGGAAGGCTGTAACTGCATGCACACAATCACCGATCCCAAAAGCTCAAAACAGTTGTTAATGTTGCTATACAAAATTTAATATCGGCGGATGTCTCAGAGGATTAGAATCCCAGAAACCTCTTCACAAGCTACAACATTTGCCTTTGCCTTGAACTACAGCACTCTCCTACACGCAAATACCCATACTACATGAGGTCTTTGATTTAAGCTGCTGAATACATTTGTATGATCAACGATGGAAAGCAGGGTGCTTAAGTGGCATAGCCTGATTATTAATTCTTGATGAATCACTTTTGTAATGCAGCCTCATCAAGGCACGTGGCATCACAGAATGGATTAGGAGACTACAGGGTAAGAGAGATGTAGTGAATTTACCAAAGCTGTCATTAAATGTAAAAAAAAAACAAAAAAAACCCCTGTAAATTAACTTAAAAAACGGTCATTACTGCAAGCACATCTGAGTCTCGATCCACAGCAGTGAAGCTTATTATGGAAAGAATGTTCACGTCACAACGCATTCTTTCCGAATTCCCTACTCTTCCTGTGACAGCAGCTGTCCCATGGTACAAGCGCGACTATATTATTTCTAGAACTTTAACACATCAATACCTCTTCCTAAGAATTAAGAAAAAATAATTAGAACAAAATGGTAGATCTTCATAATTCGGCTTGTCTAAGATCTGTTCTCATGGATCAGATTAGAGAATATTTTTTTGGCGCTGCATTTTAAGAGTAAACCCACCTGCTGACCAGCAAAGACAACTGGATCAACACTTCTGGACACACAGAGAGAAGAATTTTCTTTGTAAATTGGGGGCTTCCACCCACCCATCCAGCCTGATGACATTAAAAAAAAAAAAAAGGATGACTCGCTTGAAGAAGCCATCACTGATGTTTCTGTAGCACTGGCAATCCCTACTGTTTACAATCTTTCCCCTCCACTACACAATGGGCATGACGTATGAAAGGATACTGCCAAGAGGAAAAGCACCCTCCAACAATTAGTCACTACTCTGAGAATCTGAGACAGCAGGCATTAGAGAGAGAGAGTAAGACAGAAACACAAGCACCCTTGGGAGCAAGGCAGGAAGGTGCCATTTCCTCTTCAGCAGCAGAGCAATGGCAAAAGTAATAATTCAAGCAGCAGCATTACCAAGGGGCCGATGAAACACCAAGCACGAAAACCAGGTGTCCAAACTGGGCACATGTTTTTTCAACACGTGCACATCCCCCTCTCCCAGGTGCCCAATGCAATAGGCAACCGAGCCGCCGTGCTAAAAAGGACGTGCTGGGGATAGATTGTGCATCCCTAGGCTGTCCATGGCATCGGGTGCCCAGGAGACATAGCCGAGTGCCCACAACAGTATCGGGCGCCCAGCAGTTGACCTGGCCAGAGCTCCCTCCCTATCCCTGGCAGGGCTGTTCCTGATTGGCCCTTTTCACTGACACTTGTGGGTGAAAGGACCAATCCCCTGTCAGGACAGCCTTCTGACACATTCACTGTGAAGAAGTGAATGAATGAATGAATTTTTAAATGTTGGCGACTTCCCTCTGTGAGTCACTGGAGCCACCAAGCGCTGCCCAAGCCCGCTACCCTGGGTTGGCAGGAGGGTAGCACTCACCTCCCTGGTTGAGCGGCAGGGTGGCCACCAAGCTGTCCACCCCGCCAGACACTGCGCTTAGATTTTTTTTCCCAAGACTTTTTATTTTTGTATGATGATGCTTTTGTGGTTCCTCCTACTTAGTATCACAAATGATACTAATAGGAGGAACCACAGACAGCAGGATTTTTGTTTTAATAGGTGAGCCCTTGAGCACAGCATGCCTTAATACCAGCTCCCAGACTGGCATAAACTTGCTGTGTTACAATGGGTGCATTGGCCATGCAGGAATTTTTGAATCGTAGGGTAATAGCTAATAGCCTTATCTATATGCAATTTACATGTGATGAGTGCTATTAGCTACTCGCTGGATTGGACACATATTTTGGACATGCACGTTGGACGCACTAATCCCCGTATTGCATCAGGAGTTATTTTAACATATCCAAAATGCACGTCCAATCGCGTGTTAAGCGCTGCACTAGCCCCAGCACATGGCATTGCATTGGCCTGCAAGAGTATTAGTATCATCATTATCGCTACAATGCTTCTGGAATCATGAGATTCAATTTTGGTGGGGAGGGGCTTGTAGCCTGCTTTTCTAAGCATTAGGCTACTCTTCTATCAGCATGCAAGGTCTCCTGTTTAATTCATCCCCGCATTCCCATGTCTAACCACAAAGCTTTGTAATAATCTAAATAGCCACTAGTACTAGTGTGTCTCCTTGTGGCCTTTCCAGCCCACTACACCACCACCCACCTGCCATATTATCCATTACAGAGTGCCTGACCCTAAGTTTACGATTTATGATCTAATATATGCACAGTACTGCCCTCACTGGACTCTCTGAGTCAGTGAGTTTCTAAATTAGTTCTAAACCCCATAACCACGGGCCTTCAGACCATGATGAAACGCACTTGGGGAATATCTTATAGCCTCGCACATAAGTTAGCGTGCCTAAGTCTGCTTTGGAAATCATCCCAGCAAAACTACATGCACACACTGCACCTGCAAGTATCTTTCTTTAGAGAATTTATGCGCACACTTTTTTAATTCAAAAAGTATGCACACAAGACCTGACCCCCTCCTAAACTCCACCCCCTGGGATGCTCCTCCCCTATGTCTATAAAAGTATGCGAATGTGCATAATTTTACACATGTATAAGTATGCGCACACAGTTTGCATGAGCATAATATACACATGGATTACTAAGGACACACAGGGAGCATGAACCTAATTTTACACACCTATTAATATGCACACACAGTGAGCATGAGTGTAATTTTACACACATTAGTATGCACACACAGCGAGCATAAGCGTAATTTTACACATAGTATGCACACCCAGCGAACATGAGTGTAATTTTACACACATTAGTATGCACACGCATCGAGCATGAGTTAATTTTACACATGAGTATGCACACACAGTGAGCATGAGTGTAATTTTACACACATTAGTATTCACCCGCAGCGAGCATAAGCATAATTTTACACACATTAGTATGCACATGCAGCGAGCATGAGTGTAATTTTACACACATATTAATGTGCTCACATAGTGCATGAGCATAATTTTAGACACATATTAGTATGCGCACGCAATGTGCATGAGTGTAATTTTACACATGTATTAATTTTACACACATAGTATGTGCAAGCAGTGAGCATGAGCATAATTTCACACAGGTATTAATATGCACACGCAGTAAGCATGAGCGTAGTTTTAAACACATATTCGTATGCGCACGCAGTGTTCATGAGCGTAATTTTGCACACACAGTGAGCATGAGCGTAATTTTACACATGGATTAGTATGTGGATGCAGTGAGTATGAGCATAAGTTTACACACATATTAGTATGAGCATGCAGTGAGCATGACCATAATTTTACAGACGAATTACCTGAACATAATTTTATACATATATTAGTATGCACGATTTTCTATCAGGCCATTTCTGCGGGTAAAGCACTACTTTACCTGCAGAAGTCCCTTGAAATTTACCCTCTCTAAACAGGCAGTACAATGACCTTACAAACTGTGTATCTGAATAATATATATACTGTATATATAATATTATATATTTAACACAAGCTTGCCTACATTTGTGGATAACAAGCCTCTGCAGCAGTGACTGTTAAATATCGTCTCTGAGCAGTTAGATGCTGGTTGCTGGACAAATTAAGTTGTGTACGTAGAAAGCTGGCCAGGTGCCCCGCTGCCTAAGCAATCCTCAACCAAGACTGAAACAGAACCCAGAAATGTCTTTCTTTTCCCCAGAATCTTTGCAGTCTTATGCTCTCCCAAATGTCTTCCTCATGCCCAGATTTGCTTCTCTTTGACATGGCCATCATGAAATAGCAAACAATCAGGCCGATACAGTACCAACGCATAAAAAAAGTGCGACAGAGCCGGGCGCCCGTGAGTTTGCCGCACACACATTTTAGTTCACAAGCCGCTTGATTCAGTAGACGCAAATCCAATCGGCGGCAAAGGAGCGTCAAAAGCGCGCCTATGAAGCGGTAGGCGTTCGCAATCCATTTTACTGTATAGAGCAGTAAACAGCACCTTTACAGTATCCCGGGTGCGCTGGCACCATACCTGTCATTTCAAATGTCATTTCAAATGTCATTCCAGCAGGTAAGTGGATGGTTCTTTTCTACAGACCCTGCATGGACACTGGGGCCGCTGCCCTGAGCATCCGGACGTCCTTGATCGGAGGCCACCTCCAACCTTCCACGTCCGGGCGCTTAAGGACGTGCAAGGACGTCCGGGTGTCTGTGAAGGTCGGGGCCTTTGAGCATGGATGCCCATGATCGGAGGCCCAGCTGCCTTCCAAACATCCATGGCTGCTGCCTTGAGTGCCCTGCCGGACCGTCCAAGGTCGTGGCTTCCATTCATGGACGTTCCCGCTTCTTTCCGGGCATCCATGATCGGAGGGGAGGTCCTGCTGCCTTCCAACGTCCAAGGCCGCTGCCTTGAGCGCCCGCCCGGACGTCCAAGGTCGGGGCCTCCGAGCATGGACGTGCAAGGACGTCCGTGCGTCTGTGAAGGTCGGGGCCTCCAAGCATGGACGCCTGGAGACAGACGGGATCGCTGCCTTCCAACGTCCATGGACGTTCCCGCTTCTTTCCGGGCATCCATGATCGGAGGGGAGGCCCCGCTGCCTTCCAACATCCATGGCCGCTGCCTTGAGCAGCCGCCCGGACGTCCAAGGTTGGGGCTTCTGTTAATGGACGTTCCCGCCTATTTCCGGGCGCTCCATTCCTGCCTCTTTCCGGACGTCCATGACTGAAAGGGCCCACTGCCTTTCCGGACTTCTGTAAGCTCTGCATGTGCTCCTCTTCTGTTTGGTTGATTTTCCCTTTGTATTCCATGTGCTCCTCTTCTGTTTGGGTGATTTTGCCTTTGTATTCCATCTGTATGCTCTTCATGTGCTCCTCTTCTGTTTGGTTGATTTTGCCTTTGTATTCCATCTGTATGCTCTTCATGTGCTCCTCTTCTGTTTGGTTGATTTTCCCTTTGTATTTCATGTGCTCCTCTTCTGTTGGGGGGATTTTCCCTTATCCATGTCTCCGCTGGACCCCCGGAGCCTCAGGACGCCTAGTAGACGCCTGAGGAAAGCCTGGTGCGGCTCCCATCTCTCCGGCGTCCGTAGAGGCGTCCATGTCTTCGCTAGACTCCCGGAGCATCAGAGACGCCCAGAGATAGATGGTACCATTGAACACATACCTCCCCCGGTCTTGCTGCTGGGTTCTCTGGTTGGCTGGACTCCCCTGTTGGCCTCTCCAATCTGCCTTGTAGAATTCGCTTGCCGAGCATTTCTTATTCTGCTTCTCAACCAAATGAAAAAGATTGCCAGAGTCAATATATACATGTTGTCCATGACGCTGTCCGGTCCGAAGCTGACTGAACACCACATTAATGCCAGGGTCAGGGTAGGCGGTAAATATAGAGGTAAAGATGCGGTAAATAAGCTGGTTAAAAACATGATAACGTTACTGTATTGGGGGGAATAGCTAATCCGATCATTAACATATCATATACATGCGGCGGGCGGAAATAGATACGCGTCTTTTTCGGCAAGCGCTAAGGACGCGTAAAAGCCGATTCTGAATCGCGCGTCCATCTTACGCGCTCAAAACGTGCGTCCAAAGCGGGTTAAAAACCACGCAACCGCGGCCGCACTTTACTGTATCGGCCCCGAATGAGGGTTCTTGGGATGAGAGCTGAAAAATCTCCAGCAACTAGGAGAAAGGATTCCACTTTTTTTTTTTTCTTGGCATTACTGAAGGGTTTTCCAGTTCTTTCTTTTCCAGATTATTGCTGGACCTGATACCCCTGCAAGTTGGATTAGGTTTGTCCCCACCTCCCATACCCATCTTCTACCACTGCAACCAGCACTCTTTTCCCCTTTTTTTTTTCCCTTTTTCCAATTTTCTTATTTGCTTTTCTGCCAGGCTCTTTCTTGTTCCTTTCTGCCTCTTAGTGCACAGAGAGCTCTTCTGCCCGACTGTCCTCACTTGCAGCTGCTCTGAAATGCCAGTGGAGGGGAGGCAAATACCGCAGGAGCCTGTCACTTCTACAGCATTTCTGTGAGAACCAGAACTTAGATTGGAGGGTGCTGACTCATGGTTTGGGCTTTGTTTCCCTGTCTTAAATGCTTTAGAATCCATGTGAGACCTGGCTCTGCATCAGGTTGTTAACCACAGGGTACTTATCTCAAATATCTTCAGGTCTGATCGAAACTCTGGATTTATTCTCATACTGGCTTAATATAAAAGGTCAGTAGGTTGGCTTCATCTTATTCACTTAAACAATTCAATTCACGTTCCTGGTTCGTGCATCAAATTTCCTGCAATCGCCCCCTTCAAAATAGTTTCCGGATCCCCACACTCTTAAAACCCTCATCTCTAATTCACAGCATAGGCACCAGCTCATGCCTATCACACCTCCCGCATTGGGCAGGAGTTCGTCTCCAGCTCCCCTCCCCAGGAATGGAGAACTTCTGGTAGATGCTGGAGAACTGAGGCAGCCAATTGGGGTACGCAGCTAAATTTTTTTTTTTATTTTTTTTTTACATTTTGCTTGGGGGGGGGGAGTTTTCATTTCTTCTTTCTTTTTTTTTTAGTTTTTCTTTCTTTTAATGTGCACTAAATTGTTTCAGTACAAAGTAAATCCCTTTTAATATGCAATAAATCCCAATGAATGCACATTATTTTGATTCAGTGAGTAGGTATATTTAGTGTGCATTAAATGAAACAAAATGAAAGAAACGACAGCATTTGTGTTTCAGCCTCGCTCCACTCCCTGGCATCTCCGTGCTGCCTTCTTTCTGGACCTATCGGTCGGCAGAGCAGTGTGGGCCACAGGACTGACACTACTGCCAGGCTCCGCGGTCTCGTCTCCCCCCCCCCCCCCCCCCCATCTCCCTCTACTTGAGCGATTCCTGTTTCCAAATGAAAGGGTATGGGTAGGAGGAGGAGGAGGAGGAGGGCGGCTGGGGGACCAGCAGCATTTGCTCTGAGTCCCTGCAGCCCTGCTGCTGCTGGCTTTACAGGAGACACTGGAAGGAAGGCGGAGGAGGAAGGGAAGAAGAGAGAAGAAAGTGATGGGAAGGAGGGAGGAGGAGAAAAGAAACTGGAGGGGGAGGAGAGAGATGAGAGAGGGAGAGGAGAAGGAAAGAGGGGGAGAAAAGAATGGAGGGCGGGTAGAAGTGGGAAAGGAAAGAGATGGGGATGGGGATGGTGGAGGTGGGGGAGGTGAATAATGGGAGGGAGTAAGAGTGGAGGGAAGGAGGGAATGTGGAATGGAGAGATGAGAGGGGAAAGAGAGAGATGGGGAAATGATAGGGGAGGAAGGCTAAGGGGGAAGAAGCGAGGTGAGAGTACGAATTGTGTAAGGAGGGGAAGGAGGTAGATGAGCAATGAGGGACAACAGGAATGAGAGGTGAAAAAGAGCAATGAGGGAGGGCTGGAGGGAGGAAAGGAAGGAGAATGGAAGAGAGAAATGAGGAAAGGAGGTGAGGAGCTGAGGGATGCATGTGACAGAGGAGCAGGAGGAGAGCATTGTGAGTGGTGGGGAAAGAGGAGAGTGTGGGGAGGAGGAGAGAGAGAGAGAGAAAAGGAGGGCAGGGAGAATGGAAGAGTATAGGTAGGATAAAGAGAAAAAAAGGAAAAAGAAAAACCACAATCAATGGCAGAAAAGATCTGGGACATGGGAATGGAATAAGCGAAAAAAGAAAAGGAGAGCAGGATGGAAAAATATAGAGAAAAGGCTGAGAGCATAAAATGGGAAAGAGAAGAAAAAAGAAGATGAAGAAATAAGGAAAAGACAGAAACATGAACATAAAATATCTGAATGAAAGAACAAAGACAGGAAAGAAACTGAGCAGGGGGGGTCAAGAAAAAAAAACATTAAAAAGTTAAGGAGAACAGAAGATCAAGAAATATAAAAGTTAGAAAATATTGTATTAAGAATGATTATTGTATCAGTGCCTGTCCTGGAGGTTTTGCTGACATCTTTTCTGCTTTGTTCCCTCTTCACGCTTCCTTAGGATCCTAATGCCACGTTTGGTGCCAGTTTGCCACTTGAGGTGCCATCAAGGATTCATGGCACTGTTACTGGTAAGTGGTAACCTCTCTTAGAGTCTTGGGGTGCTCCTCCCACACTTGATCTCTTCTCGGTTTGTTATACTGTGGTGTTTTGTCCCCGGCACAAACGTGAAAAAAAAAAATCAGTAAAAGGCAGACAGACACAGCTTTCACTACTGGCACAAGACAAAAGATGCTCAGGCGTTACCATTTCACTGTTCTGAATGTGATAACACTTAGGGTAGTGCCAGAGAGTTCATGCAAAACCAGAAAATCAGGACATGGAACAGGCTGAGGGCAGCTCAATGACGAGGGAGATGGTCCCTAAATAAAGCAGCCCTCACTGCTTTCCTGGAAAACCACAATCATTGGAGAAAACATTGTGAGGTTACTATTTGTGGCAAACCCATTCTACAAGAAAATCTGACTTCCATCCTACACCTTGGGGGTCTTTGTACTACTCAGCCTCACACCTTGGAATTTCCTTTGCCACCGTGCCTTGCTGTCATACCCCAGAGCTAACACCTTGCCAGTCGAAGGGGGCGGTTGCTTTGCCCCTCTCATGGTGGTCTGGAGCCTTCAAGCCACTCATTGTGGTGCTTGGCCCCTTTATCAGTGCCTGCTTTGGAGGTTTTTCTGCCACCTTTTCTGCTTTGCTCCCCCTTCACGCTTCCTTAGGATGCTAAAATGCCACTTTCAGTGCCAGTTTGCCACTTGAGGTGCCATCAGGGGTTCATGGCACTGTTGCTGGTGCCCTCTTTTGGAGCTTTGGGGCATACTTTTTCTGCTTCTTTGCTCCTCTTACAGCGACTTGGTGAAATCCTGCCAATGCTGGTACCCCTCTGCCCCTTTATGGAGTTGTAGGCTATTCATGCCACTTTTGATGCCAATTTCCAGTCTCTTCAGTCTTTCTAGGTACCTTGGGGCTCTTTCCCCTTTCTGTTGATTTCTCCCAACAACTTCTAAGATAATTTGATTTTAAAAAAAACAAAAACAAAAACCCCTATTCTCCAGCCCAATAAAGGCTGAACATTACCCGTAATACTTTCCCCATTGACTTTAATGGCAAACAAATACAAACCAAAATTCTTTTTCGTTTTCAAATTAAAGAACAAATTAGGGTCCCACAAAACAAATGTTAAAACAAAATACATTTTTTTCCTGTTGAACATGCCTACAAAGAGGTACCCTGGCAAACAGAGATGAGGAACTTTTCCAGAAACGCTGTGCACATACCCAACTGGCAGATTTTCCAAACTATGCCAGCCATAACGAGGTACCCTGTGAGCAGGGAGACATAAAGAGGACAGCTGCGACTGTGTGAATGCCTGCAGCATAACATAGTGGGCCTCTTTTTTTTATGACATTGGAGCCAATCCACCAAGGAAGAATTATCAGTTATCTGTCACTTGCTAACACAACTGGCAAGCTTCAAGATGCCCCTGAGCTGAACCAAGAGAACGAGTTATCAGAGGGTCATCACTAACGTCGTTTGTTGTCATCATAAGAATCATCCATCGCAAAGAAAAAGAAAGGACCCATCTGAGTGCTGCCAAACCTCCTTACACCTGAGCTGAAAGAAACCTGCAGAGATAAAGGGCACAGTAGAGCCGGTCTCCCACACGCTACAGGTATTCATGAGCAAAGAGCCGAACAACCCCTGTTGCTTTTCGGTGACATCGGCCGCCCTCTTTAGCTCCATGCCGCAGAGCCTAGAGGAGCCGATAGCGCCAGAGCACGGACCCGGAGAGCGTGCGTCGCTACGCATCTTGAATGATGAGAAGCTGGGAGTTCCATTCCCAGCTATGTAGTGGGCATTTAAGTTTATTTATTTATTTAGAACTTTTTATATACCGATAACCGTTTGCACATCGTATCGGTTTACAAGTAACTCAACTTTCTGGCAATGCCTTTACAGGGAACAATAACTATGTATACAAGAACTTGTAACTAATACAGAAATGGGGTAACTATTTACAGGTACGATGGTAATTTACAGCAGCAATTTACAGTTTCCCAGGTACGGTGGCATATATACAATAAACTGAGTATAGAGCTGGAAAGACAATAGGAAGTGATGGGAAGTATGAGGGAAAACAGAAGGGTGGAGAAGTGGGTTTCAGAGAGGGGTGCTAAAGTTAGGCTCTTTAGCACCCCTTAGGAAATTCAAGACTAGGGTGAGTTGATGTTGAAATGAATTCTGTGCCCTGATAAGCACCGGATGCCAAGCCTGCTTTTGTAACCGTTTGTTTTGTTGTATTTGTTTTCCTCAGTGAGAAGTGCTGTCCCTGTGCCGGGGTTATTACAGTAACTCCTAAATAAATGATTTTTCTTAGACAAACAGTTAAAGGAAGCAGTGGGAGTGGGGCCGGTGGAGGGAGAAGTACTGAAACCCTAATTCCCCCTGCAGGATTTCTTCATTAGAAGAATGATGTAGAGCTTCAGTAGTAGCTGTGCTGGTTCCGGACAGAACCGGAGTCCTTGCAGGTTGTGTGATACATGTTCATTGTGGGCCCTTTAAAAGCTATCACAGTTTACAAAAATGTCCTTAGAAGAATGGGAAAATCTGAATGTCTTTTAAGGAAATTGACATTAGGCTCAAGAAATTACACATTTTAAAGTTATCTATGATTATTATATTTTGTGGTATTAATACCCAACATCTGCTTAAATAATTGCTTATAAATCATGAGCAAAATTCTAAAGCCCCTTATATAGATATGTGTGTGTGTGTGTGTGTGTGTGTGTGTGTAAAGGTGATGTTCAAGAGATTGTTTTTTGTTTTTTTTTTTAACAAGGATTAGAAGGAAGGGAGGGTGTATGACAGAGAATAGTGGAGATGAGCTGTTAAGAGGGGCTATCAGTGCTTCTCTAACTCTTCTTTTAGACACATAAGTCTTCCCTGACTGATCTGCTCCAATGTTTAAACATTGCCTGGCCAGCTGCGCCCGTAACCTGTAGTGCTTTTAGAGGACTTGTTGGGGTTGGGAACGGTAACTTGTGTTGCATTTCATATCTTCAGTTATTATGATTCACAATATTACACACAGTTCAACTTGACTATCACTTATTTAGTGCCTTAAGCAAACTAATTGTTATCGAGAGCTCCAATATCAGTTACTCAGCGCTGGCAGCATTCATTCTTCGGAAAGAAAATCAGATCACTGGAAAATGGCATATGGAGTAGAAAAGCCCACCTGCACATTGTGAAATGGCTTCTCATTCCCGGGGGCATCGCTGTAATAGGTAAAGTCTTCTACGCTAAGCTGGAAAACAAAAAGATAGTGCAAGTCAGCTTAGCGAGTCGACCTAGCAGCTCGTTAAGCATGGGTCGAATATCTGAGCTGCAGGAGGAGACAAAGTGCACACCTTATCTTGGAGGAAGAGCACCAGGTTCTTGGAATTCTGGGTAAAGATTGGTTGAAGTAAAGAGTGCAGTTCATTCCCTGAGGTTATGTGGCCTTCATGTGCAGCAGGCTTCAAGTCCCACAAGGAACTAAAAAAAACAAGAAAAAGAAATTGCAATTATTTTTCAGTCCTCAGCTCGGTAAAGATATCTAAGCTTGAACTGGAAAGCAAAAAGGAACAACAAATTAAGTGGCTTATCAAAATAGTAATTAAAAACCTGTTTCCTGCCCATGATATTTCTATTTACTAATCCTCGGCTCAGTCTAGCACTGCGTATTCTGTTTCTGTAAGAAACATGAACATGTAGGCCTTGCTGTCCTCAGAGTCCTGGGCTGCCCTGTCCCTCAATAGTTTTAAGGTTTATTTGTTTTGTTTGCTGGGGGAAGAATGCGTTTAACTGAAGGAAGAAAGCTAAAGTGGGCGTTTGATAAATTAATATTCATAACAGAATACTGCCATTTGTGGATCTCAGTTACATTGTTCTAATGCATAGGTCTGAGCTGAGTGACCCCCCATATCCTACGATTCTTATGCCTCAAAACTCCTTGCCTTCACCTCCTCATGTGACCTCCAACTCTGCT
Source organism: Rhinatrema bivittatum (assembly GCF_901001135.1). Taxonomy (NCBI): domain Eukaryota; kingdom Metazoa; phylum Chordata; class Amphibia; order Gymnophiona; family Rhinatrematidae; genus Rhinatrema; species Rhinatrema bivittatum. The sequence goes on along the minus strand of NC_042623.1, from coordinate 46,472,202 downwards.
CTACCAATGCTACTCCCCAGCATGGCCACTGCCTTGACCTAGTCTTTTCTTCTAATTGCTGATTCTCAGACGTCTTCCTCTCTCAGACCATTCTCTGCTGGATTTCACACTAAACCACCCTCCCCCACAGCTTTGTCTAATTACACCAACGCCTTCAGGAATCTCCAGGCTATCAACCAATGTATCCTCTCCAATATTTCATTTCATTTTCATTTTATTGCATTTATAAATCACTTTCCAGATAAAATCGCCCTAAGCGATGTACAGTCATAATATAATATTGTTTCACCCCCCTCCTCTGTCTGAGTCAATTGATCAAGTAGTTTCTTCTTACAGTACTATACTCTCCCTTGCGATAGACACTCTGCCCCTTCCCTTACCTGTCCTGTAAGGTGCACCAAACCCCAGCCTTGGCTCACCCACAGAGGTTTCTTCCTGTGCCCAGTGTGCAGAGCGTCCCTGACTAAAATGCAGTGCCAATGTCAACTTCATACATTTCCAATCTGTTATTGCACGTGCCAAGCAAGATTACTATGTTCATCTGACAAACTCTTGCATCCCTCACCACCGCTTTGTCACTCTCAATTCCTTCTTCAAACAGCCTTTGACTCACTCCCCCTCCCCTTCCTCCTTCCCTCTCTGCCCAGTCTAGAGCTTACTACTTCCATGACAAGGTTCAAAAAAATGAGTCTCCTCTCCCTCTCCCTCTCCCTCACCCTCCACATCCCTCTCCCCTTCCTCTGGCCGCTGCCACCCTCTTTTCCTTTTCTGAAACCATAGCGGAGGAAATTACCCATTTTCTTTCCTTCTCCAAACTCATTATTCGTTCCAACTCAGCTCCTCAGCTATATTTTCCCCTGCATTCATCCTTTCCATCTGTCACATCCTCAGTGCAAGTGTTTCCACTGCCTTCTAACGTGCTGTGATCACACCACTCCTCAAAAAGCCCTCCCTGAGCCCTGACTGCCCTTCTAGCTATCATCCCTCTGCCCTCCTCCCTTTTCATCCAAGCTACTGTTCACCTCTGCAGCCTTGACTTTCCTTCATCTCGAGCCATTCCCAATCCACACCACTCTGGTTTTCGCCCGCTACATTCCACAGCCCTTGACCTGTTTATGACTAAAACCAAAGGCTTTTACTTGATCCTTATCCTCCTTGAACAATCCACTGCTTTTGACATTGCTGACCACTACCTACTCATCAGTGGCGTACCGAGGGTCTCCGGCACCCGGGGGCCCATGCGTTTGTCTGCCTCTCTATGCCCCACCCCCAGCCTTCTTGTACTAATAAAGGTCACAGAAAATCAGTGGCTTCTCTAGACAGAAGAATTTGGGGGGGGGGGAGGAGAGCCAAAATGACATTTCCTCATCACACCCATCTCCATAGCATGGCCCCTGCTTTAAAATTGGCTATTAAAAAAGTCTTAATAAGAAAGTCCAAAGGCTCTTCTGTGTAGTTTTAAAAAGCTGGCTAATTTTCACCCTTCTAGTAAATCTACTATTAAAATTATTTGATAGCCTCATTCAACTAATTCTATATGTCTGTGAGAGTGAAGTCTGAAAGGTATACAGGAAGGAAAAGAATATCAATATAAATCTGCACCTCCAGTTGTGTAACTCACTGTGCATCCACGGAAATTCCCTCAACAACGGAGCTTGAATGTTTCCCTTACAACTCATCATATAAAATTATTTTCACATTCTGGTGTCACCTCACAGTAATAGCAACACAAACAGCTTCCACTGCCAGACACATTGTGAAGTAACACAAAACCCCGCAAAAAAAACACTCAAAATCTATACTGCAATCCCATCGTAACATAACAGTAGTAACACCAAGGACTCAAACAACAATAACCCTACCTGTGAAAAAGCAAAACTGTAAATATTACACTGGGTCCCAGAATACCAATACACCACCTACTGGGGAAACAAAACAAACCCGCTTGCTATAGATCCCTATGCAGACACTACACGCTAGCAGAATCTCTCATCATGGTTACACGCACAGAGCAGACAGACCCTCACTAAATACAGAATAAAGGATCACAAATCAGACAAAAAATGAAATGGAAACCCAAGAAGCCAACAAGTAACAATGGAAAACCAGAACCACCATTCCTCATAAAACAAATAAAATCAAGAAATGTAAACATCAATTATAACAGTAAAACCATACTAATAAAATAATATTTTAAAACTACTGATAAATAGAATAATTTTTATTAATTAAAATCATATACTTATTTTAAAAATTTCCCAAGCACCAATAAATTTTTCAAAACAGCACATATATAAAATAACACCCAGTAATTAAAACTAATAAGGATTTTAAAAAGCCCCTGCTGTCCTTATCTGGGAGCTCTTGATTTCTAGTCACCCTGAGATTGTTGAGGATTAGGAGGTTAGGGGAGCACACAAACTTTATCCTCTCTCACATATACTCACATGTCCATTCTCTCTCACACATACACTGTCACATATACACACATACATGCTCTTAGACCCACCATATCCTCTCTCTCTCTCACATAGACACAGACACATTCTCAGGCTCTAAGACCCTCTCTCCCCCCCACACCACCACACACAAGCTCTTACTCCCCTGGATTCTCTCATACACACTCATGCTCTCACTCTCGCTGGCTCTCTCACATACACACAAACACACACACCCAGGCAGGCACACACACACACACACACACACACACAGACCCCAGGCAGGCCAACAGTGCTCCCATGTCTGCAGAGGTGCAGGGGTAAGTGAAGCCTGTTGCAGAGGCCTGCCGCAACCAGCCAACATAACCGTACCCCTCCTCCCTCCAAAGCCCCCTCCCCAGACTTCTGGGCCTGGGTTTCCTGGAGAATTTCTTGAGAAATTCTGCCACAAGTTAAGGAGCTTGTAGGTTGGAGGCTGGTTCCTACAAATTTTCCTAATGTCCATAGTTTTTCCATGAGATGAGGTATTGCACTTGGTTTTGAACCTTTCAAGAATCTAGAATGTATGAGTGACGCCAGGATGACCAGATAGGCAGGAGTCATGAGCCCATTGCAGAACTTTCTGTCGTAGATGTCGGGGCACCACCATCTTCCCTAAAGGAACTATAAATGTGGCTGCCACTACAATTTTAGCAGGGTCTTTGATGTGCTGGGACACTTCAAGGATTCCTTCAGTATCGAAAGAATGGGAGAGATCATCAGCCCTTCAGTTCTTCTTTGTGGGTTGAAACCACAACTCGAAATCAAATCAGTTAAAAAAAAAAGACCAGTGGGCTTGTCTAGGATTTAGTCTTTGAGCTTGTGCTAGATGTTAAAGATTTTTGTGATCCATATAGATGGTTACGGGGTGCTTGGCTCCTTCCAGCAGGTGTCGCCATTCTTCCAAGGCCAGTTTGACTGCTAGTAGCTCATGATCTCCAATAGTGTAGTTCTTCTCTGCTGGGAAAACATTATTGAGAAGTAGGAGCAGATCATGAGTGTGCTGCTATGGTTAAGTTGTAGAAGAATAGTACCTACTCCAAGGGTAGATGCATCTACCTCCAAGATGAATGGCTGGGATGGATCTAGATGATGAAGGCACGGGTTGAGGGTGAATTATTCTTTGAGATGTTTGAAGGCCTGGATGGCTTCTCGAGTCCAGTTCCTGGTGTCAGAGCCCCTTTTGATCAGGGCTGTAAAGGGGGCCACTACAGAGGTGTAATCATGGATAAATTGTCTATAGTAATTAGCGAATCCCAGAAGGCACTGTATCACTTTAAGGCCCACAGGACGGGTCCACTCCAGTATGGCCTTTAATTTATCTGGGTCCATTCATAAACCTTGGTGAGAAATAATATAACCTAGAAAGGGAAGGTCTTCTTGTTCGAATGTATACTTCTCTAATTTGGCATAGAGATGGTGCTCCTGCAGTCTTTGGAGGACCTGTTTCACATGGCGGTGATGCTCAGACAAAGACCTGGATAAGATCAAGATTTCATCCCAGTAGACTACCAAATGGGAATAGGAAATGTCTCGGAAGATCTTACTGACCAAAAATTGGAAAACTGCAGGGGTGTTGCACAGCCCAAAGGGCATTACTAAGTGACTATCATGGATGTTAAAGGCGGTTTTCAACTCATTGCCTTCAAGGATTATGATCAGGTTATAGGCCATGTGAAAGTCCAGCTTGGTAAAGAGCTGGGTGCCCTGAAGGTGGTCAAAGAGTTCGGAGATCAGAGTAAGGGGGTAGCAGTTTTTCTTACTGATAGAATTAAGACCATGATAGTCAATGCAATGATGTAATGACTAATCCTTCTTCCCCACAAACAAGAATCTGACTCCAGCAGATGATGAGGAGGTATGAATGAAGCCCCTATCCAAATTCTCTTTAATGTATTTGGCCATGGCCTCAGTCTTGGGAGTGAGAGTGGGTATACTCAGCCTCGAAGTGGAACCTTGACAGGAATTAGGTCTATGTCACAATTGTAAGAGTGGTGAGACAGCAAGGTCTCCGCCTGCTGTTTGCTTAAATATGTTTTAGGCTGAATATTGTGGAGGTAAACTGGATAGTTCAGCGACAGCCACCCGGGTAAGGAGAGTAGTCGGTCAAACTTGGGATAGACAGCATGTCAGACAGGTGGCACCCTATCTGGCAATTTCTAAAGTATTCCAGTCCATATGGGGCTGGTGCTGCATCATCCAAGCAAGGCCTAAAATGACATGGTTGATAGCCCCCAGCAGAATGTATAGATGGATCTGCTCCTGATGGAGCAGGCCCACTTGCATCTGTAGTAGCCCAGTAGACAGGGTGATGTGGATAGCCAGGGGGGTCTGCTGTGATAGAGTTATGGTGAGCACTGTTTCCAATGGCTCCATGGGGAACCTATGTTGACGTACTAGATCCTCTGCAATGAAGTTTCCTGCCACATCTGTATCCAGAAAGGCTTGCACATAGATGCGAGCCCTCTCATAGACGAGGCAAACTGGGACTAGTATTTGGGAAGAGGAGCTGGGTTGACCTAGGGTGGCCTTTCCTACCATCCCTAGATTCTGGTGTTTCCCACCTTAGCTGGACAGCATGCTTCGAAGTGCCCCATCCCACACAATAGAGGCAGAGATTATGGAGCCTTCTCCTCTGTTTTTCTTCTTGTGACAACCTGCAATGATCTACCCGCATAGGATCCTCCAATGGTGCAGCCACCTTCTCAGCTCTGGAGGGACTTGGTGAGGGCAGTGGACTGGAGATCCTGCAGAAGTGCTGACGAGTTAGGCCCCTTTCTTTAGCCCATTCTCGTAACTGCAGATCCAACCTGATGGCCAGACTGAAGAGGCCCTCCAAGATGGCCAGAAGGTCCCGACCTGCGAATTCATCCTCAATGGATTCTGACAGGCCTTGGTGACTTCCTTTAACTCGTCAGCCCAGACTTGCTGAAATAAGAGACTGTTCTTTTTCAGTAGCAGCACCTGCAAGCTGAAACTCCTTACCAGAAGTGTTATGATTATTGAACTGTACCAAATTGTTCAAAGTAGCACTGAAAACTTTTCTGTTTCAACAGGCCTATTTTACCATCTAAGGATGCCTGACATGTAAGTGCAGTTAAATGCTTTCTGATAAGATAATCTGTAGTTTTACAGTTGTCCTTGTTATGCTTGTTTGTATCTCCTATTTATTATGTATCTTGAAACTGTACATCAGTTAGTTCACTGTGTATAGGTGATTTATAAATCTTAATAAAACATAAACATAAAGATTGTGGTCAAGCTATCTTCCCTCCATTGGAGCTCTACAATCCTCATCCAAAAGTGGACTGTATAGTTCTCCACTGAGGAGCAGCTTTGATGGATCTGGAGAAGGTCGATTGCAGCAGATGTGATGCGACCGGGCTCATCAAATATGAGATGGAATTTCCAGAGGAACTGATCCAGGTTGGGGAGGAGAGGATCGCCCTTTTTCCAGAAGGGTGAGACCAAAGCCAACGCCGATCTAGACCCAAGCCAATACTGCTACCCAAATGAGACAAAATGGTTTTGTCTGTAGGGAAGAGGACTGCCTGAAGGTCAAAGAGAATGCTGCACATTAAGGAAACCCCTGCACTCTGAGGGCTTGCATGAAACCAAGGTGGAGGCAGCAGCTATGGCACTCCAGGCCTAGGGACTGGAGTTGGGACCAGGACAGGAGCCCGAGGTACCACTGGCAGAGCATCCAGATGAGTGGCAAATCTCTCCAAAACCTCCATGCCCTGATCCAGGATACCAAGCTGCTGCTCTATCCGATTAGCCTTGCTGGGAATGGCATGTAAGGTGACCAGATCCGCTGGGTTCATGGCCTCAGCAAACTATAACGCTTCCAGTATTGGTGGACCCTTGGTGCTGTGGCATGGTTGGCACTGCCTAGAGGGAAAACCCACTAGGCCCACACTAACAGCTAGCAGACACACCCTGCAGTGGGACAGGCTGGAGCTTCACCTATACCAGCTGCCTTCCCCACAAGTTGAACCCTTGGGTTTTGGCGGTCAGCAGGTCTTAAGTGGGTCCCTAGGATGGTTGAAAGAGCAAGAGTTCAGTGTCAGGCAACAGTCTTGGCAGGCGGCAGACATGGATACCAGAAGGCAGTCCAGTGGTTGGAGCAGAAAGCAGACAGTGGAAACCAGACGACAGGCCAGAGGTCAGATCCAAAGCTGGTCAAGTCCAATCAAGGAATGGTCAAGGTCTGAGCTGAGGGCAGAATCTGGGAAAGGCAGGCCAAGGAAGACAGGACAAAGACAAGGACCAAATAAGACAAGGCAGGAGACAACAAAGACTTGGGCAAGACAGGAAGAACTCAAGAATACAACAGAGATTGGAAACAAGGCAGGAAACACAGGAATGCAGGACCAGGACAAGAAGACAGTAACTAAGGAACAAAGCAATGAGCACTGAAAAGCAAAGGCACATCAGGAAACCTGTTGCTGAAGCATCGTAGTAGTGTCCTAGGGAGCCTTAAATAGGAGGAGTCTGTGATGTCATCAAAAGGTGCCACAGGGACATTCCCGCCACATCCCCTTTAAGATACAGTGTGCAACATGAATGCATACATAAAGGGCTCAATCTGCAGGAGCGATGCTGTCGGCGTTGCAGCTGTGCCAGACGGAACAGAGGGGCAAGACTGGAGGCTGGGCACAGAAGGGGTCCGGCTGGGCTGGCAATGATCTTGTGTTTGCAGCAGTGCAGGGTTAAGTGAAGCCGGTCACAGTGGCCTGCTGCAACCAGCTAACATGACACCAAGGTCACAAGGAGCATCAGTAGAATTTGAACCTATCTTCCCTGCTTTTCACCCTTGCTTTAACCATTCCACTCTAAATTTATCAATATGATGTATTTGTATCATTTGTTAGCAAAAAAAGATGGATGACATAAGGGTACACCTTGGCCTATTGCATGAGGATTTGTTTAGGCCCCTTTTGAAAAGATATTCAAAGTGTTTATATATATAACATCATCACAACCCTGCTAGCTCTGAATTTCTGGGTCAGATTCATGATGCTTTGTGAGACTGTACAGAATTACACTTTTTTTTTGTGGTAAAAATAACTTCTCATAAATAGTTTTTTTTACATATCAACATATCATTAGCCCATAAAACTACATTTGTCGATCATGCCCAGCCTTATTTCAAATGTTCTAGGCACGCACTGTTGTTAAATTTTTCCTACACCCATTTATGCTATTAGCAACACAGTATATGCTATGTTTAATCTTAAGCACCACAAATAAAGTTGCCTCATTTGTACTCCACAACCCAGCCACCCAACATATAATAAAAATAAAATAAAAACCTTCAAAAAAGATCTTGGCTATTCAGCAAAGCATACCAACTCACCCAATGAACAACAAAATTACTTCACATTCCAATCCTCCTACAAGAAATGAAATTCATCACATCTACGTTTCTATAAATTTTCTGTAACATTACACACGTTATAACCTTTGCTTAACAACAGTTTGTATCTTGAAACCCTGTTTACCCCCTCTTCCCTATAACCTTATATTTTGTAAACCATTATGATGGCGTTATTTTGACGTTTCCGAATGACGGTACATAAAGCCCGTTAAATAAAATAAATACATGGCTCCCATGATCTTCCTCCAGTGCTGAAGCACGTGTAACCCCCCTCTCAAGTTTAGGGTCCAGGAGGTCAAGGGTACACAAGAGTCCCCGGGCCAATTCTCAGCCGTCGCCCACTCCAACACAGTTCAGGCCCCCAAGCCCTGGTTCTTTTTCCAATGGGGGGAGGACTAAATCCTACAAGACCCAAGATGGCAGAGGCGACTTTTTAGCTGTTGCCCTTTCAACTTTAAAAGGATGTGAGTGCCAACAAAATACACTGGAGGCTCAGGGTGAGGGTCCAAATGAAATCTTTACTGTCAGAATTCTTAAGTAGTAGAAACGGCATTCCCACATCAGATCTTGGCATGAAAGAGGAAATGTAGACGTCTCCCATTTTATCTGTGTGCAAGTGTCTCTCAGTATTGGCAGGGAAGCTGTCATCCTCCAGGGCTTGGATGAGTAAAGGTTCCCAGTTGGGCAGCTTATCCTTACTTGGGTGGAAAACTTCTATCCAAAAATACTGATGGCAAAAGGTCTTTGCACAGTCTTAGCAGTCTCCCCAAAGTGCCTCTCTCCCAGTGTGAAGATGCCAGAATGTTAGGTCTTACTCCCGGTTCTCCTCAGTTGTCACAATGGACTTTTTCTTAGGAAAAGTCCAGAAGCGGGGAATCCAGCAGCTCTCCACAGATGTCCCTTCTTCAGGAAGGAAGGGTGGCCACAAACCTCCGCCTGGGAACTCAGAAAAAAAATCTTCACAAAAATATTAGGAATCCTCCTGCAGTGGATTGCCTCTGGTCCAACCTAACTGGTGGATACCCCGAAATCCTCCAGCCAGGGATTCCAGGGCACTCACCTGAAAAAGGGGGGGGGGGGGGAAAACCATGCAAAAATCTCCAATCAAATTGTGGAAGTAGCTCCAAGGAAGGCACGGGTCCTCTTTCCGCTAGGGTATTGACTCAGGCTGTAAACCCCAGTACCAAAGCAAGGGAACAAACTCGTAAAGAACATTCCTACTCTCCCAAACTCCCAACCAAACTGCCACACTTAGCTATGCTGCAACCTGCTTTTAAAAGCACCAGGGGGGCGGTCCATGCCAGCCACCTCGGTGGAGGAGCTGTTCAGAAATGGACACCCCTCCCCCCTCTGCTACCTAACTCTAGCCCCCTAATTTCAAAAGGCCAAGGCTCGTAATGAATCCCAAAGGGTCATTACATAAGAAGAATAAAACATCCAGCAGGTGTCATTCTGAAGAATAGCTATCCATGCGTTCCAAGCAAATACAAAACTATGCAAATGGCTTTTTTTTTTTTAATTTATATTCCGCTTTTCACTTTTTTCAGCGCATTTTGACTGATCCTGTTGAAAAATTGTCATAATGTTAATTATTTTTAAACATAACATGGCAAGTCTCTGTGGTCTTTCATAATAAATCCAAGAATCCCAAACAAGTTTTGAAGACCTGAACATCAAAATGAAAGACAATAGTGACCACCAATTCTGCCTTCATACAAATGAGTGAGAATCTGGCAATATTTTTTTTTTCCAAAAAATGTATGGCAAAGCAACGGTCTTAAATTTTAATATTCTTAATATATATTTTTCACTGCATTTAATTTAAAATTTGTACCAGAGTTTCTGCTCCATGTGTGCTACCCCAAATTTTTGTGTGGCTCCTTCTCATTCTTTAACTAAGGCCTTTCAAATAGGATCTGAAAGTAAGAACATAAGAACGTAAGAAATTGCCATGCTGGGTCAGACCAAGGGTCCATCAAGCACAGCATCCTGTTTCCAACAGAGACCAAACCAGGCCACAAAAACCTGGCAAGTACCCAAACACTAAGAAGATCACATGCTACTAATGCCAGTAATAGCAGTGGCCATTCCCTAAGTAAACTTGATTAATAGCAGTTAATGAACTTCTCCTCCAAGAACTTGTCCAAACCTTTCTTAAACCCAGCTACACTAACTGCACTAACCACATCCTCTGGCAACAAATTCCAGAGCTTAATTGTGCGTTGAGTGAAAAATAATTTTCTCCAATTAGTCTTAAATGTGCTACTTGCTAACTTCATGGAGTGCCCCCTAGACCTTCTATTATTTAAAAGTGTAAATAACTGATTCACATCTTCTCGTTCAAGACCTCTCATGATTTTAAATACCTCTGCATTTTCCCCCCTCAGCCGTCTCTTCTATAAGCTGAACAGCCCTAACCTCTTCAGCCTTTTCTTATAGGGGAGCTGTTCCATCCCTTTATCATTTTGGTCGCCCTTCTCTGTACCTTCTCCATCGCAACGATATCTTTTTTGAGATGCGGCGACCAGAATTGTACACAGTATTCAAGTAATGTGCTTATTGAACAACAAGGCAAGATCAGCAATACTGACACAAAATTTTGCCCTGCAGGAAAAAGAGAAACCTTTTCCTTGTCCCTCTCTAGATGCCTTGGAATCTTGGAGCCTTGCTGCTGACTGCCTGCCTTCTAGACTGTTCTTTATGCCCTGCCTCCCTTCTGGTTCAGCACCTTGCTGTGTTCTTGGGCCTCTGTTGCTGCCTGGTCTGCTCCGCCTCTCTCTTGCTTCAGCACCTTGCTGGGTTGATGCCACTCTTCTTCCTGCCTCACTCGGCACTCTATGCCTCGGGGTGTGGATGTCACTATGCTTGCTGCTTTAACCCTCATTCATTGTCTTCGGGTTTTGCTGGCCCTGTGCTGCTTCCATATCCTTCACTCTGAGCCTTGAGGTGTTGATGCCACTGTGCTTACCTCAGGGCGCCTCACTCAGTGTTTTGTAGTGTTGATGCCAATGTGCTTGCTGCCAAATCCCTCACTCTGTGGCTTGGGGTGTTTGTGAGGGAGTATACAGAAAACTCCCTGAGAACACTTTAAGGGACCGGGCACATCAGTCTCGCCCGGTCCTCCTTACGATTGAGACCTACAGAGAATCCTGGGTGAAGGGAGGAGCCCTTCACCAGAGTATAAGACCCCAGGGCCTAGAAGGTTTAAGTGGGCCCTGGGGAAGAGAGCGAGACAGTTCTTATTATATGAGAAGACCTGCTTCGTTTAAGGTTTGGGAGTGACTTGCTAGCTTTAAGTTTGAACTTGCCTGAAGTCAAGGTGAGCTGCCTAAGTTGTTTTGTTTGGCTGTGCACTGCTCTTTCCTTTGTTTTCACTGTAAATAAACTGCACTTAAGGAACAGTCAGAGTCTGCCTCCTGTTTTCCTTGCTACTGGCCAGTAGCAATTACAAAATGCCTTGTAAACACAAATTAATCAGCAGCAGGCATTGCGAGAGCAGGTGACGCAGCAACATATTCTAATGCAGACAGCCCAAGCTCTGCAAATGGCCCTGACTAGTTTACCTTCAGTGTTACTGACACACCTTAGCATGAACCCGGGAGAAGACCCAGATGGCATCTTGAAAAACTTTGAGCACACAGCACGAATGGCAGTATGGCCAGAGGACAGGTGGGCTACATATCTGAGCCACCTACCTGGAAGTCAAGGCAACTATTCTAGGGACAGTGGGGCTCACTTCAGAAGTTTACCACAGCGATTTTGGTGGGGAATTCTACAGGCTGGAGAAAACCCTGGGAACCTATTTCACAGGCTTAAAGATGCCACCTGAAGTGACTGCAGCTGAAAGGGAAAACCAGAATGAAGATAGCCAAAGCAGTTCTGCTGGAACCGTTCCAGGACAGCCTTGACCTGCCCATTCGGCAGTGGGTTTGCCAACACCCAAGTCTTATGGTTGAAAATGCCCTAGAAGTTGCGGAAGCCTATTATCAAGCCCAGACCGTGTCTGAATCGCCACATTTCTAAGAGAAAACCCTCAACTCAGATAGAGGATGATGGAGTCCTAAGACTCAGAGGTCTCGATGTCAGTAGTGTAGGTCTGGCTGGACTTTTCCCCCACCTGCAATCCTCAGTCAAACTGCCATGCTTCAGTTGTGGAGAAAGGGGCCATTTCACCAGGGACTGTCCTTGCAGGGATGATGAGGTGATGAAGATTAATGCTGTAACCCCACGCTTTTGTAACTTTGCGGATGTCTCAGCCAGGAAGCTTCTACTTTTGTGATCTAGGGCGAGCTAGATGGTGTTCCAACGCAAGCATTAGTGGACTCTGGGAGTGTGAAAACTTTCATTTGGAAAGAATTGGTGAAGGAGTCCAAATTGACTACAACAAGTAGTGACCCTGGCATGCGTTCATGGGGACAATCGACAATATCCCACAAGCTGGGTATGACTGAAGACCCTGGCCAGTCAAGATATGCTTGAGGTGGGAGCACTCCTTGGCTTCCCTACTCTGTGATCTTTGGATGGGACTGTCAAAAGTTCAAGTATCTCTGGAACCAGCTTACAACAGGTACATCCAGCTACATCCAGGAAGAATTGGAGTTTCCAAAACTCTTTCCATCGGATGACCCTGATCTTTTCCATAAAGACTGTAAGACTCCTAAATTCCGGAGGCAACAGTGATAGGATAAATACACCTCTGCTGTTAATCTAGAGGCAGCCAGGGAAGAGGGTTCGGAGTTGGAGGAGAACAACCATACACCCAAAATATCCTACCTAGCCCCTTGGACTGGGAACCATGGGGTGATCTGGGAAATTTTAGGTGGGCTCAGGGGGAGGATGAATCCTTTGTGGGCCCAGGAGCATATACAACAGGCAGAATGAAAGGTAGTCCCTGGGCCACAGCTTAAAGATCCTGTTCCTTCCTATTTTGTGATGAAAGGGGAGTTACTTTACAGAGTCACAAAGCGAAGCGTGGTAGGGGAAGTGATAGAACAACTCCTGGTTCCCAAACCCTATCATCAGCAGATCATGCAGTTAGCACACAGTCACCTTCTATGGGGTCACCTGGGGAGGAAAAGACCTGGGAAAAGATTCTGACACAATTTTATTGGCCAGGCTTTCATAAACAGGTCCAGTTTTAGTGCCAGTCCTGTCCTGCCTTCCAGCTCACAAAGCCTGCTGGAGTACAGGTGGCACCTCTCATATCAATGCCTATAATTGAGACCTCTTTTGAAAAAGAGTGGGACCACTAAAGAGATCGACTCAAGGAAATAAATACATTCTCATAATACTAGACTATGCCACCAGATATCTGGAAGCAGTGCCATAATGGAATATGAAGACCCCATCAGTGGCAACCGCCCTAATGGAGTTTTTTTCATAACTTGGGCTACCCAAGGAGATCCTGACAACATCAAGGAGATCTCCAACATCATGAAACAATTCTGTACCTTGCTCAAGGTAAAAACTCTGCAAACCTCAGTGTATCACCCACCGTGCTTCAATCAAACACTCAAACAAATGTGAACATTTGTGGATGAAGATGGTAAGAACTGGGATACATTACTACCCTATGTGATGTTCGCAATCCACAAAGTACCACAGAGCTCAATGGGGGTTTTCCTCATTTGAGTTACTATATGGAAAGAGACCAAGAGAAATTTTGTTCATAGCTTGTGAGACCTGGAAAGATGAAATGAACCCCAGGCAGAACCTCATGGACTATACGCTCTGAGTGCAAGATCACCTAAAAAAGGCAGGGGAGATGGCCCGTCTATGTCTGGAAAAGGCTGAGTTCTCAAGCTCGAGCTTACAATCATCCCATGGTCCAACAAGTATTCCAGCCAGGGGACCACATCCTTGTCCTCCTTCCATCATCAGAAAGCAAACTGTTAGTCCATTGGCAAGGACCCTATAAAGTTGTGGAGAAAACAGAGCCCTTGGATTACAAAATAGCTCAGCTTGATAAACAAAAAAAACCTCTCAAATCTACCATGTAAACCTCCTAAGAAATGGGTGGCACAGGAGTGTGGTGTGGTACAGGAAGGAGAGTTTGGCCCAGACATCGGGCCTGAAGTAGACCGAGCCCAAATTTCTTTCAGAGAACAGCTGTTCATTACACAGACAGCTGTCTTAAAGAAGCTGGGAGAGAAAAACAAGGAGATCTAAAACCTGCCCGGTCGAACCCACCTGGTGCAACATGACATTATGTCTCCTGGAGTTGTGGTATGGCAGCAACTCTATTGGATTCCCAAGGTCAGGCATTGACATTGAGACTGAAGTGAAGGAGATGCTCCAGCTCAGGGTAAAGGGGAGGCCTACAGTAATTGGTCCTCACCCATAGTATTGGTGCCAAAGCCAGATGAGAGCATAAGATTGTGTATCAACTTTAAAAAGGTCAAAGAGGTTTCAAAACTCAATACTTATCTGATGCCGCAAGTGGATGAACTAATTTAGCATTTGGGATTGGCCCAGTTCATCTCTATACTCGGTCTTACCAAAGGGTATTGGTGGGTGCCTTTCATGCCCTCGGCAAAACAGAAGACTGCTTTCTCAATGCCCGGTGGACTTTTCCAGTTCACTGTACTCCCATTTGGCTTTCATGGTGTCCCCGCAACATTTCAAAGATTGGTCAACCACCTGTTCCACCCACATCAAGGTTACATAGCTGCCTACTTGGATTACATTGTGGTCTACAGTCCCGATTGGAAGATACATCTTAGCCAACTCCAGGCCATGCTAACCAGTCTGCAGAAAGCAGGGCTAAAAGCTAACCCTAAGAAGTACTTGCTGGGAGGGCAAGAGTCCAGTATCTTGGCTACACGCTGAAGAAGGACAAGGTCCATCCACAGACCAGGAAGATCAAGGCAATCATTTGGGTGCCAGTCCCATAAACAAAGCAAAAGTGAGAGCATTCCTAGGCCTTACAGGATACTACAGAAGGTTTATTCCCAACTACTCAGAGAAGGCAAAGCTTCTCATAAGGCTGTTCGTAAAGAAAGCACTAAAGAAGGTTCAGTGGTCAAAGGAAGCAGAAAAGGTCTTCAGAGCCCTGAAGGAGGCAATATGCTCTGAACCGGCCCTCATAAGCCTGGGCTTCACCAAACCCTTCACGGTGCAGACTGAAACCTCAGAAGTTGGTTTGGGAGCCATCTTAGTCCAGGAGAAGGATAGCCAAGTACATCCTGTGGCATACATTAGCTGGAAGCTGAGGCCACATGGGAGACGTTACTCAACAGTTGAGGAGAACTTGGCAGTCAAGTAGGTCTTAGAGGCTTTGCGCTATTACCTGCTGGGAGGGCAGTTCATGCTCATAATGGACCACCAACTGCTCCTATGGATGGATAGGAACAAGGAGGCCATCAAGAGGGTAATGCAATGGTTCCTGGCCCTACAGCCCTTCAACTACAAGATCCGAAATAAGGCAGGAAGGGAGAATGCAAATGTGGATTTCCTGTGAAGAGAGGTGTCCTTTGTACAGGCAGATGCTCATCCCAGCAAGGCTGAGCTGAGGGGGAGGTATGTGAGGTAGTATACAGAAAACTCCCTCAGACCACCTTAAGGGACCAGGCACACCAGTCTCGCCCAGTCCTCCTTAAGATTGAGACCTACAGGGAATCCTGGGTGAAGGGAGGAGCCCTTCACCAGAGTATAAGACTTCAGGGCCTAGAAGGGTTAAGCGGGCCCCAGCAAAGAAAGAGAAGACCTGCTACATTTAAGGCTTGAGAGTGACAATTGTTAAGACCTGCTAGCTTTAAGTTTGGAACTTGCCTGAAGTCAAGGTGAGCTGCATAAGAACATAAGAACATGCCATACTGGGTCAGACCAAGGGTCCATCAAGCCCAGCATCCTGTTTCAAACAGTGGCCAATCCAGGCCATAAGAACCTGGCAAGTACCCAAAAACTAAGTCTATTCCATGTTACCGTTGCTAGTAATAGCAGTGGCTATTTTCTAAGTCAACTTAATTAATAGCAAGTAATGGACTTCTCCTCCAAGAACGTATCCAATCCTTTTTTAAACACAGCTATACTAACTGCACTAACCACACCCTCTGGCAACAAATTCCAGAGTTTAATTGTGCGTTGAGTAAAAAAGAACTTTCTCCGATTAGTTTTAAATCTGCCACATGCTAACTTCATGGAGTGCCCCCTAGTCTTTCTACTATCCGAAAGAGTAAATAACCGATTCACATCTACCTGTTCTAGACCTCTCATGATTTTAAACACCTCTATCATATCCCCCCCTCAGCAATCTCTTCTCCAAGCTGAAAAGTCCTAACTTCTTTAGTCTTTCCTCATAGGGGAGCTGTTCCATTCCCTTTATCATTTTGGTCGCCCTTCTCTGTACCTTCTCCATCGCAATTATATCTTTTTTGAGATGCAGCGACCAGAATTGTAGACAATATTCAAGGTGCGGTCTCACCATGGAGCGATACAGAGGCATTATGACATTTTCCGTTTTATTCACCATTCCCTTTCTAATAATTCCCAACATTCTGTTTGCTTTTTTGACTGCCACAGCACACTGAACTGACGATTTCAATGTTTTATCCACTATGACGCCTAGATCTCTTTCTTGGGTTGTAGCACTTAATATAGAACCTAACATTGTGTAATTATAGCATGGGTTATTTTTCCCTATATGCATCACCTTGCCCTTATCCACATTAAATTTCATCCGCCATTTTGATGCCCAATTTTCCAGTCTCACAAGGTCTTCCTGCAATTTATCACAATCTGCTTGTGATTTAACTACTCTGAACAATTTTGTATCATCTGCAAATTTGATTACCTCACTCGTCGTATTTCTTTCCAGATCATTTATAAATATATTGAAAAGTAAGGGTCCCAATACAGATCCCTGAGGCACTCCACTGCCCACTCCCTTCCACTGAGAAAATTGTCCATTTAATCCTACTCTCTGTTTCCTGTCTTTTAGCCAGGCTGTGCACTGCCTGTTTCTTTGTTTTCACTGTAAATAAACTGCCTCCTGTTTTCCTCTGGTTATCCCCAATCCGCTATCATTTGAGTTACCACAGGGTTACATAGTAAATGATGGCATTTAAACAACCAAATGGTCCATCCAGTCTGCCCAGCATTGCTTATTTATTTATTTATTTTATTTTATTTCTTTTCCTATACCGATGCTCAAGACTAGGTCTTATCGTACCGGTTTACAATGTAACTGAGGGGAAACCAATTAACATCAAGGTAGAAAGTAAAGTTACATTAAACAGGGAGCATAAAACCTGGGCAATGGAAGACAGTGCAGAGTTTAAACTAAGAAACAATTAGAGAGAGATAAATATATAAATCAACAAAAACTGTAAGATACAAAACATAGGTTTGTCCTAGGCAGTTATTAGCCTGGTATGTCCAGAGGGAGAAGGAAAGGGTGAGGTTGGGTGGGGGGAAGGGATAGGGGAGGGGTGGGGGAGTGAGAGTCAGTGATGGTTGAGGAGATCCTTCAGCGGTAGGCTTCTGCGAAAAGCCAGGTTTTCAATTTCTTTCTGAAAGTTGAATGGCATTGTTCTTGGCGTAAGTCTTGTGGAAGTGAATTCCAATGTAGTGGACCTGCTGTTGAAAGAGCTCGCTTGTGAATAGTGTTGTGGACCGATGATTTGTTGGGGGGGGGCCTTGAGCGAACCTTTGTAGGCAGTTCTGATCGGTCTTGCGGAAGTATGTAATTCAAGTGGGAAGGTGAGTTGGAGAGTGGATTGCTGGTAGACTGATTTGTGGATGATGGTGAGAGCCTTGAAAAGTATTCTATATTGGATGGGCAACCAGTGTAGAATTTTTAGTATTGGTGTGATATGGTCCTTGCGACGAGTGTTTGTAAGGATCCTAGCCGCTGCGTTTTGCAGCATCTGAAGAGGTTTGGTGGACGAAGCAGGCAGACCAAGTAATAGAGCATTACAATAGTCGATCTTTGAAAACAGTATGGCTTGAAGCACCGAACGGAAATCCTTGAAGTGTAAGAGCGGTCTAAGTTGCTTCAGGACCTGTAGCTTGAAGAAGCATTCTTTGGTTGTGGCGTTAATGAATTTTTTGAAATTCATTCTAGAGTCAAGGGTGGCCCCAAGATCTCTGACCTGGTTTGCTAATGGGATGCTAGCATTATTTGCGAGGGGGTTGTTGTCACAAGGGGAGATAACCAGTAGTTCCGTTTTGGAAGTATTTAGGACCAAATTGAGACTCGAGAGCAGAAGGTTTATGGCGTGTAAGCAGTTGTTCCAGAAATTTAGAGTAGAGATGGGGTCTGAAATGGGGATTATGATTTGTACATCGTCCGCGTATATAAAGTGGGTGAGATTGAGACTATTGAGTAGCTGGCATAAAGGGAGTAGATATATATTGAACAGGGTAGGGGAAAGAGACGAACCCTGAGGTACACCTTGGTTTGATGGAATGGAGTGAGATTCTTTGTCATTTATTTTGACTTTGTAGTGTCTGTTGTTCAGAAAGGATGTGAACCAGAGCAGTGCAGAGCCGGATATGCCTATTTCCATTAAGCGGTTAATGAGGATATTGTGGTTTACCGTGTCGAACGCGGCAGAGATGTCGAGAAGGGCTAGCAGGTAAGATTGTCCCTTGTCAAGGCCCATCAGGATGTTGTCCGTTAGAGAAAGAAGGAGGGATTCTGTGTTTAGGCGTTTCTTGAATCCGAATTGAGAGGGGTAGAGAATATTGTGGGAGTCAAGGTAGTCTGTGAGTCGGATGTTGACAAGCTTTTCCATTAGCTTGGCTATAAAAGGTAGGTTTGCAATGGGGCGGAAGTTTGCAGGGTCGGCTGGGTCCAGGTTGGGTTTTTTAAGTAAGGGTTTAAGTGAAGCAATTTTTAAGGAGTCCGGGACCGATCCTTGATTGAGGGAGCAATTTATGATGTCTGCCAGCGGTTTAGCAATGGTGTTAGGGATGGTGAGAAGTAGTTGGTCGGTATTTGGTCCAGAGGATGAGTGGAAGGTTTCATTTTCTTGATTATTGATTCAATTTCCAGGGAGGATGTCTGTTCAAGAATTTCTAGTGACGGTCTGTGGATATTTGGTGGAGGGTTATTAGTTGCGAGGCTTAATGGTTGCGAAGGGTTTGGAGCCATGTTAGTTGAAGCCAGGGGGGCAAGAAGGTTTTTGATTTTGTTATCAAAAAAGATAGCCAACTCTGTAGATTTGTTCTGGGCTTCTTCTTCTGGGATGGTGAGGGGCATAGGTGTGGTAAGGGCAGCTACATATGAGAACAGAGTTTTAGGGTCATATAAGAAGCCGTGTATTTTTTTTGGCGTAGAAAATCTCGTTTGGTGCGGGTAATGGATGTCCTATAGTAGCTCATTGCAGTTTTGTACGAAGCAAGTGAGGAAGGGGAGGAATCTTTCCGCCAGCGTTGTTCTTTGTGTTGTAGATCCTGTTTGAGTTTCCTTAGTTCGGTTGAGAACCAGGGTTTCTTGTTCGTGCGGGCTGGGTTGATAACTTTTGTTGTTACAGGGCAAATTCTGTTAGCTACTGAGTGTGTAATAGTTTGCCAGGAGTCCATAGCAGTATCCGCATCTGAGAAGTCCAGTTTAATTAGTTCTTCGGCCAGGCTGTTGTTGAGAGTGTCCATGGAACAGGGTTTCCTGAACTGGATCGAGGATTTAGTAACAATAGGGGTCAATTTTTGTTTTATATATAATTTTGTAGTTATCATCGAGTGATCTGACCAGGGGATGGGAGAGCAGGAAGGAGGGGTGATGGGCGAGATGGTTTCGTTAGTGAATATCAGGTCAAGCGTGTGGCCTGCCTTGTGTGTGGGGTTGTTTATAATTTGTTTGAATCCCATAGCCTGGAGAGAAAGGAGAAGAGCTTCGCAATTAGATGATAGGGTAGGGGAGTCAACATGGATGTTGAAGTCTCCTAAGATAATAGCCGGTGAGTTAGTGTTGATGTGTTTGGCTATGGTTTCGATGAGTGGAGAAGGGTCGGATTCTAGGAGCCCCGGGGGGGCGTAAATAAGGCAGACTTGAAGCTGGGAGGATTTGAATAGTCCGATTTCTAATTTGGTCGTCGATTTGAAGGCTTGTTGGGACAGTCTCAGTTCTTTTTTTGCTATTAACATTATTCCACCCCCTCTTTTTTTAGGTCTGGGGATAGAGAAGATGTCATATTGTTGTGTTGGCAACTGGTTAATAATTGCGGTGTCTGTGTTTTTTAGCCATGTTTCTGTAATGGCACAGATGTCCGGTTGGGTGTCCAGGAGGAGGTCGTTGAGCAAATGAGATTTTTTTGAGAGCGACTGGGAGTTGAAAAGGGTTAAGGTGATTAGAGATAATCCTAGGAATTGTGTTAGAGGGGAGATCATGATAGGAATCAGGGATCTCTTTGGTCGTGGATTGAGCATGGGTGTATTCGCTCTGTGGGTGAGTAGGTGAGGGATGATCTGAATGGGGAAAGTTTGTAGCATGCTGTCTTTTTACGAAGAAATTGCAGGTGGATAAGATTGTTGGATGACTACTGGGTGTTGGAGTGGCTTGATGAGTGCTAGATGCTGGATTGACTGGAAGAATGCTGGATGCAGGGGTGACTAGAAGATTGCTAGAGGGATGGTGGAGTGACTGGACGAATGCTGGTTGCTGGAGTGACTGGATGAGTGCTGCTGGAGACTTGATGAGCTGCTGGAAACTGGATGAGTGCTGCTGGAGACTGGATGAGCTGCTGGAGACTGGATGTGCTGCTGGGGGCTGAATGAGTGCTGCTGGAGGCTGAATGAGTGCTGCTGGAGACTGGATGAGCTGCTGCTGGAGGCTGAATGAGTGCTGCTGGAGGCTGAATGAGTGCTGCTGGAGACTGGATGAGCTGCTGGGGGCTGGATGAGTGCTGCTGGAGGCTGAAAGAGTGCTGCTGGAGACTGGATGAGCTGCTGGGGGCTGAATGAGTGCTGCTGGAGACTGGATGTGCTGCTGGAGACTGGATGAGCTGCTGCTGGAGGCTGAATGAGTGCTGCTGGGGGCTGGATGAGTGCTGCTGGAGGCTGAATGAGTGCTGCTGGAGTGGCTAATTAGTTTTAGTTTCGTTTTAGGTATCTTTGCTCTTTGCCCCCCGTCTCTCCTGCACGTCTCACCTCGAGTGTCTGGTGAGAAGGCTTTTGCCCCGGATGGGCCGCGCCGATCGCGCAAGCCTCGGCAGGGAGGAGGAGGAAGCGGTTGGGTGCAGGTGGGAGGCGGGATGTAGGCCGCCGAAATGATATATCTGGCAATAGATTCTTCCGCGGGTATGGCTCGGGACTTCCTCGGGGCTGTACGAAGGGGCGAAACAAAGGGGCTTGCCCCTTTGTTGCGCTCCTTCGGCGCGCGACGCTCGGCGCGCGACGCCAGACGTAATGCTGATTTAAAGCCCCTCAGGGCTGGCTCCTATTGGTGGAGCTGGATCGGGGGCGGGGCTCCCTTTCGGCGCGGTTTTTGAATTGTTTAGATGCGTCTTTAGGTTTTTTAAAGATGCAGTCTTTACTTATCTTTCTTTTGCCGCGTTATCGTCGCCGGGTTCCCCCGGGTGGGGAGAGTGAAGCCCAGACCTTCCCCCGGCGGGGCTCGGCGCCGGTTGCGCAGGCCTTCCCCGATCGTGGCAGATGAAGAGGAGGAAATGGCGCCGGACGTAATGCTGATTTAAAGCCCCTCAGGGCTGGCTCCTATTGGTGGAGCTGGATCGGGGGCGGGGCTCCCTTTCGGCGCGGTTTTTGAATTGTTTAGATGCGTCTTTAGGTTTTTTAAAGATGCAGTCTTTACTTATCTTTCTTTTGCCGCGTTATCGTCGCCGGGTTCCCCCGGGTGGGGAGAGTGAAGCCCAGACCTTCCCCCGGCGGGGCTCGGCGCCGGTTGCGCAGGCCTTCCCCGATCGTGGCAGATGAAGAGGAGGAAATGGCGCCGGACGTAATGCTGATTTAAAGCCCCTCAGGGCTGGCTCCTATTGGTGGAGCTGGATCGGGGGCGGGGCTCCCTTTCGGCGCGGTTTTTGAATTGTTTAGATGCGTCTTTAGGTTTTTTAAAGATGCAGTCTTTACTTATCTTTCTTTTGCCGCGTTATCGTCGCCGGGTTCCCCCGGGTGGGGAGAGTGAAGCCCAGACCTTCCCCCGGCGGGGCTCGGCGCCGGTTGCGCAGGCCTTCCCCGATCGTGGCAGATGAAGAGGAGGAAATGGCGCCGGACG
Organism: Rhinatrema bivittatum; assembly: GCF_901001135.1. Taxonomy (NCBI): domain Eukaryota; kingdom Metazoa; phylum Chordata; class Amphibia; order Gymnophiona; family Rhinatrematidae; genus Rhinatrema; species Rhinatrema bivittatum. Next base: position 46,450,175 of record NC_042623.1, on the reverse strand, counting down.
TAATGCTGATTTAAAGCCCCTCAGGGCTGGCTCCTATTGGTGGAGCTGGATCGGGGGCGGGGCTCCCTTTCGGCGCGGTTTTTGAATTGTTTAGATGCGTCTTTAGGTTTTTTAAAGATGCAGTCTTTACTTATCTTTCTTTTGCCGCGTTATCGTCGCCGGGTTCCCCCGGGTGGGGAGAGTGAAGCCCAGACCTTCCCCCGGCGGGGCTCGGCGCCGGTTGCGCAGGCCTTCCCCGATCGTGGCAGATGAAGAGGAGGAAATGGCGCCGGACGTAATGCTGATTTAAAGCCCCTCAGGGCTGGCTCCTATTGGTGGAGCTGGATCGGGGGCGGGGCTCCCTTTCGGCGCGGTTTTTGAATTGTTTAGATGCGTCTTTAGGTTTTTTAAAGATGCAGTCTTTACTTATCTTTCTTTTGCCGCGTTATCGTCGCCGGGTTCCCCCGGGTGGGAGAGTGAAGCCCAGACCTTCCCCCGGCGGGGCTCGGCGCCGGTTGCGCAGGCCTTCCCCGATCGTGGCAGATGAAGAGGAGGAAATGGCGCCGGACGTAATGCTGATTTAAAGCCCCTCAGGGCTGGCTCCTATTGGTGGAGCTGGATCGGGGGCGGGGCTCCCTTTCGGCGCGGTTTTTGAATTGTTTAGATGCGTCTTTAGGTTTTTTAAAGATGCAGTCTTTACTTATCTTTCTTTTGCCGCGTTATCGTCGCCGGGTTCCCCCGGGTGGGGAGAGTGAAGCCCAGACCTTCCCCCGGCGGGGCTCGGCGCCGGTTGCGCAGGCCTTCCCCGATCGTGGCAGATGAAGAGGAGGAAATGGCGCCGGACGTAATGCTGATTTAAAGCCCCTCAGGGCTGGCTCCTATTGGTGGAGCTGGATCGGGGGCGGGGCTCCCTTTCGGCGCGGTTTTTGAATTGTTTAGATGCGTCTTTAGGTTTTTTAAAGATGCAGTCTTTACTTATCTTTCTTTTGCCGCGTTATCGTCGCCGGGTTCCCCCGGGTGGGGAGAGTGAAGCCCAGACCTTCCCCCGGCGGGGCTCGGCGCCGGTTGCGCAGGCCTTCCCCGATCGTGGCAGATGAAGAGGAGGAAATGGCGCCGGACGTAATGCTGATTTAAAGCCCCTCAGGGCTGGCTCCTATTGGTGGAGCTGGATCGGGGGCGGGGCTCCCTTTCGGCGCGGTTTTTGAATTGTTTAGATGCGTCTTTAGGTTTTTATGATAATAACTGCCGCTCTGTTAAGGGTAGTAACTGCCACTCCGTCCAGGATACCCCATGGTTTCTGTTAAGTGTAGTAACTGCCGCTCCATGCAGGTTTCTCCCAGGCCCTCTGTTAAGGGTAGTAACTGCTGCTCCGTGCAGGTTACTTCCAGGCCCTCTGGTTAAGGATAGTAACTGCTGCTCCATGCAGGTTATGCCCCTGTTTCTCTTAAGAGTAGTAACTGCTGCTCCATGCAGGTTACCCCCATGTTTCTCTTAAGGATAGTAACTGCCGCTCCATGCAGGTTACCCCCATGTTTCTCTTAAGGGTAGTAACTGCCACTCCATGCAGGTTACCCCCATGTTTCTCTTAAGGGTAGTAATTGCTGCTCCATGCAGGTTACTCCCAGGCCCTCTGTTAAGGGCAGTAACTGCCGCTCCATGCAGGTTACCCCCATGTTTCTCTTAAGAGTAGTAACTGCCACTCCATGCAGGTTACCCCCATGTTTCTCTTAAGGATAGTAACTGCCGCTCCGTGCACGTTACTCCCAGGCCCTCTGTTAAGGGTAGTAACTGCTGCTCCGTGCAGGTTACCCCCATGTTTCTCTTAAGGGTAGTAACTGCCGCTCCGTGCACGTTACTCCCAGGCCCTCTGTTAGGGGTAGTAACTGCTGCTCCGTGCAGGTTACCCCCATGTTTCTCTTAAGGGTAGTAACTGCCGCTCCATGCAGGTTACCCCCATGTTTCTCTTAAGGGTAGTAACTGCCGCTCCGTGCACGTTACTCCCAGGCCCTCTGTTAAGGGTAGTAACTGCTGCTCTGTGCAGGTTCTCTCTCCATGTAGAACTATTACAACCAAAGTTAATATAGATTACCCTGTTTCTTCGTTGCCATCCTTTAGCCTCTAGAGATCTGCTGTATTTATCCCATGTCCTTTTGAATTCCAATATCATTCCCATCTTTACCACCTCTTCTAGGAGGTCGTTCCAGGCAATCACCACCCTCTCTGTGAAGAAATATTTTCTGATGTTGGTCCTCAGTCTTCCCCCTTGCAGTGTCTACTTTTATGTGCCAGCGTGCATAAAAGTACACTGCCCATACTTTTACACGTTTTATTTGAGTTATTTAGCGTTATGCATTTTTGCTGGTAGCTGTCACTCTTGGTGCCACTTTGCCCCTCTCACAGTGCCCTGGGCTTCTTCATAGATGTTGGCGCCCTTTGCTCCTCTTTTGTTACCCTCTTGCCATTGTCAGTGCCCTCTGCCCTCTCTTGGTGCTCTGGGCTCTTCATGCCAATGCCTGTGCTGCTTTGTCCCTCTCTCAGTGCTTTGGGGTATTCCTGCCACTGTTGGTAATGCTTTGCCCCTCTCGTGGTGTCTTGAAGGGTTCTCACCACCCTTTGCTCTGCCTTACCCCTCTCGCAGTGCCTTCAGCTGTTCATGCTACTGTTGGTGTCACTCCCCCCCCTTGGTGTCTTGGAGGGCTATTCCCTCTGCTGCTATTGGCTGTCTGCTAGGTTTCATTAAATTTGAATAGAAAACCCGAACTTTCCAAACACCGCAGCACTGTGCTGGGACCCTGGCGAACCTCAAGAGCAGTCCCTGAGAACCGAAGAACAGGTTTAAAAAAAAAAAAAAAAACCCCGAAACTCCAGGTCAGACTCCGTGACTTGCTAGGTATGAAAGTGATTTTCAAACGCAACAAGAGAGAGGAGGAAGAACACAGTGGGACATGGGAAGGAGGGCACACAGACACTGGGGGAAACCGTCACAGAGAGGAAGGGGAAGTTCTCGTGGGAAGCAAGGGGAGAAGGAGAGAAGGAAGAGGACAGGAAGGCAAAGCTTAGGCCTTGTGCGGAGGAAGAAGGAAGAGGAGCGCAAGCAGACTTGAAGCAATGGAAAGGGAAGGAGGAGAGGGGAGAAAAGAGGCCGAGCAATTCACAAAATTCCCCTTGCCCACTCGGAGCAGTAACCTTTATGGAAAGAAGGCACCCTTCCCCGAGCGGCTCGCTCTCACACATTTCCTTAAAGAGGCCGCAGCAACCCCAGTCATATTCTGTCTGCGGCGGAGAAAAACCACACAGAGCCAAAAGTAGAGGTTAAGTGATGACCTTTAGGATTACGTAACAAGCACATATCCAGTGGCACAGGGCCTGGGCCACGCTCCCCATGCCTTAATTTGCGCGAGTAAACAATCTCCAGAGGCAGCATCAGTGCAGATCTTTTAACATTGCTTTGCATTAATCTGCTCAGGCCTTGCTCAGTACACTGGTATTTATAAATTACTTTGCACTGCGTTAAATCAGGTCTGTGGAAGGCCACAGCCAGGCCTCATGTCACTGAGATTTAAACATTTCCTCCCATGTCGTAAAGAAGGGGCTGTCTTTACCAGTTTGCCCTGCATATTTTGCTGGCTGGTTTAGTTAGCCTGAATGAACTGCAATGAACAAGATGCCAACATTTAAGAGCACAAAGTTTATTGTTGTTGTGTGAAAGAATCTTCTTGTTTTTAGAGAAAGTATGACCTTGGGATGACCTTTGTCTTCAAAAATGCCAGTAACAGCACTATTTGTCTGTTTATGCTGCCAACAAGTGCAATATTTATACAACTAAACCTGGTCAAACTAGTTCTGGATACAGGGTGCTGCCTTTCTGAGAAATAGCAAATAAAAATAGAAACTTCATGCCCAATTATAGTCTTTTAATTTTCTGAAAATTGCAAGCATTCGTTTTCTCTAAAATGTTAACCTTTACTATGTTAGAGCAGCATGTAAAAAGTTAATATTTTTCCACACTTGATCGTAGAGATCCAAATCTAAACAAATCCCATGCACAGCCAAGCTCACTAAACAAGGTTTCTTTCTTGAATTCTTCAGCAAAATGTATGGGTATTTTCATGCAGCAAGCTAACAAGCTGACAAGGGGCTGGAGCTGAGCAGGCTGGCTAAAGTAGACAGGATTCTCCTACTAACTCATAGGCCACTGGACGCGTGTTTTCCCTTACCTCTTATTCAGTAAGGGGCCGAAAACGCGCATCCAATCTGCCGAACCTAATAGCGCCCGCAACATGCAAATGCATGTTGATGGCCCTACTAGGTATTCCTGCGCGATTCACAAAGCAAAATGTGCAGCCAAGCCGCACATTTTGCTTTCAGAAATTAGCGCCTACCCAAAGGTAGGCGCTAATTTCTTCGGGCACCGGGAAAGTGCACAGAAAAGCAGTAAAAACTGCTTTTCTGTGCACCCTCCGACTTAATATCATGGCGATATTAAGTCGGAGGTCCCGAAACTTTCCAAAGGTAAAAAAAAAAGAAAAAAGAATTTGAAGTCCGCTGGTGGCTGTCGGGTCAAAAACCGGCGTCTGTCAGTGGGCTCGAGAACCGACGCCGGCAAAATTGAGCATCAGCTGTCAAACCCGCTGACAGCTGCCGCTCCTTTTGCCCATTTTTACCGCCGGGCCTCATTTAAATACAGAATTGCGCGCACAGGAGAGTGGCCTGTGTGCGCACCGGGAGAGCGGGACTTTACTGAATCGGCCCGATAGCTAGCAGAGCTGTTCCTTTAGCTCAAATGTCCTCGGTTTAGAGTCAAAAGATTATAGGGTCAAATCATAAAATCCCCTCTCCAGTAAAAAAATAAATAAAAATAAGGTATGAAAGGGCAGAGGTTACAGTGAGTCTGAAACATTTACAGTTTAGCATCTTCCAATATCATTTAACTAGAAAAATTGCCTGTCTGCATGGCAGACAATATATTTTTGAAAGGGAGAAGCTGTGCATCTGTGTTTCTCTTTACGTGAGGTTGTCTGCAGCTCTCACTGCTGCCGCCTATACAACCTGACCCCATAATAGCAATAAACTCCACTACCGAAGAATTTATTTACAAATAGGGAACGGTGAGGGTCAAAAGTCTTCAGCCTCACCTCTAACCCTTAAAGCCTAAAGGCAGGAGGAATAACCTTCAGAAAGTCCTCCATCCATCCATCCCGGATTATTACAGAATGACTGTGTAGTGAAAGTAAAAGATGTGTCACTGAAATGGGCACTCACCCTTCTGCTGGTTTATCCATGGCAAAAAGATGGAATCGTAAATAATTTCATAGAGGCACATAACAAGCAGTGATACTTGTCCTCTGTCAATCAAGAGACTAACAGGGCAATTATTAAAAAAAATAAAATAAATGATATATATATATATATATATATATATATATATATATTTTAGTTGTGTATTTACAATTTTCCTGAACTCCTGCAAGTAGCCACACTTGAAACATTGCTACAAATTCCCTCACAAGTGCTGGATCAGTTCATAAAGCACAAGTGATTTCATTCATAACTAATATAGACCAATTAGATCCAGTGAGTGAGAGGATTTGCTTGCTAACCTGACATTGGCCAGGGCTGCTAGGGAATTTCTGGCGATTCACTTGAATAATCTGAAAACTAATGAGTTCGGTCAGATCAAAATGTGTAAATGTATACCGTAGTGTCATCGCCTGGAGTGGCTGAGAAGATAGAAACATAGAAATGACTGCAGAAGAAGAGCAAACGGTCCATCCAGTCTGCCCAGAAAGCTTTCATACTTGCTTTTTTTTTTCTCATACTTATCTGATACTCTTGGCCCTTAGTAACTTTTTGGTTCTATTTCACTTCCACCCCCGCCATAGCTGCCGAGAGCAGTGCTGGAGCTGCATAAGTGAAGTATCTAGCTTAATTGGTTAGGGGTAGTAACTGCCGCAATAAGCAAGCTACACCCATGCTTATTTGTTTACCCAGCCTGTGCAAAGATGCCCATGGAATGGTAAGAGACCTTGCATAAAAGCAGAATATACTTCTGAAATAGAAGCCTTGTACTAAAAATGAAGCTGGAACTGGCAGTATTGTATAGTGGATGCAAGTCTAAATTATTACCCCTATTACTCTCATCACTGTCCTCATTCTGGGGAAGGGGGTGGACCCAGTTCTCCATTCACATGGATTCTCTGGCGGAAAGGAATAGACTCACTCACAGTCTGTTTATGCCAACATCCACTTTGCTGAATGATCAGTTTTTCCAGCATCTGTATTCAACACTTTAACAGTTCCTCAGCAATAAAAAAAAAAAAAAAATGTTGTTGTTTATACAGCACAGCAGTTGCAGGGCTTATCACACAGAAGTTGTCTTCCACACGAGCCCTTGGTCCATTTAGTTCAGGCTCTTGTTCTCCCCTAGCAGAGCACAGCTTTATGCTATTGATCCCCGGGTGTCTTTCCTACTAACCTGAGACAGCCTGGCACTCACTCAAAGGTATATCACCAGGCTGGCCGGCACCCTGGGCAGAACAAGGTGGGGTGGGAGTGTCCCCTTCCAAAGTTGCCATCTACTTGTGGGCTGGGAGAGGACAGGTGTAGGTAACCAGAGCACGTAATATCCAGGCCAAAGAGGAGCCTGCTTCTGCTTGCTTTAGGGCCATGTGTCGGCACAGCTTCAAAGGGCTGCTTCCCTGACCCTCTGCCTAGAGGTGCCAAATTCTTAAATCTGGCCCTGGTGGGGGGAATCCACCCCATCCACAGTGCAGAAGTGCTGGCCAGCTGTGGGAAGGGCCCCCTCCACTAATGCAGCTGCACGCCATTGGCAACCCAATGTATTGTCTGATAACAGGACTGCTGGTCACTGGAGAGGGTCCCCGGCTGGCCTCTAGCATACAGCCATATCCTCAGAGGGGACAGCCCTCCCGTTGCGGCCAGAGCCTGCTGCAGCTCCTGCAGAGCACCTTGGCACCTCACCCCTAATAATGCATGCTGGTATCTCTCTAGCCCAGCATCTTGCCCTCCCTCTTCTGATGGTGCTGCTCGCATACATCTTCTGCTTTCTCTTTTTCCTTCCCAGGACACCAAGGCTTCTCTCGTTTCATTCAGAACATATCACTCTTTCTCCTGGGGGGAATATTTCCCTTTAGAACATCCCACCATAATGCAGATTGCATGCATCAAACCATTCTTTAATCGCAAATTCATTAATAACACCCAACAATTATTTCTCTTCCTTCTGTACACCAAATAGGCTACATCTTCCTTAAATTACCTTCACTGGCTTCACCCTCTTCGATCATTCCATCTGTATTCCTTCATTGTATTATTTGGGTGAGGCCATCCTATTAGACAAAGATGTCCTGGGCTTAAACATATTCATTCCTCATTTTGTGACCTTGAAAACGTCCCATAGCCTCCCTGCATTCAAACTTGCATTGAAAGATGTCTGGAGGAGGGACATGGTAGCCACGCTGGGCATCTTCTTATTGGTGTGTATGCAGGGGGGATAAAATCTTTCATAAACAGCTGGCCAACCCTGTATTTTATGACATTGAGTAAACAGAGTCTGAATTGGTTTTGACTTGCTCCAGTGATTCCTGATGCCTGAGTCTGCTGAAGAGACCCTCAGACCAAGCCATGCAATGTTAGATTCACAATTTGAGTGCTGTTGTGGAGAATCAGTAGAGTGAACCTTGCACACAGAGAAGTAGTACAAGGAAGTGTGACTACAGCAAGTTTGCTGGCCTAAAACTTCCTGTTTCTTTGATAACCTTGTTCCTCTTTACAGCATCAAGAGCACAACTTGTGCGCCGTATTGCGGAAAGTATTACTTAATGTCTAAAACAACTGTTCTCAGAATGCCTTTAGGGCTTGATTTACTAACGCTTTTCTCCCATTCTGTGTCTATGGAGAAAAAAAAAAAGCTTAGTACCTTAAAATAATTAAGAACCGCATACAAAGTCTTGTGTTGCAAGGTGTAGACTTCATGCCTAAATTGGAACTGGACACCAGTTATCTGATTTCAGAACAGAAAGTAGCAAAGAAGTAATAATAATAGAGGGTGCGAGAGAGAGAGAAGGAGACAGAGAGTGAGTGAGTGAAAGAGATGCGTTCACCTCAGGACAATCGTCGACACAGTAACCGGGGCCATAGCAATACTATGGTGATGACACATGGCACATATATGTAAAATATAACATCACCAATTGTTCAATATGCCTGTAAATGTGCTCTCTAAAACCTCACATGTGACCTATCTAGGAGGAGATGCAGGTTTCCCACCCACCCGTTCTCAAACACTGTCAGGCTGATTTAACCCCCCTCACCCCCGTGCATAAAAAACTGGGGCTATGCGAGTGGCTGGGCCTTGCGCACGCTGCGCCCATTTTAGAAGAAGCCCAGCCGCGTGCATAACCCCTGTTACGCACAGAAGAAGCCAGGCCTCTATGAAGGAGCGGTCCCGGGGGCGGGGAGGGGCGGGCCGGGACAGTGCCTTGCTGATTAAAAGGTAAAAAAAAAAGGAGGGGTTTAGAGGGTGAGGAGGAGAGGGGGAGGGGAAGGGGAAGGGAGGTTAGGGTAGGGGGTAGGAAATTTCCCTCCCAGTCCGCTCCTAAATTGGAGAGGGAACTGGGAAAAGGGACCATCGCGTCGCCGCACGTAAATTAAACATTTATCCCCCGTGTGCGCGCGCGGATGTTAAAATCCGCCATGCATGTGCGCTTGCCCCTCGTATTTTATAGCACGCACGTGCGCCAACGCACGCATGTTATAAAATAGCTGTGTCCATGTGCACGCGCACAAGGACACACACGCGTAAGTTTTAAAATCTACCACTAAATATGCATGAGATGTATTTGCACGCACCGCCCCCACTGCATGTAAATGCATCTCATGCATATTCATGTTGGATATCCTGAAAACCTGACTGGTCTGAGGTACTCGAAGACTAAAGCTGCCTCTCCCTGCTCTACATTCAGGGTGCCCCCTTGTCCCAGGTGATTAAACCTGGCATAGAAACCACCACCACTTAAGAATTGCATTTTCCATTCAGGCAAGGGATATATATGTGACTATGCACATTATTTTATTTGATATAAACATTGCTAACTAATGTGATGATCACTATACGTAAACCCCAAATAGATTTTAATAATCACAGCAATACTTGTTTCAAAAAGCACTTGTCATACGGAAATTTTAGCACCAGATTTTAAACACAAGTTAAAAGAAAAGTCACCATAGCTTTGGCTTGTCTTAGAGGAGCGGTACTATCTAGAGTCTTAAGGATGCCAACTTCTCTTCTAGTTAGCTTTAATGCCTCCTCTTTTGGTCTTATCCCTGGGCCTCCTTTCTTTTATGTTACATTTGACATTCTCCCTGTTACTACAAACCTCCTTTCCGTGAATCTGCTCATCATGTGTTTGTGCTGAATTCATGCTTTACATGAATTAGAATGATGGCTCCATGGACCTCTGCAGCACCCCTAACTCTACTTAGAATTATAATAACAGGAGTGGATAAGTAGCAGAAGTTTCAACAAATTTAAACTTTTTTTATATTTTTTATTTCCAAAAGGATGAAATAAAAATGAAAAGCAGTTCGGGGGTACTCATCGAGTCATGTTTATTTTAACAGTCTCCTGAATTACATACATAGGATTTTGGCAAGTATACCACTCCCTTAATGGTGGATAAGCAAGTTTTATCCAAATCTAAATGCAGAGTCCAGCCGGATTTAGCAAGCTGTCTCTAGGATGCATTTCAATGCACAAGTAGAACCTCCAAGGGTGAGGATGAATTGGGAAATAATTTATCAGGGCTGGGATGAAAAAGTGTCTTGCTGAGGGGTCAGCCAATGAAAAGAACTAAAATGAATCATAGAGCCTAAGTCTTCTTGTCTGCCAAGACCCTGCTCCAGCCAGTAGATCTATACCAGTCAGCTTAAATCATTCACAAAAATTAAAATGCAAATTGTGTTTCGTGGGATTTCCTCCTTATGTGTCTGCTTTTGCCACACACTGTCACCACTCATGCAGGCTCTAAGATGTGACAATGTTTCTGCTTGTAAAGAATGATTGAATTGGGATTTTCAGACAGAATTTATTAAATTCTCTTTCTTTTCAGTCAGCAAGTGTTCTTGCATCTATAATTCCTGCTAAAATGTCTTAGATTGTTTTCCAGTATTTCCATATAAAGAAGATTCCAGTTGCATCACGTTAGTAGCCAGTCAACTGTTTGGTTTTATTCTATAATCCTATAAAAAGTTATAATCCTGCAACATATGTCAATTTGTTGGTTAAAAGAGGTTACAAGAAAATTTCCTGAAAAAAAAAGTAATGGAATTTAATCTGGGACAGATAAATCATGATGTTGACTCATATAACTTTGCCAAAAATACATTTCAGTTTGTTTGGTGCATGACACTGAACTCATAAAAAAATTAAAATTAATGAGTAATGATCTAAGTTTCATTTTAGAAAGCCCTGTAAAACATGACTCTTCCTATATCTTTTCGGCTCAGTATGGGATTTTATGCGGCATTTATCCTTCAGGTTCTGAGCTTTTTAATACAGGTTCTGACACACTCAGCCAATCTGACCACATCAGAGATCACCAAATTTTGCTTCATTTTTTTCCAGATTTATGAATAAAAATAATAATACATTTCTTGTTTCACGCCTTCCCACCAAAGTGCTCAAGGCATGTAACAGCATTTAAAACCCTATAAACATATGGCTCAGTTAACAGTATATGCACTAAGAACTAAAAGTACTGGGAACGCTGTACACACCACTTACCTATGCATTGACCACAGCAGCGCAGGCACATGGTCCCTGGGGAAGACCCCTGTGATGAGGACACTGAAAGTGCAGATGAGGGGACCGAGGAAATCAATGACGAGTAGCATGATGGTGCCCCTCCAAGGCGAGCAGTGCTGACTGGGCAAGCAAGGAAAATCACTGAGCTCAAAACAGTGAGGACAAAGACTGAAGGTTGTAGAAGCTGGATAGAACCAGGCTGTTTCTTGTGGTGGTTTGTTTTTAGGTATACAACATAGAGCACTCACATCTAGAAAGGAGATTTTTCTCCACACTGCTTTTTAAAGCAGCAGCACTAGACAGAGTCAGAATTTGCCACTTGCCTGTTTCCTGTCTGTTGCTTCCCTTTTTCTTAGCCTCAGTTTGCAAGGAAGGGAAACTCTTCAGATTGTATTTGCCAAGCCTTTTTACACTTTATTGAAACATCTCACAGACAAACTTCAGCTAGGGTAGAGATGCCAGTGATATCATTTCAATCTCATAACATTCCACCTTTGCTATAATTGAAATTGCTTTGCCCCAAAATATTAACATGCATGCTCTAAAAAGGTGTTATGTCTGCCGGCCACGGCTCCCCGCGACCGGCCTCCTCCACCCACCTCTCCGGCGCGGCACCTTTGGGGCCAGGCATGCTGGCTACAGTGGCCAGCCGCTCCAGGGGCAATCCCTCACAGGCCTCTCCTCCGGCGCGCCAGTAGGCCCCTCTGCCGGAGCCTTCTCTCACATGCAGCCGTCCTCAGCGCGGGCCCCTCCCCCTCGGGCCTTTCTAGGCCCGCGCGCGCGTTTCTGCTCTAAATTTAAAGGGATCGTGGCATGAAATTGCCACGGCCCCTCCTTTCTGCTCCACCTTTCCTTTTCCTATTTAAGGCAAGGTTTGGCTTGCAGACCTTGCCTTGGCTTCTTGCTTTCTAGGTCCTCTATCCTGTTCCTCCCCAGAGGATCTCTCCTGTGTTCCTGATCTCTTTGACCTTTGTCTGGAATTCGATCCACGCCTGGAACCACGACTACGAGAACTGCCATCTGCCCTGACTCTCACCTGGAACTGCGACTACGAGAACTGCCGCCTGCCCTGACAGTCGCCTACTACTCTACTCTCAAGTCTTCATGCCGGCTTCCGGACCCGGTCCCAGTCTCCATCCAGCACCATCTCCTCTTCTGCCAAAGACCCCACGTAAGTCCAGCCGGTCCAGGTACTCAAGGGCTCAACTTGAAGGGAAAAGGGGCTGGTACTGGTGAAGCTCCAGCGGGGTCTCTGCTCCATCCCGGCCTCGCCTACCGATGGTGGGGACCTCTGGGGATTTCCCTCACAGGGTGGCGCCAACTCCACCTTGAGCAAGGGTCCATCTCCCGGAGTCAAAACATAAGACCAGCAATATTAACTTGTAGAACTGACGACTTGGGTAAACATATTTTGCAAAGCTGAATATGTTTCACTTCAGCTGTTTTCTTTACTTTTCTAGTTTTGGTGTGGTATGGCCTTTCTACTTCTCCTAGAGTTAGCTCTTCACACTCTCTGGTTTCAGATCCATTGAGCTCTGAAGGTCACAAAGTGGTAGGCTCAGGAGGTGACATGGCCACTGTGTCCTCTTCCATAGCTGTGATTAATTGTCCTGTATTTTGTTAATCTTAAGGAATCTTCTATTTCGCTGGTACAAGTTTTCATCTGCAGCTACAATATATGAGCAAGGTGCCACCTTCTCCATACAAGTCCCAAGTCTCCACATTCCTTTTTTTTTTTTCTCAAGAGTAATTGTTGCATTTGTGTTGGTTGCCCAACAGCTAAATCTGGAAGTTCTTTGGCTCCATGAGCATAGCAGAGATTGACTTTGTGGAAGTAATGTGTGATTTGGTCTGTTACTCCCTCTGTTATTCTGGGAAGCTGAAGCTTTCTGGCCATCAGGAACACTGTCCATGTTTGTCTGAGCATCAACAGGAGCTTAAGGGGTTTAGTCTGGATGGATGTCTTCATCTAGGTTTATTTTTTGGGGAATTTGTTTGACTGTGTTAGGCCAAGGGGTGGGGGAGGGGATTGGACCAAGAAGAGAGTTGGGGGGGGGGGTCAGGACTGATGAGGTGGTTTTTATTGTTTCATTATTGCAGGTGAGGAGAATGGTGAATTTGGCTTTCAGGATGTATCTTAACTATTTTAACTGCTGCTTCTGCCTTCTCACCAGATTGGCAATGATATGAAGAGGATGTAATAAGCTCAAACCCCCAGTCACTGGTGAACTGAGAAAACTTCTCGCTTGCGAATTATGACTCATTACCTGATGTGACTGAGTAAGGAATCTTATGATGACTGAACTGTGCCTTGTAGTACTCTACAGTGGTTTTGAAAGTAATGGCTGTGATTGGGTCCAACACCCAGAAAACAGAGAAATAGTCAACCATCACCAGGTAGTCCTGGCCTGGCAATGAAAACAAGTTGATGCCTAGCTTGCTCAATGGAGGGTTGGTAGCACAAGAGACGTGAGAAGCTTCTTTGACTGGTTACTTAGATATTCATTGCAAGTGCCACAATCCTGCACCTCTTCTTTCACCTCTAAATTCAAGAGGGGCCAGAAGAGGACATTGGCTGCCAATTGAATTTAGAATTCAATATAAAACTTTATGCTTAATACATAAAGCGGTCTACGCCGAACAGGTAGACTGGATGAATGCAGTTATTCGCATCCGTACTCCTCAGCGAAATTTACGGTCAGCAGGCAAAGGTCTTCTCACAATCCCCTCGGTTTCCACAGCCAGACTTACATCTGTTAGAGAAAGGGCGGTGTCATTAGCAGGTCCAGATCTTTGGAATTCCCTACCCATTGAATTAAGGCTTCAGGGTAACTTAAAAGAGTTTAAGAAAGCTTTGAAGACCTGGTTATTTGTTCAAGCTTTTCAAGCAGTAGCTAGTTAGAAGCATCATTTTAGTTTAGTTCCTTTTTATAATTTTAGTTTTAGATTTGAGTATCCTTTTTTAATTTACTTATGTATTAGTATTTTTATGATTGTTTTCTTGGGGGGTTTTTTATGAAAGTTATGTACTTTTATTCCTTTTTATGCATTATGTACTTTTTATTCCTTTTTATGTATTTTATGTTTCTACTATTTTAAAAAACATTGTTAACCGGAGTGAAGGTATGCACCAACACCGGTATAAAAAAAAATAATCAAATAAATAAATAAACATACATCCTTGGCTTTGCAGAGACCTGCCTCTCCTGCAAGATGGTTAGCATGAATTCTTGCCGCCATCTCTGGTCTCCACATCTTGGGTATGATGAATCTGTGGCCTTTGTAAAGAACATCATTCTGCAGACATATCTCATCTCTGAAAGCACAGCAATGTTTGATGCTGACAGGAGTAGTATCATCCTTCAGATCTATTTATTTAAAAGCACTTATTACCCACCCTTTCTACATTCAGAGCGAGGAAATAATGCAGCAAAAACTGTTCTCTTCAAGACTTGCAGCACTGCACCCTGTTGATGTTTCTCTGTATTTGCTCTACATGCTGGTCTGACACCAACAGAAATTCAGCAAAGCTAATCTTCTCAAGCCTTTTGCAGAATTTTTCCCCAGTTCTGATGGAGAAGATCTCTGACTTGGCCTTCCTTCAAGGCAGTGCTGCCTGGGACAGGAGATCAGGACTGTACATCTGAGCCTTTTTTATAGGTTACTGCCAAGTTGTATTTTTGTGGCTGTAAACATCATACGTTGCAGATGTTCAGGGGCACTAAGCATTTTGCCTGGTTCCAATATCAGGCTCATCAGTTTATATCTTCCTAGATCACTCCTTTTAAAAATCAGTGTTACATTGGCCACCCTCCAGTTTTCAAGGACCGTGGCTGTTTTAAATGATAGGTTACAGATTACCAGTAACAGATTTACTATTTCATGTTTGATTTCTTTCAGAACTCTGGGTGAATACCATCCATTCCTGGTGATTTGTTGCTACTCTTTAGTTTGTCATTTTGATTTAATACATCTTCCAGTTTCACAATGGTTTGCTTTAGTTGCTCATACTGCAGTTCTGTGATAAAATATACAGTCTCGATGTGTGGATGAGATGATGGTGCATGGAAGAGGGCTTTAGGTTTCCTAGGAACTGGGGAAATAACTTTTACCAAGGTAAATGGCTTTGAAAATTGCCCTCTTAGTCACTTTTTTTTAGTATAGCAAGTTGGGTTTTTTTCAGATAATGTTCTGAATTTCTGCTGAGTATAAACCTGTGGTGACAAATATCTTTCAGAGAACAAATTTCTACCCTGTGACAACTATCCATTGTGGCATTGCTGAGGCATTCAGTGAATTGACAAATTCATCCGCTGTTTAAAGCCACAGCTGATGAGACTCATAATGCACTTCAAAGAGAGTAAACATGCTCATACTATAGCTATTCTATCTTTATTGGTTCTAAGTGATGCCCATTCTTTGTTGAAAATATGATTGGCATTCCCTAGATAAAATTAATTGCTTTTTTGAGCCTTGCTGAATATCTTTTGCTCATACAACACATCTCCAAATAGACCATTTTATGACTGTCATTTTTCAAATTCTGGGTCTGAGATGTGCAGTGCCTGGTTCCATATTTACACAAGGATTCAGGCACTCCATTAATAGTTCAAGTTGGAGCCCTTGCTATGCAGGAAGCTGAGCAAACTGAGGCTTGGTCTAGAAGCTCCAAGAGCTGTTCATAGGACCTGCAGGAGAAGCTAAACAGAAGCAGAATGCTGTGCTAAAAGATCTAAAAAAAAATGGCAACTACATAAAAAATATATCACACACTCTAACACAACATATCATATATAGTGATATATAAATTCCTTAGAAAAGATTTTATTATTGTATACAAAACATTTTATCAAAAAGCTTCAATAGCATGATTTGTGTGTGTGAATGAGTTTTTATGGTGAATATGTATTTACTCTATGTATCCAACGATGAACAGAAATTGAATGTTTTTTAAGCTTTTCGATAAAATGTTTTGTATACAATAATAAAATCTTTTCTAAGGAATTTATATATCACTATATATGATATGCTGTGCTAAAAGATCTGGCACAAAGGGGAAATCTGCAGGCAAGGCTGCAAAATTATTTAATATCGGAACAAGAAGTTTAGCTTCTATGCTGAAGAGAGCCAAGCAGCCTTTAACTTACTGGAGACATTTCTTTGTTCCCCGCAATTCCTTTTCACTGGCTCTTGGCCAGACTGAAAGGGTCATTCATCAAATCGCGTTAGGACCTCAACGCGCAATGGAAGGGGTCCAATGCACAATAACGTGCAATCGTTATCCCGTCACACATTTGTATGCAAATTTGATGAGTATGCAAAAACTAGCTTTTTATGCAAATACGGGACTCCTACCACCTGTCGCGAACATTTATCGCACACTAAAGTGGATTTACCACCAGAAATAACACCTTCTTTTGTGCATTAAGAGTAAAAAAATAGTTTTTATTGCAGGATAGGCACTGTGATTGTGGATTGTGGATAATATCAGGAGCGCTAAAATGAGGGCTTTTCTCAGAAACACCTACACAGCTCTGCTGAGCCAAAAAAGGAGAAATGACTACTTACCTGATAATTTCCTTTCCTCTAAGGAAGGCAGGCCAATCTACACTAGTGGGTTATGCACATCTACCAGCAGATGGAGAAAGAGTAAAATTGACATAAAACAAAACATAGCCCTGCCCTGACATCAGCCTGCCAGTATACTCTGGAAAAGCCAAACCATGGTCAGGCTGATTATACTTGAACATAAGAAATTGCCATACTGGGTCAGACCAAGGGTCCATCAAGCTCAGCATCTTGTTTCCAACAGTGGCCAATCCAGGCTACAAGTGCCTAGCCTGTACCCAAAAACTAAGTACATCCCATGCCACTGATGCTAGTAATAGCAGTGGCTATTTTCTAAGTCAACTTGATTAATAACAGGTAATGGACTTCTCCTCCAAGAACTTATCCAAACCTTTTTTAAACCCAGCTACACTATCTGCACTAACCACATCCCCTGGCAACAAATTCCAGAGTTTAATTGTGCACTGAGTGAAAAAGAATTTTCTCTGATTAGTTTTAAATGTGCTACATGCTTACTTCATGACTACTAACAATCAACCACTCATGCTTCCAACCAATTCAGAACACTGAGCATAGGTAAAATAATTAACATTCACTAAACTTAGGGGCTGGGTATAAAACTTACCAATTCTTCAATGAAAAAAAAAGGAACAACAATCTGCATCATCTGCATATAAGGATGAACTAAAAGGTAAGTTAAAAGCTTAGGGTGGGTTGTGGACTGGCCTGCCCTCCTTAGAGGAAAGGAAATTATCAGGTAAGCAGTAATTCCTTCTTCCTCTCCACTCAGACAGGCCAATCCTCCTGAGTGGGATGTACCAAAGTTTCTTCCAAACAGGCTGGGAGGTTACCTGCGGTCCAGTCAACACCTCATCTGCAGCAAAGGCTGTGTACTCCTCAGCCAGAATATCCAAGTGGTAATGCTTGGAAAAGGTGTGTAAAGACTATGTCGCTGCTCGACAAATCTCGACAGGTGATAATAATTTAATCTCTGCCCACAATATCACCTGAGCCCTCTTGGAATGTGTTCTGACCTACTTCAGCAAAGGAATCCTGGCATCCACATAGGCGGCCATGATGACTTCCTTAACCCAATGGGTTATAGTTGCCCGCATCGCGGTTCACCCTGTTTACCTCCACCATGGAGTACAGTCAATCAGATTTCCTGACAGATTTAATAACCTTCAAGAACTGCATCAGATGCTGCTTGACATCCAAGGCATGCAAGAAACAATATTCACTCTCATCTCTATTCCAGTTCAGTGTGGGTAGGTAAATAGACTGATTCAAATGACACTCTGAAACCACTTTTGGCAAAAAGGGAGGTACAGTCCAAAGCTGTACTGCTCCCGGAATCACACGCAGAAATGGCTCACAGCAAGAAAGAGCCTACAGCTCAGAAACCTGATGTGCTGAATAGATTGCCATAGAAACACTGTCTTCAAGGTAAGTAGTTTCAAGGAAAAGCTACATAGTGGTCGAAAGGTAAGACCTGCCAAGAAATCCAAGACCAGATTAAGGCTCGACAAAGGCACCAGTAGCCGATGTTTAACTCCCTTCAAACATCCGGCACATCTGGATGGGAAGACAAAGGCCCACCATTAACTCACCCCTTATTACAAGTGAGAGCTGCCTCTTGAGCTTTCAAGGTGTTAAGGGCCAAGCCTTTAAGCAATCCTTCCTGCAAAAATTCCAAAATTGATGGAATTTCTATTCTCAGAGGCTGAGACCCTCACTCCTCACACCAGAACATAAGAACATAAGAACTTAAGAAAATGCCATACTGGGTCAGACCAAGGGTCCATCAAGCCCAGCATCCTGTTTCCAACAGTGGCCAATCCAGGCCATAAGAACCTGGCAAGTACCCAAAAACTAAGTCTATTCCATGTAACCATTGCTAATGGCAGTGGCTATTCTCTAAGTGAACTTAAAACCAGGTTTCAAAAACTCTCCAAACTCTAACATAAGCCAGAGATGTAGAAAATTGTCTAGTCTGGAGCAAAGTGTAAATGACTGCAGCAGAATAACCATGCTTCAATAACTTTTCCCTCTCAAGAGACAAACCGTAAGACAAAATTGACCCGGATTGTTGTGTAGAATAGGTCCCTGCCTCAACAGATCTTTCCAGGGCAGCAGCTTGAGAGGTCTGCCCACCAGCTGCCTCTGCAGATTGGCATACCACAGCCTCCAGGGCCAATCCGAAGCCACCAGAAGCACAGATTTAGTCTGGCTTGCAATCTTTCAAATTATTCTGCCTATCAGTGGCCATGGCAGAAAGGTATACAGTACCCTACCCCGCAGCCATGCCTGAATGACAGCATCAATACGCAGAGCTTTCAGGTCCCTTCTGCAGCTGAGGAACTGTAGAACTTTCTCATTGGTTGAGCTTGCCATCAAATCCGGAGATGGGTGACCCCAGAGCACAACTATGAGTTGAAAGGCTTTATCTGATAACTCCCACTCTCCTGGGTCCAAGCTATGTCTACTTAGAAAATTGGCCCTTACGGTGTCCTTTCTGGCAACATGAAAGGTGGATATGTCTAGAAGATGTTCCTCTGCCCATACCATGAGTGCATCTATCTCCTCCGACACTTGTGGACATTTGGTTCCACCCTGATGATTGATGTAAGCCACAGTCATTTCATTGTCCAACATTATCCGGACTGCTCGAGCCTCTAGATGCTCGGCAAACTTCAAGCATGCCAGCCGAACTGCATGTGCTTCCAATTGATTGATGCTCCACTGATGCTCATCAGCACTCCAGTGACCTTGTACCAGCAATTCCTGACAGTGAGCACTTCAACCCTTGCTGGGGCAGATTTTATAAATCTGCGCACACGCATACTTTTGTTCGCGCACCAGGCGCAAACAAGAGTACGCGGGATTTCAATAGATACGCGTGTAGCCGCGCGTATCCATTAAAATCCGGGGTCGGCGCACGCAAGGCAGCCCAAAATCGGCAGCCTGCGCGCGCGAGCCGCGCAGCCTGCCTCCGTTCCCCTTCCCCTCCCTTCCCCTACCTAACCCACCCCCCCGGCCCTATCTAAACCTCCCCCCTACCTCTATCATGAAAGTTACGCCTGCTCGAAGCAGGCGTAACTTTGCGCGCGCTGGGCCAGCTGCCGCGCTCCATGTTCTGATCTGCGGGCTGGTCCAGGGGCCGCGTCACGCCCCCGGAACGCCCCCGGACTGGAACCATGCCCCCGGACACGCCCCCGAAACGCCGCGTCACTCCTGGCACGCCCCCCGACACGCCCCTCCATGCAAGCCCCGGGACTTACGCACGTCCAGGGGCTTGCGCACACTGCCGAGCCTATGCAAAATAGGCTCGGCGCGTGCAGAGGGGGTTTGGGGTAGGTTTTCGGGGGGTACGCGCGTATCCCTTTGAAAATCTACCCCAATGTTTGCATCTGTTGTGAGCATTAACCATTCCGGATTCTCTAAGCATATTCCCTTTCTGATATAATCCAATTGCAACCATCTTTGCAAGTGAACACTCACTTCTAATGGCAAGTGAAGCCTTTTCATGTAGTCGTGATACTGCAGACCACTAGGAAAGCAACATGAGCTGAAGAGGCTGCATGTGTGCTTTTGCCCTGGCGACAACCTCCAAGGTGGCTACTATCAAACCCAGTACCTGAAGATAAGACCACACTGTCAGGAGAATAGCCCTTCTCAGGGTCTGAACTTGAACAATCAACATCTAAATGACACTTCAGAAGAAACACTCTGCCCTGCTTCATACTGAAATGAGCGCTGAGATACTCCAGCATCTGAGAGGCTCTTGGCCAAGTTCACCACCCAGCCTAATTCTTGCAATAATGAGACCAACTTGCATGAAGCCAAGTGATTTTTTTCCAAGCTTTTGTCCCAAATCAACCAGTTGTCTAGATATGGGTGAACCAGGTTGCTGTCCTTGTGCAAGGACAACACTACCACCACCACCATGACCTTGGAGAAGGTCCTGGTTACAGTGGCCAGCCCAAAGGACAGGATCTTAAACTGATAATGACATCTCAGAATGGCAACCCGCAGGAACCGTTGAAGTTCTTGGCGAATGAGAATATGCTGATATACCTTCATCAGATCTAGAGACGTAAGAAATTTCTCTGGTTGCACTGCTATTATTATGAAGCACAGAGTTTCCATACAGAAATGAGTCATCCTCAAATATCGATTGACTCCTTTAAGATCCAGGATGGGCCGAAAGGATCCCTCCTTTTTGGGTATGACAAAATAAATGGATTAGCAGCCCATATTTTCTTGTGATTCGGGAATAGGAATTACAACCTTTAAATCCAACAGCCTCCTTAAGGTAGTCTCCACTGCCACCCTCTTCTGTAGGGAGTTGCAGGGAGAGATCTTAAGGGCATCTGGAGAAATGATAAGAAACTCTAGAGCATAGCCTTCTCTTATCACTTCCAGAAAACATTGGTCCAAAGTGAACTAGACCCACCTCTGATAAAAGCAAGATAGACACCCTCCTGTCTCCTGCCCCACTAGGTGAGTTCACCCACCTTCATTGTGAAGATCAAGGTGCTATGCTCCCAGAGCCCATGTTCTTCTGAGGCTTTCTGGGCCGAAAGGACTGAGATCTACCAAAATGTCGAGACCTCTGAGCAATTATTCCCCTATAGAGATGAAAACACCTATAGTCTTTAGCATGGCCCCTTGCCCCAAAATGACACGATGCCAGCTTCTTATCCTCTGGCAAACAAGGAACCTGGGTTTCCCCCCCATCTATTTGCCATTTTCTCCAATTCACTGCCAAATAAAAGAGAACCTTTAAAGGGTAACCTTGTGAGATTGGACTTAGAAATTGTGTCCGCCAAACAATTTCGCAGCCATAGCCGACGCCTAGCCGCTATCAAAGAAGCCGCCCTTCTGGCAGCAGTACGAAAAAGGTTCCAGCCTGCATCAGCTAAGAAAGCAGCTCCCGGTTCCATCACTGCTCTGCTATTCAACCCTATTCCATCAATCTCCTGAGAGAAATGCAGATTAGCCCGAGCCACCCAGGGAGCAACAAGAGGCAATTTGCAAATTCATTGCCATGGCCTCATAGTTCTGCTTAAGGATTGCTTCAGTTTTCATATCCTGAGCATCCTTCAGAGTTGCCTCTCTTTCCACAGGAATGGTGGTCTGCTTAGTCACAGAACAAACCAGCATGTCCACCTTCAGGAAATTCAACTGTTCCTTTGCCACTGGATCCAAGTGGTACAGACCCACCAAAGCACGTCCCCCTTTAAAGTTTGCTTCTGGAACGTTCCATTCAAGGTCAATCAAATCTTGAATTGCATCCAGGAGGGGAAAGAAACACAATGCTTTACGTAGGGTGACCAATATGGGATCCTTCTTTTACGCACCCGTAGAGCCACACCAAGCATCTTCAGAGTCTGGGATAACAAACTCGGCAACTCATCTCTATGAAACAGAGCAGAGTTCTATGTTGATCTAAATCCAAGGGAATTTACCACTCTTCCAGAGGGAAGAATCCCAAATTGATGTCAGAGTCATCCTTATCCACATCCTCATCCTCCTGAATATCCTCAAGGATCACTGCATTGCGGCACTTGCAAGTGGTGGCAGACAACTGGGAACCCCGAGTACACAACCCAGATTTTGAAGGGGCACCCAGCTGTCTCTGCTGGGCGACCCTACAGAAAGGTCTGTAGTCCCTGGAAAAATTCCACCCAGGAAAAGGAGGATAGATCCATACCAGGCTCCATAGGTCTCAATCTGAAGTCCTCTGACTGAACATACTCTGAAGAGATTTCTGTCATAGGGTCAACTGAAGAAGGGGATACCCTCATTGTGTTACCTTCAGCTCCACTCCCCCCTGTCTGAGGGGATGGACCAGAGTTGGCAAAATCATTAGAAGGCAAATCACCTTGAGCATCCAGGCAGCGCTGACACAGACTCGCAGAAATCCCTGGCTGTATTGCCCTTATATGGCAAGCAGTACAGATCTCTAAGCACTTATTCTTTGTCACTGGTGCCATACTGCCTCGTTTTTCTTTTGCACCCAAATAAGATACGCGCTCAAGTACATGCTCAGTATGCACTCAAGCAAGTGCTCAGTAGGCGCTCAAAAGTCGGCGCTCAGTGCATGCTAAAGTGGGCACTCAGTGCATGCACAATTAAGTGCTCACGTGCACATCAATGTCATTACACCACCACGCAGCAAGCATGTGCATATGCAAGCACATGAAAAAGCTACTGCAGCCTACCACATGGCTCGACAAACCCAAGCCTGGGAGCGAGGCCTAGTCAAAGGATGTTCAACCCGCTGAGGCTGCGCCGCCTCCGCACCTCACTAAACTCAGAGATGTGAGAGAGAAGAAGGGAAATTTGCCGACCACTCACGCCGAGGGAAGAAGAGTTGGTAAGGAAGGACTAGGGGAAATAAAATCTTCCTACATTCTTCTATTCTTCTTTAATTTTTTATTTTTTTACCTGAGCTCAGCCCTCCCTGGCTGAGAGCACGACTGGGTCTCCAGCTACAGGGGAAGATGGTGAAAGTCTTCACCACCAAGCCTCCTTCAATCCTTCAAATGCTTCACCTTTTTTTTTTTTTTTTTAAGTCCATGTTTGAAAAAGCTGCCAGACTAAAGGAGCTCAGCTGAAGGAGAAACCCACTAGTATCACCTCAGAAGTTCAAGCGATGCTATCAAACTTCTCCTTTCTTCTCAATTTTCCTCTTTTTATAATTTTATTTTTACTACAAGCAGTCCCCAGTAGAGAAATGCATATCCACCATCTGCTGGAGACAGAGAATACTGGCAGGCTGATGTTGGGGCAGGGCTATATGTCCGTGATGTCAGCTTTTTCCATCTCCATCTGCTAGTAAAGGTGCATAACCCACTCATGTGGATTGGTCTGCGTGAGTGCAGAACAAATAACCTTTTCTTACCTGCCCTGTAATAATAGTGGGAAATTGGCTGCCTCACTGGCCCATTTATGTGATGGAAGTGGGATTTGCATGCACTTGTGCACATACATATCAAACAGGGTGTACATGTAGGCGCTTTCAACCTATTTGATACCATGCGCATATACACATCTGTGTTATAATGGCTGCGATTATTACATGTGCGCATATCAAATAGGCTGAAAGCACCTACATTTGCCCCCTATTTGACATATATGTGCACATGTACATGCAAATCCCGCTTCCATTACGTAAGTGGGGGGATGTTAAGGACGGGATGGGGTCACATGGATTTGTCCTGGGCCTGCAAGGGGCAGGGTTGAGAGGAAAGAAGAAGGTGAAAATGGCAAATGTTTTATTGTTTTTTTGATTTGCCTTTGGAGTGCATAAGAAGAGGCACTGTACTCTAAAGGTTTGTGTATTTGGTAACTTTGGTTAATAAAAAGTTTTGCATCAGTTTGTTCCCAGTTCGCCCAGGCTAGGGATAGTTCATTTGTCTTCCTTTCCCCCTGTTAGCCCCAACCTGTAATAGCCCACTGGCTAGCCTAGATGTTTTCTTTTATGACTTACACGCCATCCATAGCAGGAGTAAAGTTAAAAGGCCGGGGATCCCGGCATGCACCTGTGTGCATAAGTATATACATACACATCTATTGGACTGCCCCCACACACCTACACCCCATCCCTTTTTGAAAACTTTTCACATGTACGCATAGCGGGAGATACGCGCATACTTGGCTGGTTTAAAAAACTCATTTTGCATGTACAGACCCGATTTGTGCGCTTATCTCCCGGTTTGGACGCGTAATGCGCTAATGCATCGCATATTGCAATAATGTGTCCCATGATGCAAAAACTTATCACGGTTTATGATGTTTTACTAGAAAATGCGGAATGTCAAAAATGTGCATAATCTTGCCCCTTTTTTTTTATTGCGGTTGCTAATGTGCCATATTCCCACAATAAATATAGCAATTTGATGAATATAGGCCTGAGTTCTCATAAGCATGTTTTCAGGATCTGTCATCGAGGCCATTCTTCTTAGACTTGAATCTTCACTATGTGCATGGGATCTCTTTGAGGGATTTTGGCCTAGTAGTTAGGATTGTATAGTTTAGCACAGAAGAATTTATTGTCTTAAGAACACGCCATACTGGGTCAGACCAAAGGTCCATCAAGCCCAGCATCCTGTTTCCAACAATGGCCAATCCAGGCCATAAGAACCTGGCTTGCTGGAGGCTGCTGCAATGGTTGATTCCTGTCTATGCATTAGCAGATGACCCCTAGTTTCAGTGGGGATGTTTGGTTTGGGAATGCAAGGAGCTTGTTTTTGTGGTTCCCCTGTTCTTTAGTCAATATTGGCTTAACACTTTTGTTTAGAAGATTAGGAAGTAAAGATATGAAATTGCCAGCCACACCCAGTAAAAGGAGTCTCGATGATGTTTTAGTGTTTTGGGTATGTGTGATTTTTGTTAGGAGGAGGGGGTTTTTTTGTCTACCTTTCTTGCCTGAGAGAGAGGAATGGGGAGAAAGATTTTCCCTTTTTGGAAATCATTTTTTGATCCATTAGACAAAAATATCCCTGTACCATCTGAGAGAATTTTGCAGAGGAGAAGTAGATGCCATCCAAAATCCAGATTCAGGAGGACAAAGGATACACCAGAAACTTCAGTCTGGTTCATTCCTGACAAGGTATGTGCAAAATCAACCCCTTTGGAGTCATTACCCAGATAGTCTTGGCAAGAGGATCTGGAACAGAGAGGATTGAAGAAGACAAATCAAGCAGTGAACCCCAGATATTATGCAAGAGAGATCCTTTAGTAGCCCGTTTAGTAGCCCGTTTAGTAGCCCTTTAGTAGCCCGTTTAGTAGCACTTGGAAGTTACAGATGCATAGTTAGAACTCACACCCATAGGAAAAAAAAAAGACATACACTACATCTTGGGCCTTGGAGGATTATCCTCACCCCCCATTTGAAGAATCCATGCCAGGGTTTAGTGGAACAGTGTATGGACTAAGCCCTAGCACTGAGTGTGTCACTGCTTTCAGAGTCACACCCAAAAGAGGGGCTAACCATATTACATAGACCCATCCAAGTCAATCATGATCCATACCAAACCTAATTTAAAATAGTAATTAATCAGCATCATTATTTAAAAATATTACTATAATCAGTTTGAAGGCAGCAGTAATAGCCAAGCTTTAACAAGCTTCCTAAATGTTAATCTTTCAACTCCCGAGGAAGTGAGTTCTATAAAAAAAAAAATGGTCCAGCATAAGACACTGCTCTTTACTGTATATCCACATATTTGATGTCTCTGATTGAATGTTAAGAACACTGGTTTTTCTCCTTGGAGCTGACCTTATTCAAGTCCCTCCAGCAGCCAATCTGCCACATGGGTCCATTTATCCGTAATCTGATGCCACTAAGCAGACTCATTCCATGTGGTATCGATAGCCAGATGGTAGAAGTGAGCAAGGTATGGGGCAGATTTTAAAAGTTTCATGCGCAGCCTACATTTGTGCACGCTATCCGGCATGCACAAATGTACGCCCGATTTTATAACATGTGCGCGCCCAGCTATGCCCCCAGACCACCCCGCCACGCCCCGGACCATCTGCCCCACCCCTGTCCTGCCCCCATCCCACCCCCTGCCCACCCATTCAGAAAAGCCCCAGGATATACACGCGTCCCGGGGCTTTATGCACGCCGCCGGGCCTTTTGATAATAGGCCCGACGCGTGTAGGGCTTTGAAAATCTGCTCCTATATGTGTAACACAGGTTACGAAAGTTAGTGCATTCTACATTGCTACACACAAGTTCTCTGCAGGCTGTTAAGTAGGGGCCTCTAGTTTTAAGGCCACAGAGTGCTAGTTAGTTTCCTTCTGATAAGCTCAAACTTAATTTTAGATCTGCAAGCTGTTGAAAAGAAAGGCCTATATGCTACCAGGCTGCTGCATGAAAGATTTACAACTTCCTCACCTTTGCAGGAACTGAGCAAGCTGTTTGTCATGAAAAGTGGCTGAAAAGAAGGAGATAAAAAAGAAAGACAGTGTCCAGTTGTACATGCCTGCTGCAGAGTACGTAAGAGCAGAGAGAGACAGGATTGTGCTGGGAGAATTTCTGTTGGTGTCGATTCCTCTCTCTTATAAGTGGCAATCAAGGTACTGTTGCTAAACTGCATGTCACTTTCTATTTTTCCCTGAAATGGTAGGATGCAATATTTATTAACTGCATTTATAATCTCGATCACTGCATTAGCAAGATCTGGGTTATGCTAAGACTAGGAAGAAAATGTATATTGTAATTGTGTTAGATCTGATGCGTGCAAGCCCTTGTTGACTATTACTATTGCTGTGGTTCTTTATTGAAAATTGCACTCCCTTTGCAAAACTGCAGTTGGAAAATTGTGCATTATTTTTATAGTAGAGTGTATTGGGTACATTTTAAAAAAGAGTGCGCGTGCGTACTTTTGTTCGCGCACCAGGCGCGTATCTTATAAAATCTGGGGTCGGCGCGCACAAGGAGGTGCACATTTGTGCAACTTGCACGTGCCGAGCCCTGCGCGCGCTGCCCGTTACCTCCGAGGCCGCTCTGAAATCGGAGCCACCCACCCGACACTCCGAAATCGGAGCCACCCACCTGACACTCCGAAATCGGAGCGGCCTCAGAGGGAACTTTCTTTCCACCCCCCCCCCCCGCACCTTCCCCTCCCTTCCCCTACCTAATCCACCCCCCGGCCCTATGTAAACCTTCCCCCTACCTTTGTTGGGTAAGTTACGCCTGCCAGAGGCAGGTGTAACTCTGCGCATGCCAGCGGGATGCTGGCGCTATCACCCGACCCGGGGGCTGGTCAGGAGGCCTCGACCACGCCCCTGGGCCTGCGCCACGCCCCGACACGCCCCCGGAACGCCCCAAAATTCACACCACTCACCCGACACACCCCTGACACACACCCCTTGCGAAGCCCCGTGACTTACGCGTGTCCCGGGGCTTGCGTGCGCCGCCGAGCCTATGCAAAATAGGCTCGGCGCACGCAGGGGGTTTTAAAAGGGTTATGGGGCGGATTTTCAGAGCCCTGCTCGCGTAAATCCGCCCAAAACCGGGCGGATTTACGCGAGCAGGGCCCTGCGTGCCGGGAAGCCTATTTTACATAGGCCTCCCGGCGCGCGCAGAGCCCCGGGACTCGCGTAAGTCCCGGGGTTCTCCGAGGGGGGCGTGTCGGGGGCGGGCCCGGTCGTCGCGGCGTTTCGGGGGCGTGTCGGCAGCGTTTTGGGGGTGGGTACGGGGGCGTGGCTACGGCCCGGGGGCGTGGCCGCGCCCTCCGTACCCGCCCCCAGGTCGCAGCCCGGCGCGCAGGAGGCCCGCTGGTGCGCGGGGATTTACGCCTCCCTCCGGGAGGCGTAAATCCCCCGACAAAGGTAAGGGGGGGGGTTTAGACAGGGCCGGGCGGGTGGGTTAGGGAGGGGAAGGGAGGGGAAGGTGAGGGGAGGGCAAAGGAAAGTTCCCTCCGAGGCCGCTCCGATTTCGGAGCGGCCTTGGAGGGAACGGGGGTAGGCTGCGCGGCTCGGCGCGCGCCGGCTATACAAAATCCATAGCCTTGCGCACGCCGATCCAGGTTTTTAGCAGATACGCGCGGCTCCGCGCGTATCTACTAAAATCCAGCGTACTTTTGTTTGCGCCTGGAGCGCAAACAAAAGTAGGCTATTCGCGCGCCTTTTAAAATCCGCCCCTATGTGCGTACCTTATGCGCGTAACCCTTTTAAAATCCGGCCCTATGTGTATATTCAATCACTCAAACAAAAGAATCTCCACTCATAGAGTTAACACATAAACCATATAAGAAATAAATCATTATATCTTCAATAAACCTATACATTATTTTGCTCACACCAGTCCGTATAACGAAACAGAGATCTTATATATCTTTGTTTCACCCATGATTACTTAGCTTATTGTCACCCAAAATGGCCAAGTTTCAGAGATCTTCCATCGTCAGGGAAACAGTCTTGATAATAATGCTTATATTTTCTTGAATAAAATTGCTGTGTATGTCCAACAATTTCTTATTTCAAACTTCCAGCGGCTTCAATGATCTTCTTCAGAAATGATGTAAAAACTGTTTCAAACATTCCAGTTTTTATATACTACCATGTGACTTGGAAACTACCAATCAAATGCTGAGAAAAGGCATCCTCAAACCAATACCAATCGAGTTCTTCATTCAAGCTCTTAGAGGACTCAGTTTGTAACATATAAATCCAATACTGCTCTCGGTAATTCAATCACGATGGATAATTACCACCGTGAATAGTGTGTTCAATTTGTTCAATAATTGTCCAACGAAATTGACTAAATGTATGATGCTATCATTAGTTTGATGACATCTTTCCTATCATTTGTTTCATTATACAGGCTGACATGAAGATATAATGATTGAATGGCGACATACCAAATAATGTATTGATTTGATTTGAGGAAACACTCATGGTGTATATTTTATATGCAAAACAAATTTTTCTTTAAAAAATTAGTTTGTGAAACTGCAATTATTAAACAAGGGTGGCCGGTGGGCATTTAATGGTAATAATCCATTGATTATTAGGTAAGCAGGTTGGTACCTTGATTAGTAAAGCAGAGTTACTTACCTGTAACAGGTGTTCTCCCAGGACAGCAGGATGTTAGTCCTCACAGATGGGTGACATCATCAAGATGGAGCCCTATCATGGAACACTTTTGTCAAAGTTTCTAGAACTTTGACTGGCACACTGAGCATGCGCAGCATGCCACTAACCCTGCATCCAGCAGGGGTCCCCCTTCAGTCTCGTTTGTAGCAAAAGATACAAGCAAAAAATAAAATAAGAAAACATAAGTGAACCCAACTCCACGGGGTGATGGGCGGGTTTCGTGAGAACTAACATCCTGCTGTGTTGGGAGAACACCTGTTACAGGTAAGCAACTCTGCTTTCTCCCAGGACAAGCAGGATCGTAGTCCTCACATATGGGTGAATAGCGAGCTACAGGATGCCCGAGTACAGTGAACCAAAAGCACCCAACGACGTGCAACAGGCACAACAACAGGGGTGGTTTTGGGTATGAGGGCAGCCTGAGTTTCACAGTGGGTCACAGGAAGGAAGTTGGGTTATTAAACTGGAAACAAATTATACAGGACAGACTGGTCAAAGATGGAATCCTGTCTGCCAGCCTTGTCAAGACAATAATGAGTTGCAAAGGTGTGGAAAGAGCTCCATGTGGCAGCTCTGCAGATGTCAGCAAGAGGTACAGAATGGAGGTGCGTTACTGACTTTGCCATGGCTCTGACTGAATGTGCTTTCGCGCGTCCTTGTAGCGGAAGGCCTGCTTGTTGGTAGCAGAAGGTAATACAGTCTGCCAGCCAGGTAGACAGGGTCTGCTTGCCCACTGGAACTCCCAGTTTGGATTTATCAAAGGAGACAAACAGTTGGGTGGACTTCCTATGGGCTGTAGTGCGAGCGCACGTTTACAGTCCAAGGAATGCAAGGCCCGCTCACCTGGGTGTGAGTGAGGTTTCGGAAAAAATGTGGGCAGTAATATGGATTTATTTAAGTGGAAATCGGACACTACCTTTGGCAAAAATTTAGGGTGAGTGCGGAGTACCACATGATTGTGGAGAAATTTTGTGTAAGGTGGGTATGTTACCAGCACCTGTAGCTAACTGACTCTGCGAGCCGATGTTAAGGCAAGTAGAAAGAGCACTTTCCAAGTGAGATGATGTAGCTCGCAGGAGTGCAGAGGCTCGAACGGAGGTCACATGAGCCGTGCTAGTACCACACTGAGGTCCCATGCCGGAACCGAAGGACGCAGTGGAGGCTTCAGTTGGAGCAAGCCTCTCACAAAGCACCCTACAAGGGGTTGCACTGAGATCGGGACATCTCCTATACCTTTGTAGTAAGCGGTTATGGTGCTAACATGCACTCAGATGGAGGAAGTTTGTAGACCAGTCTCTGAAAGGTACCAGAGGTAGTCCAGGAACCTTGTTGTGGGGCAGGAAAAGGGATCTATTTCCTTTGTCGTGCACCACAAGGAAAATATTTTCCATTTGGAACAATAAGATTTCCTAGTAGAAGGCTTTCATGAAGCTACAAGGACCTGGGACACATTGTCAGAAAGGTTAAGGAATTGTAGTATCAACCTTTCAACATCCATGCTGTCAGAGACAGGGAGTGGAGGATTGGATGACACAACAGTCCATTGTTCTACGTTATTAGAGTTGGATCTGTGCCCAGGCGAATTGGTTGCTGGATTGAGAGGTCATGTAGGATGGGAAACCAAACCTGCCATGGCCAGTAAGGGGCTATGAGGATCATTGTGGTCTGACCCAAAATGGCATTTCTTATGTTCTTATGTGACATGCATTGTGAATTGCAAGTGATTGAATATAAGAATGATATCTTTAACCTCTTGAATTAGATAATAAACCTATATGTAAAAAACTGCTTTATCTACTCATTTCTCTAAATATATGAGAGATGGCCGGTGGTAGTTTCATATATTTCTCTCAGGACAAGCAGGATGGTAGTCCTCACATATGGATGACATCATCAGGATGGAGCCATATCACGGAACACTTTTGTTAAAGTTTCTAGAGCTTTGACTGGCACACTGAGCATGCCCAGCATGCCACTAACCTGCATCCCTTCAGTCTCTTTTTTTCTGCGCAGCAGTTGCCTCATGGTTCTCAGGAGCTCTGTGAGAATTCCTCACAACTTTTTCCTCACGGAATTTTTTCTTCAAATTTCTTGCGAGCTACGTCATCTCACTTGGAAAGTGCTCTTTCTACTTGCCTTAACATCGGCTCGCAGAGTCAGTTAGCTACAGGCGCTGGTAACATGCCCCGCCCCCTTTTTCAAGCTCCGGGACATAAGCGCATCCCAGGGCTTGCGCCCGTCACCGAGCCTATGCAAAATAGGAGCGGGTTTTCGGGGTTACACGCGTAACCCTTTGAAAATCCACCACTAAATGAAAAGACTCTTCTTGAAAAGAGAGTTCCTTCAGTTCTTGTTCTTCAGTATCTGATGGGGAGATAATCATCATAACAGTTATTCAGGCAACAGTCTTATGGCACATAGAAATAAGACACTGGGCATGCAGACATTAAAATCACTAAGCAAATAATAACTAAAATGATGATAAAGGTAGTATTTTTAACCAAACCTCCAAATAATGACCCTATAGCTAGAAAATCCCAATCCCAATTGGTACCCTTAATGTTAAGTTCATGGGCCTTGTTGGCCAGGTCTTTTAGAGTGGCAATTAATAATGAAAGTCAAATAAAACATTTTATGTAAGTACAACAAGAAATGTTTATCAGCTGGCAAACTCCTTCCTTTCTCGGCCAGTAGTATGTCTATATCCACCCTGTTATTCATGACTATCACAACAAGTGAGGACACTTGTTGGAGTCCTGCCAGTCCTTTGCTGGCTTCGTTGGCTATCTTATCTACTATGGAGGAGAGATTTTTCACAAACACATCTAGTTCATAGACTCTGAAGTTGGGAATTAAGTAATGCATAAATTTGTGCCAACTGAATCAATTAATGGGGGTTAGAATATAAATGTGAGGGAGAAAGAAGTGGTGTCACCAGGGCAAATGGTGGCTTAATTCCTGAGCTCTGCTCTCCCTGAGACTAAATCAGCTTTAAATTGTGGTCATCTTTGGGCTAAAGTGATTTGTGAGAATGGGCAAACAGATGAAACATTGCGAGGATGACCGCTAAAAAGAAACCAGTCTATTTTTGGCACTTCTCTTAGAACAAATTGGCAAGCAAGAGCAGTGATGGCTATGTGGATACTGAGAAGGAGGGTGGCAGGCCTGCTGAGGTAGGTCCTCATGATGCCGATTCTGAATCGATTTCAGATATCCCAACTAGGGCTGAATTTAGGGATTGATTTCTCAAAATTCACAAGGATATAAAAGAAAATAACAAAGAACTTGTGCACTTAATGGAGGAAATCCACAAAGATCTTAATGATTTGGGGAGAAGGGTGGATAAGCTCGATATCAGGATGGAAGTCCAGAGGGATACAGTCGCTCATATTTAAAATGCCTAGGAATTGATATAAAATGAGACGGATCAGCTGAAAGACAAAATTGCTGATCTGGAAAACAGAACATGGCAAAACAACCAAAGATTCCAAGGCTTTGAAGAAACACCAGAAAACATCAACTGTGTGGCACTTATTAAACGTTTCAGTGCCTTCCTCTTTAATGCAGGAGAAGCTCTCAATACTGATACTGGAATTAAGATAAAAATAGAACAAGCACACCGGAGGCTGCAGGACAGAGATCTTCCAACCAGCCTAGAGATATTGTACTGTGCTTTCATGGCTACATAGAAAAGGAAAAATAAAGGCAGCAGCATGGAAACATCAGAGATGGTCTTGGGAAGGGCAAGAAATTGCTATTTTTGCTGACCTCTCTCAAGCTACTCTCTCCGGAGTCGTCAAGATCTGAGAGAAGTTCCAAGTCACTGGACTCAACACTCAAATTATGGAACTCTTACCTGCAAACGATCAACCATCACCTTTCAAGCCTCAACCTGGTTCTCAACACTTCCAAGACAGAACTATTGCTAATTACCCCAGAAGGTAGTCCCTTCCATCACCAATTGCAATCTAACATACAAATATCCCACGCTAGAGATCTTGGAGTCATAATTGATAGTCACTTGAACCTAAAGCAATTTATAAAACACACCACAAAGGAATGCTTCCACAAGCTACAAGTACTTAAAAAACTCAAACCGCTCCTTTTCCATTACGATTTCAGATCTGTCCTTCAAGCCATTCTGTTCTCCAAGATTGACTACTGCAATTCCATCTTGCAAGGTCTCCCGGCTTCTACCACAAAACCCCTCCAGCTCCTCTAAAATGCAGCGGCGAGAATTTTGACGAATACTAATCGGAGAGTGCATATCGCTCCCATTTTAAAAGATCTTCACTGGCTCCCAGTAAACTTCAGGATTCTCCATAAATCATTGACAATTATCCACAAAAATATTCACCATCAGACCCCACTCGATCTTCTATACCTTCTCAAATTGCACTCGACGACCAGACCCTTAAGAGATGCCTACAAGGGATCCTTACATGTTCCTCCAATCAAAATTGTACACCACTCAAATATCAGAGACAGAACATTCTCTATCACAGGTCCCTCCATCTGGAACGCCATGCCTCCAGACCTCAGGCAGGAAACTTGTCTTCCAACTTTCAAAAAGAAACTAAAGACATGGCTGTTCTGCCGTGCCTTCCCCACCA
This sequence comes from Rhinatrema bivittatum, assembly GCF_901001135.1. Classification (NCBI taxonomy): domain Eukaryota; kingdom Metazoa; phylum Chordata; class Amphibia; order Gymnophiona; family Rhinatrematidae; genus Rhinatrema; species Rhinatrema bivittatum. The sequence goes on along the minus strand of NC_042623.1, from coordinate 46,416,575 downwards.
CTAGCCCAACAGTCTGACCTAGATCTGTTTCATCACTTATGTAAATAAACAAACGCTAATTACGCTCACAAGTCATCATGAGGTCGGCCCCTTGCCTCCCTCCCATACTCCATTGTATTTAGTACTTTATCTTGTTCCCCCTCTTTTTTTCCTACTCCCAGTTAAGGCTTTCTTGTTATTATGTAACTTTATGCTCCTTTAATTTATTTCTTGTTGATTGGTTGGTTATAGTTACTGCTTTGTTCGATGTAAACCGAGTTGATTTGATTTGTATCAAGAAAGTCGGTATATAAAAGCCTTTAATAAATAATAATAAATACCTTCCTAAGGACAGCAAATATTAAATATTGTTGGCTTCATCCCTTTGGCCTACTGTTTACAGTAGATGGGACTTCTGCTAAAATCAAATCTGTAGAGGAAGCCGTTCTTGTACTAAGTCAAAGAAGCTTTATATGTGGTCAGAAGATTTCCCCAGATGGCAATGCATCGGAAAAGGAAATAGTCACTTAAGGAGTCAATCCAGTGGATCAATGTCACCTAAGAATAACACTTGAATCATTCTGTTTGCACCTGAGCAGTTTGGTAATCGAAGTTTGATACCTTGGGCTACTAAGGAGAATCCACTTGTGGCTTTTATTTGCACTTTTTCAATTACCAAGTCAAGAGGACTATTTTTATATTACTTATTTTATGACGGATTTAAGTCTCTCATATATTCCATGTCTGGTATGAGTAGAAATTCGATTGGATTGTTCAATTTCGTTGGTCCAGGAACACCCTTTTTATGGTGAAATCTAACCATTTGAATTTATTTTTGGTTTTACAGGATATAATAATGGGAAGGGTGTGAAACATACTCCAAATTTATGTTTAATAGAGATTCCCAGAAATATTTTAATGGTTGTCTCTGGAAATGTTATCATTATAATCGAGGAACTATGAATCATTTGTGATTACTGCAGAGAAGTTTTTGGCTAGTTTCATTATAACATTCTATATTTACAGGAGCTGAAACCTCGGGGAGAGGTAGTGCCATTGCCCAGTGACACATGTTCCTCAAGAAAGAGATAGAGATCTGCATAGGAGCTTTAGCAGATCGGAGTGGGATATGGGGGGGGGGGGGGGGGATATTGATGGGCCAAAATTCATCAAGCTGAGCATCGATATGGTAGGGCATGTCTGTGGTGGTGCAGCCTTTTCTTCTTTGCGATTTATCTCTATGCCTTCTGTTTCAATTGGGTGCCAGTGGGATTTTTAGGATATTTTTTGAATGCTATGGAGCAGTTAGGGGGTTTCTATAGATGCTTTAAGAGACTAAAGGGGATGCTCATGGTTAAATAACATATGCTATATGATGGCTTTCAATTTAGCAACTATTAATGTTAAAGGCCTAAATTCATATCACAAATGGCAACTGCTATTTAAAGAGTTAAGAACATAAGAAATTGCCATGCTGGGTCAGACCCAAGGATCCATCAAGCCCAGCATCCTGTTTCCAACAGAGGCCAAACCAGGCCACAAGAACCCGGCAAATACCCAAACACCAAGAAGATCCCATGCTACTGATGCTAGAAATAGCAGAGGCCATTCCCTAAGGCAACTTGATTAATAGCAGTTAAGGGACTTCTCCAAGAACTTATCCAAACCTTTTTTAAACCCAGCTACACTAACTGCACTAACCACATCCTCTGGCAACAAATTTCAGAGCTTAATTGTGCGCTGAGTGAAAAAGAATTTTCTCTGATTAGAGAAGGGCAATCAAAATGATAAAGGGGATGGAATGGATCCCCTATTAGGAAAGGCTAAAGAGATTGGGGCTGTTGAGTTTGGAGAAGAGACGACTGAGGAAGGATATGATAGAGGTCTATAAAATCATGAGAGGACTCGAATGGGTTAATGTGAATCGGTTGTTTACTCTTTCAGATAATACAAGGACTACGGGGTATGTCATGAAGTTTGTATGTAGCACATTTAAAACAAATTGAAGAAAATTATTTTTCACGCAATACATAATTAAGCTCTGGAATTCGTTGCCAGAGGATGTGGTTAAGGCAGTTACATTAGCTTATCTAGGTTTGAAAAAGGTTTGGACAAGTTCCTGGAGAGAAGTACATAATCTGCTTTTAGGAAATAGTCACTGCTTATTACCCTTGGTCTGATGCAGTATGGCAACTTCTTTTGTTCTTATTTTATTCAGTGCAGTCTATCTTGGAGTGATGCTCAATTGCATATTATTTTTTTAGGACATTTGAAATAAAGTAGCTGATATGATTGTCAATATAATTCATAAATTTGCAAACACAAGCTGCAGTTTAGCTGTACCAGTACTATAGTCAACAGCAATGACATTCCTGTATTCAGTAGCTGAGTTCTGCTCATTAGTATGGGCCAAAATTAACTACCCTTGACATGTTGCTGTCCAGTTGAACACTGTGATACATGACATCTCTGAAAGCCTTAAATCTACTCCAGGACCATTGCTGTCAGTGCTGGCAAACACTGCTTATGCATAAGGTATCCACATCTAACATAGCTTGTATGGAAATGATTTAGAGGTGTCCATAGCCCATGTGGAAGATCATAGTAAGGAACCATCTATTTCAGGTCTTCAAAAAAATGTTCATTTATATATTTTTATAATCTCCATTCAGCTCTCCACGCTAATAGTTTTCTTGGAGGCCATCAGGTAGGTTCCCAAAGTTCCTCACAGACCTTCCCCTTTCACTTTCTCTGCTGTTGTGAGTTGCTGGAATCAGCAAAGTATCAAAAATAGACTAAGGAGAAAAAAATTTGACAGAAAGAGACAGTTAAGCTGTCCATATGAAGCAAGGATGAAAACTGACTGAGGTGATTTTGAGACAATTCCTGAATGGGAACTCTCGCACATGCTCAGTAGAGTTCAAAGCTCTACTAGCTTGGAGAGACAATTCCATTCAGTGCCGCCTGATGACTTCACCTATAGATTATGGCTAATTCAGCCCTGCTTATCGATGGAAAAATATCAGCTGCAGATCTTAAAACTTGCCTGAATAAATCCATAAATCATGGTATATTGATAAACAATAATGACAATTTCTACAAATGATACATTATGCAAGCTACCTTTAATTAAAGATGTAGCATGAAAATTTCAAGTAAAAAAGTTGTATAATACTTAAAATCATACTTGGGTACAAACATCTGACAGTTGAACATTTATAATTTGGATTTATACTCCCCACAAATCCACAAAGTCCCACAATCTGCACTTGATACTGATAAAGCTCAGTTTACAAATTCAATAAGAACTGCTCCAGTATTAAACATATACAATGTTACAGCATGGTTAAAAGTACCCAGCCAGGATTGCCAGTGCAACAGAGACATAACAGGGCTCCTCCTCATTCATTAAAGAGAAGGACATGAGTGCAAGCATTAAAAATGGATACGTTATTCTGCATGAATCCAGGAAGTCCTCCATTGATTTGGGTTCTTCAGGACCTCTGAGGAAGCATATGCGAATGACAGATTAGTGTCCTGCATAGAGACAGACCCAGAGCAATGGAGACATCCCCTGAACTTGTGTCTGATGGTTTGACATAGAACAAAGATTTCTGGTTTTTAAGATTTTCACCTTTGTGTCTCTCTTTTTTGGGAACAAGAAAGAGCCTAGTTGTATATCTGTTATACCACCATCACCACAATAAAAGCTCGCTTTTCATGAAAAAGCACACTTCTTTAACTAAACAAGAATAGAATTTAACTAAGAGTAACACCCTACAACTTTATAGGTGAATAATTATAATTATGCCTGAAATACTGCGACAGGCTTAATTATTAGAAGAAAATAGGCAACCAGGCATATCAAGAATTATAATGATGATATTTAATAGGGATGTGAATCGTTTTTTGACGATTTAAAACAATCGTCAGATATATTTTAAATCGTCAAAAATCGTTAGAGCTGCGATTAAATCGGGGGAATTTTTATTGTATCGCAGATCTAACGATTTTTGACGATTTAAAATATATCTGACGATTGTTTTAAATCGTCAAAAATCGTTAGAGCTGCGATACAATAAAAATCCCCCCGATTTATCGTCAAAAAATCGTAAATCGGGGGAGGGCAGGAAAACCAGCACCCTCTAGTGAGGGCAAAAGTAGCGCCGGCACCATTTTGAATATTGGCAATACAGCCCGTGTGCAGGAGGTCGCTCCCGGACCCCCGCTGGACTTTTGGCAAGTCTTGTGGGGGTCAGGAGGCCCCCCCAAGCTGGCCAAAAGTCCCTGGGGGTCCAGCGGGGTCCGGGAGCGATCTCCTGCACTCGTGACGTCGGGTGACAGGAACCAAAATGGCGCCGGCGCTACCTTTGCCCTGTCATATGGTAAGGGCAAAGGGCCACTGGTGCCATTTCTTTTAACGCAGCCATGGCCCGAGAGCAGGAGATCGCGCTGGGACCCCCCCACTGGACCCCAGGTAATTTAAAACATTTTGGGGGGCTTCGGGAGGGTGGGGGATTTATTTTAAAGGGTCGGGGTGGGTTTTAGGGTGCCGGTTTTCTCGCCCTCCCCCGATTTACGATTTTTTATGATTTAAAAAAAACAAAAACCATGACGATCAGATTTCCCTCCCCCCCCCAGCCAAAATCGATCGTTAAGACGATCGATCACCCGATTCACATCCCTAATATTTAATCCACAAGAAAAGATCTGTGCTTCAGTTCTTTAAAGATTAAATATCGTCATTTCTGGAATGCACAGTTGTCTACATTCCTCTGGGTCTGCCTAAGTGACTGGACTATGATCCTTTTTTCGCCATACCAGAACCTTTTACTTCATTTCTCCTCATCATTCTATACTCAGCTTGTGGATTTCGTAAATCCTGATTTTGTGCGTGATCGGCCAGTTCTCTGAGAGATCCCATCAGAAAAGTCTTCATATAAATATGGCAACATCTCTGGAATCTGTTTAAAATAGTTCTTAGCAAGTGTATGTCTGAATTTGATCTTGTGAATAAACACAACTTCATATCCCTGAAAGAAAAGAAAATTTCAATTCCATTAGAGGTCTTTGACACATTATATATTAGCATATAAACAGTTTGAACTCCTCGCTGAACTTTGTTCTGCAATACTTGCTCGTATTTCCAATTCTAAATGAATTATTCAGTTGTTATTAGCTGGTATTGTTATGTGAAAACTGCATTTTTCAGCTATATGATTAATTTGTTAAAAAGACAGCAAATCTATGGGTGGTTTTACAAGTCATTGTAATTAAGAACATTGGCAAGGTGTTCTGCATTTTAAATATATATGTAAATATCCACATCAAGCAGTCAATGAAAGCTTCTGCATATTGTTAGATGGTCTCGTACATATAGAAGAGACATTTAGAGAAACAAAATCCCACAACTGCATCTAAGGATAATGAGACAGAAGCTCAGCAAATGAGCAGTCGGTTAAAACCTGGTTTCTTGACTCATAAACAATTATTCCCAATGCTTTTGTTTATAGTGCACTAACAACACAATACTGACCCACTGAAAAGTGTATTTAAAACCACGCATTATTCAAGCAGAATACATGTCCAAGGATGAATAACCAATGAACAGTAATCAATGCCTCAGTTCAGAGATAAACCAATAAAGAATAAGCCGGAGTTTCTGAGATAAGACATAAGAACATCCTTCATGGAAACTTCTGGAGTCTGGCTAAGATCAGATATAAAGTCTGAGTTAATAGCTGAGGACAGTCCCTTTTTGGTCTTTTGGCTAAAACTGAGAACCTGTATAACATGGGAGCTTAAAGTCCTGCCATCCAATCCCATTGGGAGACATAAAAGCTTTTGAACCCTCACTGAAACAGAAGGATTAAGCTTCCTATTTAAATAAACAAACAAGTAGAGAAGTGGTCTAGTGGGTAGAGCAGTGATACCGCTGATGCTCCTTGTGACCCTAGACCTCGTGCTTCAGGCGCAAACTTTGGGGTTATTTACTTAGTTGCATTAGGCGTTTATTGCATGGTATTTTAAATACTTTGCATTATTTCATTCCCGATATTGCAGGTGTTGTAATGAGCTTCTTTGCAAATGCATACAAAGCAGCTCATTACTAGGCAATTTCATGTTAATAAAATAATGCGGCTTGCCTGAAAAATCAAGCTATTTTACTGGGGCCACAGGAGGGTTCAAAAGCTTTTGTGTCTCCCAATGGGGTTGGGTGGAAGGACATTAAGTCCCCATGTTATATAGGTTCTTGGTTTTAGCCAAAAGAACAAAAAGGGACTAACTTTTCCCATGAGCATCTGAATACTAATACGCATCCCAATGCTCCTGGAGTCATGAATTAAAGGGGCCAAGCAGCCCAAAAAATTGTCCCATCACCTCCATGCGCCTGAGGTCACCTCAATATCACTGAAAGTAAAAAAGCAATACAATAGCTCAAGGGGCAGGCCCCTCACCATTCTTCCAATTCCCACCCCTTCTTCCAAAATTCCTCTCCCCAGATTGATGAGCTCCTTTCTCACCCTAACTTCCCCCTTCACGTATTGTGCAATCCCTGGTGGCCTAGTGGAGCCTGGAGTGCCCCCGGGGCTCCAGGCCCTGTGCCATCTCATTCAACATGGTGTCAGCCAAACTCTATTACACTTTTGCCCCCTGACTCAGATCCCCAGAATTTCTTCTCCACTGGGGAGGCACATTTTTGGGCCGCTTGGCCCTTATAACAAGATGATAGCCCCAGGCTATCATCTTGTTATAAGGGCCAAGGCTGTGAGGCCGCAGTCATGTAGAATTTGCGGGAGGCAGAAAAGCGTGGTATATTACCCATTTTTCTCCTCTAAGGAAAATACTGCAGTTTAGTAAATGACCCCCTTAAATTTGTAAGACATCTAGGGACAGGAAAAATACCTACTGAATTTGAGTGTAACTTGCCTTGAACCACCAATGAAAAGGTGTGAGCTAAATATAAATAAATAATAAAACAATAGTTATTCATGATCACAGCTGACTTCATAAATTTGTCCAAAAATTGTTGATATTCTCTTTTTTTGTGTTGTGGACCTGACAATTTCTTCCTGTTCATTTTTAAGATTAACAAATATCCATTAAAAAAAAACAAAACAGCAAACAAAACTCATTAATAAAAATCACATCATTGGACTGAGATTTAGAGGTCAATATTGAAAAGGCACTTATCCAGTTAAATTGGACTTAACCAGCTAAGTTCTTAGCCAGCTAACTTAGGGGCAGGAAATAGGCATAATGGATTGGTGCTACATAGCCGAATAAGTTATCTGGCTAAGTAGCGATATTGAGCCTTAGCCGGTTAAGTTAGCTGGCTAAGTTAGACCTGCTCAGTAGAAGGTCTAACCTTAGCCGGCTAATACTTAACTGGCTAAGAAGCGATTTCTCCGGAGATATTCAACAGCATAGCTGTGCTGCTGAATATCCCATCTACGTTACCCAGATAACTCTATCCAGCTAACTTAGATAAACTGTATTATTTTTAATATCTACCGCTGAATTTTCAAGACAGAGTGTACTTCATTGAACTGGGAACTTTGTATGCATGTATTGAAATAATACTGAACAGACAAGTGGACACTAAGGAATTTTCAGTATGTAAATGAAATTAATCAATATGAATTTCTGAAGGATTTCATTTATGTATTCATTCATTGAGATTTGGACCAGCAAAGATTTATTGCATAGAAAAGTGTAGAAAAGGTATACGACTGGACTAATATTTATTGACGAAACAAAATTGGAAATAATTCAAACACTAATGGGCTGATTTTAAATGGCCAGTGTGCGTAAAAAACAGGGGATATGCGTGTGGCCAGGCCTTGTGCGTGCCGCGCGTATTTTAGAAGGGGCCCGTTACACGCAGAAGTGCTAGGCCAAAGAAAAGGGGCGGTCTGGGAGCTTGGAGGGGCGGGGCTGGAGGCGGCAGGTTCAGCGGCCATTTGCCACTGTACCGGGGAAGGGAATACTGGCATGCGCAAGTTGCTATTGCTCCGTAGGAACAGTAAGCAACGAAATAAGAAAAGAAAAAGGTGGGAGATAGGGTTTAGGGGGTGAAGAGGAGAGGGGAAGGGGAAGGGAGGTTAGAGTAGGGGATAGGGAAGTTCCCTCTCAATCTGCTCCTTAATTGGAGCGGACTGAGAGGGAACTGGGGAAAGCCGCAATGCGTCGCCGCGCAAAACTTGCACAAATCTATCTACCCTTGTGAACTCAGCCCAACAATTTAATAAAGTGCATGCCAGCGCGCACGTGTTATAAAATAGGTACGTCCATGTGTGCGCATCGGGAAGCGCACGCACATGGACTAGTGCACGCACGTACTAAAATCTACCCCTAATTGTGGTGAGTGGTTTAAGTCTTTGAGGAAAAAAACCCTAAAAAATAGTTCTGGAGGTTTTTTTGACCAATAATTAAACATTTCTCTGTTCAGTTCAGCACTGTGCATTAGCTGAGGTTTTTTCCTCCGGTAATTATTTTTGGCAATTTGGGATTTTCATAATTGTGTTAACATTTCAATATGAAATGTCTGAGTTTTGCTTTGATTTCTTTTACTGCATGCTGCGGACACTGTTTATTAAAAGCATAACTATTCTGAGAAAATATCATTTGTTCTTTGCTGCTTGATAATTTTGTAGAACATAATCAGTAGAGATGTGAATCGGAACTGGAATCGGTTCAGATTCCGGTTCCTATTCACATCGTGGGTTTTTTTCATCCCGCCTGATCGCGGTTTTGTTTATTGGCTGCACCCGAGCCAATAAACAAAAACCCACCCAGTGCTCCATCCAGGCAGCACTGGATGGCCGGCGCCATCTTTAAAAATGGCGCGGGCCATCCAGTGCTCCTACCATGTGACAGGGGCCGGCCAATGGCACGGATACCCTGTCACATGGTAAGAGCAAAGGGCCATTGGCGCCATTTTGATTAGTGGCAGCCGACGGCCCAGGAGCGGGAGATCGCTCCCGGGACCCCCACTGGACCACCAGGTACCTGTAAAAGTTTGGGGGGGTCGGGAGGGTGGGGGAAGCTAAGGAATTAGTTTTAAAGGGTTGGGGTGGGTTTAAGGGTTATTTTTGTGTGCCGTTTTTCCCGCCCTCCCCCAAAACGATAAGAGAACCCCCACGATCAATATCGTGGGGTTTTCCTATCGTTTTGGGGGAGCCCCTAATCTCTGACGATTTTGAAAATATCGTACGATATTTTCAATCGTACGAAGCCTGATTCACATCCCTAATAATCAGCATTCTCATTTGAAAAGTTAATTTGTATTTTCAATAATTTTTTTTCCTTCATATAAGATAAAGTGATTTTTCTGTTTTTTTCTGTTAATATCTTATGTTCAAGTAATTATTTAACAAATTTTTTACAGCTACTTAGGTTGATGATTACTGACAGAAGACTTGATGATACGATGCCATCTATTGTCAGGAATGGTCATACCATTACAGATTAATATGAATAACCATCTACAAAAACAATTAGTGAAATCTTAAGGGTATTCTTTAGAAAATAATAAAATAGGCCTTAAGGGCTAATGAACAGTGTTCTCTAATTCTGACTAAATGGGCAATCATTATATTCAGAGACATCTAAAATCTGTTATTTCTAGATAGTTTATATCTTTAATGGCCATGTCATTAAAATACCAAATTAATTTTCTTATTTAAAATGTATTTATACAATGCAACATTCATTAAAAAGCACTGTCTAATAATCCATAACAATTACATGTTCTGCACAGTTATGTCATCCTCTCAGAATACCAAAATTTCACTTGAGAATGAACAGTTATTTATAATTCATAAAACATAAAGAAATAATAATAGTAAGCCCTGCTATTTGTAGCTGTACTGCTGTAAGACTTGCAGTCATGATTTTAACATTCAGATCATTGCCACTATTGAATCTTACTATATTGTGGAGCTGTGATATTGCAAATTACATACTACTGATCGTTATTAAGACTGGTCATTTGTTTCTGGGAAAAAAAGGTAGATTTCTCAATCAGGATCTGGTGGTTGCACTGCAGATTATAGAATCTGAATTTTCTTTACTGTCAAAGTGTGTTCCGTTAACTTTCACACCAGTGTGCACTCTGAGTTGTAGATTGCTGCAAGGTGAGAGAGCAATGGCTCTTTGAACTGTTTATTTAAGGCTTCCAATGATCTTACCAGTGCCAGCATTTCTTACCTTTTATGACAGCTTCCCAAACATTATGAATTGGAAGACAAGAACGCAGAAAAGAGAAAATCAGAAAACAGACTGAGTTACCTTAATGAGGGCAAAAACATTAAAGAGAGAAAAATTGGGAGGGACATTGTACACTAGTGTGAGAGGTAACAGTACACGGGCTGATGTTAAGAAAAATTCCTATTCTGTCACATTGTCATCCCAGTGTGCACTGTGGGATATACATAAGCAGTATCTCAAAGGCTTAAGTTATTTACAGCTTATAGCACTCTTCTACCAAATGTTACTGCAGAAGATTCATTTATATATCCTATAGTGCTTAATAAATGTATATATATAGAGTAGTAGTTGCTCTGCATATTTCTTCTACTGAGGCTTGGGCTTTTTATGCAACAGATGTAGCAACATCTCCTTTGGAATGTGCTTTAACAAAGGAAGAAGATTTGTTAGACATTTTGTAAGCCTCTATGATATTTAATCTTTTCCAGTGCGATATGGAAGTTTTGACTGCTGGAAATTCTTTTTTGCTTGCCTTATACAGTAGAAAATTGCTGTTCTGTCCTCCTAAAGTCTTTGGTTCTATGTAAAGGGTGTAGTTTTATTTCCTTGTTATTTTAAGAATGGTACAAAAAGAAGGTAGCACAATTTATTGATTAACATGAAAGCAAAATTGCTTACCTTGTAATAGGTGTTATCCCAGGACAGCAGGATGTAGTTCTCACATATGAGTGACGTCATTGACGGAGCCCTATTGCGGGAAAACTTTCTGTCAAAGTTTCTAGAAACTTCTGACTGGCACTGTGAGGCCACCGAGCATGCCCAGCATGCCATGATATTCTCTGCCACAGGGGTCTCTCTTCAGTCTCGTACGTAGCAATAAGCTTTAGCAAAAATAAAATAATAAAAGGTAACATACCCAACTCCGCGGGGTGGCGGGTGGGTTTCATGAGGACTACATCCTGCTGTCCTGGGATAACACCTATTACAAGGTAAGCAATTTTGCTTTATCCCGGGACAAGCAGGATGCTAGTCCTCACATATGGGTGATTAGCAAGCTATAGGCTGAGTCATTTTGTAGTGAAGCACCAGTGAAGTATTGTTGTTGAAAATGAGTCAGCCGAAAGTCACAGCAGGTTGGCTGTAGAAGGAGTTGGGTTTAAACTGGAAACAAGTTCTTTAAGACAGATTGTCCATAGGCTGAATCTTGTCACCCTTCTTTGTCCAAATAGTAATAAGCTACAAAGGTGTGAAGAGAACTCCATGTTGCTGCTTTACATATGTCAAGGATTGGCACTGAACGATAGTGTGCTACTGAGGTTGACATTGCTCTTACTGAATGTGTTTTTACTCGCCCTTGGAGAGGAAGGCCTGCTTTTTCATAGGAAAACTGTATGCAATCTGCTAACAGCTGGATAGAGTATGTTTATCCACTGCTTTACCCAGTTTGTTTGGATCATAAGATACAAAGAGCTGAGTGGATTTCCTGTGGACTGCAGTGCGGTCTGAGTAAAATGCTAGCACACGCTTACAGTCCAAGGTATGTAAGGCCCGTTCTCCTTGATGAGAATGAGGCCATGGAAAAAACGTGGGTAAAACTATGGATTGGTTCAAGTGGAATTCCATAACTACCTTGGGAAGGAATTTTGGATGTGTACGGAGAACCACTCTGTCATGTAGGAATTTCATGTAGGGTGAGTACATGACAAGTGCTTGTAACTCACTAACCCTTCTAGCTGATGTAATGGCTATGAGGAAGATAGTCTTCCATGTGAGAAATTTAACATCACAGGAATTCATGGGTTCGAAAGGAGAACGCATGAGTCTTGTTAAGACCAGATTCAGGTCCCATTCTGTGACTGGTGGCCGAATTGGTGGTTTAAGTTGAGTTAAACCTCTCATAAATCGGCTGACAAGAGGTTGTGTGGATATTGGTGCATCTCCCATCTTGTTATGGTAAGCTGACATTGCACTTAAATGGACTCTTAAAGATGAAGTCTGGAGACCAGAGTCTGAAAGATGATATAAGTAGTCTAGTAGAGAAGTAGTGGGGCAGGTGAAAGGATCAATATCCTGTTGTTTGCACCACAAAGTAAACCTTTTCCATTTCAAAGAATAGTTCTTTCGTGTGGAAGGCTTACATAAAGCTATAAGCACTTGAGATACATTGGTTGAAAGATTGAGTGGTTGTAAAATCAAGCTTTCAACATCCATGCTGTCAGGGATAGGGATTGAAGGTTGGGATGGCGCAACCGACCCTGATCCTGAGTTATGAGAGTGGGAGCAACTCCCAGGCGAATTGGATCCCTGACTGAGAGGTCGAGAAGTGTGGGGAACCATACTTGTCGAGGCTAATATGGGGCTATGAGTATCATAGACCCCTTGTCCTGTTGTAGCTTCACAAGAGTTTTGGTTATGAGCAGTATTGGAGGATACGCGTATAGAAGGCCTGAGTTCCAAGGGCGAGCAAAGGCATCCTTGGCTGGCTGATTGTTCCGTTTGTGTAGAGAACAGAATTTGTCCACTTTGTGATTCAGATGTGACGCAAAGAGATCTATTGTTGGTTGTCCCCAACGTTGAAATATCCTGGTCACTACTGAGGGATCCAGGGACCATTCATGTGGTTGGAACTGACGACTGAGTCGATCCGCCACTATATTGTGAATGCCTGCCAGATAGGTGGCCCAGAGAAACATTGACTGGCTCAGGGCCCAGCTCCAAATCTGTGCAGCTTCTTGACAAAGGAGATACGAGCCTGTACCTCCTTGCTTGTTGATGTACCACATGGCAACTGTGTTGTCCGTTTGGATGAGAACATTCTTGTGAGAAAGGCAGTCCTTGAATGCATGCAGCACATAACGTATAGCTCGGAGCTCTAGGAAATTGATTTGAAATGTTGCTTTGAGTTTTGTCCAAGTGCCTTGGGTTTGGAGAGTGTCTGTGTGAGCTCCCCAATCTAAGGTGGATGCATCTGTAGTTAACGTCATTTGTGGGACTGGTTTCTGGAAGGGTAGGCCCTTGCGCAAGTTGTCTTTGTTCACCCACCATAGCAGAGATGATCGTAGCTGGTGGGTGACTTGAATTGGAGAATGCAGTGGTTGAATGGCTTGGATCCATTGTGATCGCAAAGTCCATTGGGTGACTCTCATGGCTAGCCTTGCCATAGGAGTGACATGAACTGTGGAGGCCATGTAGCCTAGTAAAGTTAGAAACTGATGAGCTGTTGCTTGTTTCTTTGAGCGGAGCGAGTTTGCCAGTAGGGAAAGTGTCTCTGCCCGATCCTCGGGTAGAAAAGCCCTTGAGAGGATAGTGTTCAATTCTGCTCCTATGAATTGAAGCAGGTGAGATGGAGTAAGATGGGAGTTTTGATAGTTGATGAGAAATCCCATCGAATGAAGTACAGTAATTGTTTGATTGAGAGAAGCGAGAGCTCCTTGTAGAGATTGACTTCTGATGAGCCAGTCGTCTAGATATGGAACACATGGACACTTTGTTTGTGCAAGTGTGCTGCTATTACTGCCAGAGAATTGGTAAATACTCTGGGAGCAGAGGCAAGGCCGAATGGCAATACTCTGTATTGGAAATGTTGGTGACCCACCATGAAGTGCAGATACTTGCAATGAGGGGGAAATATTGGAATGTAAGCATAAGCGTCTTGTAGATCCAGAGAACAAAGCCAATCTCCTGTTTGAAGAAGTGGAAGCATGGTGCCTAGAGAAACCATCCTGAACTTTTCTTTCTTTAGAAATTTGTTGAGATTTCTAAGGTCTAGGATGGGACGAAGGCCTCCGGTTTTCTTTGGAATGAGGAAATAACGGGAATAGAATCCTCTGCCCCTCTGAGGCCGGGGCACCGGCTCTACAGCCCTGGCTTTCAGAAGGGTGGATAATTCTACTTGTAGTTGAAGCATGTGATTTTCGCTAAGATGAAAATGACTCGGAGGAAAATCTATGGGAATTTTATGAGATATTATGGACAGAACCCACTGGTTTGATGTTATTGGCGTTTAATTGTTGTAAAATTTGGATATCCAGCCTCCCACAGGAAGTTCTGGCTGAGGATTGGAGAAATAGCCGAGTTCTCTGGAAGTGGTTTCAAAAACCAGCAGAAGGTCCTGTCTGCGGAGCAGGTTGAGGCCTAACTGCCCTCGGCTGTCTTAGTTGTGGTCTTTGTTGAGTTCTAGAAGGCCTGGCTCGAGACATAGGGGGGTAATACCTCCTTTGTCTGTAAAAAGATCTTCTAGCTTCTTTTCGCTGAGGCCTACGTGCAGAGTGCGTAGGGGGACCTTGTGGAAGTGAAGAAAGCTGTCGCAGTGTTTCAGTGTGCTCCTTTAGTTGAGTCACTGCATCCTGGACCTTGGATCCAAAAAGATTATCTCCCAAGCAAGGGAGATCCACTAATTTATCTTGGACCTCAAGTCTAAGGTCTGAGGCCTTAAGCCATGCCCATCTTCTGGCACTGATCCCTGATGCAGCTACCCTGGAAGCTGTTTCGAATCCGTCATAGGCTGCCCGGACCTCATGTTTTCCAACCTCCAGACCCTTGTGGATGATGGCCTGGGCTGCCTCTTGATACTGAGTTGAAGAGATGGAACAAAATCTTGCATTTGTTTCCACAAATCTCTTTGATATTGGGTCATGTAGAGTTGGTATGAAGAGATTTGAGAGTTCAACATGGCCCCTTGATAGATTTTACGACCCAGGGAATCTAAAAACCGGTGATCTTTACCTGGGGGATTCGATGAATGTGTTCTAATTCTTTTTGATCTTTTTTGTGCCAACTCCACCACTACTGAGTGGCTCTGGAGATGGGCATTCCATGGCCTTTGAGCCCAATCCGAATCCATTAAAAGGACAGAGTTGGTTTGACTTGCAATCTTCTGAACCAACTTGTGTATCAGAGGCCAGGGTGGAAGCACATACAAAAGGCACTCTGTGGCCCTGAACAAGAATGTCAATGCCCATTGTTTCTGGGTCCCACCTGCGACTGAAAAAGCATGCAACCTTTGAATTGTTGAAGGTTGCCAACAGGTCTAGACCCAGTAGGTCCCCGCGGTTCACCAGGAGCTCCTGGGTCCAAAAACATAAGAACATAAGAAATTGCCATGCTGGGTCAGACCAAGGGTCCATCAAGCCCAGCATCCTGTTTCCAACAGTGGCCAATCCAGGCTACAAGTACTTGGCAAGTACCCAAACACTAAGTAGATCCCATGCTACTGATTCTAGTAATAGCAGTGGCTATTCTCTAAGACAACTTGACAAGTTCTCCTCCATGAACTTATACAAACCTTTTTTTTTTTTAATTTTCTATTTATTAAGCATTTTTCAATGATACAAATGTATACAATTGAAAGGAAAACTTAGATATGACAAACAAATAATCCACCAATCATAAGTACAAAGTAACACATAATGTCATAATTCCCATAGTCCCCAATGATGCGGGGAGACCCTACTCAAGAGACGTCTTTTAAGAGGAAATAAACAAAAAACAGATAACTCCGTTTATGAAAGCACTATGAATGAAATGGTTACTTTTCTAAATAACAGAAATTCACATATTTAGGTTACAGTCTCTAGACTAGGGCTGGCTTCCATTTCAGTAGGTAATTTATCAGTAAGAAATTTACATAACTGGTCAGGCTGGAAAAAAGTATATGTCAATTCTTTAAATTTAATGACACACTTGCAAGGAAACTTGAGGAAGAATAATGCTCCAAGCTGTAATACTCTAGGTTTTAATTCAAGGAACTGCTTCCTCCTTAATTGAGTTTCCTTGGCTAAGTCCGGGAATATTTGAACATTCATACCAAGAAACATTTGCCGTTGATTTCTGAAATACATTCTGAGGACCCAATCACGATCGGAATCCAATAGAAAAGATATTATAAATGTAGATGGTTGGGCCACTTCTTCAGTAGATGTTTCCAGAATCTCAGAAATATTCAGTGATGATAACTGTTGCATTTCTCCACCTTCTATAGGGATCTTTTTCTTAGAAGGGAGATAATAGATCTTTGATAAAGGAGGTAATGTGGCTTGTGGTATTTTTAAAACTTCCACAGCAAACTTTAGCCACATCTCATTCCGTGAAACCATTAATTTCTTAGGGAAATTAATTACTCTTAAGTTTTTATTCCGCTGATTATTTTCCATATTTTCCAATTTTCTTAGGAAATATAAATTGTCTTTTACCAAATTTTGACAATATTTTTTCATATCTCCCATCTCCGGCTTCAAAACATCTATTTCCTGTTTAGCTTCAGTTTGCTTCTCTTTTAATTTATTTACTTGCTTTTGTAACTGTCCCACTTTCTTTACTATTGGGCTAATCTGTACAGTCATATTTTTATTCAGTGTCTCAATAGCTAACCAAATTGCCTCCAATGTAAATGCTTCAGGTCTTACCAGAGGTGTTAATGTTACTTCATATTCATGCAAATCTCCTTCCTCTGAGTCTCCTCCGCTGTGCCATGAAACCAGCTCCTCCAGAGACTGCAATTCTCCTTCATGTGTTTCTCCACCTTCGGACCCAAGGGCTCTTGGTTGAATTGCTCTGGCTGGCTCTTCCTCCGCAAGACCCCCTCCCTGGCGTCATCTGGGAACAATTCCATCCGGGTCAGGTTAGCAGTTCTACTCGCCGCCGGGTTCTCAGGGGCAGTCCTTTCAGCCGGTGATAGCGATGTTATCGAATCATGGAGGGCGCCAGCTGCCAACACGTCTCCTCGGCGTTCCTCCTGCGATTCCTCTCCCGGCTCTCCATTCCTTCTCGTAATATGCGCGTCCATCGGCCCTCGTATCTGGCCCGTCGACAAGGCTTCTGAATTCAGCCTTTCGCAGGCCCTCCGCTTGTGCCCCGAATGAGGCATTTGGAAATCGTAATGAGAGAGAGGAGAGAGACGCAGCACAGCACTAACCACATCCTCTGGTAACAAATTCTGGAGCTTAATTGTGCTTTGAGTGAAAAAGAATTTTCTCCAATTAGTTTTAAATGTGCTACTTGCTAACTTCATGGTGTGCCCCCTAGTCCTTCTATTATCCAAAAGAGTAATTAACCTATTCATATTTACCCATTCTATACCTCTCATGATTTTAAAGACCTTTATCATATCCCGCCTCAGCAGTCTCTTCTCCAAGTTTATCAAGCTGAGGAAATCAGATCTCACATTGTCCTTTCCAGGAATGTGATGATCCCGACAGATGGGAATATGCAGTTATGCCTCGGTCAGATCTAGAGACATAAGGTATTCTCCTGCATGAACTGCCATCATGGCAGAGTGCACCATTTCTACCCTGGAATGCGTGACTTGTAAATGTCAATTGGTGCCCTTGAGATCCAGTATGGGCCGAAACAACCCTTCCTTCTTGGGCATGACAAAATAAATTGAATAACAGCCTGCAATTTGGGAAAGGGAATCACTGCTTTCAGGTTTAACAGCCATTGTAATGTGCTTCCACTTCTACCCACTTCTGAGGGGAGTTACATGGAGAGACCATGAAGGCATCCGGAAGAATGCGAAGAAATTCTAGAGCATACCTGTTCCAAATAACTTCGAGAACACATTGATACGAAGTAATCTGGACCCACCTGTGATAAAAATGGGTAGACGCCACCTATCTCTTGAACCAACAGGTGAGCCCACAAAGCTTCATTAGAAAGACCGAGGAGCTCCACCTCCTGAATCTGCATACTTTTGAGGTCCTCGGGGGGGATGAAAGGACTGAGACAAGCAGAAAGAACGGGACCTCTGGGAAGAACCACCCCATAAGGCCAAAAACACCTCAAAGGCTTTGCTTTAGGATAGTCTCAATCCTCCAATCCTGGCATCCTTCAGTGCCACACCTCCCTCTACCAGAATGATGGTATGTTTCATGACAAAACTCACCAATTTATCCACCCTAGGGAAATGCAACTGCTTTCTGGCCTGCGGATCCAAGGGGTATACACTGCTAAGACGCGTCCTCCTTTAAAAGATGCCTCTGGTGCACTCCATTCCAGATCAATCAACTCTTGGGTTGCATCCAGGAGGGGAAGGAAACAAGAAGCCTTGTGAGGGTGACCAAAATAGGAACCTTCTTCTCATTCCCCAAGGAGTCAGGCCCAGCCACTCTGAGGGTCTTCAAGGACTGAGAGATAAAACCCAAAAATTAATCTCTATGAAAGAAACAGAGCAGAGTTAGATATGGCTCCAAATCTGGGGGAATGTTCCCCACCACCATCGGTATCAACCTGATCTACCTGTATTCAAGCTTAATCAGGCTGCATTCCGTCACGGCGCTTGACCATGGAGACGGGCGGAGGAGCACTTGGAGTGCATGAACCAACCTTAGTAGGCACTGCCAATTCAGAAGACCAGCCCTGTAGAAATGTCTGCAATCCCTGTTAGAATTCTACCCAGGAAAAAGATCATGAGTCCATTCCAGGTCCCAGAGGCCCGAACCTGATGTCCTGACAGCTAATGGCTTGTGACGACTCAGCCTGTGGATCAATCAAGGGAGCAGACATACCTGTCGTGTCTCCCTCAGCCCACTCCCCTCAGACTGAGGAGATGGACCATTGCCAGCAAAATCAGAAGGGGTTAAATCTCCCCGAGCATCCAGGCAGCATTGACACAGGCTTAAAGAAAGCTCCAGCTGAAAGGCCCTGATGTGGCATGCAGCTCAAATAGATAAACGCTTAGGTTTCTTTGCTGCGGGCGCCATAGTTGTAGGTGTGCAGAATTGTAAAAGGTTGCACCTAGAATATGCACACATAAACCCAAAATGGACGCACAAAAACTTTGCACATAAAAATAGGCATGCAAGTATACGCACATAGGCCCAACGTCCAACTAGGTGCCCAATCTGGATGCCCAGTATAAGCAGGACATACAAATGGGTGTGCAGGCACGCGCCAATGGCCTACAGCACAAAATATGCAAAAACACCTCGAGGTCTACCACGTGCCCAAAAAGGGAGAAGCCTGCGAGTGGGGCCTAGCCAAATGGCTGCTCAACCTGCCGTGCCTGCACTGCCTCCTTACCTCACAGAAGTCCCCAGACTGCTTTTCTGTTCACCTTCCGACTTAATATCATGGCGATATTAAGTCGGAGGTCCTAAAATGTTCAATGGTTTATTGTTATTGTTCCATGTTCTATGTAAAAAAACCCAGGTCTAACTTCCCAGACCAGGGCAACCTCTTTCGTTACTTGTAAACCGGACTGATTTGTATTGCATACAGGAATTCCGGTATATAAAAATTTAAAATAAATAAATAAATAAATAAATAAAAGTTAAAAATAATTAAAAATTTAAAAAAATAATGTAAAATTGGCCCGTGGCTCGCGGGTTGAAAACCGGACGCTCAATTTTGCTGAACCCGTGGCTGTCAGTGGATTTGAGAACCGACGCTGGCAAAATTGAGCGTCAGCAGTCAAACTCGCCGACAGCCGCTGCTCCTGTCAAAAAAGAGGCGCTAGGGACACTAGAGTGTCCCTAGCGCCTCTTTTTACAGCAGGCCCTAATTTGAATATTTTTTTTACTGAATCGCGCGCACAGGAGAGTGGCCTGTGCATGCGCCAGGAGAGCGGGCGCTCATCCACTTTCCCGCGACTTTTACTGTATCGGCCTGATAGTGAGTGACGTCCAGTGCTGAATGTATGCTCACCTCATCTCAATCAACCTGGTGATAGAAGAGAGGCTGGAAAGACCCTAAGGAAGAGGCACTGTGTGCATCTATGACCTGCATGCTTCCTAGTAATTCCGAAATGCTGGAGCCAATGCAATAGCTAGGAAGGAAAGGCATGCTTGACTGTACATGTTCTCAGAAAGGAGTGCCTGCACATTTAAAAGACACTGCTAGTGATCCTTTTTGCTGTTACATCCTGAGTATCAGGCAGTGGTGACTTTTTTCCGTGGCACACCTGATCAGGTATGAAGGCACACTGGTTGGGAAACTGTGCAAGTTTGTGGTGTTGTATGTTGTGCACAGGGTGAAGGCTACAGCTCTTACTATTACTTAGTTCACCAAGCTCACCTTTCTGGGTTTACTTGATACAGTATTTGATTTAAATATGACAATATGCCCTTGGAAGGACTTCCAGTTTGGAAATCTTTTGGAATTGCTTTGTACCAGTTTCCCTCTTGTGATACATTGGACATCAACTGCAGAGCTAAGAGACAGGGATTCAAGGCATTGAGGTGAACATCTGACATTACAGTTTTGGTAACATTTTGACAATTCAAGAGAGCCATGGTATGGCAAAGAATTAAGTTTTTATAATTATTATTATTATATATGTACATGTTCCCAAAACAGCAGCTAGGAGCTAATAAATACACTTTTTATGGTGATGTCTATTAGAAAACTGTGGGAAGGGATTGGCATTCAAGTGAGGCTACAAGGATAGTATTACGCTAATCTAATCTGAGAGGTTGTGATTCTAAGATCCTCTAAAGCAAGTTGTCATGGGCAATTGGGAGGTGGTAAATATTAATATTGGTAGATTATTTTTCACTAAAAGTTATATATTTAGAGGTGAAGAACTGAGTTAAAATAGACAATAAGTTTATTGTAAGTAATGATGTACAAAGGTGTTGTTCGGTGAACCCCTAGCCGAGATGAGGTTGGCGCTACCTTCAGGGGATGGCCCCTGTAGGTCCTCATCGTCAGGAGGCGGTTTCGGGAGAGAAGACCCAACAGGACCTTCATCTATACTAGCCTAGTAGCCTGCGTTCCCCGCAGATTGAACCCTTGGGTACCGGGGCTGGCAGGACTTAGGCACAGGTCTCTCAAAGAAGACAATCCCAGAAGACAGGAGGCAGAAGCGACATCAGACTACCAGAGGTCAGGACAGGCAGCGGATGAGAGGAACCAGCACAGTCCAAGAGTTGGGGCAGGCGGAAAACAAGAAGAGTCAGATAACAGGCAGATGGTCAGGATAGGTGGCAGGCAAAGCAGAATCCAGGAACAAAGCAGGGTCAGAGCCAGGAGAGCAATCAGAGGGAGCAGGGACAGAACCAGGAACAGGAATCAGAATCAGGAGCTGGAGCAGGAACCAGGAAGAGGAATTGGAATCAGGAGCTGGAACCAGGAACAAGTCACACTCTGGAAAGAGTAGGACATGTTGCTGAGGCAAGAACATGATGATTAGGCAGGGTTTAAATAGTCCCTTGTCCTGAAATCATCGGTGAAGGTCACAGGAAGGTTTTCCCAACACTGGCCCTTTAAAAACTAAAAGGATCGTGTGCACTCGCCTGGGGGGTGGGGGGGTCAGTGGAGTGTCGGCAGCGGTGCGGACGGCCGAGATGGGAAGCACGGTGGAATGGCCCGATGGGGACCGGGGGCCCCATACAGGCCGGAGACGCGCCTAAGCAGAGTCCCCGGCCCCGAGGTGAGAGACACTGGTTGCGGACTCCTGCAGCCAGCGAGCACAACAAGGTTGAATGAAAAAGCAAAAGGAGATATAAGTCTGCAGTAAAAATGTGTACTATGATGTTT
The DNA here is from genome assembly GCF_901001135.1 of Rhinatrema bivittatum. Lineage (NCBI taxonomy): Eukaryota > Metazoa > Chordata > Amphibia > Gymnophiona > Rhinatrematidae > Rhinatrema > Rhinatrema bivittatum. The sequence continues at coordinate 46,394,909 of NC_042623.1, read as the reverse complement.
CCAACATTGGGTTGAATGTTGTGACTTAAGTTGTTTAAGTATTGGGATGGGAGTTGCAGGATGACACCCACACATATGATATTGTACCTTGAACTCTCTGGTGACAGTATATGTTTTATTTGTTGATGGGAATGTGTGGGGATAAGCAAGGGAAGTTGGGAGAAATGTTAAAGGTGAGGTGGGGAGGGAAAGGATTAACTGGGACAAGGGTGACGCTTATAGAATACTCTTTAGAATACTGATAAGGTTGCTGATCTTGTTGCGCAGGCTGGGGCACAGCGAGATAATTTGGAATGGTAAAATTCTATGGGATATCCTTCAAAGCTTTAGAATATTTGGGGACATAAGTTAATTTTATGTCATGGAATGTTGCTGGATTGGAAACCCTATTAAAAAAGAAAAAGTTCCTGCGCACATCAATAAGTTGAAAATTAATGTTATCTTTCTTTACGAAACCCATATAAAGGAGAAGGAACACAAAAAATTATGAAAGCGATGGTGTAATCAAGTCTTTTCCGCTTCTGGTACCTCCAAACGAAATAGAGTAGCGATATTATTACATAAAAATATTGAGCAAATATTTATTTAGTTAGCTAACTTCTGAGTTAGCCGACTAAATGCTTTTGAATATGGACTTCATAAACTATAATAAATATACATTTTAATTTGAAAATTAGACCTACAGTGCTGCAGTTCTACATTGATACATCAACCTCTAATTTATTCCAAGGAAAAACAGATATTAAAAAATAGATAGGAGGTAATATTGATTCACTGGCTGGATTGCAAAATTAGCTGGATAATCTTATCCGGCTAACTTTGGAGGGATATTCAGCGGTGCAGCTGCACTATTAAATATAGCTGGCTTTCTTAAAGATGGCCAGATAACTTTATCTGGCTAACTTTAAGACTACTCTTCGGCACAACCAGAGTTAGCTGGGTAAGTTAGCCAGCTAACTCTGAATATCGCAATTAGTTGGCTAACTTATCTGGTTAATTTATTAACTCTGTCCCAGAATGCCCCTATATAATCCAGCTAAATTTTAGACAGATAATAAGTTATCAGTCTATAATTTAGCCAGACAAGTGTCCAAAATATTCAAAAGTCGGCATTTGGTAGGGGTGTGCATTCGTTTGCAACGTATTGGCAATCCGCAACATACATGCCATATTCGTTGTATTCGTGGGGGTCACGAAACGTGTGGCGAACCCCCACGAATACAACGTATCACTAACGAATAAACCCCCACCCTGCTGACCCCCCCAAGACTTGCCAAAAGTCCCTGGTGGTCCAGCAAGTGTCCTTGAGCGATCTCATGCACTCGGGCCGTCAACTGCCGGTATTCAAAATGGCGCCGATAGCCCCTGTGACATAGTAAGGGCAAAGGCTATCGGCGCCATTTTGAATACCGGCAGCCGACGGCCCAATTGCAGGATATCGCTCCAGGACCCCTGCTGGACCAGCAGGGACTTCTGGCAAGTCTTGGCACAAGATGGCACCGGCTGTCCATTGCTCCTACCATGTGACAGGGGCCGACCAATGGCACCAGTAGCCCCTGTGACATAGTAAGGGCAAAGGCTATCGGCACCATTTTGAATACCGGCAGCCGACAGTCCGAGTGCAGGAGATCGCTCCAGGACTCCCGCTGGACCACCAGGGACTTTTGGCAAGTCTTGGGGGGTCAGGAGGGTGGGGGGGTTGTAGTAAATTAAATTTAAAGGGTTGGGTTGGGGTTTTTTGGGGAAACGAATATATATGTAACTAATGAACGGATCGGGGTCCCCCGAGAATGGATGCAACGGATTTGGGTCCCGACGAATACGAATACCGAATGGGACGAATCCATCCCTGCTGCACATCCCTAGCATTTAGCCAGATAATTTGCTTCTGAATATTGACCTCTTATTTTCTAAAAGCTGGAAAGATCTTTATTATATTAGGCATAAAGATGTTTAATATCCTGAAAACAATTATTTTATAATGACTAAGTAAGGGGCAGCAAGAGATATTCATAAACTATTTTTAATGTAACATAAAACAATTGCTATGTACAAAAAACAAGAAAATAAAATACTTGTACTTTAGGAAATGAAATTGTGTTTTGTTTTACCTCCTCTGGATTACTAAGCTTGAGATGAGCATCTGCCTCATCTTTAGTAAGAAGTATACAGTTCCATGGAGACCATTCAATGTACTTATCCCATCTGACCCAGACTAAATCATAGAGATCGTTCCAGGCACTCAAAGCAGATTGAGCGGCCCAAATAGATTCAACCAGATACTGAACATCTTTCTCCTGCAATTTAAAGGAATTGTTGACAATTAGGAAATTGTTCATTTTAATTGACTATAATCACCTTGACAATAAAATCATTGCATCGTTTCTCTGGGGTAATAAAACATTTTTACAACAAAAAAATAATCTAACAGAAATATAAGGTTATTATAAGACAAGCTTATGTGTTTTTCAATGTGCATAGCACTATTTAATAGCACCATACACTACATCCATGGTATGCAATAGTCAAACTACTACATGCAAAAAAAAACATTTCAACCTGCAGGAACTGTAATTTTCAAAAAAAAAAAAATTATACTTAAATTTAATTGATATCACACATTGAGCCTAACTTTCAAACCTATCTGCGGTACAGCATTTATGCACATAAGCGGACACGTGGAGAGTAATACTAGTATTTTATAAACTGTGCAATTTCCACTGCACAGTTTATAATATACCATGTATTTATGCTCCAAAAGTGCACACATACATTTCAATATGCATGAGTATTTTCAATGCATGAAAATGCATACTTTACCTATTTTATAAACACACACACATATTTTAGGCATGTAAAAAAGTATGTTATATACATATAATAACACCGATGTATATATGGCATTAATTTTTTTTAGTAAATTATATGCCATTTTTTAAAATAAAGTATGCAGTTTTTTTAATAAAGTATACACACATATCATTTGGAAAATACACCTTACTACAGTTTGCCAATACCTCCACTAGTTCACACAGTTCTTTTCCAGTTCACCTAGACCCTCTAGCATTTCACCCTGAATCCACACAAGTTCACCCACACCTCCCAACCAAAACTGCAGACAACAGGCAAGTCCAATTTCACTTGCATGAGTCAATTAGCAGGTATAAAAGTGTATGAATACGTTCAATAATGTATATGAGTATCTCTTACAAAATAGCAACTATTGCGCATATACTTCTGAACTCTATCCAGAAGAGACCCTAGCCCACCTTATTTTTTCCCCAGTAAAAAGTACACAAGAAATGGAAAATATGCATGTACTCTTGATATCTTTTTAAATAGCATATAAGCGAGTACAAGCTATTTATGCACATACATGCTATTTTTACATGTGAAACCCCTTTGAAAATTTACTCCTTAGAGTCCTATTCACCAAGGGGCAGATTTTGAAACCAGCATACGCGGGGTACATTTGTGCGCACACAAATGTACACCCGATTTTATAACATGCGCATGCTGCCACGCGCATGTTATAAAATCCGGGGTCGGCACGCGCAAGAGGGTGCACACTTGTGCACCATGCACGCGCTGAGCCCTAGGAGAGCCCCGATGGCTTTCCCCGTTCCCTCCAAGGCCGCTAAAAAATCGAAGCAGCCTCGGAGGGAACTTTTCTTCCGCTCCCCCCCCCTACCTTCCCCTTCCTTCCCCTATCTAACCCACCCCCCCAGCCCTACCTAAATCCCCCCCTCATTATTTCAAGTATTTACACCTGCCTCTGGCAGGCGTATCTTGCGCGCGCCGGCCAGCTGCCGGTGCGCCATCCCCCGGAACAGCCACTGTGCTGGAGGCCTCGGTCCCGCCCCCGGACCACCCCCGGACCTGCGCCACGCCCACGCCCCCTTCCTGCCCCTTTTTCAAAGCCCTGGGACATATGCGCATCCCGGGGCTTGCACGCGCTGCCAAGCCTATGCAAAATAGGGTCGGCGCACGCAGGAGGGTTTTTAAAGGGTTACGCGCGTATATTACGCTTGTAACCTTTTGAAAATCTACCCCAAGGCTTTTCTCCCATTCAATGTCTATGGAGAAAAATAGCTTAGTAAACAGGCTCTTAGTGCCCTGTTATGTTCAAAATTTCAGTATTTAATGTTAACCTGTCATCTTACTCTAATTAAGGCTACATTTACTGAATATACACAATAGATATTATACAATATACATACGTTCCATCATCCTATTTATTAACAGGGTTAGGCAATAAATTAAATATGTCATTAAAATAACAATTTAATGACAAAATGACTCATTTTGTCAGTGCAGGAACACTAGTTTAATTATTGTTGACTTTAAATCACCTTTATTCCAAAAATACTTTAGAAGTATGCTTAAAAATAGCAAAATAGGGCCAGCTTGGTGGAAGTGTACACTGCCATGCAGAGGAACCTGAGTTTGATTCCTGGGTCAAATCTTCTACTTCTTGAGCTGGCTGGGGCTGTGGATGCTGCAGAGGTTTATTTTGTTCATTAGTTTAATTAAAAAGGAAGGTAATCAGGTCACTAAAGTGTGCATGATAATATCTCTGAAACAAAACAATTAGATTTGGAAGGATGATGTGAGTCAACAACTCATATATATTAGGGATGTGCATTTATTTGAAATAAAAATGGAAAACGGAATGAATGAGCCTATTTTCATTTCAGATCCAAATCATCAAATGTAACTCCCAAAAAACAATTTGTGTTCATATTCATTTTTAGAAAAGTATTTGTTTGCTAAAAACAAATAAGAATGAAAAAGTTAAAACATCAGAAAACATAAAAAAAATAACAACAAATGAAAAACAAAACAAATTAAATTTTATTTATTATTTATTTATTTAAAACTGTTTGTATACCGTCTTTACAAACAGTGTTTAATCAAAACGGTTTACATAACTAAATAAAAAAACAAACATAAGTAAAGGTTAAACTTAAAAAAAAACCAAAAACAAAAAAACCCGTAAGATTATAAAAATTATAAAAAGCATAAAATTACAAAAATACTCAATAAAAAATAAAAGTATCTAAAACAATAATTAGTTTACATAAGATAAATCAATATATAATAATGTTGTGCCATTTTATTTGCATACATGAGAGAAAAGAGGTTATGTTATTTAGAGTGTGATATATGGAATGCAGATTGAAATAGGTGTGTTTTTAAGGATTTTTTGAAATGTTTAGAGTTGGATATGGATCTTAAAGAGTCTGGTAGTGCGTTCCATAAGATTGGTCCAATGACTGAGAATGCTCTTTTTCTGGTGATGTCAAGACGGGCCTGTTGTGGTGATGGGATATCTAGAAGGTTTTTATCCAATGATCTTAGATGTCTGGCGGGTTTGTATATTCGGAGAATGGAGCATAAAGTAACAGAATTAGGAGTGTAAATGAGGGAGTGTATAATGGACAGGATCTTGAATTGTATTCTGTATTTAACTGGTAGCCAGTGTAATGATTGAAGTATCGGGGTAATGTGATTTTTTATGGAAGAATTTGTTAAGATATGTGCTGCTGCATTTTGGATCAATTGAAGTGAGTGGAGTGTGTTATCTGGGAGACCTATATAAAGAGAATTACAGTAATCAAGCCCCGAAAAGATAAGTGATTGAAGTATAGTCCGAAAATTGTGAAAGAAAAGTAGAGGGCGAAGCCGTTTCGGGAGTTGGAGCTTATAAAATGAATTTCTGGTAATTGTGGATATGTGTTGCTTTAATGAAAGGTCTGAATTGATGGTTATACCTAAGTTTTTTGCAGATTTGGAAATGGGGATAGTGATTCCATTAAATACAAGTTGGGAGGGGGGACCTATGGATGAATCTGTAATTCTATGTGTCCATCCCACATAAATATCTACATCTCTCTCTATATATATAAAGCCTGAATTTACTAACACCGCCGGGCTCTCTGAATCCCGTGGTACAGGGGGGTGAAACGAGGGGGCGGTCCTGTGATATAGGCAGTGAAATAGGCAGCGAAATAGGCTGCGAAATAGGCAGCGATACGGAAGCTTACCTTTTCATCGTCCACGCTGTCTTCGCAGCGTCCTCCCCGACTCCTCCTCTTCCGGGGCAGACTCTGCCCCAACTCCGCCCCTTTTTAGCCATCGCACGTGAAAAGGGACTTTTCGCGTGTGAAACATCCCTTTTCGCATGCGATAGCTTTAGTAAATAACCCCCTAAGTCTGTGAATAAAAACTACCTGCAGACTTTGCGGTCTTTGAAAATTATCCCCTTAAATACTAGAGAAAATTCCTACAGTGATTTTTTTAACACATTTTTGCTTCCAGTATTTTTCCTGTGGAATATTTTTCATTCTGGAAGGCACAAAAAAAATAAAATGTTGGGGAAAAGATGTGCTATTCTAAAATTGTGAAACAGACTGTTTACCCTCTTTTGCATTGCTTTTTGCCTGATCTTTCAAACATCTGTTATTAGAAGGATGTCACTATCTTCTAAAATCCTAAAAACAAAGTCCAGTGTCAGTTTGAAAGAGGTATTTAAGGGAAGGTCTCCTGTAGGCTAAAAAATAAGCAATGTTGTAATAACAAAAAAGGTGCATTTCAAAATGAAAATTAAACCAGTTCACAACTGACAGGGCCGGAGAAAGCAGGAATTAGGCCCGTGCCAGCTAAGAAAAGTAAGCCCCTATGTAAGGTTCTGATGCGATACTTAATAAGAGAAATCATTTTCTAAATTTCCCAAATAATTTTTATTTAAGAAGGCTTTACGAGCTTTTTTGTTAGCAAATTCTTCAATAACAATTGAAATTTTTATTTATGCATGTTAGAAATAGATATATTTAGCTTTTTTTAAAATTTTGCCCAACAAAAGTAGGCCCCTTCAACATTGTAAGCCCTAACCAAATGGCCAAGCTGGCACCCCCTCTTCTCCTGGAGTGACAACTGATATGGAAAGCATATTAAAGGACACACACGAGAGGACTGAAGAAGTGGGGAAAATACTATAAGCAAAATGTACCTGGTGCTTCTTTCACCTTGCAAGAATCAATTAATATAAAATGATCCCATCAGGATGAAATTTTATGGGGCACTGAAAAGGAATTGTTTTTGAGTTGAGAAAAGAGTCATTATATTCTTGCCTGTTTATTAGCTAAAAAGATAAGCAATTTTCGTGTATAGTACAAGGAATTAAAAGGTAGTACACTTAACTTGACAGTCACTTCTCAACATCCTTGCATAGCAAATTGTTTTATATTTGACTGAATAGAAGAATTTGAAATGAATAAAATAAAGACTTAGGAATATTATTGGTAGTGCAGTAATAATGGGAGATTTCAATTACCCCAATATTGTCTGGAAATGCTACAGAGATAAAGTTCCTGTATGGAATAAATTACAGTTTTATGGAACAAGTGATTTAGGAACTGACGAGAAAGGGATCAGTTTTAGATCTAATTCTCAGTGGAGCGCAAGATTTGGTGAGAGAAGTGGTGGGGCCACTTGGCAATAATGATCATAACATGACCAAATTTGAATGACTGGAAGGGGGGACAGTAAATAAATCCACTAAATTTTCAAAAGGGAAACCTTGTTAAAATGAGAAAAATAGTTAAAAAGAAATTGAAAGGTACAGCTACAAAAGTTAAGAGTGAGCAACAGGCATGGACATTGTTAAAAAATGCAACTGAAAACCCCAATACTCTTCACCTTGAACCAAAATATATAGACGCTGCACAGCTAACTATATCCGGAAATGACCATCATACTAGGCTTCCTCGTCAGGGCTTTCGCCTATTCAACTCGGCCTTATAAATAATCATAGGTCATGTTGATAAAACTATTTTTTAAATATTTTTCTTATGCACTTAAAACTTGCCAAATCCAAGGCTGTGTTGAACCCGAAATGATATCATACTTTATGCAAATCCAACAGTAAAAATTTCAACTTATCTTTGAGCGATTCAGTATGTAGTGAAATTGTCCATCTTGAACCAAAACAATAATCACAGTGCTGGGTCATCAGCACTGTGATTATTGTTTTGGTTCAAGATGGACAATTTCACTACATACTGAATCGCTCAAAGATAAGTTGAAATTTTTACTGTTGGATTTGCATAAAGTATGATATCATTTCGGGTTCAACACAGCCTTGGATTTGGCAAGTTTTAAGTGCATAAGAAAAATATTTAAAAAATAGTTTTATCAACATGACCTATGATTATTTATAAGGCCGAGTTGAATAGGCGAAAGCCCTGACGAGGAAGCCTAGTATGATGGTCATTTCCGGATATAGTTAGCTGTGCAGCGTCTATATATTTTGGTTCAAGGTGAAGAGTATTGGGGTTTTCAGTTGCATTGGTTGATTTCCATTACTTTTCGTTCACAAACTCAAGTCCTACTCTATTGATTTGGAGGTTACATTGTTAAAAAATACCATCTTAGAAGCGCAGTCCAGATGTATTCCACACATTAAGAAAGGTGGAAGGAAGGTCAAACGATTGCCAGCATGGTTAAAAGGTGAGGTGAAGGAGGCTATTTTGGGCAAAAGATCTTCATTCAAAATATGGAAGAAGGATCCATCCGAAGAAAACAGGATAAAGCATAAGCATTGGCAAGTTAAAAGTAAGACATTGATAAGACAGGCTAAGAGAGAATTTGAAAAGAAGTTGGCCATACCAGCAAAAACTAATAATAAAATGTTTTTTAAATATATCTGAAGTAGAAATTCTGCAAGGGAGTCAGTTGGACCGTTAGATGATTGAGAGGTTAAAGGGGCACTTAGGGAAGATAAGACCATCGTGGAAAAACTAAACAAATTCTTTGCTTTGATGTTTACTGTAGAAGATGTTGGGGAGATACCCATTCCGGATACAGTTTTCAAGGGTGACGATTCAGATGAACTGAACCAAATCACGGTGAACCTGGAAGATGCGGTAGGCCAGATTGACAAACTGAAGAGTAGTAAACCACCTGAACCGGATGGTATACACCCCAGGGTTCTTAAAGAACTCAAAAATGAAATTTCAGACCTATTACTATTAATTTGTAACCTATCATTAAAATCATTTGTTGTACCTGAAGACTGGAAAGTGGCCAATGCAACCCCAATATTTAAAAAAAGTGTCACGGTTGATTGGGAAACTATAGACCGGTGAGCCTGACTTCAGTGCTAGGAAAAATCGTGTAAACTGTTATAAAAAATAAAATCACAAAACATTTAGATAGACATGGTTTAATGGGACACAGCCAGCATGGATTTACCCAAGGGAAGTCTTGCCTCACAAATCTCCTACATTTTTTTGAAGGGGTGAATAAATATGTGGACAAGGGTGAACTCGTAGATGTGGTGTATTTGGATTTTCAGAAGGTGTTCAACAAAGTCTCTCATGAGAGGCTTCTAAGAAAACTAAAAAGGCATGGGATAGGAGGCAATGTCCTTTTGTGATTGCAAACTAGTTGAAAGACAGGAAACAGAGAGTAGGATTAAATGGTCTGTTTCACAGTGGAAAAAGGTAAACAGTAGAGTGTCTCAGGGATCTGCACTTAGATCGGTGCTTTTTAATATATTTATAAATTATCTGAAAAGGGTATGACAAGTGAGGTGATCAAATTTGCGGATGACACAAAATTATGCAGAGTAGTTAAATCTCAAGCGGATTGTAATAAATTGCAGGAAGACCTTGTGAGATTGGAGGATTAGGCTTCCAAATGGAGATGAAATTTAATGTGGACAAGTGCAAAGTGATGCATATAAGGAAAATAACCCTTGCTGTAGTTACACAATGTTAGGTTCCATCTTAGGAGTTACCACCCAGGAAAGAGATCTAGGCATCATAGTGGCTAATACATTGAAATCTCTGGCTCAGTGTGCTTTAGCAGTCAGAAAAGCAAACAGAATGTTAGGAATTATAAGGAAGGGAATGGCAAATATAATTGTAGATGTCATAATTCCTCTAATATTGCTCCATGGTGAGAATGCATCTTGAGTACTGTATGCAATTCTGGATGCCAATTCTCAAAAAATATATAGTTGCACTGGAGAAAGTGCAGAGAAGGGTGACCAAAATGATAAGTGGCTTGGAACGGCTGCCATATGAGGAAAGGCTAAAGAAGTTAGGGCTGTTCAGTTTGGAGAAGCGACAACTGAGGGGGGATATTATAGAGGTCTACAAAATCATGAAAGGACTTGAACAAGTTAATGTAAATCAGCTATTTACTCTCTCAGATAATAGGACAAGAGGGCACTCCATGAAGTTAGCAAGTAGCTCATTTAAAACAAATTGGAGAAAATTCTTTTTCACTCAATGCATAGTTAAACTCTGAAATGTATTGCTAGTCGATGGGGTTACGGCAGTTAGTATAACTGGGTTTAAAAAAGGTTTGGATAAGTTCCTAGAGGAAAAGTCCATAAACTGCTATTAATCAATAAGGAATAGTAGATTGGGATCTATTTAATGTTTGGGTATTGCCAGGTATTTGTGACTTGGACTGGCCACTGTTGGATATAGGATGCTGGGCTGATGGACCCTTGGTCTGACCCAATATGGCATATCTTATATTCTTATCAGTTTATTGAAAACCTTCTTTGCAAATTGTACCTGAAGTAAGAATGCAATTCTAGCATCATCCATGAAGTCAGCCTCAGATTTTTGAAGGTGTGAGAGCAGATACTTGTACTTTGAAAAGTCTTCTCGGCGACGAGCTTCATTATCCAGCTTGGAACAATTGCAACATCTACCAATATTGACTGCATTAGCTGCTACTGAGAAACTGGTAGCGGGTAAGTAATTTTTGCAACTATGACAATAGAAAATATCTTTACGTAGTACAGCTGGATCTTGTGGAACCTGTAAAAAAATCAGGGAGGAGAATAATTTATAAAAGGCATACTAGCATTCTTTATGGAAACAAGGAGGTCAATATTCAGCTGCTATCCGGCTGAGCAAGTTAGCCGGATAAACTTATTTGGCTAACTTGCTGGAGATATTCAGTAGCGTGGCTGCAACACTGAATATACAAGGCTATTCTATAGTTAGCCAGATAAGTTTATCCAGCTAATTATGGGTCAGCCAAATAGCTGCCCTAGACCTATCCAGCTAAGTTGAACAGGGATGTGAATCGGGCTTTGGACGATTGAAAATATCGTATGATATTTTCAAAATTATCAGAAATTGGGGGCTCCCCAAAAACAATAGGAAAACCCCACGATATTGTTCGTGGGGGATCTCTTATCATTTTGTGGGAGGGCGGGAAAAACGGCACACAAAAATAACCCCTAAACAGACCCCGACCCTTTAAAACTAATCCTTTAGCTTCCCCCACCCTCCCAACCCCCCCAAAAACTTTTTACAGGTACCTGGTGATCCAGGGGGGGGGCCCGGGAGCGATCTCCCGCTCCCGGGCCGTCAGCTGCCACTAATCGAAATGGCGCCGATGGCCCTTTGCCCTTACCATGTGACAGGGAATCCGTGCCATTTGGCTGGCCCCTGTCACATGGAGGGAGCACTGGATGGCCGGCGCCATCTTTAAAAATGGCGTGGGCCATCCAGTGCTCCTACCATGTGACAGGGGCCAGCCAATGGCACGGATACCCTGTTATATGGTAAGGGCAAAGGCCATCGGCGCCATTTTTATTAGTGGCAGCCGACGGCCTGAGAGCGGGAGATCACTCCCGGGACCCACATTGGCCCACCAGGTACCTGTAAAAAGTTTTTTGGGGGGTCGGGAGGGTGGGGGAAGCTAAGGTATTTGTTTTAAAGGGTCGGGGTGGGTTTTTTGTTTATCGGCTCAGGCGCAGCCGATAAACAAAACCGTGATCAGGCCGGACGAAAAAAAAAAACCACGATGTGAATCGGAACCGGAATCAGAACCAATTCCGGTTCCGATTCACATCTCTAAAGTTGAATAAAGCTGAAAATTGGCACTTATCTGGCTAAGGCCTGGATATTTCAAAATGCGGTAAGTACCGCATGCGATAGCAAAAGGGGCATGTTTTATGCTAATATAGCAATTTGTGCTAATTACCTGTGCGAAGAGCTAAGTTAGTGCAAATTGTGATACCATTTTCAGATTCTGCGATAAGTGCCCGCCTGTTGATTTTCCTGCATTCAACCACTGGGGGACCATTGTTAATGGTCCCAGACACACAGGGGGAGAGGGAGAGGGAGAGGGAGAGGGAGAAAGACTGGCCATAATATCATGGCCCATAGGTAGGTATTTGTATCCCTATGGAAGGCCCACCTAGTAACTCGAGGTGGGGTTTAGGTAAGAGTATAGGGGGTTAGGGGCCACTTTGACATTCTACGTGACACCTACGAACAGAACAGTGGTCTCTTGTGAAGATTTGATGGCCTTCGGAGTGAGGAAACTCACTCCAAGATGAGATTTGGGCAAGGTTCTCTCAACCTAGCTTGATGTAGAGTCCATCAAGCTAGGTTGAGAGAACCTTGCCCAAATCTCATCTTGGAGTGAGTTTCCTCACTCCAAAGGTCATCAAATCTTCATGAGACCACTGTTCTGTTCATAGGTGTCACGTAGAATGTCAAAGTGGCCCCTAGCCCCCTACACTCTTACCTAAACCCCACCTCGAGTTTCTAGGTGGGCCTACCATAGGGATACAAATACCTACCTATGGGCCATGATATTATGGCCAGTCTCTCTCTTTCTCTCTCTCTCTCTCTCTCTCTCTCTCTCAGGCATTGGACCCGTCAATTCACCTAAAATAGGCCTTATGGGAGACATCACAAAGGGCAATGAAACCTTACCTCACAGCAGCTAACGCAATTCAAAGAGGTGTAGTTAAAATCAGCATTACAGCTGTGCAATAGCTCTTCGCAGACAGGCTAACCCAGCCCACACTCCGCCTATTTTCTGAATTTGCATCGCACCATCCAATACGGGGCTTTTCGCATGCGAAAACACCTTATCACATTTTGATAAATGACCCCCTAAGTAAGCTCCTCCCGGGGATGCCCCCACCCCGCCTCTTTCTTATCCAGCAGTTTAGCTGGATAAACAACCAGCTAAGTGGCAGCTGGTCAATGTGGCCAAATATTCAGATAATGCTACTTAGCCATAATTTAACAGCTAAGTGGCGCTGAATATTGACCTCCTAGTTAAAATCATCGTAAAGAGATACGATACAAATAAAATTAATGCAAATAATTTTCATGCATTATCAGAAATAACAGAGGGAATGAGATTAAAAGCTTTCATTCTAGAAATATAGAAACATGATGGCAGAAAAAGACCATAGGGCCCATCCAGTCTGCCCATCCATCCAATTAATTTAGCATCACTTCCTTAGAGATCCCCTGTATTTATCCCATGTATTCTTGAATTCAAATACTGTTTTTGTTTCCACCCACCTCCACTGGGAGTCTGTTCCATGCATCCACCACCCATCCTAACATGTCCTTACCCAGGCCATCATCAGGCTGAGAAGAACCAGGCTTAGTAAAATCAGAGGAAGATAATTCTCCCTGAGCCTCTAAGCAGTGCTGGTACAAGTTAGAGGGCATACCAGGCTGCGATGCCCGACTATGACAGGCAGCACAGAGGGAATGGTGCTTACGTTTCTTAGCCACAGGCACCATTAGTCTGTCAGTACACTTAACAGGCAACTGAAGATATGTGTCTAGCTCAAATTGTGCGTACAAGCAGCGCGCCCATAAAACTGGGCACACAAGTGGGCAGCCTGATGCGCAGAAAAAAACACGTGAAAATGCCGCTGCGGTCTACCATGCAGCGCACAGAGGAAACCTAACAGCGGGGCCTAGCCCACTGAGCTGCTCAACCCGCCAGGCTGCCCAAGTCCCTTAATCTCCCTCAGGAGTGGGAACAAACATCGGAACGGCTTGCCAAGCACAGAGACTGGAGGAAGGGGAAAGCCTTACAAACAACCCTTCTACTCTGTTTCTGTCTTTCTCCTTTTTTTTTTTAAATCTTACCAGAGTTCAGCCTTTCCCGGCTGAGAACAGAGATGGTCTCTGGCTGCAGTTGGGGGGGGGGGGGGGGCATATACTATCACCGCCACTTCCTGCCCCGACTGTCTTTCAGCTGTTTTAAACAGCTAAGTCCACGCCGGCTAAGAAAACCAGCTACCAGACCAAAACACTCATCTGAGGGACCATGGAAATCACCTTAGGAATTCTCAACTGGGGGAGGGACCATTAGGTATCACCACAGGAGAGCGGGGCAAATTAAATCTCTTTCTATTTCTCCTTCTAAAATTTGAAGTAATCTCCAGTAAGGAGATGTACATCCACCATCTGCTGGAGATGGAGAATACTGGCAGGCTGGTGTCACTGCAGGGGTTTATATACTGTAACATCAGTTATGCTTTGCCTCCATCTGCTGGTAGAGGTGCATAACCCACTGGTCCTGAATTCATCTGTCTGGGTGCTAGGAAATTTTAAATAAATAAATAAATATGTAAGAAAATGAACCTTTGATCCTGATATATAGCAGGCTAAATTCTCAATAACTGTAGCTTTAATTTTAGGATTTTTTTTAAAGAACTTTGATAGTGCATAATGGGGACAGAATCAAAAACTGCTTAGCCATTACTGGTCAAAGAGGAAATAAGTCCCCTGTCAAGGCATTAATCATACTTCCTACAAGAGATTAAACAGAATGATTCACTGTCTCAGGTGTGTACAGCATTAATTCTGTTTAATGTATTCTCAAGAAAGTACAAAGAATTGATGCAAAACAGATATCATTCACTGTTCTGTACATTTAAGTTTTCCTTTCTTTTGGAGAATGCATGCTCTGCCTTTCCATAATTACTTTAAGTGCATGTCACTCATTGCAGATCTTTACACCAGGCACCAAGGTGCTAAAAGAAAGATGCTGATCAACAGCAGCAGCCAATCAAATCAGCCTGGGAGCCTCGGAGGATGGACTATTCCACAGGGAAGATGATCAAAGGTATATGTAATTGTTTTATTACAGAAGTGCAACGTAAACTGCAGTGAGCATTCTCTTGACTGGAATCTGCAAGTTATAAGCCTAATAAAAAATATAGTATCTCTTACATACCTCTGTGGAAATAATGGGGAAGACCTCCTATGGGTTAGGTGGAGGGGGGGAGGGAGGGAGGGAGGGCAGCGGCAAAAGTGCTGTAAAGCTGGAACTCGAGTAAGAATTATGGTACTGGTATAGGTAGGGAAAATGGGCAGACTACATAAGCCTGACAATCTTTATCTGCCATCTATTTATATGTCTTGATATAGCTAATCAACCGGTCATCTGATTATTATGTTTCTTACTGTCAGTGGTTCCTGAATTTGAAAATGTTACCATGTAGCAGCAAAAAAATATCTACTAAGTTCAGTGGTTCAGAACCTCACAACTTGTTACAAATCTGCTGTGTCTATGGAAACCAATAACACTAAAAAGGTTATTTTCAGACAAATCAGTTGACTAGAATAGATGAAGGTGGCACACCCATGAGTTTTAATAAGCAAAAGCTATGGAAACTTTTCAGTTAGCAGGTAAATATGCATGTGAAACCAAAAATCTGCACATACTTTTGATGTTTCTAAAACAGCATGTATACAAATACAAGCTATTTACATGCATAACTCTACCTTTGCCCTCACTATGTCATATGGGCGACGGTCGCCCGTATGACATAGTGAGGGCAAAGCCAGCGCCGGCGCCATTTTGAAGATTGGCAATACGGCCAGCGTGCAGGAGGTCGCTCCCGGACCCCCGCTGGACTTTTGGCAAGTCTTGTGGGGGTCAGGAGGCCCCCCCCCAAGCTGGCCAAAAGTCCCTGGGGGTCCAGCGGGGGTCCGGGGGCGATCTCCTGCACGCGTGACGTCGGGAGCCAGGAATCAAAATGGCGCCGGCGCTACCTTTGCCCTGTCACATGATAAGGGCAAAGGGCCACCGGCGCCATTTCTCAATGCAGCCGTGGCCAGAGAGAGAGGGAGATCGCGTTGGGAACCCCCCCTCCCCACTGGACCCCAGGTAATTTAAAACATTTTGGGGGGGTTTGGGAGGGTGGGGGATTTGTTTTAAAGGTTCGGGGTGGGTTTTAGGGATTTTTTGGTGTGCCGGTTTTCCCGCCCTCCCCCGATTTACGATTTTTAACGATTTAAAAAAAAAAAAAACACGACGATAAGATTTCCCTCCCCCCCAGCCAAAATCGATCGTTAAGACGCTCGATCACACGATTCACACCTCTAAACTGTAGTCCCTTACCAATCATTGACTAACCAACATAAAATATAGAAAATAATTTTGAAGGACTTTACATTGGATTAGACATCCCTACCCCCTTAGCAACTTTAAATAACTAACAACTCAACAATATTAGAATGCAGACAGCAATCCAGTAGCGAGATGGAGGTTATTCAGAGTTTTGCACTGAGTGCCATATATATGATTATCTACCAGTTCACAAGAGGATGTATGTGTGCACTTGGTGCAAAGAGCTCCTACCTCTCAGATACCTCCCTGAGCTGAGCAAATGTCAGCTCTCTTCATGTTTTAGCTGAAAAGCCACTCTATCCCTTTTTAAACATTAGCTCCAGCAGCAGGATTCCACCCTGGTTAAGGTGGAGCCCATCCTTTCCAAATAGGCTCCCCTTTTCAAAAAATGTGGCCCAGTTCCTAACAAATCTAAAGTCATGTTCCCTGCACCCAATACCCTTTTAATATGTAAACCACATCGAGCTAACCATGTAGGGAGCAGTATATACAATTTTATAAATAAATAAAAGTATCTCCCACTTGTCTAATTTAGAAATAACTTCATATGTAAAGCAAACCGTGTATGGCATCTTCAGGTTCCATAAACTATCTCTGTCTATAAATCACACTTCGCCCTCCATTGCCTCAGGTACAAACTAAGGGGGTCATTTATCAAAATGCGCTAAGGCGTTTTCACATGCGTTAAGGGCTTATCGCATGCGAAAAGCCCCATTAACGCATGTGATAGGCCCTTACCGCATGCGAAAACATCTTTAGCGCATGCGATAGCATCATATCACATGGTGCGATGCAAATCTGAAAAAGAGGAGGAGTTAGGGGCGGGGAGTGGGCTGGGTGCCAGTCTGTGAAGTGCTATCGCGCAGACTTAACGCCGATTTTAACTACACCTTTTTCAGTAGTGTTAAGCCGTGCGATAGCTTGCATTACGGTTTTATCGCATTTTGCGATGTCTCCTGAAAGGCCTGTTTTAGTAGATTTAAAGCTCCCTCTCTCTCTCTCTCTCTTTCAACAATAGTCCCCCAGTGGGTGAATGCAGAAAATACAACAGGTATGGCATTTATCGCAAAGTCTGAAAATGTTATCGCAATTTGCGCTAACTTAGCTCTTCACATAGGTAATTAGCGCAAATTGCGATAAACTGTATATTAGCATAAAACACGCCCCTTTTACTATCACATGCGATACTTATCGCATTTTGATAAATCCAGGCCTTAGCTTGCAAGCCCTCTGGGGACAGGGAAATACCTACAGTACCTGACTGTAATCTGCTCTGAAGTGGCTGAAAGGCAGAATGTAAATCAAATAAATAAAAATGAATAACAGAAAAATAATATAGACTACTATGGCATGTGAAAAATCTGGATACACTAATTATTTTATGTATGTATATATATATATGTAAAAATAATCATGTAAGACTGTCTCCTTATTTTCCATTTCTGTTCCATTATTATTTTTTAATGAATTTTAATGATATATATGGAACTGTTAGCATTGGAAACTAGAGTCCTCCATTTATACAAGGAACTGAGCAAACAGTAAAAGGATCTCTATACTGCCACCCCATGCCTTTCTAGTCCTGTTCTGGACAGAATATTTCCAGGCAAGACTTGCTATTTTAGTTTCTATGCTCCACCTCTCTGATCCGTCTGCCAACATTTGTGTCAAATTTGAACCAGCTGCAATGGTGCTTTAAGGTTTTAGCAATGTGGAAACCAATCCATTGGAATCTTGGTAGAAATCTTTCACTTTTTTCAAGCAGGCCTGCTGAACAACTTTTAGACACTAACTACTTTCACTTTCTACCAACCTGAGCAGGATCTGAATCCTAGAGCTGAAAACCTCTGTATTTTTTAGAAGAATGTGTGAATTCAGAATGTGTGTGTAGAAAGGGATAGCCTTCTAAAGCTGCGCACAGCAATGAACAAACCACATACTTTTTCATAAACCTAGCCAGTTCTTTGCATGCCGAACACCAATTAAGAATATAATATAGTAAACAGAAGACTATGTACCTTAAGTATTCTGGCAACCTCAGGGTTAAAAAACGGAGTCTTTATGTATTGTAAGAAAAGTGTAGATATTCTTTTCCTGAGTCCTTCCAAGTTACATTCCTTCACACCTCTCATCATAAGATCAGCTTCTCTGTCTATTAGTTCAATAATTTCTTGAGTTAACTTGCAATCGTATTCCTATATTTGAAAGGGGAAAAATCAAATTATGCTAAAATTATCAACCATTTTATAACAAGAATCAAAGCTTATTTGACATGAATACACGTGTATACAAACAGAGTTGCACTCACATCACATTGTGGCGTACAAAAGTTTTAGACCAAAATATCTTGTATTAAAACACATTTTATTCTCAATATTTTAATTGTAGACCAGAGGTTCCCAAACCTATCCTGGAGGAACCTTAGCCTGTTGGGCTTTTAGGATATCCAAATGAATATGCATGAGTTAAATTTGCATGCACTGGAACAGTACATGCAAATCAATTTCATGCATATTTATTGCAGGTACCCTGAAAATGTGATTAGTTGGGGGTTCTCCAGGATAGGTTTGAGAACCACTGTATCATGTGAGATGTCATGATATTCTTTCTCTGCATGTACCAGATTTTACCAATACTGAGGTACCAACAGTCCTTCAATCTCTAAAAGGAATAATCATCCAGTCCTGCTATAGCTCACAGAAATGTGATATTTTATATTATCTTTTGTTTTTCTTTTGCCTCCTTAAACATATGCATTCTGAATAAATGAAGCTTGCTAGGGGCATAATTCAGATGTAGTTTTGCTCTATTTCAAGTTCATTCCAGCACTGAATATGATGTATCAGGATGTGCAGCCCAAAGATTTTCAGTTCAGTACCTTTTTTCATTTCGGGGGTTCATTTTTCAGTTTGTTTAATGTTTTTTTTTTAGTTTTTCTTGCTTTCCAAACCAAAAAAACTCAGATTAAACAAAAACAAAAAAACCCCCAAACAAACAGGCCTCCCCAAGGACCTCCAACCTTCCTTCCACCCCCAAGATATGGGCCTACCCAGTAGAGATGTGAATCGTGTGATCAATCGTCTTAACGATCGATTTCGGCTGGGAGGGGGAGGGAATCGGATCGTCGCCGTTTGGGTATTTTAAATATCGTGAAAATCGTGAAAATCGTGAAAATCGAAAACCGGCACACTAAAACATCCCTAAAACCCACCCCGACCCTTTAAAATAAATCCCCCACCCTCCCGAACCCCCCCCAAAATGCCTTAAATTACCTAGGGTCCAGTGGGGGGGAGGGCAGGAAAACCGGCACACTAAAACAACCCTAAAACCCACCCTGACCCTTTAAAATAAATCCCCCACCCTCCCGAACCCCCCCAAAATACCTTAAATTACCTGGGGTCCAGAGGAAGGGTCCCGGTGTGATCTTTTACTCTCGGACCTCCGGTGCTTGTAGAAATGGCGCCGGCGCTACCTTTGCCTTGTCATATGACAGGTCAAAGGTAGCGCCGGCGCCATTTTGTTTTTGTCCCCCGAGGTCAGGAGCGTAGGAGATCACTCCCGGACCCCCACTGGGAAAGTATGAATTTCAAGTCTGAATAATGATTGCAATTTTCATATTGCCAGAAAGGAGGATGATATTTGATAATTTTGACAAGCATCTATTTTTTTCTTGAAACATCTGAACCCAGTCCCAATAATATGCATAAAAATGAGTCCCGATAATACGCATAAAAATGTATGTCATCTGAGCTGTTCAGGCTAATAGAAAGTGGAGATGATGAGCGGTAATCAAAATGGTATAAACCACAAAGGATAAACAGTATAGCGCTATGAAAGTTCATGGAACCTTATTTTGGATGATTCAATAAATGAAACTTGAGATTTAATTAAATCAACATACCCATCATTTATTTAACAGTTGCTTGTAGACAAATCTTTGGATTGAAAGATGGATATGTCGCTGCTGCCAGAATTTCCTTTGTTCTGTGTTTGGTGAGCTCACTTGAATTTCCTGTCTTTCCATTGGCCTCCACTGGTTAGTGGGAGGACTTTGTTCGCTCAAAAGAACCGCGAATATGGCGCGACGCTGCCACTGCCAGAATTTCCTTTGTTCTGCGTTTGGTGAGCTCACTTGAATTTCCTGTCTTTCCATTGGCCCCACTGGTTAGTGGGAGGACTTTGTTCGCTCAAAAGAACCGCGAATACGGCGCGACGCTGCCGCCGGCGCAACGCCTACGCTGCACGTGCTGAAGGGGCGCGCGGCTTTACCCAGCTTAGCCTGGAGAAGAACAGAGAAGAAGAACTTTGAGGTAACTTGATTTATTATTTTTCTTTTTGTAAAGTTGTAGCGGCCACAGAGACATACATTTAGAATGAGACGTGACTGTTGCCTAATGATCTTTACTTTTCGGTGGTAATTTTTTCTTTATAATGCCATATACTAAGAGGAAGGCCTGGGTTAAGGACCTTGCCTCAACACCAACTACAGGAATGCATCAATCATGGATAGAGGAAAGTTTCAGAAGATCTTCATCTACTGCTCCAGGGCAGGCCGCTGGGGGTTTCAGTTTGGAGCAGGAACTGAGCCCTAAGCCACTTGAGACATCACTAAGCCCTGGTGCTCCAGAGAGACCTGAGCCACCGTCTGGTAGAAATGATGACTTTGTATTAGAACAATCATTAACTACGCCCATCTCAGGTCCCCAGAGGAGTGCAGACATGTTGTCTGCATATCCGGTGAACCCTATGGTAAAGGGTTCCAGGGAACCAGGAAACGAGGGTAATTCTCTACGAGATGTAGAGGCCGCTATAAGGGATGGAGATGATAACTATAAGGGAAGGAGATGATAACCTCAAAGAATTTTTCACTAGAAGAAATTGGGAAAATGATCATTCAGATGCAAAGGTCTATTAATACTTTGTCCAATAAAATACAGGATGTTTTACAACAAAACTCTGTAGTGGGGCAAAAGGTCGATAAATTGGAAACAATTGTTAAGACAGTAGAAGAGAAGTTAGAACGTAATGACGAGGTTCAATCTAACTTGATAAGATCAGAAAAAACTTGTTTAGATAGAATTGAAAATCTTGAAAATCAGTTAGAAATCAGAACCTCAGGTTGCTCAATTTTCCAAAGATAAATTTAATATCTCCAATTGATTTATTTCGAAGTTATTTAAAGAATGTTTTGAAATATTCAGACTCTTCCGTTCCAGCTGTATCTAGGATATATTATCTTCCACAAAAACAAAGAGAAGAAATAGTACGAGGTCTGGAGGAAGAACCTGAAATAAATCCTGATTTAAATTTAACTGATATACTTGAGAAATCTTTTGAAATGAATATTACATCTAGAGCTACCTTGATTGTTCAATTTACTTTTATTATGGAAATAGACTCTGTATTGAAGTTATATTTTAGGAATCAAAACTTAATGTTCTATGGACAAAGCATTAGAATCTTTCCTGATATATCCCGCTCGACACAATTACGTCGGAAAAAATGTATTACCATGAGACCGGAAGTTTTGGAGAGAGGGGCCAGGCTTATATTAAGGTACCCGTGCCGCTGTTTAATCATTTACCAAAACTCTAGATATATTTTTAACCAACCAGAACAGTTAAGGGGTCACCTGGATTCTCACTCCTAAAGGCTCTTATAGAAACTGGGAATTATTTAATAAGATGAAGAATAGACAGTCATGAGTTACAGTATCATTATTTCCTAATGAACTGCTCGAGTATTGAGTATTGTATGTCTCTATTTACTTTGCATTATGAATGGTGATGATAAATTGAGAATGTATTGTAGTTTTCCTGAATTTTGATTTCCAGTATATTTTGTTTTTCTGTATCTTAACCTTGTAAACAATTGAAAAGCCTAATAAAAAGTAAATAAAAAAAAAAAAAAGAAAGATGGATATGTTGATTTAGTTAATTCTCAAGTTTCATTTATTGAATCATACAAAATAAGGTTCCATGAACTTTCATAGCGCTATACTATTTATCTGAGCTGTTCAACCATATGAATATAGATGCCACCCAAGGCATGACCTTGGCCATATTGAAGACAATGTTAGCAATGGCAATTACCAAATATCTCAATAAGGTTTCAGATTAGTTTTAGATTTCAAAGCAATAACTGCATAATGGCCAACATGCATACTGAACTCTAAAGACTGATAGAAATTAAGATTAGCTATTTAAAATTTCATACAAATATTATTGTACTGGTTGCCAGCCTCATGGAGTGCTGCAGTGTGAGAGATCTGGTTTCAGATCCCTTGCCTGACAGAGCTGGATGGGCCTAGGTGCACCTTGGAAGCAGTGTGTTCAGGCTTGGGGAGACTGTCAAGGCAGTCCCTACCAGCCAACCAGTGACAAAGGGGCTGGCAAAGTTCATCTGCATCGCCTGGACAGACTGCCTGGGGTTGGGATGGATGCAGCAGAGATCACTGAAGGTTTAGAGTGTTACAGTTTTACTTGCTGCACAGCCCCCCCCCTCCACCAGGGGTCCTCAGCGAGCACTGCTCCCAGCTCTACAATTTACCTCCTTGGTATGTCACCTGTTGCCTCAGCCCCAGCCCTACTTTACCCTGCCTGTACAGTACCTCAGTGCCTCTTCATTGAATCACCTTGGCTCTCTGACCTGGCCACCACCTTTTTGCTATTTTATTTTGCCTTGTGGCCTACCCAGCCCTCCTGCCTTGCCTTGTGGCCTCTTACCTTGCTCTGTGGCCTCTCTTGGCTTCTTGCCTTGCTTTGGGCCTTTCCAGGCATTCTGTCCTTTCTCTGCATCCTCCCAGGCCTATCTGCCATGCTCAGTGCCCTCTTGGGTTTTCCTGCCTTACTTTACGGCCTCTGGGTCTGCTAGGTTCAACCAGCCAGCCTTATGCCCTCTTGGGCTTTTCCTGTTTACCGTTGCCTATTCTCTCTAGTCCAGTTCTTGTCCAAGTGCTGTCCTTGTCCAGCCCTTGTTCTATCTTGCATTTCCCAGTCTAATCCCTGGTCTATTTCCCAGACATTGCCTTTGTCCTATTGCCTCAGGCCTTGCCCTTGTCCTCTAGCCCCCAGCCTGTGCTCTGTGTCCAGCCTGCCCTGCATCTGTTCCATTTTCAGCGTGTCTCCAACCCTATCCTGGTCCCTGACTTCAGCTGGTACCTCTAGCTCTATCTATATCCAGCTCCTGTCTTGCCACCATTATGTTCTGCAGAAGTCAAGTCCTATTGGCCCACAGAACTCAAGGGCTCAACCTGTGGGGGAGGGGGCTGGTTAGGCAGAAGACCAGCTCCAGTCCTGACCTGAAGCCCTGTACCTCTTCTGTTGGGCTGCTCCCCGACTCCAGCCTGCCAGTCCATGATATAGTGGACTAAAGACAAAATAAATGCTCATGTATTGGCTAATATCATAGACTATAGTTCTAGTCCTTGATAATTAACTATAATAGCAACTGGAGAGTTATCCAAAAGTACAGTAGACAATTAAACTTTTATAGATAATAGCCTCCTAAAGCTGAAAGTAAGGATAACAACAAAAAAGTATACCTTCATTGTATGCTTGAGTGTTAAAAGCACATCCAGCCTTTCATCAAGCGCGAGGTACTTTATGTTGAGACTATTGTAGATGTCTTGTAGATATTGGGCACGTATTGTGTATTGTGTATACATTGCAGTAGTTCTTCCATCATATGCTTTCCATTTCTTTGGCTCTGAACACTTTCAAAACAATTAATATCATTATTTTGTACTATCAAATATAATTAATCAATAAATACATAGACATGTATTGAGTATTTTAAATCATTCAAAAAGAAGCTGGTAGTTTCTTGCTGGATTGCCCTATAAACAATGCAGATTCTGGAATCTCCGTAGTCAAATATATTTGCTGTGGTTCTTGTTCTCTGCACAGATGCTGGAGCTTGCACAGTGGCATTTGTTGCTTGCAAAATGTAAAAATGGATGTCTGTGTGTGGGCTTTGTTGCATAATTGATACAATAAAGTGAAAATACCGCTATCTGTAATGTTATTAAAGTGGCACTGCACTGAATTTAGGTACTACAAATTGTATAATAAAAAAAAAAGGAGTTTCTCTAGATGCTCATACTATCTATTTGTGTGAACTATATGCCATCATACTGGGAACCGAGGAATAAAAAGAACGTTCTATCTCCTTATTTCAAGCTGTAATTATCAGCAAAACCAATACAATTTTTCAGGATTTAGTTTGCAAATAAAATGTTTTTCTTATAAATTACCTGTTAAAAATGCAAAGTTCATTCTAAGCCAGTCCTTAAAAAATTGTATTCATTTTGCCGATGATTACAGCTTGGAATAAGGAAGGAGAAAACTCTTCTTGTTATCCCTCCATTCCCAATATGGCAGCAAATATATACATTTATTTGTTTATATTTATATCTATATATATAAATTTATATATATATTTATCCTTACAAATATATAGTATGAACATTTAATGTAAATGTGTTAATGTGGTTCACCACCATGCAAAATGCATTATTTTGTAAGCAGGGTGGTTGCATAGAGTAAACAAAATTATGCTCACTACTAAATCTCCAGGAATTAGCACTGAGTGTCCACCAAGCAAACCTGAATAAAAGTTTTTGTAGCAGGAGATAATAAGCCACAGGCTGCACAGCTCCAAATATTCAGCTCAGTGACTTTCCAGAACTGAGAGACTAAACTCTATGACCTTATTTCACAAATCCTTTGGGTTATGGTACCAATACAACTATTTCACAAATATGGGATATACTGTATAGTCCAACTGAAACTGAATAAATGCCACATCACGTACAGAAAGCTTTTATTTTACCTATTCATAGCAAAAGTAGAAAAGTTGTATCAGGGTATTTTTCATTTCATGATCTTCACTGATATCAGGTTCCAACAAGAGCCGAGGTCCAAGACAAAGAATATATGGTGCAGTACATATATATCCCTAATTTACACTGTTATCACCATCACTGCAGTTTTCCCTCATTACATTTGGCTCTTCATACTCCCTAATAGATTTCTCTTCCAAATACTATTGGCATACACGCGAAGTTTCTATAAGCGAATGCAGATCCTTAGGGGTGAATTTTCAAAGGAATTACATGCGTAAAATGAGCATATACGCATGTAAGTGGCATGTACTTGCTTCCTTGCTACTGTATAAACATCAAGAGTATGGGCTTATTTTTGGTTTTGCAGGCACTTGTGCAAAAAAGAGATGGGCTGGGGTGTTATGGGGACTGGGCACGCAAGTTGCTATTTTATAGGAGATTTACACAAATATGTTTAGCAACTTATTTGTGCAATTTTACACCTGATAATTCTTTAGCACAACTGATATCTGACTTCTTTGTTGCC
This sequence comes from Rhinatrema bivittatum, assembly GCF_901001135.1. Taxonomy (NCBI): domain Eukaryota; kingdom Metazoa; phylum Chordata; class Amphibia; order Gymnophiona; family Rhinatrematidae; genus Rhinatrema; species Rhinatrema bivittatum. The sequence continues at coordinate 46,369,323 of NC_042623.1, read as the reverse complement.
TGCTGTTGTTCGCTGGAAGGTCTGGGAGAACTGGAGATGGACTGGGTGAACTGGTGGAGGCACATGAGTTATGGGGACTTGAACCACCCACCCTGGATTTGGGAAACTGGAGCTCTCCTGGGTGAGCTCTGCTGAAGGTAGAAAGATGGGAAACGATCATACTGTTATTGTTCCCATGTGGTAAACTGGGCTATGCCCAGCCAGAGGGCTTATTGGCCCGGACGTAGACCCATCCTTCTGTTTTTCGGCAGTTCTCTGCCAGCCCAATGTTCTTTCTTTCCTGTAGACCTGGGTCTGACAAGAGCTGTGTTGGAATTTATTCAGCTGCTGGGATCTCACACTCCACTTGCCCAGTAAGGAAAGCCTGATTGGCTGCTTCATTTTCTCTCTCCTGCATATTTGTAAACCAGGAACCTGTATTATGTTTGAAACATTATTTTTCCAATAAAACTGGTTGGCAGGGCTGGATTTAGGCATAAGCAACATAGGCACATGCCCTTGGGCACCAAATTCTGAAGGTGCCCAATAACTAGGACCCCCTCCTATAATTTCTGGGGCCAAAATCTCCCACTGCAAGTTACCTGGGCGCCATAATTTTAAATATGGCCCTGACTGTTGGGGAAGCAATCCTTTTGAGTTTTTGCCTGAATCAGACCCTGACAAAGTATCGGCAAACTGGTGATTTCAAGCATGCATGTATTTTTTTAAATATACCTACTTTCATGTATAAATCAGGGTTTTACATGAGCAAGTCATAATTTTCTCAAGCAAAACGTGCGCATATGTTTTTAAAATAGGTCGAGAAATACGCATTTTCAATGCATTGTGGGTATATGCATATATGTTGGGGGTAGATATACCTTATATTCTACGTGTACTGGATATGTTCAGGTTATAAAATACTGTAGTAAATCTCTATGCGGCCATATACAGGTATGGGCGTATACGGGGCCACAAGGAGTTCTTTGAAAGTTATCCTCTTATAGGTGGTTTTTAAAAGCCCTACACACAGCAAAGCCGGAAGAATGCAAGTATCTCAGGCCAGCGCACACCACACGGATTTTAAGAGGCACCCGAGAACGCGCATATCTCCTAGTACGCGCACATATCGGGAAGTCGAAAAAGGGGCGGGGCATGGGCGGGACATAGGCGTTCCAGGTCTGTAACCTGAAGTATGCACAGAAGTATTTATGTGCACAAGTATGTGCCAGGATCCTCTACCGCGTAACTTTACTTCTGCTATGGGTGGTGTGCAATTTTAAAATAAAAAATCAGGGCTAGTTAGCGGGGTTTGAAGGGTTGGGGCTAACAGGGTAAAAGGGAGGAAGGTTAATTAGGAGGGTTAGGAAGTCCTAGCCATTACCTGGGCGAACTGGGAATGGACTGGGCAAACTGGTAATTGAGTCAGCGGGTGTATCTAATAAAATCCCTTCACTTAGGGGTAATTTTCAAAAGAATTTACGTGTGTAAATGTAACTATTATTGTAGCAATTTTCAAAAGCCATTTACCCCCGTAAAGTGCACTTTTGCAAGTAAATCCTATGGAGAATTCAATGGCATATATTTGTAGCAATTTTCAAAAGCCCACTTACTTGAGTAAAGTGCATTTTCATGTGTAAAACCCAATTTTATGCATATAAATGCTTTTTAAAATCAGGCCCTTAGGCAGTAGAGTCGGCATTTGCGCACACAAGTAAGCACCCATACAAAATTGCACGCACATGTATGCACATATAGCCGATTTTATATCATACACGCATATAGGTGCTGTTGTTATTACATGTGTTTTAGTGGATCCTTGGGTGATGTGGAGATGACCACGCCCACGGGGAGGAGCCATAGCACTGGGCTTGACTCTATACACAAAACACTGGAATAGAACTCTTATTATACAGCTTGAAGATAGCCACCAGGTGGCAGTGGTGAGTTGTAGTCTCAGGGACCTCGGCAGAGGGAGCCCTTCTTTCCTAGGTGACGTCAGGAGGTTCTGCAGCAAGGAGTACTGTGGATGAAACAGATGAGGTATTAGAGTACTCACTCGGTGTTAACTGTTATGGATGCGATTCCACCAGATAGTTGTCGTAGGTACAGGCAGGGAGAGCAGGCCCTCGAGGAGCGAGTACCTGTTCCCTGAATGGCACCTGAAAGTAGAGCAGAGGGCCCCCGAGGAGCGGGTACCCAAGTTAGTAGCAAACCCCGAAGGGCAGAAGGAAAGCTTCCTGCAGGCAGCAGGGAAGCGGCAGAGTAGCGCAGACAGGAACAGTTCGAGTCTATTCGAGCCTTTGCCAACTCAATGAGCTAGCAATCTTGAGAAGTAGATATACCCGGATTGGCGTGACTTCAGATGAGGGAACGCCCTCGAGGTTCGTGCCACTGGGCGTACTTAGATGTGGGTTGCGCACGCCCGCGCACCCTAGCAGGTACTTGGGAGGAGCAAAGGCGTATGGCTGCACATAGCTGTTCCGGGGATGCCAGAGAAGTCGGCTTGACGATGCTGCGGTAGCCATCTTGCCCAGGTAAGTGGGAGGAGCTGAGATAGAGCTGCAACAAGAGGAGCGAAGCCGTCGAAGACCGACGGACGCAACAGGTGCGTATAGTATAAAATGACCGCATCCATTCGCACAAGCTGACATATGCACGTACATGTACGCCCACGCAACTGTTTAAAACTTACCTTCCCCAGTTCTAAAAGACTCAGAAATGAGAAAAGCAAAAGAATCTCAAACATTTATGGTGAATTTTAAAAGCCCAGCACGTGCCAAAATTAGGTGATGCACGCACAAGTCAGGCTCGCATTCGCTGTGCGCACATCTCACTTGTTTTCAAAAAGGGGAATGGTCTGGGCGTGGTCTAGGCAAGGCATGGGCATTTGGGGTGTGGCCAAGAGATGCACACGTTCAGAATTATAATTAAAAAAATAAAATAATAAAAGAGGACAATATCTAAAAAATAAACGGAATATTTTCCACTGAGGATAATAGTAAAAATGCAATGTCACTGCATGCATATATTTAGACAAAAAATGTGCCAGTTATTATGGCAAAAAGGTGAAGCCCTTTTGTTGATTTTTTTTTCAAGTCTGTGAAAGCCTTCACTAAATCATTAAATTCCAGACTTCTGAATCTCTCATTGCTAATGGCTTTGACTGTCAAGTTACTCAACCATGACTGTCTAGGGTTAAATGTACTTTATTTTTTACCCACAACAGCTTGCAAAAATAACCTTTCACCCTCAAAATTGGTGACTTGTAATGTTGCAAAGAGGCAAAGTACAATGTTCAGGTTATGAAATGCTGGTTCCAGCAAATTTTTCTTGACGAATTTACATATTGCAAGAATGGTCCAAGCAATCGTACTTTACAAAGGGGCTCAAAACTGTGAAGGCTCTTTTATAAAGTCTGTAATGCTAGACTGACTTTTCCAATACATGGCTTCATTCTGCTATGAAGAATAATATCCAGTGCCTAAAGAAAAATGCAGGCTTCACATTGTCCTTTTCTTCTTGTAGGTATGACAAGTGCAGCTAGATAAACTAAAACACTGGTGAAAAATATGGAAAATTATTTAATCGACTTATAACCTGCAAATTCCAGTCATGAGACTGTTCACTGCAGCTTACAACTGTGCATCCCATAATAAAGCAATCACATACTGACAGACAACATCATGAAGTAAAAAATAAGAGAAAGTACCATTAAAAATTCTAACTATGGTCCATAAAGCTGTACACAATAATGATGCTTGTTTAGTAGACATGGTTCAGCCCTATGTGACCCAATGTGAGTCAAGGTCTACCAACCAGAATTTTCTGGCAATACCTTCTTTTAAAAAGTATAAAATGCAGGAATCAAGAAATAAGGCGATTTCCATAGCCTATCTGACTTATTGGAATAAGTTAAATAATGGATTGAGAGTTGAAATTGAGTATCTAAGATTTAGGAAAAAAAGTTAAGGAAAACTGTTCTATGAGGCCTTTGGAAATAATTGATTTTAAAATTGTATTCATGAAATGATGGTTAAATATATGTATTTTGACAGGTAGACAATGAAGACGTAGGATTAATTCTCTCATTACACCTCATCCTTGTTATCATTCTGGCTGCTGTTCTCTGGCCCGGCTACCACACAGCAAAATCTGCAGCAATCCAATGTTGCAGAAGTCAAGTCTACATAACATTACAGATATTTTTATTTGCACTCTTATCAGATTTTATCAAAATCAATATATGCAATCAGAATGAAACACACCCCATGTATTGTAGAACACTATCAAAGTAAGTAGAGTATGCTGCTGAGCATAAAACAGGAGATAAAAGTAAACCACATAACAAAATGAAATAAAAAGTTGCACAAGGCAGCATTCCCTTACAGCAAAGGGGTTACAGTCTAGGGCAGTGAAGGCTAACCTATGACATGCGTGTCAGAGGTGACACGCCGAGACGTTTTTGCTGACACGAGCAGCGTTTCAAGGACTATCGGTAATTTTTTTTTTTTTTTTTTTTATCGGCTGTGCCGAGCCTTTTCTTTTTCAGCTGCGCCGACCCTTTAAAATTTGTTATTTAGTATCCCCCTACCCTCCGGACCCCTCCACCAATGCCCCAGGGCGCAGGGAGGCTCATGCGGCGCAGCGATGAGGCTCAAGACAAAGATCGCATTTAAACGAGCTGATGCTCCTCCTCCTTCCTGCCTGTGCAGCCCCGGAAGTAAATGTTGTCGGAGCTGCGTGGGCAGGAAGGAGGTGAAGCATCAGCACGTGCAGAAGAGGAGCAGCATTTGCGCTTATAGGCCGCCGCGAATTCCAAGTCGCAGCGGCCCGAGAAGAGGAAGAGGCCCGGTAGCAGGGCAGCCGCGGCCCGAGAAGATCAGGGCCGCTGCAGAGCCCATCCTGCGGCGACCCGCGAAGAAGAGGCCCAGAGGTGAGAGAGAGGCTGAGGGTCTATAGAGTGTGCATGTGTGCGTGTATGAGATGAATTGAGAGATTGTGTGTGAGAGTGAGGATCTGAATGTTTGCAGAGACAGCATGTGAGGAGCCTCTGTGTGTGTGAGAGAAACAGCATGTGCCTGTGAGAGCCTGTGTGTATGAATGATTGTATGAGAGAGAGCATGTGCCAGTGAGAGCCTGTGTGTATGAATGATTGTATGAGAGAGAGCATGTGCCAGTGAGAGCCTGTGTGTATGAATGATTGTATGAGAGAGAGCATGTGCCAGTGAGAGCCTGTGTGTATGAATGATTGTATGAGAGAGAGCATGTGCCAGTGAGAGCCTGTGTGTATGAATGATTGTATGAGGGAGAGCATGTGCCAGTGAGAGCCTGTGTGTATGAATGATTCTATGAGAGAGAGCATGTAACAGTGAGAGCCTGTGTGTGTGTGTGAGAAAGAGAAATGCATGTGAGAATGAGAACCTGACTGTGTGTTTGAGGGAAGAAGATGGAGAGAAAAGAAACAGAAAAAAAGACAACATAAAAGGAATTGGCAAAAAAATAAGAAAGGGAAGGTGGAAAAAAAAAGCCTGTGACCAACCAATTAGAAAATTAAGATCAGACAGCAAAGGCAAAAAAAAATAAATTACTTTTTAGTGATTGGCACATGTAATCTTTGGGAATGTGCAAGAATAGCACTTTCTCTATGCGTATCTCACAATGTACAAGATCAGCATGGAGAAAGTGGAAGCCCACGGGGCCTGCACAGAGGAGGCAGCAGAATGGGCTTCAGTGTCAGTAGCAGCAATCGGCACCTCCCCAATAGCCATGTGGCAGCAGTGACAGTGGCAGCAGAGGAACGAGAGAGGTTCCGAGATTGCTGGCAAAAGAGAGGGGGGTCTGCCTTTAGTGTGTGCATGTGAATGAATGGGACTCTGCCTGGGGGTGTATGTGTGTGAATGCATGGGTGCCTGCCTGGGGGTCTGTGTGTGTGAGAATGAATGTGTGCATGCCTGGGGGATGGGGAGGGAGTGGTGTGAAAACGAATGGGAGCCAATAAAAGAAACCGACTGACAGATGAAGTTTGTAACGCTTGCTTGGACTTGAAGTGTACGAAATACCAACCTTCAATTGAAGATTTAGCCAATGAAATTCAGCAACAAAAAAGTCACTAAGCAGGTAAGGTAAAGAATTATTTGTTTTTGCTTTATTAATAAATACAGAACATATATTAAAATTATAACTTTTTGTTATTGATTAGAGCTACAAATATCACAAAATTATGGATTTTTCTAGAACTGACACACCACCCGAGTTATGCTCGGTTTTTTTTATGAATTTTGACACACTGAGCTCAAAAGGTTGGCCATCACTGGTCTAGGGAAAGTGTGATAGTGGCAGTTAAGATACAAGGGAACAGACACACAAAGAGGACATCTGTGATGCCCTGCAGCACTGAAGAAGCACAAGGAGTCTTGGACTGGAGACCTTGTATGGAAGAGTGTGTTTAGAAGTGAGAACTGGAGGCAAACAGAAGTGACAAGGTTAGATGGGGAAGAAGGTCCAGAGAATGAATGCAACAAAGGAGAAGGAAGAGAGGGTTGAGACCTGTGCAGAGAGATGAGGGCTGAGTAGTGGAGTGCAGTGCTCTGAACAAAAGCATGCGATCAAAGTTGACACAAAAGGAGATAAATAGCCAATGGAGAGCTTCAAGAAAGAGGGAAAGCAGGCTCAATAAACTTGCAGTCAGAGGGAACATACTGATGTCAATAATTATAACTGAACTTTATAGAAAATTCTAATTTATTATAGGTTAGCGGCTATTTACTATTTTTGTTCATAGGGCAAACCTTATGGTAACAGTAACGAAACAGAACCTTTACCTACCAACACTGCAGAGTCACATGCAGAAATCACATAATTTGTCAATTCCAAATTCAGCAAACCAGCACAAAGTAAAGGCATAACGACACTAGGCCAAAAATTCAGTCGCGGTACTAAAGTTTTCATTCCTTAAGCCTAAGTAATCTTGTTAACAACCACATGTATGCTTTTCTAATGAGAAAACAGTGTTGTCCTTGTCAGGTTGGGACACATTAATATTCAATTGCTTCACTGACCTTACTCAAAAAGAACTGTACTGCAAGCTGCTGATTCCCTTCATCTGCGTCATGCTTGTGCCTCCCAATAGAAGCAATGAACTGGGCCTCCTGCTCCAGAAGTGCACAAAGGGCGGCTTTTCTTTCTGCTCCAGTGAAAGTTCTGTTAATGCGATCAAGTTCTTCCAGCCGCCAAACTAAATAAAAAGTATGGTGCAGCACTGTAAAATTACTCATACAAAAATAACTATAAAAAGTAGAATGTAATGATATGCACATAACTGAAGATTTTCAAAGCTGTAATTTAGCAAAGGCAAGGCATGGCCTGCAGGTTAGAGCAGTGGGGCTGAGAAGTGAGGTTCAAATCCTGCTTCTCCCACTCACATTCCTTGTGACATGGGGCAAGACACTTTTCAAATCAGCCTGCATAGATGCAAGGAACCTGTGGGCTTTGCACCAATTTTCAACAGGAAAGTAGGAGCATACTACTCCTTTGAAAATTGCTGCAGGAAAACGTAACTGCAGAGATTTTACCTGCTTTTTCAATGAGTAGTTTTTTCATGGGATATAATACATGTAGATTTGAAAATGTAATCTATGCACATTATTTCCCTCCCCGATCTAAACACATCTCTGGGGATTTTTAGCCTGGTTGCAGGCTGGGTAATTTTCAGACAGCCTGTTGTCTCTGGTACCCAACTAAGGTGAATTTTAAAAGCTCGACACATGCATTAATTAGGGGATGCATGAAGAAGTCGGGCTCACGCGCACCGGGTAGATTCTAAAAGCCGCCAAGATATGTACGTAACTCCCACAGCATGCATATCTCAAAAGTTTTCAAAAAGCGGCAGGGCATGGTCTGGGCGGAGCATGGGCATTTCGAGGCGTGAACCTAAGATATGTGCGTAAATACGGATGCGACCTGGCACGTGCTGAGGGCCCGTACCACGTAACTTTACTTCTGCTATGGATGAAGTTAAAAAAGAAAGAACTGCGAGATGTTAAGGGGCGGAACTAACTGGGGGGAGTGAAGGCTATTAAACTAGAGGGATCTGAAGGAACTCTCTCTTGACTGGGCGAACTGCGGAAGAAGCGGCAAAACTGGCACTAGCGTCGGCACACACCTCTTTTAAAATCCCCAAATTTACGAGGCAGAAGCGGCATTTGTGCGCACGTGTGCACCCACTTAAAATTTCGCCTGCAAGTGCGTGCAGCCAAGCTATTTTGTAACATGCAGACATATGCGCAGATATGTTAGAAAATGGGCGTGTCCCTGGGCACAGACTGACGTATGCGCGCAAATGTGCTCACGCATGCCGGTTTGAACGTTACCATCCCTGATTGTAAGCACTTTAACTTTAGGACAAGGACCGATCATATTAGAAAAATGCTGTAGATTGCCTTGAGCTAAATTTGGAAAGGCAGTTTAGAAATACAAAATTATTATTATTACTGGGGATATTACTACTTTTCTGTTTCTCTAGGGGAGGAACACTTTCTTTTTTTTTTTTAATACAATGTCAAAACACTCATCTTTTGGTGAGGAGCACACTTCTGCTAAAATGCACTCCATTGCCAAAAGTATCTGCTAGCTGGCTGAAACTGAATGGGTTGGCAGAGGATTTAGAAAAGGCAGCTTTTAAAAAAATAAACCTTTTTCTTTTCTGACTGAATTCAGAGACCTTGGAACTGCAATCCAGTCACAGAAATCATGTTCTTTCTTGAAAATATAATGGTATCCAACAAGAAACGCACTGAAATGAAGAGGATGAATGCAGAACATTTAAAGGGCGCTGCTGCAAGACCGTGCATTCGTTTTTGTTTTTTTTATCAAACTGAATTATATTCCACTAGTAACAGACTCATGCTCCAAATATACAGCAGCAGCAGTTCAGCACTGCCAGCCTGGAAACCTTTCTGTGCTGAAATATTCATCTATACCCTTAGGATATAAAGCACAAGATTCCATCTGACTGTAAAAATAACGTTTTACAAATACTATTTCAGTCCTAATTTGGGGGTTTACTGATCATTTATTTATTTTAAGCAATTTATATCCCGCACACATCCAAGGTTTGAGGCGAGGTACAATGGAATACACACAAAATCATGCAAATAAAGCAACAAATACAAGGACAGGACATTTATCATGCCAGGTGTAGCGCAGTGATTCCAAAATCGCAATAATAAATTACTATGGTGAGCATACAACCCCATTATTGGACTCAATCTATTCTTCAAAAACGTAATTGCAATAATTTAGCAGAGGAGCATAAACGACAAAAAATGCTTACATTGCAGCCTCAAAGATAAGGAATTAAAGGGTCAATTTTAACACCCTGGTGCGCGCAAATACCGCGCCACGTGCGCCAAGCACATTTTCAAAGCAGCCCGGCCACACGCATATCTCCCTGTCTGCACGGAAGAGCCAGGTTTCGGAAAAGGGAAGGGCCGGGGGCAAGGCAAGGGCCAGCCAGGACAGCGCACACCAGCAGCTGGCTGGCGCACGGAACTTACTGCTGCTCATGAGAGCAGGTAAGTTCTAAAATTTAAAAAAAAATAGGATAGGGGGGTTTAGGGGTCGGGGCTGAGAGGGGAAAAGGGAGGAAGGTTAGCTAGGGGGTTAGGTGGGAGAGAACTGGGGAAAGGCCTACCCACATTGGCAAGCGGTTGTTAAAAAATTCCCCCCATTGTGCACGCAACGGTCGCATGTTATAAAATCGTACTAATACCAGTATATGCATACTAATACCTTTTAAAATTGACCCTGTACTGTGCACAATTTCAGGAAACATATCAATTGCCATATTAATGACGTGAATTGAAAGCCTGCACAAATAAAAAAGCCTTCAGCATCCTTTTGAAGGACTGGGTGCAAATCGTAGGATGCAACCACTCAGAAATTGTATACCAAAATAAAGGTCCTGCAACAGAAAAGGCTGTCATGAGTCTCTGCAGGATGGGAAGGCCATGGAGAGGGCACCTCTAATAGGCCACGGTGAGTGGAGTTTAATGCTTGAGATGGGTTATAAATATATAACATAGTACTGATCGAGAGAGAGGAATTATTTCCTAAACGTTCAGAGATCAGTATGGCCATTTTATATGTAATCTTCCACTGAACCAATAACCAGTGGAGGAGGCGAAGAATAAAAGTGATGTACTCTCCAATACTGGACCGAGTCAGAATGCACGCAGCAGAATTCTGAACGATCTGTAGCGTGCTCAAGGTGTTTGCTGGCTGACCAAGACAGATGGAAGTTGCCTAACCCAGTAAGATTCATTCTTTCCTAGTGACTATAGTCATGGATAGAGTCCGGCAGGAGGTTGGAATGAACTGTTTCTTGCTACACATGAACCCCCAAAATACATTATGTCAATACAATTTTATTATTGTTGTTGAAAAAAGTAAAACTTTTACCTTCTATAATAAATGCTATACAATAGCAGAGTAGTTTTCAAAGGAAAATGTAAATATAACATACTATCATAGCAATTTTCAAAAGTCCATTTACCCATGTTAAGTGCACTTAACAGGGGGATAAAACCTACTGACAATTCAATAGCATATGTTGACAACCAGTACTATTGTACTGGGCTTATTTGTATACAGTTTCGAAGCCAACAGAAAATAACTGAGTATACTGAATTTAAAACATATGCTCTATTTTGTATAACATCCACATGCTATCTAGCGATCAGATGGTATTAGCAAGTAGACATTACATTTTTTTAGGATAGCATATACACTAATATCATACACACACTACTGAGCCTGCATTTTAGTACATACACTAAAAAATTTTTAGTCCATTGCTCATAGGGACAGTAACATTTAAACAGCCGTGCGGGCGTTCATGTACGCGCATATGCCGGCTCGCCCTAAAGGATGCGGCCATTTTATAACATACGCACATTTATGTATGCAAAATATAAAATAGGCTGTATGCGCATACATCTACTAGATAAGGGAGCCCTGACCGACGTGCCGCAAATGCGCAGTAGAGAGCAGCTCTACCGCGCATGCGTGGGCGAGCACGTCGGTCAGAGCGGAGCGTGCCTGAAAAAAATGGCGCTGGGAGGAGCAGTAGCGGCGGCAGCGGCGCACACGAGGGATGGACCCCCCCCGGAGATCTTCAGTCTGCGCCATCCGAGGGAAGGGGTTGTGGATGAGCTGAAAGGGGAGGGGATTGAGAGAGGGGGAGTGACTGAGGGGAGGGGGGAAGGAGGAGAGAGTGAGGTGAAGGGAGGAAGGAGAAAGTGAGGGGAGGGAGGGAGGAGAGAGGGTGGGGAGTGACTGAGGGGAGGGAGGAGAGAGGGAGGGGAGGGGGGAAGGTGAGAGGGAGGGAGACTAGAGGAGGGAGGTGAGAGGGACTAGAGGGGGGAGGTGAGAGGGAGTGGGAGGGAGAATAGAGGTGGGAGGGAGAATGGGGAGGGGAGGTGGAAGGGAGAAGGAGGGGGAAGGAGAATGAGGGGGAGAGAGGGGGAAGGAGAATGAGTGGGAAGGAAATGGACCGAAAATTTTTTTTAAATGTAGCCTGTTGCTATGGGCTTAATGGCTAGTGTGTATATACTTTTATATCGATGCGTGCATGTGTGCGCAAATGCTGGCTCTACTGCATAAGTGGGGGGGATTTTGGTAGATACACGTGCCGATGCAATTAACAGTTTTCCCAGTCCATTCCCAGTTTGCCCAGTTTGCCCAGTTAAAGGATAGGACTTCCTAACCCCCCTAGTTAATAAGCCTCCCTTTTACCCCCAACCCTTAAAACCTTGCTAATTAGCCTTGGTTTTTTTGTTTTATTATTTTCATGCCGTCCATAGCAGAAGTAAAGTTACGTGGATAGGGGTCCTGGCGCGTGCTGGTGCATGTAGATACTTATGCGCTGGTTTTATTCATATTTCCTGGAACATCCATGCCCCACCCAGACCCTGCCCCCTTTTTTGTAAAAAAAAATGTTGTGCATGGATTGGGAGATACTCGCGTACTCATATGCTTTTTAAAACCTGTGCCGTGCATGCCGGCCCAACTTCTGCGCATATCTCCCGGCTTCAGTGTGTGTAGGGTTTTTAAAATTCTCCCGTAAGTGTAGGTTTATTGTGCACACTAGAACTTTTCATAGTGCATATGCTAAAATATTTTTAGTGGGAGTTTTAGTGATTCACTAAAATTTGTCTTCCATTCTGTGACATTTGACAAACCTTGAAGAAGCTCATCATTACCATTCCAAACTCCATTTTGGGTAATTCTTTTCTCGATAATGTGCTTTCATGCATATCAGTAAATTTTCAAAGGGAGTTACATGCATATAATTAGCATATATGCGCATAAGTAGCCTGTATTTATTTATTTAATTTTTAATTTTAAAATGTATAGACCACTTTATCCAAAGTCCTAAGCAGCTTCAATAAAAAAAACATTCATAAAAGCAATGATAGACCACAGCCACCTCCTCCAACTTACCAGTGATGGATGCCCTCCACTCCATAAAACCACCATAAGATGCCCCATACCACACAAGAGGAACTGGCAGAAAAAATGCCTAGTCGTGCGCCTGCATACACAACTTATGTACACACTGGCGGGGAATCTCAGCAGTTGCTTCTGATGACGTTACACGCCTTCCACTACTAAAGGGTGGCCTTGATCAGCATTCCTTGCTTTGGCAACGGTCTCCTGGATAGTTCACTCCTCAGTGTATGGCTAGTCATATCTTCTGCCTTTGTCTTCCCTGCCCTGTCCCTGTGTTCCAGTTCCCTGTGATTGTACCTCTATCTTGTCCCTGGTTTTCTGTTCCTTACCCGTTGGCTCCCTTGATCTATCTCCTTAGTAGGACCTCAGCTCTGGACCTGACTTCTGGTTGCTTACGGCCTGTCCCGATCTTGGACAGTGTTCTGGATTCTGCCTGCTCGCTGCCTGCCTCAACTTTGGACCGCATTCTGGATTCCACTTGCTCGCTGCCTGCCCCAACCTTGGACTGTTTTCTGGATTCCACTTGCTCGCTGCCTGCCTTGACCTTGGACCATCTTCTGGATTCCACTTGCTCGCTGCCTGCCCCAACCTTGAACTATTTTCTGGATTCTACTTGCTCGCTGCCTGCCCCAGCCTTGGACCATCTTCTGGATTCTGCCTGCTCACTGCCTGCCTCAACCTTGGACCATCTTCTGGACTCGGCTTGCTTGCCATCTACCTCGATCTGGGTTTGGATCTGTATTCTCTCTCCTGCCATGCCCTGGGATCTGCCTAAATCCTGCTGGCCATCTGCACCAAGGGCTCAACCTGAAGGTACAATGGTTGGTATAGGTGAAGTGCCCATTGGTCCCTTCGAGGCACTTCCATCCGTGGTTAAGGTAGCTGCACAAGTTGCCCATGTAGCACACTCAACTTTCTTGCCCCACAAGGGTCCACTTCACTCACAGATTGCCAAAGCCATGGACCCGGCTCATGCCATCCCCGGAATGCCACATCGCATTCAACAACAAAATGTTTTGGACCAGGTGACAGGGGTCTTAAAAAGACTCACAGCCCAAATGGATGCACTCTTCATGCAGCCTGCACTGTCCATGATGCCTCCTCCCCCAGCACCCGCTCTCTTTGCCTTACCGCTGCCACGCAATCTCCGCCACCTAGGTAAAGTGGCGATCCTCATGATTCTTGGGGCTTTATCAATCAGTGCCATATGCACTTCTCCTTACAGGTGGCACTCTTCCTGAAAGACAAAACCAAGGTGACCTTCATTTTATCTCTGCTGAGTGACTCCGCTCTGGCTTGGATTTCACCATTGTGGGAACGGGAGGACCCGATCTTGGAGGACTGTTACCGTTTCCTTTGAGTGTTTTGGATTATTTTCAATGAGCCAGGACGAGCTTCATCCGCTGCATCTGGTCTCTTACTGTTGCGTTCGGGCCTGCTCTTCGCCCTCGCTCCACCCTCTCTACCTCTATGGTGACTCCCTCCGGGCCTGATGGTCAGCTTGCTACCGCAGCATCTCCATGCCGCTTCTCCCCGGCGTCCCTGGACCGGCTCAATGCTGCGGATCCGCCATGTTCCTGAAGACGTAGGGCGCGCGTGCGCTCCGAAGTATGTACCAGCAAGGGCGCGAACCTCAGGGGCGTTCCCTTTTATTGACGTCATCCGCTTCCAACATAAAAGGTCTTCACTTGCGCTTACGATTCGAGTTAGCAAGGATTCGTCCACACTACTCTGCCTCCTCGGACTTACCAGGGATACCCGCTCCTCAGGGGCCTCGCTCTCTTTTCTCTATTTCAGATTGCAGATAGATACTCGCTCCTCGAGGGCCCATGTTCCTGAAGAGTCTGAAGATTCTCTACTGCCTAGAAGCTATTACAGATACAGACAATCGTGAGTTGCCACCGCTCTCTCAGAGACCAGGGACCAGGTATTTGCTCCTCGAGGGCCCAACTCTTTCCAGCTACTGAGCCTCTTTAAGATTCTATGTGAGATTGTCATCTACTACTGGATATGTATACAGCACACCCTGTCTACTCACTATCTATAGTCTTCCTACAGCTCAGCAACCCTGGGATCGCAGTTCCAGTATCTGAGGGACTTCAGCCCTGCCGGGCATACCAGCTCACTACTGCCACCTCTGGTGGTTCTACTAACCTGTCTAATAAAAGAACTATCTGTGTCTGTCTCCATACTCAAGCCTAGCCAGTGGTCCCTCTCAGGATATCCTCCTGGGGGCGCTGTCACCTGCCATCGGCCCAAGGATTCACCTATTTACTACAATGTGCTCACTCCTCCCTCTTCAGGAGCTGAGCATAACAGAGTGCTAGCTCTCATCTAATGTCTCCGTCCATCAGACATCAGAACCATAACAGATTGCAACTCAGCACGGAGATTATAACAGAGTGCTAACTCCTCCCCTCTGGAGGAGCAAACCTCTAACAGATTGCTAACTCCTCCCTCTTGGGGAGTTCACTCATACATATTGCTAACTTCACAGTCTAAACCCTAACAGATTGCTAACTCCTCCCCTCTGGGGGAGCAAACCCTACCAGATTGCTAATGCCAGTGAATCCGGCTTTTAAAATTGGAGAAGCGGTACTCCTGGGAATCCAGCTTAAAGTGTGGCCCTCACTCTTGGCCCTCACTATGAAGGGAGTGAACCCCTGTTCTGAAATGAGGTAGTCCTCCAAGCTTCACAAGCCTTGAACAAGAATTTACTCATGATCCATGTCTCCGCCACCCAGACCCCACCAGGCCCTTCACCGTAGAGGTTGATGCCTCCACATTTGGGGTGGGAGCCATCTTGCTACAATATGACCTTCACGGTTTCTTAGTAACCTACACTTTCTTCTCAAATAAAAATTATCCCCGCAGAGAGGAATTATATCATTGGGGACTGCGAACTACTAGCGATTAAACTGGCCCTCAAAATGTGGCGCCACTGTTGGAGGGCGCCCAGTTTTCAGTAACTATTTACACTGACCATAAAAATCTCAAATACTTGGCACAAGCCCAGTGCTTGAATTCTCATCAGGCCCATTGGTCCTTATTTTTTAATCATTTCAATTTTGAGCTAAGATATCTGGCTGGTAGAGAAGAACCAATGTGTTGATGCTCTATCCTGCTTTTTTGAAGAGAAGAACCTCCCAGAACACCCAAGGTCTATTATTGATTCAACAAAAATCCACTTGGCTGCTGTCTGACCGTGCCTCCAGGAAATACGGTGGTCCCACTTCGCCTCTGAGAGCGAATACTGAAATATAACCATAATTCTCCCATAGCAGGACATCCAGGTTTCGCTAGAACCTTGGAACTACTCACCCACTATTTCTGGTGGCCCCAACCTCACCAAGACCTGAAACATTTTGTAGAGTCTTCTCTGACTTGTGCTGCGAACAAGAGCCCCAGAAGTCGGCTTGGGGATTCCTTCAGCCTTTGCCTGCTCCCAAGGGACCTTGGACCTAACTGGCTATGAATTTCATTACCGATCTTCTAACATCAACAGGCAATATTTGATACTTGTATTGAGAAGGTCGGTATATAAAAATCCTAAATAAATAAATAAATAAATAAATATTGCCATCTGAGAGATATTTCACAGAATTTATTTATTTATTTTATTTAGACATTTTAAGTACCGTTGTTCCTAATGAAGATCACATTGGTTTACAAAAGTAACATTCATACTATAGGTCAACTCAACAGGGATTAATATAAATCTATTGTGATGTTCTAATACATATTGACTAAAGGTCTAGTACATCAAGCTAGTAATACAGAAATTCTATTTCAACAATTTTCACATAATAGTCAGTAAGTTAATCTCTTGTTTCTTATGACTCATTCTTCAATTATTATCTTTGTCCTTGTTATTGTAATTCTCTACATTCTGATGTTTTTAAGTTAGGTTATATGCATTTTTGAATAGCCAAGTTTTCTGCTCACGTTTTAAATCTCTTTCTTTCTGGTATCAAATGTAATGTCTCAGGTAGGGAATTCCACAGCTTTGGGCCCGCTATGGAAAACATCTGATTTCTTATTTGCGTCAGATGTCTACTCTGTATTGTAAGCACAGTTAGTAGTCCTTTATTTTGCGATATTAGTGTTCATTGCATTGTTTATGGTTGTAGTGTCACACCTATTAGGCCGGGTTACTGGAGTGGATGATTTTAAATATTAGTGTTAATACTTTATAATAGGTTCGGGATTGTACGGGCAGCTTGTGCAGTGATATCAGTGAAGGTGTGATGTGATCAAATTTCCTTGTTCCTAATAAAATTCTTCCTAAGGTATTTTGTAATAACTGTAAAGGTTTTAATAGACCTGCAAGAAGGCCGAGTAATAGAGAGTTAGAGTAGAATATGTTAGAGAAAATTAGAGTTTGAAAAACAGGCGGAAGTCCTTGAATGTTAGGATAGGTTTCAACCAATGTAATATGCGCAGCTTGGCGTAGCCTGCATTCATTTATTTATTTATGTGGTTTTCCATTGTAAGGTTTTCATCTGTCTGGATACCTAAGTCTCGTACTTGATCTGTGGGGATAATGTGAATATTACCCAGGTCTAAAGGCGGAGGCTTAACTATAAAAGAATTTCTGCTTAACCAAATGATTTCAGTTTTTTAGTGTTTAATGTTAGTTTAAGTTGAGATAGTTCTTGATGTATTGCTTTCATATATATGTTGAGAGTGTCGATGCCGTATTTTCCAATGATTTGGCAAATGGGATGTAAAACTATATGACATCAGTGAATAAAAAGAAGTTGATTTCTAAATCCGCTAGTATTCTTCGAACATCGGTATAGAAAAGTAACTAATAAATAAATAAATAAATAATTTGCAAAGAGGGAGCATATAAATGTTGAATAGTGTTGCTGATAGTGTTGAACCTTGAGGGACACCTGTATCAGTATAGAAGGTATCAGATATGTGGTTGCCCAGTTTGACTTGGAATATCCTATTAGATAGGAAGAGAACCATTTGAGAACACTACTGTCAATTCCAATTTTGCTGAGTTGATGGCATAATAGGGTATGGTCCACAGTGTCAAAAGTAGCTGTTAAATCAATTAACACAAGAAAATAAGATTCATCATTATCAAACCCACATAAGAAGGAGACCATTAAAGAGATGAGTAAAGTCTCAGTTGAGCGATTTTTCCTAAATCCAAATTGGTTTGGGTATAGAATATCGTTGTTTTCTAAATGGTTTTACTACTTGCGATCACACTGCTTTTTTAAGAACTTTTGAGAGAAAAGACAAATTGGATACTGGATGATAGTTGTCCGAATTGTCAATTCTACTAGTTTTATTTTTTAGGATTGGTTTTACCACAGCTTGTTTTGTCCCATATGGAACCAATCCTTCTGAGAATAAATGATTGATTACGGTTGCGATTGTTGGAGTGATTATGCTGTGTACTTGTTTCAAAGAACTAGCTGAAATTGGGTCATGTGGGTAAATTGCAGGATTAATTTTAGTAATGATTTGACTAATTTCAAGATTAGTTACTCTGTCGAATGTAGCCCATTTAGCCAGACCATATTTTTCTTCAGGTTCTTTTGTTGAGGAATAGGTGGGGAATTGCGTTTTCAATGTATTGATTTTGTCTAAAAAAGAAGTGGCATATTCATTGCAAGCAACCTTTGAGAAGTAATAGTTTCTTGAGATGGAGAATGACTGGTCTTTGATAAAGTGTTTAACAACTTCAAAGAGCAATTTGGAACTAAATATTACCCCATGATTCTGTTTAGCATGGTAATCTTTTTTTGCTTTACTAATTAGTGCATAGTATTTTGTTAGGAGAGATCTATATTTTCCTAGGGATTCATCAGATGGGCATTTCCGCCATTGTTTCTCAAATTTTCTCAGGGTCTGTTTAATGCATCTTAACTCATCATTGTACCATGGCTTCTTTTGTTTAGAATAGTTTTTGAATAGTTCTCGTCTGGACTGGACTTAGGTTTTCAGCTATTTCATTGACAATCTGATCCCAGGAGTCAAATGCTGAGGAGGAATTAGCTTGATTTAAATCAATTAGCTTATTTTTAATTGATTCTGCAAGTACATCCGTTTCTTTTTTCTGAAAGTAATATTTTGATTATTACTTATATTTTTATGAGTTGGGTTGAGGAAGGTTATTTCTGCCTTTATTAATTGGTGATCAGACTAGAGCAATACAGTGTGGGAGATATTGATGAGACAATTATTGTTATTGGCAAATTTTAGGTCTAGAATATGTCCTGCTTTATTAGTGGCATTAGTAACAAATTGTGATCATCCCATTGCTTCCATTGTCTCTAAAAACAGTTCACATGCTATAGTTTTAGGTGTTCTATCTACATGTAGACCTATTAGTAAAAATTTGCAACTTATCATTAAAATCATCCATTGTACCTGAAGACTGGAGGATAGCAAATGTAACCCCAATATTTAAAAAGGGCTCCAGGGGTGATCCGGGAAACTACAGACCGGTTAGCCTGACTTCAGTGCCAGGAAAAATAGTGGAAAGTGTTCTAAACATCAAAATCACATAACATATAGAAAGACATGGTTTAATGGAACAAAGTCGGCATGGCTTTACCCAGGGCAAGTCTTGCCTCACAAATCTGCTTCACTTTTTTGAAGGAGTTAATAAACATGTGGATAAAGGTGAACCTGTAGATATAGTATACTTGGATTTTCAGAAGGCGTTTGACAAAGTTCCTCATAAGAGGCTTCTAGGAAAAGTAAAAAGTCATGGGATAGGTGGTGATGTCCTTTCATGGATTGCAAACTGGCTAAAAGACAGGAAACAGAGAGTAGGATTAAATGAACAGTTTTCTCAGTGGAAGGGAGTGGACAGTGGAGTGCCTCAGGGATCTGTATTGGGACCCTTACTTTTCAATATATTTATAAATGATCTGGAAAGAAATACGACGAGTGAGATAATCAAATTTGCAGATGACACAAAATTGTTCAGAGTAGTTAAATCACAAGCAGATTGTAATAAATTGCAGGAAGACCTTGTGAGACTGGAAAATTGGGCATCCAAATGGCAGATGAAATTTAATGTGGATAAGTGCAAGGTGATGCATATAGGGAAAAATAACCCATGCTATAATTACACAATGTTGGGTTCCATATTAGGTGCTACAACCCAAGAAAGAGATCTAGGTGTCATAGTGGATAACACATTGAAATCGTCGGTTCAGTGTGCTGCGGCAGTCAAAAAAGCAAACAGAATGTTGGGAATTATTAGAAAGGGAATGGTGAATAAAACGGAAAATGTCATAATGCCTCTGTATCGCTCCATGGTGAGACCGCACCTTGAATACTGTGTACAATTCTGGTCGCCGCATCTCAAAAAAGATATAATTGCAATGGAGAAGGTACAGAGAAGGGCTACCAAAATGATAAGGGGAATAGAACAACTTCCCTACGAGGAAGGACTGAAGAAATTGGGACTTTTCAGCTTGGAGAAGAGATGACTGAGGGGGGATATGATAGAGGTGTTTAAAATCATGAGAGGTCTAGAACGGGTAGATGTGAATCGGTTATTTACTCTTTCGGATAGTAGAAAGACTAGGGGGCACTCCGTGAAGTTAGCATGGGGCACATTTAAAACTAATCGGAGAAAGTTCTTTTTTACTCAACGCACAATTAAACTTTGGAATTTGTTACCAGAGGATGTGGTCAGTGCAGTTAGTTTAGCTGTGTTTAAAAAAGGATTGGATAAGTTCTTGGAGGAGAAGTCCATTACCTGCTATTAAGTTCACTTAGGGGCGGATTTTAAGAGCCCTGCTCGCCTAAATCCACCCAAATCCGGGCGGATTTAGGCGAGCAGGGCCCTGCGCGCCGGTGAGCCTATTTTACATAGGCCTACCGGCACGCGCATAGCCCCGGGACTCGCTTAAGTCCCGGGGTTTTCTGAGGGGGGCGTGTCGGGGGCGGGCCCGAACCGCGCGGTGTTTTCGGGGCGTGTCGGGAGCGTTCCGGGGGCGTGGCTGCGCCCTCTGGACCCGCCCCCAGGTCGCGTCCCGGTGCGCTAGCGGCCCGCTGGCGTGCGGGGATTTACGTCTCCCTCCGGGAGGCGTAAATCCCCCGACAAAGGTAAGGGGGGGGTTTAGACAGGGCCGGGCGGGTGGGTTAGGTAGGGGAAGGGAGGGGAAGGTGAGGGGAGGGCAAAAGAAAGTTCCCTCCGAGGCCGCTCCGATTTCGGAGTGGCCTCGGAGGGAACGGGAGTAGGCTGCGCGGCTCAGCGCGCGCCGGCTATACGGAATTGATAGCCTTGCGCGCGCCGATCCAGGATTTTAGCGGATATGCGCGACTACGCGCGTATCTACTAAAATCCCGCGTACTTTTGCTTGCGCCTGATGCGCCAGCAAAAGTACGCCAAATCGCGCTGTTTGAAAATCTACCCCTTAGAAAATAGCCACTGACATTAGCAATGGTAACATGGAATAGACCTAGTTTTTGGGTACTTGCCAGGTTCTTATGGCCTGGATTGGCCACTGTTGGAAACAGGATGCTGGGCTTGATGGACCCTTGGTCTGACCCAGTATGGCATTTTCTTATGTTCTTATGTTCTAAAGTCTCCTACAATTAAGGTAGACTCTTGTGAATGAAATGTTTTAGTGAATATTTCGATTAGAGGTGAGCAGTCTTTTTGAGTATTCCTGGGGGACAATAGACCATTCCTATGTTTAGTTGTGGTGATTTTAAAATTGCCACCTCTTGGGGGGGGGGGGGGTTTAATTTCTACTTTGTAAGATATTAGCTTAAGTTGTTTTTTACTGATTATTAATAAACCACACCTTTTCGTTTAGGTCTATGAAAATGAAATACATCGTAGTTGGAATGTGAAATTTGATTTAAGAGCACATTATTTTTGTTGTTCAGCCAAGTTTCAGAAATGCAAAGAATAGTAGGATTTAAATCCTCTAACAGATCATTTACCAGAGGGATTTTTTTTTTTGACAAAGACTGAACATTTAATAATAGCAGTGTAAACATTAAGCAGGAAGAGATAACAGAAGAATTGTTACTTTTCATGGGGAGGGCATACTTTGCGATCTTTCTTGGGATCCTCCTTAAATCTTCATATAAGCCCCATCCTGTAATCGGTTTGATGAAGTGTGTCTGAATCATGTCTGTAGCAGGATGATCAGGGCACAACTGAATAAGCACTTCAGGTCTTCACTTTAGGCAAGCACAAAGGAGCATACAAAGGGGCAAGCTCCTTTGTTGTGCTCCATCGTGCACGCGCCAAGGATGCATGCCTAATGGCGTTGCCACCGCACTGATGATCCTTCGGTGGTGGGCAGGCGATGAGTGGTCTGTGGGTGGGCACAACCTTGAGGGCGCCGGCATCTACCTCCTCTCTCGGGGGGGGGGGGGAGGGAGCATTCCTCTGATGTCTGCCCTGCTGGTGTTTCTCCCTGCTTGAGGAGCAAGCTGGTGTGGAAGGCCAGGCAAGCTCCGTGCAGGCCACGTGGTCTGATGGTGAAACCGCGCAGGTGATCCTTCAGCGATTGGCAGGTGATGGGCAGTCTGTAGGCGGGTGTCTGCTTCCTCTCTCCGTGGGGGGGGGGGAGTGTCCCTCCGATGTTTGCTCTGCCGATGTTTCTAAGATGGCTTACATTGTTCTGCTCCTGGGACTACACTCGAATTAGCTCAGTTATTCATTCAGCATGTCTTCTGACTACATGGCCTCCCCTTCGAATTGTATCTGATTACAGAGTACAGTTCACTGCTTGTTATTGGCAGGGGCTGTGCAGGAAATTCAGAATCATCTTGAACTTTACATCCATGTATCACCCACAGACTAACAGCCAAACCGAACACATTAATCAATCACTCAAACACGTCCTATGATCTTAGGTTAATCAGCACATGACAACTGGGCCACTCTTCTCCCATGGGCAAAAGTCTGCCATAATAACCATGTCAACAAGTCCACAGGCTCGTCCCCTTTCTTTCTAGTATATGGATGCCATCTCCAGATTCCGGTACCACTTTCCATTATGGGGAATACCCAGCTGCTGACATCAAGGGACAAGAATTACTGGATCTTTGGTATTCTTCCCACAGACTCCTGAAACAAGCAATGGCACTTTTCAAAACACAGGTGGATAAGAATCACCAGCATGCCCCTCAGCTCCAACCTGGAGACCTAGCCTTGCTGAGTACCCGTAACTTGAGGCTTCACATGCCATCCCTTAAGTTCGTGCCACAACTCATTGGACCATTTCCCATTGTCCATCTTATAGGCCAAGAAGCCTATAAGTTATAATTTCTCCCCTCGTTGCATATCCATGACATTTTTTACATGTCACTACTCAAACCTGCTGTTCTTTCATGGCCCTCTAGGCTACTACCCCATCCATGGAGATTCCTGTGGAAGAAGTCACGCAATACGAATTGGTGGAGATTTTGGACTCTAGAAGAGTCCACAACTGTTACGCCCGTCGGTCGCAGGCGGCTGCGACCTTTACTGCTCACCTCCTTTCTCTGTACAGTTCCAAGTTTGGGGAGAACGGCAGCCTCTGCTTCCACACGCTGACCCTCATGGCGTGCCCGGTACGGCATGGGCGCTCCTGGCAGCCATCTTACATCCGGGGTTACCTAAAGCATGTGCACGCGCGCCTGCCCCCTTCTTGAACGCATCATGGCAGGAACCTCGGGGGCGTCCCCACCGCATGACATCATCCGCTTGCCATAATTAAGCTCAGCTGACTTCTTGCACCACGAGTTAGCAAGGATTCCGGTCCTGCTATTTCTGCCATACTGGGTCTCCGTTTCACTACCATACTGAGTGACCTAGGTACCTGCTCCTCGGGGGCCTTGCCGCACTCAGGGCTATCCGCTCCTCGGAGAGCCTTTACTCTCTGCTTCTCTGTTCCAGTGAGTTCCTGTTTCGTCCTCGGACGACCCTTGCTGTTCTTGTTCGGATTTCCTCTGTGCATAATCCTCCATCTACTTCCACAGTACTGGCGTGAGTACATCATCTGCTCATCTACCTTTGTGGCACGGATCCCCGGGTTATCCCACTTGCGGGCCACTACCGGATCCCTCCAGTCTTGTGCAGCTTTCCATCGGCTTCCGGCCTACCCCGCGCTGTGGACCACTACCGGAGTTGCCAGCACAAGCTACACCTAGATAAGGTATTCATCAGACTACTCCACGCTGAGGATACTACTCGGACCGACCAGCTGCAGGTCACCCTCTTGGGGCACTGACTCTATTGATCCGCTCCTCATCGGCTGTATAATAAAGTTATTTCCTCTGTTGTCCATCACTGCTGAGACCTTGCCTATTGTGGGAAGGGCCCACAGGGCTCCTCCCTGTGGGTGGAGTTTTCACTCACCACAACCCAAGGGCCCACTTCTAGTTCAAGGCACACAGAACGCAACAACAACAAGCTTCAATACCTCGTTACCTGGTCAGGTTATGGCCCCGAAGAAAACTTTTGGGAACCAGCTTCCAATCTACAGGCTTCCCAATTACTCCGAGAATTCCACCGCCGATATCCATCGAAGCCCAGACCCAAGAAACTGGGGAAGAGACTTTGGTGGGGGGGGTGATGTTAGACCACAGCCACCTCCCCTAACTTACCGGCAAATGACACCCTCCGCTCCACAGGAAAACCACCATTACATGCCCCATGCCGCACAAGAGGAACTCAATGGTATAATCACACAAGGGTCAACACAAGATTGGGACGAGTGCATTGATATAAAGGAAGAACATACCGGTGTTCCCCATTCTCTTTCAAACATGGAATAGACGTCATTTCCGGGTAGGTGTCAGTTGAGAGAACGCGTTGCTGTGTATTGTTGAACGGGAGTCCACTTTTTCATTTTCTTCTTCTTTTTCTTTAGCGTTGTAGTTTCTAAGAAGTCTATTAATGGTGACACATTAAATTTAAGTGTCACTTGGAAGTGCCCCCGTTAAAGGTATGATTTTTCTACCTGCTTTTGACTTTAATATGGAATTAATGTTGAGATTCATTAAGATAACTGTTTTATGACATGACATTTTTTCTTTCCACTTTTTTCTTTCCATTTTTGTATATTAGAACGGGTTGAACTTTAGAGTGGGTTGAGAGATGAATGATTTTTGAATCTTCTTTGAAGGGACTTCATACCGAATACATTTTGAAGGTTTGGTGGGTATTCTTTAGTTAACTCATTGTATCACTGTGTATAAGATAGCGGGGATTTACTTTTTGTAATTTACTGTTGCGGCCCCCCTTTTTTAGATTGGTATAAACGTATAATATAAACTTGTGGCAATTACTTTAATGTGTCAGTAGTGCATTTATATTTCGGTCCTCCTGTTAAAATGAAATGAATTGATTAGGTTTTGGATTTATGTTTTATTTTTAGTTGTTGAATATTATAGAGTCCCTTTTTGGGATATGTGATAAATGATGTAATTTGGTTTGTAGATCGCATGTTGGAAGACTTGTTAAGAATTGAAGTTTCGAATTTCTACAGTTGTGTCACTCATTAATATTTTGAGACGATAGCTGTTATTCATCTAAACCAGTCCTATCCCTGATGAAGCCATTAAGATAAACTTGGCGAAACGAAGATCTTTGTTGGACATTTTGAGGACTGACTCCATTGGTTGATTTATTGTATAATGTTTAAAAAATGATGTGAGCATTTGCACTTTATATTACAATTGAATTATTTGATAATATTTCTGATTTTCATGTTTTTTGAAGATGTTTGTTTTTAAATGTGAGTGCATGAGTATAGTATGAGTGTGTTAGATAGTTTTTTAATGTTAGATAGGCTTATAAAATGCAAATAAAATATTGATGCAATTCATTGTATTCCTCTTCTTATGTATGTTGTGTAGCACAAGAGGAACTGGCAGACAAAACACCTTGGCGTGCGTGCGTGCCTGCATGAACAACTTATATGCACGTTGGCAGAGAATCTCGGCAGCTGCTTCTGATGATGTCGCATGCCTTCCACTGCTAAAGGGTAGCCTTGATCAACATTCTTCGCCTTGGCAACAGGTCTCCTGGGTAATTCGCTCCTCAGTGTGTGTTACTAATCGTTTCTTCTGTCTTTGTCTTCCATGGCCCTGTGCCTGTGTTCCAGTTTCTTGTGATTGTGCCTCATCTTGTCCCTGGTGCTCCAAATAGCTAGATAACACTGTTAATGCCAACAAAAAAGGCCATTCATTGAACAAACTGAAACGCCTGCCTAAATAAGTGTGTTTCTTTAGGTACTATTTAAATGTTTAAATGTTTTGTTACTGTTTATGCAAAATAATTCACATACATGCTATTTTATAAACAACGAAAGTACATGCATATTTTCAGTTCACATACATACTTACAGATGCAAGAAAAGGGTAATTTGAAGTGTTCCGGGGTAGAGTCAAGAGGTACACACAGAAGTTGCTATTTTATAAGAGATATTTCCATATAAATTATTTAACTTTTTTGGGAAAATTTACGCCTGCTAATTAACTAACTCAATTGTTATATACTAGTCCAGCGCTTCTCAACCGGTGTGTCGCCAAGCAGCGGCAGGTTTGTCGCATGCTACCGGTCTCCCGCTGCTCTTCCCCCCCTCTTCCTTCACCGAGCGAGAGGCAGGCTATCTTCCACTGCTGCCGTTGCCACCTGAGCTATCAGCACATTCAAGCCTGGATGGGAATGGCAGCAGTGTTAGTGGAGGCTGGCAACTGCGGCTGGGCCTTTTCTTCTTCCTGCACCTGCCCCCACCCTGGCCCAGAACAGGAAGTGATGTGCAGAGGGGTGCGTGGGAAGAAGAAAGAGCCATGCTGCATGAAAAAGTAATGTCGGCCCCAAGCAGTAGCGTGGGCCCAGAGCAAAATCAGAAGAAGCCAGAAATCGGCACAGGAGACAGCAGAATTAGCCTCCCGTGGCCGATGGGATTCTTCTTTCTTTCTTGGCCTGCGGGGGCTAGAGGAGGAGGCTGCTGCAGCTACCATTTGTGCTCGGGGGGGGGGGGGCAGGAAATGAGAGAGAAAGACAGCCAGCCTGTCTGTAAGTGAGAGCATGTAAGTGTGATTGAGAGTGTGCATGTGTAACTGTGACTGAGAGCCTGTGTGTAAGTGAGAGCATTTGATTGAGATCATCTATGTAAAGTGTGTGAGAGACAGCATGTGTGTGATTGAGACAAACTGGTCAGAAAGGTGATGTGTGTATATAGGAGAGACAATGGAAGTGACTGGTCAGGAAGATGACTGTAGTGTGTGTGTGTATGTATGAGAGAGAGAGAAAGTGATTATGGGAATGAGAAGCCTGTGCATGTGGTGAGAGCTAGCATAGGAGTAAGAAACTTGGGTGTGTGAGAGACACAGTATGGGAGTGAGAAACCTGTATATGTAAGATAGAACATGGAAGTGGGAAGCCTCTGTGTGTGAGTGTGTGTGTGTGTGTATGTGTGTGTGTGTGTGTGTGTATGTGTGTGTGTGTGTGCTTGAGAGAGAGAGGCTGATCGGGAAGGTGACTGATGTGTATGTAAGAGAAAGACTGGTTGGGAGATGATTGGTGTGTGAAAGACAGAAACTGGTCATGGGGGTGTAACTGGTATGTGTGTGTATGAGAGACAGAGAGACTGGTCGTGGGTACTAAGGAAGAGGACCATGAGTACAGAGCTTCAGCCACTACTGCTTCTGGTATGTGCTACTGGCCTGCATGGAAGAGGAGTAGGAGAGCTGCTGGAGGGGGTTAGTAAAGGTGGCTTTTTAAGTTTATTTTTCTTGATTGACTGCCATTTTAATTACTGAATATTATGTGATTTGACTGCTGTTTTGAAATATTTTATTGGTGTTTGGATAATTTTAAATAATTTTTATGAGTTTTTAATTGTTGGATATTATTCTGTTCATAGTTGTGAAACATTTATTCTGCTTATTAGTATAGTTATGCAATTATTTCTGTGTTGGGATCTATAGCTGCTTGGCTAGTTCTGTTTTCCTAATAGAAGGTGTATTGATGTTTAGGGCCTGATTTAATATTTGTAGTGTTGCCTTTTCATAGGTAGGGTTGTTACTGTTTGAGTGCATTCAATAATACAAGTGTAACTGTGTGCAGATTAGTTTATGTGCATTACTGCAGATCCTGGGAGTATGTCAGGTCGGTTCTGTGTATGTGACCGAGGTGAGGTATTTTACTGTATCAGTCTTATTTGTTGTATTTTCTCAAGAGGACATGCATTAGTGATAAACTGCTGTCTTTTCATAAGTAGGGCTATTGAGTCTGGTAGTTGGAGTTTGTGTTGCTGTTATTGAGATGACACTAGAACCAGAATATGTTTTTTGTAAGGTGAGTTGTACGGGGAATGTCATAATTCTGCTTTACATCCATAATTGTGGGTCAGGGGGGTTCCTGTGGATGCAAACTGTACTTTTACATTTAGCCCTATGATGGTCATGTGTTCAATGTATCATGCATGTGAGAACCATCTGTCAGGTGTGTCCCGACAGAAAAAAGGTTGAGAACCACTGTACTAGTCTGTTGTCTATAATTTTTGGGTGTGAAGTCTGGGTGAAGTGGTGGGGAATTCAGGATGAAGTGCTAGGTGAACTAGAAATGGACTGGGTGAACTGATAGAGGTATAAGCGAATTGGCGATTTCAAATATGTACACAAGAAAGTATTTTGCATGCATACTTTATAAAATACCTGGTTTTACATGTACATGTTTTATGTGTTTATATACCTAAAATATACACTGGCATGTTTATAAAATAGATAGAAAAAGTAAGCGCTTTCATTGCAGTGGAAATATAAGTGTGTTCTGAAACATATGCACATACTTTCGGAGCATAAGTACCTAGCATTTTATCAACTGCATAGTTTCCACTACAGTTTATAAAATACTAGGATAAATCTCCATGGGTCCACTTACACATGCACATGCAGTAAAGCAAATAGCTTTAAAAGTTATCCTCCCTATGTTAAGAATAATTTAGATTTAAAAATCAAAAACAACATTTAAGAGGAGCTTTCCAAAACATTTCTGCATTTGAAAATCAAGCACTGGTATTGTGAAGACCCTTTGTGTCGCATACTGTGCACTGTGTGTTAACTGACCCCGTAGCTAGATTCTACTTTACTATTTTCCAGCAGTAACCTTCATAGATCTCCAGGGGACAACAATCTCATTCTATTTTCACTGCAGTGATGTAGCCTGTGGAGACTGTTGATGCCAGAAGAATGTGAAAACCGTTGTAGCTACAGCCAGATAAACAAAAATAGTTCTAGGAATTGTGAAATTATTTTATGATAAAAAGAGTGACTTGGGGACTGTGTAGAGAATAAACCAGTAGACAGACATGTAGCTAACCCACACAATAATTTATGTAAGAATGAGTTTGCTCAATGCACTCTGATATTCTGATATTTAAAGTGGTGGGTTTTCCTGACACAGTAAAACTATTTCTAAGCTTATCCTACAAATAAAATTCCAGAAATTATCCTACTTAAGGTCCCAATTTCTGCACACCTACAGTGATAATTTTAACAGAATAAGAGTGACTCCTGTATAGCAGTAGGTTTAACATCTAATCAGTTTGTGATCTTTTTTTCAAATTGTGTTTAATGAGTATTTTTTAATGTAATACATTTTGTAAAATTGAATCTGGCATATGAAAATACCTATTCTTTTTTTATCAGCTTCTATGCTTAACAAAGAACAGGCCATTGTTTGTTAATGTTAAGCTGTTTGAAAAAATACCTAATGAAGACAAAAGGCACTTTGCAATAACTCTAGAATCACATGAAATTGAAGGGCATGGATCATGAAGTAAAAACCATTAAATCTCTACAGCAGCATCAATAAGCTTTGACTCAAATCCAAGAAAAGCAAAGTTGTGTTAGGTAGACAAGGGAAAGAAGTTAGCACTTACAAATAAAAATTCATCCATTAAAAAAAAATTTCACACCCAGATCAAGAGACAGAAAAAAGTGTGTAACGGCAGGGACCCAATGAATTAGTAAAGTTCTCTTTTCTCACTGGATGTTATGGAGTAGAGATGTGAATCGTGTCCTCGATCGTCTTAACGATCGATTTCGGCTGGGAGGGGGGAGGGAATCGTATCGTCGCCGTTTGGGTGTTTAGAGTATCGTGAAAATCGTTAAAATCGTGAACCGGCACACTAAAACCCCCTAAAACCCACCCCCGACCCTTTAAATTAAATCCCCCACCCTCCCGAACCCCCCCCCAAATGCCTTAAATTACCTGGGGGTCCAGCGGCGGTCCGTAGCTAAATCGGGGGAAGGGGGAGGGCAGGAAAACCGGCACACCAAAACACCCTAAAACCCACCCCGACCCTTTAAATTAAATCCCCCACCCTCCCGAACCCCCCCCCCCCCCCAATTTGCCTTAAATTACCTGGGGGTCCAGCGGCGGTCCGTAGCTAAATCGGGGGAAGGGGGAGGGCAGGAAAACCGGCACCCTAAAACCCACCCCCGACCCTTTAAATTAAATCCCCCACCCTCCCGAACCCCCCCCAAATGCCTTAAATTACCTGGGATTCCAGCAGCGGTCCGGAACGGCCTCCTGCAATTGAATCGTGTTGCCTTCAGCCGGCGTCAAATCGGGGGAAGGGGGAGAGCAGGATATCCG
The DNA here is from genome assembly GCF_901001135.1 of Rhinatrema bivittatum. NCBI lineage: Eukaryota > Metazoa > Chordata > Amphibia > Gymnophiona > Rhinatrematidae > Rhinatrema > Rhinatrema bivittatum. The sequence continues at coordinate 46,339,232 of NC_042623.1, read as the reverse complement.
GCACACTACATCGTGGTGTCTTCAGCCGGCGCCATTTTGCAAAATGGCCGCCACAAAATGGCGGCGGCCATAGACCAACATGATTCGACTGCAGGAGGTCATTCCGGACCCCCGCTGGACTTTTGGCAAGTCTTGTGGGGGTCAGGAGGCCCCCCCAAGCTGGCCAAAAGTCCCCCAGGGACTTTTGGCCGGGGTCCGGAACCCCCGCTGAACGACCTCCTGCAGTCGATCTCCTGCCGGCGCCATTTTCCGTACGGAAAACGATTCGCGGCAGGAGATCGCTCCCGGACCCCCGCTGGACCCCCAGGGACTTTTGGCCAGCTTGGGGGGGCCTCCTGACCCCCACAAGACTTGCCAAAAGTCCAGCGGGGGTCCGGAATGACCTCCTGCAGTCGAATCGTGTTGGTCTATGGCCGCCGCCATTTTGCACCGCCATTTTGCAAAATGGGCTGGACCCCAAGGTAATTTAAGGCATTTGGGGGGGGTTCGGGAGGGTGGGGGATTTAATTTAAAGGGTCGGGGGTGGGTTTTAGGGGGTTTTAGTGTGCCGGTTTTCCTGCCCTCCCCCTTCCCCCGATTTACGATTTTTTGACGATAAATCGGGGGAATTGGTATTGTATCGTGGCCCTAACGATTTTTGATGATTTAAAATATATCGGACGATATTTTAAATCGTCAAAAAACGATTCACATCCCTATTATGGAGTCTCAGTTTCGTGGACCCTTGGGCCGACCTGCAGGAGACTGGGAAAGGTGGTCAATATCTCTAGTATGTGGCAGGTCGGGAGGCAGATGTTCAGGCAGGACGTAGAGGTGCTCTTCACCCTGGAAGCTGATACTCCCCCGGGAGGAGCCCGTAGGAGCCCAACTGCTGGGACTTAGGCGGCTTCACCCTTGGAAGCCGAAGCCCCCCCGGGAGGAGCCCATAGGGGCCCGGCCGATGGGACTTAGGCGAGTTGTTGATCAGGACTGAGAACTGGAACCAGACTAGGACAGTAGTTAAGTACTATAACAGGGCTCGGGTTCTGGAACCAGGCAGGAACTGTAGCAGGGCTCGGGTACTGAAACCAGGCAGGAACTGTAGCAAGACTCGGGTACTGGAACCAGACAGGAACTGTAGAAGGACTCGGGTACAGGAAACAGGCAGGAACCGTAGCAGGCAAGCAGGAACCAAGCAGGTACTGTAGCAGGCAAGCAGGAACGGAGGGAGTAGCAAGGCAAGTCACTCCGGGGCATGACGCAACAGGGAACCAGGAGGTAAGCCCGTTGCAAGGCCAAGACTGAGTGCCCGCGGCCGGCTTATCAAGGCCGCGGCGTCTGACTTCAGGAACTGGGCGGAGTCACCGCTGGCGGGAAACGGCCTAGAAAAGCATCCAAGTGGCGCGCATGCGCGCCTAGAAGCAGGGCATACATGGAAAGCTTCCCGGCGGCGCGGCCCCCGTGGGGACGCCACCAAACAGGGCGCAAACCAGGCCTCCAGAAGCGGGAGTAGGTCCAGAAGCACAGAGGTAAGGGTCTGGTCGCGGCACTTGCGGCCAGAACCGCAACAGTACCTCCCCTCTTACGCCCCCTCTTAGCCGGTCCGGGTTTACTTGGGTGGTCCAGATGGAACTGCCGTAATAAGTCCTTGTCGAGGATCTTAATCTGGTACTAAACTCATCTAAAACTGAAGTTCTACTCATAACTCCCGATAACAAACCCACAGTCTGTCTTCCAACCAACCTACAAACCACTCATGTAAGGGATCTAGGTGTCCTAATCGACAATAAATTGAACTTCAAAGCCCACATCAACAAAACAACTAAAGACTGCTTCTATAAACTGCAAGTCTTAAAAAGGATAAGACCACTCTTCCACGCCAAAGATTTCAGAACCATTCTCCAAGCCCTCATCTTCTCCAAATTAGACTACTGCAACGCGACTCTTCTGGGCCTCCCCTCCTCATATACAAAACCACTCCAAATGGTCCAAAACGCAGCAGCACGTTTACTAACAAACACCAGAAAAAGAGACCACATCTCTCCAGTCCTTCAAGCCCTCCACTGGTTACCAATCCACTTCAGAGTAATTTACAAATCCATCACATTATTATACAAAATCATTCACCAACACACCATAATCGACCTACAAATTCCTCCCGGTGTTCACGAATCAACAAGACCGACTAGGGAAGCCTACACAGGATGCCTCCTTGTTCCACCCGTAAAAACTACTAATCACAGAACCTTGAGAGACCGAGCCCTTTCAACAGCAGGCCCTCCGCTATGGAACTCTATCCCACCAGATCTAAGAAACGAACAGTGCCTCTTAACGTTTAGGAAAAGACTTAAGACATGGCTTTTCAGGCAAGCCTTCCCGAACTCCACCTAACAAGATCCATCAATGACTCCTATGCTAAGTAGCTGTATATAGTGGACTCCATATTTATTTTGTTCTCTTGTATATATAGAGGACTCCTTATTTACATTATACACTTGTATATAATTATCCTCCTCTATCTCTTTTATTTCTTATAATCCCAGTTCATGAACCCTGTTAATTGTAACTGCTTCTCTTCTCCACGTTTATTTATGTTTTTGGTTATATTCTTGCACCCCTGTTTTCTGTAAACCGACATGATGAGAACGAGTTCTTGAATGCCGGTATAAAAAAACCTTAAATAAATAAATAAATAAATAAATAAATGTTACGGGCCGGTTCCCAAGAATTATCCTCGGGTCCGCAACCCTCCCAGGCAAGCAAGTACTCCCAGCAGCGTTGATGGAACCGGACATCCAAGACCTCATGTACTTGATACGTAACCTCGTCCGGTACTGAAGGGTCCGATGGTTCAGGAGCCCGGGAGTGGTATCGGGATAAAACAAGAGGCTTCAGCAATGACACATGGAACACGTCGTGTATATGCATGGAGGAGAGTAGGCGTAATCGGTATGAGACTGCTCCCACTCGTTCGGCAACTCGAAAAGGCCCACAAAATCTCAGAGCTAGTCTTCGAGACGAAATACGTAGCTGTAGATTTTTTGTACTAAGCCAGACGCGGTCTCCTGGGAGGAAGATGGGTGCTGGCTGACGATGCCTATCCGCCCATTTCTTGGTGGACTGGGCGGCTTTATGGATCTTTCCCTGGATAGACGTCCATAAGGAAAGAAGCTGGCAGGCTGAAAGTTGCACTGCTGGGAGTGCACAAGGTTAAGGCGAAGGCAAGGGTGGTTGAAGTTGCTTCCCATAGACGACGAGGAAAGGCGAACTTCCAGGAGCAGCATGCGTGTGATTATTATATGAGAACTCCGCCCATGGGAGTAGTTTGACCCAATTATCTTGTCGTTCATTCATGAACGAACGAAGAAAAGTCTTCAAGGTTCGGTTAGTCCGTTCCGTTTGCCCATTACTCTGGGGATGGAACGCAGACGAAAGACTAAGTTGCACATTGAAGCGTTTGCAAAGTGCTTTCCAATATCGAGCAGTAAACTGTGGTCCTCGATTGGAGACTATATCCTGTGGGAGACCGTGAAGTCTAAAGATATGCTGAGCGAAGAGGTTGGCTAGGTCAGGTGCAGGAGGCAACTTTGGCAAGGGGACAAAGTGCGCCATCTTGGAGAATCGGTCTACGGTCACCCAAATGACCGAATTACCTCCTGAGACGGGAAGATCCACGACGAAGTCGGTGGAGATGTGGGTCCAAGGCTCCACCGGGATAGGCAAAGGTTGCAAGAGGACCCTGGGCCTTCTGATGAGCGGCTTTTGAATGGCGCAGGTGGGGCAAGAGCCCACAAAAGCTTGGACGTCCTGTCTCACCGTTGGCCACCAGTAGAATCGGTTCAACAAGTCTAAAGTCCCTTTACAGCCAGCATGGCCCCAGTGAGGGAGTCATGGGCCCAAGTGAGAACTGCTCTCCAGGAGCCACGTGGAACGACGGTCTTCCCTTGGGAGGACACCAAGGTTGCTGCAAGGCTCACTTTCACAGGATCCAAAATATACTGAGGAGTGTCAGGAGTCTCTTCGACCTCAGAGCGCGTCAGCTCGAACATTCTTAGAGTCGGGTCGATAGCGTAAGGTAAAGTCGAACCGATTGAAAAACAGCAACCACCAGGCTTGCCTTGGGTTCAGGCAGTGGGCTTGCTTTAGGAACGCTAAGTTTTTGTGGTCGGTGTAAATCATAACCGGATGGTTGGCTCCCTCCAACCACTGTCTCCATTCCTCCAGGGCAAGTTTCACGGCTAGCAACTCTTTATCACCAACACAATAGTTGCTCTCTGCCGGGGAGAATTTCTTCGAGAAATAAGAACAGGGTAACAATTGTCCAGAATCAGAATACTGGCTCAGCACGGCCCCCACGGCCACATTGGAAGCATCAACCTCCACTACAAAGGGCCTGCTGGGATCCGGATGATGAAGGCAGGTGTCTAACAAGAACGCTACTTTAAGGGCCTCGAAGGCTTGGCAGGCGGGAACAGGCCCATCCACCGCGTTGGCCCCCTTTCGGGTGAGGGCAGTCAACGGGGCCACAATATGGGAATAGTTAGGAATAAAGTGATGGTAGAAATTGGAAAAGCCGAGGAAGCGTTGCAACGCTTTAAGGCCCTTCGGCTAGGGCCAATTCTTAATTGCCGCCACTTTCTCAGGATCTATTTGAAAGCCTGTTGCAGAAATTATGTAGCCCAGGAACGGCAGAGACGTCTTCTCGAAACTACATTTTTCCAGTTTCGCGTACAGACCATGCTCCCTAAGTATTTGGAGCACTTGACAGACATGCTGACGGTGTGAAGGCAGGTCCTGGGAGTAGACTAGCACATTGTCGAGGTAAACGATTACGCAGGTGTTCAGAAGGTCCCGTAACACCTCATTCATAAGGTGCTGGAACACCGCCAGAGCATTACATAAGCCGAAAGGCATCACAAGATACTCGTAATGCCCGTCTCTGGTATTAAAAGCGGTTTTCCACTCGTCTCTGGGACGAATTCTGACTAAGTTGTAAGCACCTTGTAAGTCCAACTTTGTGAAAATCTTCGCTCCCTGGAGCCTATCAAGGAGCTCCGGGATTAACGGGAGCGGGTAACAGTCTCGCTTAGTAATGGAATTTAGGCCTCGATAGTCTATATACGGTCTCAGCGAGCCGTCCTTCTTGCTGACAAAGAAGAAGCCTGCCCCTGCAGGCGACTTGGACGGGCGAATGAACCCCTTGGCCAAATTCTCAGAAATATACTTGGACATGGCCCGGGTCTCGGGTAATGATAAGGGATACACCCTTCCTCGGGGGGCATAGTACCAGGTAACAGGTCTATAGCGCAGTCATACGGACGATGCTGCAGAAGGATCTCTGCCTTGGTCTTGGAAAATATGTCCGTAAAGTCCTCATGAGGTGCAGGAGGACCTAGGGCAGAGTGCATCAACGGACGTGCAGGAGTCCTAGGCACTTTCATACAGTTGGCTAGGCAGAAAGGGCTCTACTTGACAATCTGTAGAGTATCCCACTGAATCGTGGGCGAGTGCTTCTGTAACCACGGCAACCCTAGCACCACGGGGTGGACAGCCTTATCCAACATTAGGAAAGCTATCTCCTCTGAATGGATCACCCCGGTGCGGACGAAAATGGGTGCAGTGGAGATCAGGACAGGTCCTGGAAGGAGCATCTCCTGGATAGAGGTAATTCGTAACGGGACCTCCCGTCTCTGCGTAGGGATTTGCAACTGGGAGACTATGTTCTGCAGGATGAAATTACCTCCGGCTCCAGAATCCAGGAACGCCATAATCTCAATGGACCCTCCAGGGTATTCCAGGGTAACAGGCACGGTACATTGAGAAGCTGTAGCACAGCCTAGGAGGAGCTCCTCCCGACCTCCTAGGCTTTGGCATTTTCTGCACGCTCCTGGCAGCGTGCCAAGAAGTGGCCCTTCTGACCACAATACCAACACAACTTCAACGAACAGCGACGTTGCCTCTCTTCAGCAGAGAGCGGGGCCCGACCCAGCTGCGTGGGTTCGCAGGTGGGAGCATCAGGACGGGAAATCTTAGGAGAGGGCACAGGTCTCGCCGACCCAACAGCTGAACTGTGGCGAGAGAAGCGTTGCTCCTTGGCCCGTTGTTATAGGCGACGGTCAATGCGGGCGGCCATCTCTATCAAGGTGTTGAGGTCCTCCGGCAGATCTCGAGCAGCAATCTCATCCTTTATACATCCGGAGAGACCCTCCAAGAAGATGGCCTTAAGACTACCATCCCGCCAACCTACTTCTTGGGCTAAAGTCCGAAACTCCATAGCATAATCTGCCAAGGAGCGAGCCCCCTGACGGAGTTGCAGCAGATCAGATATAGCCGTGGCTACTCGGGCGGGCTCATCAAAGGCCTGTCGAAAGTTCGAGATGAACTGTTGTAAGTTCGTTAGTGAGGAATCATTATTTTCCCAAAGGGGAGAAGCCCAGATTACGGCTTTCCCATCAAGCAAGGACAGGATATACGCCACTTTCACCGCATCCGAGGGGAACTGCTGGGGCAACAGAGAGAACGGTATAAAACATTGGTTCAGAAAGCCGCGGCAGGTCCTTAAATCACCAGCGTAACAAGAGGGTGCCGGCAGCTGAGTCACTGAAGAATCTTGACCCTTGGGTACTGGTTCTGGGGCAGGCGAGGCCCTGGCATCCAAACGGGCCGATAACTCCCCTACCGAACCAGTAAGGACCTTGAGGTACTGTTGTTGATACTGTAGCTGCTGGGCCAACCCTGGCAGATCCAAGGGGACAGGCGCATCCGCCGAGTCCATGGCCTTGCAATCTGTTATGGAGTCTCAGTTTCGTGGACCCTTAGGCCGATCTGCAGGAGACTGGGAAAGGTGGTCAATGTCTCTAGTATGTGGCAGGCCGGGAGGCAGATGTTCAGGCAGGACGTAGAGGTGCTGTTCACCCTGGAAGCTGGTACTCCCCCGGGAGGAGCCCGTAGGAGCCTAACCGCTGGGACTTAGGCGGCTTCACCCTTGGAAGCCGAAGCCCCCCCGGGAGGATCCTGTAGGGGCCCGGCCGCTGGGACTTAGGCGAGTTGTTGATCAGGACTGAGAACTAGAACCAGACTAGGACAGTAGATAAGTACTGTAACAGGGCTTGGGTTCTGGAACCAGGCAGGAACTGGAGCAGGGCTCGGGTACTGAAACCAGTCAGGAACTGTAGCAAGACTCAGGTACTGGAACCAGGCAGGAACTGTAGCAAGACTTGGGTACTGGAACCAGACAGGAACTGTAGCAGGACTCGGGTACAGGAAACAGGCAGGAACCGTAGCAGGCAAGCAGGAACCAAGCAAGCAGGTACTGTAGCTGGCAAGCAGGAACCAAGCAGGTACTGTAGCAGGCAAGCAGGAACAGAGGGAGTAGCAAGGCAAGTCACTCCAGGGCACGACGCAACAGGGAACCAGGAGGTAAGCCCGTTGCAAGGCCAAGACTGAGTGTCCGCGGCCGGCTTATCAAGGCCGCGGCGTCTGACGTCAGGAACTGGGCGGAGTCACCACTAGCAGGAAACGGCCTAGAAAAGCGTCCAAGTGGCACGCGCGCGCGCCTAGAAGCAGGATGTCCATGGGAAGCTTCCTGGGGCGCGGCCCCCGCAGGGACGCCACCAAACAGGGCGCAAACCAGGCCTCCAGAAACGGGAGTAGGTCCAGAAGCACGGAGGTAAGGGTCTGGTCGCGGCACTCGCGGCCAGAACCGCAACACTGGATGCTAAATATAAATCTAATAAGCATTTTATTTAATGGACTTTTGAAGTGGAAGATCTCTTAGCAAAATTGACTTGGTCTTGTAGGTTTTGAGTCTTAAGGCAAAGTGGCACAACCATAATTGAACTTTGTGGTACAAGTTTTGTGTGCTCTCTTGGTTAGCTCAGGTAGATTTAAGCAATCCAAAATTGTCTAACAAAGGAATCCATACTTCCTGATAAAAAGCAAGGTTTTATATTTTCAGTCTTAGGCAACCAGTTTTTTAAGTCAAAGAACAATGCCAAATCCAACTGACCCAGATGGAGATAAGACTGCAGAAAAACTTCAAACTTTTCAGAGTAAGCCTAAAAACCTGGCTCTTTAAACAGGCTTTTTATAAAGAGAATGGAGAAAGCAAATAAGATCGTAACCCGGCACCAAATATGTTGTTTTTAATTTCCTTTTTCTTTCCCACCTTTAAACACACCTAAGATTGTTTTCTTTATATATGAACTGCAAAAGAAACTTTCAACCTAACAAAATCAATACTCAACAAATAGTTTTATATTGAAAGAACCCTGTTACTGCACATTGTTGGCACGTCTATAATGTTTTAGCTATTTTAAATTGATTTCTAGTACTTTATGTGCCTTTTTGTAAACCGTTGTGATGGTTAATTTATTGAATGACGGTACAGAAAAGATTTTAAATAAATAAATAAATAAATAAATAAATGCATAAATAAATAAATAAATAAATGCTACATGTTAACTGTGAAACAGAGTTTGGAAATTTACTTGAGATTCTCAGGTCTCAAGCAGCCAAAAAGGTGAATCGCAGAATACAGCACGCAGTTGTCAAACCCCTGCTCAAAAAACCTTCCCTAGACCCCAAAGACCCAGCCAACTACTGTCCCATCTCAAACCTTCCCTTCATCACTAAAATCATGCAAAAGGTGGTAAACTCCCATCTTATGGACTACCTCGAAGACAACAACATCCTTCACCCCTCTCAATTTGGCTTTCGTAAAAACTTGAGCACCAAAACACTCTTACTCTCCCTCACTGACGCCCTCCTCACTGGCCTAGACCGAGGTCATAGCTTCATCATTGCCTTCCTTGACATTTCCTCAGCCTTTGACACGATAAGCCACAATCTTCTCCCTTCCCGCCTAACTGACATTGGCATCTCTGGCGCAGCCCTCCTTTGGTTCAAATCCTACCTGGCTAATAGAAAATTTTCTGTAAACTAGGAAACTCAGAATCCACACATCTCTCCCTCACCCAAGGAGTCCCCCAAGGCTCCTCTCTCTCCTCCACCCTATTTAATATTTACCTCCTGCCCCTATGCCAGCTACTATCTGAACTCAGCCTCAAATTCTACATCTACGCAGATGATGTACAAATCATTATACCTATACAAGAATCCATCTCCACAACGCTAAAATTTTGGGAAAAATGCCTCTCCTCCATTAATTCCCTAATCACTAACCTCCACCTCGCCCTCAACTCCTCTAAGACTGAACTGCTCCTCATCCACAACCACCAAACACTCAAGCTCTCACCAACTAATGACCCAGCTTCCAGCTCCTTTGCCTCACAGCCTCCAGTACGAAACCTGGGTGTTCTAATTGATCAACACCTAAACCTAAAAAATCACATCAACTCTGTTTTAAAAGAAGGCTTTTACAAGCTCAACATTATAAAAAAAACTCAAACCCTTACTCCACACCCACGATCTCAGAACAGTCATTCAAGCAACACTTTCATCCAAACTGGACTACTGCAACTCCTTGTACTTAGGCCTCCCCTACTCCACAATCAAACCACTCCAAATGCTATAGAACGCAACCACTAGAACCATCATGAATGCACGTAAATCCGACCACATAACCCCCCTCCTAAAAGACCTCCACTGGCTCCCTATCCCATCATGCATCTTATTTAAGACCCTCACCTTTATTCACAAATCCATATACAAAAACAACTCCACCTGGCTCAATAAACCTTTCCGATTCACGCACTCCTCCCGCCCAACCAGAGCAAATCTCAAAGGTACCCTGCACATCCCATCCCTCAAGAATGCCCGCCTCACCTCAATAAGGGATCGCGCCCTATCAATTGCTAGCCCCACTCGTTGGAATGCCCTACCTACAAACCTCCGCCTTGAGCCCTGCCCCTTCAAATTCAAGAAAATGCTAAAGACCTGGCTTTTCCACCAGGCATATCCAGACTAGATCCACGTATTTCATGACATCACCTCATCACCTTACCGTTAACTTCATGCACTCTAAGTTATTATGTTTAAGTTATTACGTTAACATTACCTCTCCAGTTCTCCTTCTCAGGCTCCCCACTATAGCCTACTCTATCTGCAGCACCGTTGTTGCACCATGTTGCATTTTGCTGTCCCTTCCCCGTTCATTGTATTTTCCATCTATTGTTTAATGTAAACCGATATAATGTGCCCACTAATGTCGGTATAGAAAAACTGTTAAATTAATTAATTAATTAATTAATTAATTAATTAAAGTTTTCCATTTTATTGGTAGAAATTCCAATCCACCTCCTATCAACTAGTTAGGAAAGAATGCTATTATGTCAGACAGCAGTTTTTCTTAAATATTTATGAACTGTACACTGAAAATTAAGGAAAAATAACATAAAATTACATTTTGACATTGCAAGTGCTTTATGACGTTATCATTCAAGAAATGCAAAATATATGGCATTATCCCTTAAGTCTTACATTGAGACTAGTTCTTAATAAGTACAAAGTCTTACTTTATAATGTCTTGATACTTTTCCAAGAATAATTTTCTAGAGATTCTCTAGGTAGATAAATACACAGAGAAAAAAAACCTAGCATGGAAGCCCTGATCACTACGATTCTGTTAAAAGATAACTGGTAACTTTCCTCAAATTCTGCTCTCCAAAACATGCACTTGTTTTGTTTGACTCATTTAATTAACACTTAGTTGACCTTATGAGGTGGCAAAACCTAACTCCTGAGGGAGTTGCTGTTAAAGCAGGAACTTCTGACACTGGGTTCTGTCTCACTTGCTTAACTAAAATATTTCTTGCTTAGGGGAAATTGATTGTGCTTTGAATTATACTTCCTTCTACTTAGGGGTTTTCCTTAATTGATTGCGCTTTGATCTCTGGGCGTGTGATAGAGCTGTTTTCTTGTTTTCCCTCCAACCCACTCACCTACCCTTGTGTCAAATCTATACTCACAGAAGGTAATTTTCAAAAGATTGATGCACAAAAAAGGTCATATATACGTGTATGTTGAGCTCATGCACATATATCGATTATTCAAATTGGTCCACATAAGCGCATATATCAACCTTCATGAAGAAATATACGCACAACAAATGGGCATGTTTGGGACATGTCAGGACATGGTTAGCACATACGCGCATAAGTAGCTATTTTATAAGCAATTTATGTGCAAATGTCATCAAGACTATGGGGTAAATTTTAAAAAGACTGCGGAGGCATCCATGTGCACGCAGCTCCCAGCGCGCACACATGGACGCACCAATTTTATAACATGTACGTGTCACTGCACGCATGTTATAAAATGAGATACCCACCGCACATGAGCACCCAATTTTATATTGGCACGTGCACGTGGGTTCTGATTCGCATGCACAAGAGAGGATTATTTTGTAAAAAAAACATGCGGCGACGCAATAGGGCCTTTACCCAGTTCCCTATCCCCCTAACCTATCTCCCTTTTCCGCTCTCCACTCTGACCCCTAAACCCACCGTATCTACCCTATTTTACTTTTATTTAAAAACTTACCTGCTCCTGCCTCAGCGGGACAGCGCAAAATGGTGCTGTCCCAGCCAGCCCCCGCCCCCGGCCTGCCCCTTTTTAAAAGCCCGGCACTTCCGCGCATACCGGGAGATACACCCGTGACCGGGCCGTTTTGAAAATGTGCTCGTGTGTGCGCAGCCTGGCCACACGCATATCTTCCGGGATTTCCGCGCGCCAGGGATTTTAAATCCCCTTGTATGCGAGTAAGTTTACTACAGTTATTTTACATGCCAAGTTCAAACTTTCTTTGTGTTTTTCAACTTGGTGTTTGATGGGCTGGCTTCTCTGAGTGAATGGACATGGCAGCAGATTATGGGATGGAAGTGAGTTTGACTCACTGGGACAGACTGGGCCATACTAGGGGCTGGGAGTGAGTGGTGAGGAATCTAATTTCAAAATGACTCTAATAGGCTTATGGATAGTCATGGCACAATGGCTGAGGAGGGAGAAAGAAGAGAGGAGAAGGAGGTACTCCTTAATGACAGTATTCAGGACTAGGGCACACATTTGGATCTATCAGAGGAGTAAGTTGTACGCAAGTTCAGATTCAGCAAGGAAACCATATTGTATTTATGCCAGCAACTAGAATAGGGCCTATACCCTTCCACCCATAGCGGTCACACCTTGCCAGTACATATCAAGGTCATTACTGTCCTGGGCATTTTTGTCCACTGGCACCTTCTAGACATCTCTAGGAGTCACAGTTGGAATAAGCCAGTCTGCCACCTCAACATGTATCAAGCATTTTCTGACTGCATTTCTTGGGAAAACACAGCACTATAAATCTTTCCCTCAGAGCAGATAGCAAAACCGACAAATAATGACTAACATAATGCATGCTTCTCCTCTATCTTGAGGGCTATAGATTGTACTCACATTCCCATAAGTGCAACAGATACTGATTAAACCACCTACTGCAACTGCAAGGACTTCTGCTCCCTCAATATATAGATGGTCTGCCATGCCAATGGGCTCATCATGGCTACTGTGGCCAGGTTTCTGAGATCCAGTCATGATGCCTACATCCTCTCGCAGTCAAGAATTCATGACCGCTTCCAAGAAGGGGACATCACTGGGGGCTGGCTTCTAGGTAGAAATGCACTTATCACTATCATCACACAGCAATTAGCCTATACCTTTTTCTCTCCCTCATACCTAGATGGAGCTACAGCATTGGTCCAGGAGGACCGCTCTAACCTCTACCAGAGAACTGCTCTGCTGCTCAACACTAAGGGATAGCTAACTTTATTTATTTATTGATTGATTAATCTGAAAAATCTTCTAGACTGCATCTTTCTAGTATCTGCTCTTCTCTGTCTCCTCCCCTAGAGGTGATAGAGGATATCCACTCAAAATTGGCTCCTGATCTGTAGCTAGTCCACAGACCACTACAGATGCTCACTACAAAAGAGCCCACTAGCAGACAAGGCAGTCATTGAGAGAGCCTATGGCCTACTTAAAATACCTTTCTGCTGCCTGAGCAGATCTGGGGGATGCATGCTTCATAATCTTGCCAAAACCAGGAGCCTACCTCCTTCAAAGGGACTAGATCATGTGGCCCCGCCCATGCCCCCGGAGCGCCCCACCCACGCCCCGCCCCTTTAGTAAAGCCCCGGGACTTACACGCGTCCCGGGGCTTTACGCGCATCGCCAGGCCTTCCGGGGGCGGACCAGGGGCAGGGCCAGAGGCCTCCGCATGGCTGCTGGACCGGGGATCGTGCACCAGCAGTCAGCCGGCGCACACAACTTACTACAGCCCGAGGGCTGAAGTAAGTTTGGAGATAAAAAAAAGAAGACAAAAAAGGTAGGGGGAAAGAGCAGGGGAGGTAGGGAAAGGGAAGGGAAGGTGGGGTGGAGGGGTAGGGAATGGGGGAAGGCTGCGCGGCTCGGCGCACGCAAGGTGCACAATTGTGCACCCCCTTGCGCGCGCCGACCCCAGATTTTATAACTTGCGAGCACATGTACACCCGCGCACAACCTTTTAAAATCTACACCAATGGTTTATTACTTAATGTAGCTAACACTGAATTTTTACCTATTGTCCTTGCAGAAAATTTTAATCGCCCTTTTTTGTTTGCAATTTGATAATGCTAATATTACATGCTCGAGATTTGGGAGTGTCTTCCTTATTCTGGACCTTATTATGGTGAATCTTTATATTCATTTGTGGTTGTATTGAATATTGGGTCTTAAGAATATTTCTCCTACATGTTACCTTTGATTCAAAGACTTTTCTCAACAAGATTACACTTGCTGTTTAAATTAAAAATGTTATAAAGAAAAAGATATTTTAAACAATCAGGCCTATGATGTGCATTCTGCAGCCCCCTAAACTTACGTTCCAAGGCATGGAAAAGAAGTTCAAAGTCTTCCTTTGTTCTGGGATGCATTCTTCGCTCATATTCACTTCTCAGGCGATCTTCCTTTTCTTTCTTTTTTCTCAACTCTTCTTTCAATTCCCATTCCAGTCTCTGCCGTTTTTTAAGTCTCAGCTGTTCAACTATCCTTTTTGCAAGAAATCTCCTGAAATAGGTCTGAATTATTATCACCTACATGTGAAACAAAAATGGGAGAAGGCTTAGGAGACCAATAGGATACTGAAGAAATCACTTTGCTTTTCTATTTACTGCCCACATCAATTAAACTCAGTTATTATTTCTAAAACACCATTACTGCACACATGAGTACTAAAAATAATTAATATTAACAAGATTTATATTTTACTATATTATGCAAATAAATATTGCCTTAGAAGAGGCCTTAGCAGTCTTAAAACATTCATTGGCTCATGCCACAAAAGGAAAAGATGATCATGCTTGAAAACTTGCAAGCCTATTTTTTTCATAATATTGCCCAATCAACACAATAAAAATGAAGATTTTCCTCGTTGTGTAAATCTTTTTGTTACATAAAGGCTGAGGTTCCTATATCGTACTTTGCAAATTTAGGGTTGTTTTTGAAGAAGCAGGATATATATCTGAAGGAAAAATAGTCCAGACTATTGTGCATTTAAAATCAGTTTCCTGTCCATTGAGTTTATTGAAGATTCTGCATGAAGACATCAGCGGTTATCTTTTGAATATCATCAATTTATCATTGAGGGAAGGCATTCTCCCTTCTTCATTAAAACAGACCTCAGTGCGCCCTATTTTTTTAAAACAGGGCTGCAAATACAGATGTGTTCACTAGTTAGCCAATTTAATTGCTTCCTTTTCTAGCTAAGGCTACTGAGGGCCTTTTTTTGGAACAACTGGCTGAGCATGAGCATGCGGGCCTTAATCAGCAACAATTTTGTTTCAGGAAACATTACTATAGGAAATATCCCAATTCTTGCTAACAAGGACAAGCAGCTAAGATAGACCCTCTGACATCAGTAAAAATGGACATTGGCCTATTTGGGCAATACACAGCTAAATGCAGGAAAAAAATGGACTTTGGCATTTGGCTATGTACAGCCAAATGCAGACACGAGAGCGCCTTCTCATTGCTGTGTACGTGACAAGCCCAAAGAATTTATTAGCCTTACTAGCCGAGCTGGAACCAAAATGGGGTAAAAAAAAAATATCAGCACAGATGGTGCTGTATGGAAATTGGTGCTGCAATAATATTAGGGTCTCTCTTTATGGTCCTAAGTGTCTATCCGGGATCAGAGTTTATCAGCGCTCTGTCAAATGTAAACAACTGTCATTCATCAGAACTGACCGCTTGTTGAACATTAGAGATGTGCATCGTTTTTTTTTTAAATTGTTTCGGGCTTCGTTTTCAGGGCCCCCGCAGGAAATTTTGTTTTTCCTGTGGTTCGGGGGGTTTTTTTCGGGGGCCCCCAATTTTTGGGTTAGTGAGCATTAACGGGTTAAAGTTAGTGCACGCCAACCCAAAAAACACATTTTTCCGAAATTTCAGAAAAATTCCATTCATTTTTCAGTTCCCCCGAACCATGCCGAATTCGACAATTTCCTTGAAATTGCCTAATTCAGAAAAAATGAATGCACATCTCCATTGAACATCAGAACAAAGAAACTGGTAAAAAGAGCGGGAAGGTCTGCTAAATAAAAGCCTTAATTAAGCATTCACCTGTCTATGTATCAGTTGTTGAATTATACATAGGTGGGCCTTGAAAAGGGATCAAGTAACAGTTCTCTTGGCCATCTGTTGTCAGCCCATAGTTACTCATCTGAAGAGAAGGAGGTGACCTGTCTGAGTGCTGTAGCTTTCCACCCCCACTTTGCTGTGCTGTGCCGAGGTGACTTGCAGAGACAAGGTCTAAGAGACTTGAGAGTGAATAGCCTGACGCTTCGGTGACCATGACTCTCCCCTCTGCATCTATGCTGGAGACCGGTGAACGGAGGGACTTCCACCAATCCAAAAACGAAAGTTACTACCTGTCGCCTGGTAAGAATCTGGACTCCATTTCCTACCCCGGAGATTAGTAAGGTAGAGCTTATTAGTATTCAAAAGTAAGTCAGTTATTTACACTTTCGGATAATAGAAGGACTAGGGGGCATTCCATGAAGTTAGCAAGTAGCATATTTAAGACTAATCGGAGAAAATTCTTTTTCACTCAATGCACAATTAAGGTCTGGAATTTGTTGCCAGAGGATGTGGTTAGTGCAGTTAGTGTAGCTGGGTTCAAAAAGAGTTTGGATAAGTTCTTGGAGGTGAAGTCCGTTAACTGCTATTAATCAAGTTTACTTAGGAAATAGCCACTGCTATTAATTGCATCAGTAGCATGGGATCTTCTTAGTGTTTGGGTAATTGCCAGGTTCTAGTGGCCTGGCTTGGCCTCTGTTGGAAACAGGATGCTGGGCTTGATGGACCCCTGGTCTGACCCAGCATGGCAATTTCTTATGTTCTTATGTTCTTAAGTCTTGGCTAAAGATAGGTGAGACCAGCAGAAATTAATGGTAATTTGATAACGCACTGGACGTTAATATGCTTTTATAACTATTGTTTTTATTATCGCCTGTATCCCCAATTGCCTGTGGTTTCCTAATGCAAAGTGTTAAACTTAGCCATGGGTACATTTCGAATAAAACAGATTTGTATTGTTCGGCAGTTTGGCTAATTTTCTAACAACGAACAGGAGGGTCGCTGGTAAATAGTAAGTACATACATAAAGGGAGGTGGAGTTAGAAATCATTGCTCTTCTCCCTACATTACAGTACAGAAACTCTATTGTTATCTACTTTAGATACAATTAGGAGAGGCATTGATAGTGGGTTTAGATACATGATGATATTGATTTATATTACAGCCAGTTTCGATACATTTAATCGCTCAATTTTGATAGCTCATCTCCAGAGTTTTGGCACAATTAGCTTAGAAGCCATCTTCTGAACATGATTGGGCTGCTGAATTCAACGTAAATTACAGTGCACTCAGAAAAACTGAAAAACCAGAACACAGTGGGTTGTGAGTGTGACTGACCAGAGAGGAGAAGGTAATGTGGAACATGGGGAAGATTGATAGGGCCAAAACAAAAGCTAGGGAAGCACTCAAAGTCCCACCTGTCAGTCTTCTTCCCAACCCTAGCTCATCCCCACCAGTTTCCTCCCTCCTGCTCCATTCTTAACCCCCCAACAGGCCATCCACACCACAGTCTCTTCCCCTACCCTCACCTGTCCCCACCACTTTCTCTCAATTTTCCCTTTTCTCTCATTCTCCTAAACTCCTTTTCCTCCTCCCCCCATCTTTCCCCCCCCCTATCTCCCTCTGCACTCTTAATTCTCTTCCTCCTGCATGAGCATACTTTGAACTTTATATTCAAGAGAAGGGGTTTAATACCCTCTTCCAGCTCCACTCTCTAAATCCCCTCAGCCTGCTCTATTCTCCATTTCCAACTGACCTATTCTTCTCTGCTCCCCCTCCAGTTCCTCTTCCCATCCCTCCATTCCCCAAGCAGGTTCCTCCTTAGCCAGCTGCCCTTCTCTGCAGGCTTGGTTCACTCATCACTTCACTGAATCCCATCCCTCATCGTTAGGCTTCCTTTCATTGGCAGACTCAGCTCACCTTTCAATTTGTGATTTTCCCCTCCTCCACAGGCTTGGATCACTTCCCTGCTCTGCACTCACTGAGCCCAGGTACTTATTTTTCCCCTGGAACTATTTCTGCCTCCCCACCCCCTGCAGCGCTTCTTCCAGCACTCACAGATTCTAGGCCAGAGCCAATCCCCTGCCTGCAATGTCTACATAAAAAGACACTCTACCACCTATGTGTCCGGAACCCTAGCAGCTCAGCAGTTAGTATTTTCTTAAGTTCCTGTCATCTAACCACTCACCCCTGGATGTAAAACCCCTGCTCCTCGTCTTATCACAGCCCATGTCCTCTCTTTCAGCCCTCTCTGGCCTCACAGCTTGTGTCTTCTCCTTTCCCAGTCCCTCTTCCCCTCACAGTTCCTAGTCGCCTCCTCTCCCAGCCAGAATTCCTTCTTTCAGGTCCTCTCCCAGACCCTCACAGCATTATTCTTTCTCCCAATCAGTACCCCCTTTTAAACGATCTCCTAAGCAGGCATCCATGTGTGCACATATGCTGTGCTGGGTTCCATGCACATCCACTAATTTTTAGAGCAAACTTATACAAGAAAATCCACTTTGAAAGTTCAGAATGAAGTCTAAATGTACCTTCTATGCACAGATTTCAGACATATACAAGCTGATATAAAACTACCATATTTTTCGGACTATAAGGCGCACATAAAAACCTACGATTTTCTCAGAAATCGGAAGTGCGCCTTATAATCCGGTGCGCCTTATATATGAATTCTGCTGCCACTCCTTTTATATTGTCTTTTTTTCTGTTTCTTTTCTCTCCATCTTCTTCCCTCAAACACACAGGTTCTCATTCTCACATGCATTTCTCTCTCTCACACACACACACTGGCTCTCACTGTCACATGTCTCATACAATCATTCATACACTCAGTCTCAAGTACAGGCTCTCACTCACCTCTAGGCCTCCTCTTTGCGGGTCGCCACAGGATGGGCTCTGCAGTGGCCCTGCTACCGGGCCTCTTCTTCTTCTCGGGCCGCTGCGACTTGAGATTCACGGTGGTCCGTAAACGCAAGTGCTGCTCCACTTCTGCACGCGCTGATGCTTCCCCTCCTTCCTGCCCACGCGGCTCCGGTAAAGTTTACTTCCGGTGACGCACAGGCAGGAAGGAGGAGGAGCATCAGCACGTGCAGAAGTGGAGCGTTTAAACGCGATCTTTTTCTTGCTACTGCATAATTTAATTGACGGTTTGCCGACCGCGTATGCTCTCTTTACTCTTTTAAAGGGTTTACCCAGATTCCTCCTGACCCGAGCGCAAACGATTAAAAAAAAAGGTTCTGAGCCGTGCAGGCAGAGACTTAGACCCGGTTCTTTTTTAAAGGGTTTACCCGGATTCCTCCTGACCCGAGCGCAACCGATTAAAAAAAAAGGCTCTGAGCCGTGCAGGCAGAGACTTAGACCCGGCTCTTTTTTAAAGGGTTTACCCGGATTCCTCCTGACCCGAGCGCAACCGATTAAAAAAAAAAAGGCTCTGAGCCGTGCAGGCAGAGACTTAGACCCGGCTCCCGGGGCGGCCGCCCACCCCTCTCTACGCAACACTATTTTGCAGGATCCCCGTGGAGTATCTGTGCTCCAGCATTAATGTGCGTGCATTCAATAAATGTTTATACCCACTACTCCAAAATGCCTCCTGTTAAGAGACATGCTTATGATGCAGATTTTAAGCTTAAAGCTATAAGTCATGCAGTAGAGCATGGAAATAGAGCAGCTGCGAGAGAATTCAACATTAATGAATCTATGGTGCGTAAGTGGAGGAAACAAGAAGATGCCCTATGCCAAGTAAAGAAGACCAAACTTATAGTAAGAAATTATTCCAGTAAGTTCATTTGCTGTTTGCTTGCACAGGGCTTACTGCTTTGTATTTGTGCAGAAAGCCTCTGTGCCTAATTCCTGCCTGTTTTAATTTTCTTTATAGTAAGATAATAATTTTCTAGTAAGTTAAATTGCTGTTTGTTGCACAAAGTTAGAACCCCCCCCCCCCCCAACAAAAACTCTCTCCAGCTTGTAAACTGTTATAATTCTCTCTGTTTTGGGGTTAGCTGGCAGAAATAATCTATTCAAACTAAAATATTGGGGCATAAAGACTGTTTTTTAAAACAATTGACCAAAAAGCAAAGATAACCGTCCAGAAGTGACGTAATCTAAGTGAATTGGGTGTGTCTCAGGCCTTGAGGAAGGTAATCAGAGTAGGAGAAGCCATTGTCCTGTGCACACGCTGGAGTGATTTCCCTTGGAGGACGTGTATATTCATTGTGCAACCTGCATTGTGGCTTAAGTAATTCTGCTTATTGCTTTGAACCTGCATCGTGGCTAAGTATTCTGATTATTCTTGAAGTTGTGTAGAAAGCTTCTGTGCCTATTTATAGTGTGTTTCATTTCTTTATAGTAAGAAATTATTCCAGTAAGTTCATTTGCTGTTTGCTTGCACAGGGCTTACTGCTTTGTATTTGTGCAGAAAGCCTCTGTGCCTAATTCCTGCCTGTTTTAATTTTCTTTATAGTAAGATAATAATTTTCTAGTAAGTTAAATTGCTGTTTGTTGCACAAAGTTAGAACCCCCCCCCCCAACAAAAACTCTCTCCAGCTTGTAAACTGTTATAATTCTCTCTGTTTTGGGGTTAGCTGGCAGAAATAATCTATTCAAACTAAAATATTGGGGCATAAAGACTGTTTTTTAAAACAATTGACCAAAAAGCAAAGATAACCGTCCAGAAGTGACATAATCTAAGTGAATTGGGTGTGTCTCAGGCCTTGAGGAAGGTAATCAGAGTAGGAGAAGCCATTGTCCTGTGCACACGCTGGAGTGATTTCCCTTGGAGGACGTGTATATTCATTGTGCAACCTGCATTGTGGCTTAAGTAATTCTGCTTATTGCTTTGAACCTGCATCGTGGCTAAGTATTCTGATTATTCTTGAAGTTGTGTAGAAAGCTTCTGTGCCTATTTATAGTGTGTTTCATTTCTTTATAGTAAGAAATTATTCCAGTAAGTTCATTTGCTGTTTGCTTGCACAGGGCTTACTGCTTTGTATTTGTGCAGAAAGCCTCTGTGCCTAATTCCTGCCTGTTTTAATTTTCTTTATAGTAAGATAATAATTTTCTAGTAAGTTAAATTGCTGTTTGTTGCACAAAGTTAGAACCCCCCCCCCCCCCCCCCCCCCAACAAAAACTCTCTCCAGCTTGTAAACTGTTATAATTCTCTCTGTTTTGGGGTTAGCTGGCAGAAATAATCTATTCAAACTAAAATATTGGGGCATAAAGACTGTTTTTTAAAACAATTGACCAAAAAGCAAAGATAACCGTCCAGAAGTGCCCTGCTTTACCCAGCTTGTCCCAGGCTTAACTGTTTAACTCCCACCCACCCTACCCCTCTACCCACCCCTGGGGCTTGTTTTCTAATAAAGACTGCCTAACTTGCCATTGGCAGCGACATAAATTAGTACATTGGTAACAGTCAAGGACATACAAATCATAAATTACCAGGATGAGGACTATCCAATGTAACTGCTGTGGAGCCTTTATTTTGAGGGAAAGCATCTGGAAACTTAGAGCTTGCCCAATTTGTGCACAACTCTCTTCCCTGAAAAAGGAGTTGACTGACATTAAAAATCAATTAGCTTCAATTAAAAATAATACACCCACATTGCATTACTCAGAATATAATTCCCCAATATCACAGAAAAACCAGGAGTCAAGAAAAGGAAATTCATTAGGCTCAGGAAGGACCCACAGTCACCCATTCTTGACAGAAGAGCAGTCAACAGGTATACCCCCCCACTCAAACAGGTCATTAAAAAACTCTTTAAAATCCAGGAATACAGTGGGCTCTGGTAGAATTAGACCTGTGATGAGGAGACACACCATGTACCAAATGCAAAAAGAACAAGCCTTCTCTATATTAAAAACTGAAGAAGTTCATGAGAAAAACATTGAAGTGTTACCAGAAAAGAGG
Source organism: Rhinatrema bivittatum (assembly GCF_901001135.1). Taxonomy (NCBI): domain Eukaryota; kingdom Metazoa; phylum Chordata; class Amphibia; order Gymnophiona; family Rhinatrematidae; genus Rhinatrema; species Rhinatrema bivittatum. The sequence continues at coordinate 46,317,739 of NC_042623.1, read as the reverse complement.
GAAAAAACACAATGCATGCAGTATCTCAGGATCCATAACCAAAAGAAAAATCTAATTGAGAGGAATAACTCTGTCAACAGTGGCACAACTACAAAAAGAAAGAGTGAAGTGAATAACAAATCTCAACTAATATCTTATAAGGAGTCCAGGAAATGCAATAACCTTAAAGAGAGTACCTGGAAGGTAATGACCACAAATGCTCATAGTTTGGGAAATAAAATCCCAGATCTGCAGGCCCTAATGGCTGAGGCAGAATTAGACATTGTTGCTATAACAGAAACATGGTTCACAGAATCTCATGAATGGGATACAACAATACCAGGCTACAACTTGTTAAGGAAGGACAGAAAGGATAGAAAAGGGGGAGGTGTGGCTCTTTATGTCAGACAAAACATCCAAGCAACTGAGCTACAAGGAAGTTGGGGTAAGGAAGAAGCTCTATGGCTCGACCTAAAAAAAGATGACGGAGTATCCATTTATATTGGAGTGGTTTACAGGCCTCCAAACCAAAAGGAAGAGCTGGACAGAGAGCTGGTTGAAGACATCCATAAGATAGGTAAGAAGGGAGAAGTGGTGATCGTAGGTGACTTTAATATGCCAGATGTAGACAGGAAAATCCCATCTGCAGAAACTAAAAATAGTAGAGCGATAGTGGATGCCATGCAAGTATCTTTGTTCAAACAAATGGTGTTGGAACCCACGAGAGAAGGAGCTATACTCGACTTAGTGCTCACTAATACAGATAATGTCTCAGATGTCCAGGTGGGAGCCCACCTCAGCAGCAGTGACCATCAAACGGTATGGTTTAATATCAATAAAAGAATAGGGAAAAGAACCACAAAGACCCGAGTTTTACAGTTCAAAAACACAGACTTTGAGGAAATGGGTAAGTACCTGGAGGAAGAACTAAAAGGATGGGAGAACGAGAGAGATGTGGATCAGCAGTGGACCAATCTAAAAGGAGCAATCACCAAGGCAACTGCTCTATATGTTAGAAATGTAAAGAAAAGCAAAAGGAAACTGAAACCTATCTGGTTCTCAAAGGAGGTGGCTGACAAAATTAAAGCTAAAAGAACAGCATTCAAGATATATAAAAGATCCCAAAGGGAGGAGCACAAAGAAGCATATTTGAATCAACTGAGGGAGACAAAGAAATTAATCAAGTTGGCAAAAAGTCAAGCGGAAGAGAGGATTGCCAAGGAGATAAAAAATGGTGACAAAACATTTTTCAGATACATCAGCGAAAAGAGAAGGTCCAAAGTGGTATAGCAAAATTGAAAGGTGGTAATGATCAATGTGTGGAGAGTGACGAAGAAATGGCAGAAATATTAAACGAATACTTCAGCTCTGTGTTCACTAAAGAAGACCCTGGAGAAGAACCATCTCTACACAACAAGAAACTGGAGGGAAGTGGAATAGATGAAAATCCTTTCACAGTAGAAAATGTGTGGGAAGAGCTAAAGAACCTGAAAGTGGACAAAGCCATGGGGCCTGATGGTATTCATCCAAGGATATTGAGGGAGCTCAGAGATGTTCTGGCGGCTCCACTGTGTGACCTGTTCAATAGATCCCTAGAAACGGGAGTGGTGCCGAGTGATTGGAGAAGAGCGGTGGTGGTCCCGCTTCACAAGAGTGGCAACAGGGAGGAGGCTGGAAACTACAGACCAGTTAGCCTCACTTCGGTGGTGGGAAAAGTAATGGAGTCACTGCTGAAAGAGAGAATAGTGAACAATCTACAGTCCGGAGAATCGATGGACCAGAGGCAACATGGATTCACCAGGGGAAGATCCTGTCAGACAAATCTGATTGACTTTTTTTGACTGGGTAACCAAGGAATTGGATCAAGGAAGAGCACTCGATATCATATACTTGGATTTCAGCAAAGCTTTTGATACAGTTCCGCACAGGAGACTGGTGAATAAAACGAGAAGCTTGGGAGTGAGTGCCGATGTGGTGACCTGGATTGCAAATTGGTTGACGGACAGAAGACAATGTGTGATGGTAAATGGAACCTTCTCTGAGGAGAGAGCGGTTATAAGTGGTGTACCGCAAGGATCGGTGTTGGGACCGGTCCTGTTCAATATCTTTGTGAGCGACATTGCGGACGGGATTGAAGGTAAGGTTTGTCTTTTTGCGGATGACACTAAGATCTGCAACAGAGTGGACACGCCGGAAGGAGTGGAGAGAATGAGACGGGATCTAAGGAAACTGGAAGAGTGGTCGAAGACATGGCAGCTGAGATTCAATGCAAAGAAATGCAAAGTCATGCATATGGGGAGTGGAAATCCGAATGAAATGTATTCGATGGGGGGGGGAAGGCTGATGTGCACGGAGCAGGAGAGGGACCTTGGGGTGATAGTATCTAATGATATGAAGTCTGCGAAACAATGCGACAAGGCGATAGCAAAAGCCAGAAGAATGCTGGGCTGCATAGAGAGAGGAATATCGAGTAAGAAAAGGGAAGTGATTATTCCCCTGTACAGGTCCTTGGTGAGGCCTCACCTGGAGTACTGTGTTCAGTTCTGGAGACCGTATCTTCAAAAAGACAAAAACAAGATGGAAGCGGTACAGAGAAGGGCGACCAGGAAGGTGGAGGATCTTCATCGGATGACGTACGAGGAGAGATTGAAGAATCTAAATATGTACACCCTGGAGGAGAGGAGGAGCAGAGGTGATATGATACAGACTTTCAGATACTTGAAAGGTTTTAATGATCCAAAGACAACGACAAACCTTTTCCGTAGGAAGAAAATCAGCAGAAACAGGGGTCACGATTTGAAGCTCCAGGGAGGAAGATTCAGAACCAATGTCAGGAAGTATTTCTTCACGGAGAGGGTGGTGGATGCCTGGAATGCCCTTCCGGAGGAAGTGGTGAAGACCAGAACTGTGAGGGACTTCAAAGGGGCGTGGGATAAACACTGTGGATCCATAAAGTCAAGAGACCGCCAATGTAGAGTGGGTGGCTCACCAGAAAGATGGCTACTGCCCGGAGACAATACCCTTATTAAATAAACATACAGATGCTTACTGTGACTCCAACATCGCTCTAAGCTTCAACGGCAAGAGGAAATGTGGAAAAAAGGATTTGCTATCACAAAGAGGGGAGTAGCTGGCTTGTTACGGCGGTTACTACCCCAAACCAAATAAGCCTAATACTTCACTTCCAAGCATATACAGCATAGTTCTCTGCTTCAACGGCAGGGGAGAAGAAAAGAGGGTTTGCACTCACAAAGCGGGGAGTAGCTGGCTTATTACGGCGGTTACTACCCCAAACCAAATGTGCCTGATACTTCGCTTTTGATGCATATCCAGCATGGCTCTCTGCTTCATGGCATGGGAGAGGCTGATACATCAAGCATTTCCAGCATAGCTCTCTGCTTCAACAGCAGGGGAATAAGAAAAGCTGAGGCTTCACGCATATCCAGAATAGCTTCAACTGCAGGGGAGAAGAAAAAAAAAAAAAAAAAGGATTCGCACTCACAAAGCAGGGAGTAGCTGGCTTGTTACGGCGGTTACTACCCTAAACCAAAAGGGCCTGATACTTCACTTTCAATGCATAACCCGCATGGCTCTCCGCTTCAACGGCAGGAGAGAAGAAAAACAACCAATAGGGGCTGTATGACATAGTCTGGGTAAAGGGAATAAACATGGGTGTAGCTTGCTTATTGCAGCAGTTACTACCCCTACTACCCCTAACTAATCAAGCTAGGTATTTCACTTGGATGCAGCTCCATCACTGCTCTCTACATTAATTGTGGGGGTGGAAGGGAAATAGAACCAAGAGTTAAGAGAAAATGATAAGTATGAGAGAAAAAAATGTGTGAAGCTTGCTGGGCAGACTGGATGGGCCGTTTGGTCTTCTTCTGCCGTCATTTCTATGTTTCTATGTTTCTATGTAAGATGGCCACAGTTGGAGGACAAAATAGATCAGTGGGTTATCGAACAGAGAACCGCAGGTAGAAGCGTCTCCACTGTCTCTATTCGACTCAAAGCCACAGCGTTAGCACGCGACATGGAGATCAAGGACTTTCGAGGAGGTCCTTCATGGTGCTTTCGTTTTATGCAAAGGTGTAATCTCTCCATCCGCACCAGAACTACTGTCTGCCAGCAACTGCCAAAGGATTATGAAGAGAAGCTGGCCATTTTCCGCACCTACTGCATAACCAAGATAAAAGAAAAGAATATCCAGCCAGAACACATCACTAACATGGATGAGGTCCCCCTCACTTTCGATATCCCCGTACAACGTACTGTTGAGAAAACAGGGACCAGTACGGTATCTATACGTACCACAGGAAACGAGAAGTCATCTTTCACTGTAGTTCTCGCCTGTCAGGCTAATGGCCAGAAACTACCACCCATGGTCATTTTCAAGAGGAAGACTTTGCCAAAGGAAAAGTTTCTTGCTGGTGTCATCATCAAGGCTAACCCAAAGGGCTGGATGGACGAGGAGAAGATGATTGAGTGGCTGAGGGAGGTCTACGTCAAGAGACCGGACGGCTTTTTTCACAAATCCCCATCCCTATTGGTCTGTGACTCCATGCACGTCCATGTGACCGATACTGTCAAAGCCCAAGTGAAGAAAACTAATTCAGAGCTTGCCGTAATTCCGGGTGGATTAGCCAAAGAGCTCCAGCCGCTAGATATCGGCGTCAACAGGTCATTTAAAGTTAAATTGAGAGCAGCGTGGGAGCGTTGGATGACAGAAGGTGACCACACATTCACCAACACAAGGAGGCAACGCCGGGCGAGTTATGCCACTATGTGCCAGTGGATCGTGGATGCCTGGAAGAAGGTATCAGTCTCCAGTGTCATCCGAGCTTTCATGAAGGCTGGAATCATCACTGAAGAGCTAAGCAGCAGCAACGAGACCGACTCGGATAATGATGAGGGGGACCCGAGCATGCTTGGTATAGAAATCGCCCAACTGTTTAACTCAGACACTGAAGATGAAGGATTTGATGGATTTGTGGTGGAGGAATGAACTGAAAATGTAAGTGTCCTTTTTTTGCTCACTAACAGTTGTGTTTTTTGTTTTGTTTTTTTTAACTGAAAGAAACAGGTGCTAATTTTTAAGTGCCCCGGAATTTCCATCTCTTTATGCTAGTTTATGAAGCAAGATGTGGTGTAATGCCTGAGGGACACGTCTATCTCTGGTACCCTCTGTGCTAAGGTGTATTGATTTGCAGTTACAACTGAACAAGTTGAGAGTTATTGTGAAAGGGAGGCAACGCCGGGCGAGTTATGCCACTATGTGCCAGTGGATCGTGGATGCCTGGAAGAAGGTATCAGTCTCCAGTGTCATCCGAGCTTTCATGAAGGCTGGAATCATCACTGAAGAGCTAAGACCGACTCGTTACAACTGAACAAGTTGAGAGTTATTGTGAAAGAGTTGAATAAAGTTGAATAAAGTCTGCCCTATGGTCTGAGCTTTGTTTCATTTAATGCGCTGTGCCTTATAATCCGGTGTGCCTTATAATCCAGTGCGCCTTATATATGAACCTGGACGCCTTAGCAGGCGCTCATTGATAATGCGCCTTATAATCCGGTGTGCCTTATAGTCCGAAAAATATGGTACCCTCCCAGTGATTAGATGGATGAGAGGGCTTCTCAGCCTCAAACAGCTTTACAGTTTTCTATTTCCTTTTTATTTTACACTGTGTATGTCTGTGACATACTTATAGTTCAAAGAAAGGAACATGAGTAAGAATGAAAAGTGTTGGTATTTCATCTACAGAAATGAAGAAAAGATGAAGAAAGTAGCAGTTCCACAATGTTCAGTTCAATCAACTGGTTCCTTATCTGATAGGCAGATAGTCAAAATTCCACCAAACTCAATACAACAACCACAAATTGCTATGCAACCACTTTATATATCGTTATGTTCCCTATATGTTTTTTATGTTAATCCTTACATGGCCTTCTATTGATAATATTTCAGTTCCAATAACAGTAATGACCCTCAAAATGGTTCTAGTACAAATATGAAACACTGGTAGTATAAAGATATTAAAATTTAAGCAAACAGTATCCATACAATATTTAAGAGTTATTAAAAAATAATCAGCTAAATTATTTGGTAGATATGATACTTTTGTAAAGCTAATAAATGTTTTCTTCTTTTTTTTTCTTTTTTTTTAAATTAGCTTTCAATTTATTATTTATTTCCACAAACTTAATAGTGCAAAATCTTACAAAACTTAATTGAAAACAAACAATTCAAACTGTTTTTTTTCCTCTTATCACTGATAACTAAGATTGCCAAATGGATTCAGATTCATTTGACAGGGTTGATGCAGTCCTGGAAACATTCCATTGCATGCAAGAACTTGTAGTTCTGATTTCCCTATTGCATTCCCTAAAAAAAAAATCAGACTACAAATCCCTGCATGCAATAGGGTAAACCCAGGACTGGATCTATCCCTGTCAGGAAAATCTGGAGCCAGCTGTCAACCCTACTGATAACACATAAAAAGATGTCAAATAATACTAAAGAAACTTTTAGAAGGAGTACTGTGTTGCAATGTGTTTATCTGTTTAATTGTTGATAACTGTTTGAATTACAGTACCCCTAATAAATAATATTTTTAAAAAAATAAACTTTTAGTACAATTCATACAAATTTCTAAATTTAATACATATCAACAAACCACCACCACTATCCAAAATAAAAAAACTTATCAAAATATATCAGAACATACTATATTAACCAACAAAAGACAATACAAACGTGCCCACAAAAAAGACAACTACAAAACATAGACACGCAAAACATAAAGGGGTAGATTTTTAGACCTACGTGCGCATGTCCATGTGCGAGTGCTACCAGACGCGCACTCATGGACATGCGCATGTTATAAAATCATGGATCAGCACGCGCAAGGGGGTGCACATTAGTGCAACTTGCACGCGCCGACTCCCGTGGCCTTCCCCCGTTCTCCGCCCAGGCCGCTCCAATTTCGGAACAGCTTGGGAGAGTACTTCCCAACCCCCTAAACTAAGCTTCCCCTAACCTACCCCCCTAGCCCTAATCTAGACCCCCCCCCCACATCTTACCTTCTGCGCCTGCCTCGGGGCAGGTGCAGGTTGCACGCACCAGCAGCCTGCCAGCACGCAATCCCCCGGCACAGTGGCAAATGGCTGCTGTGCTGGGAGCATTTGACCCCGCCCCAGTCTGCCCCCCCCCCCCCCCCCCCCCCCCCCGCGGACTTATACACATGGCTGGGCCTTTTAAAATAGGCCCAGCGCACGTAGGGCTTTTAAAATCCGATACATTTTAAAAGTCTCATGAACTTCCCCTCACTTGCAGGAAGTTCCTTGTATATCACCAACGATAAAAATAGGAGCAAGAAGGCACTAATTATTCATCATAAGGAAAGCAATGACCAGTGTAGTCCAACAAGTTTCACTATCAGCTGCTTCAGGAAGTTCACTGCTATTGTTATCAGCAAAGACAATTTTACACATTCATTCACTGATGAGAGGCCACTAGATTCTTTGTGGACTCTAAAACGAAAACCCCACCTAAAGAATAATGTGTTTCTACAACATTATCGTATTCCAAACAGGAACATCTTGTACTCCTTCCCCACTTTAAACGAATTCCTCCTGGATTGTCTCTAAAAAAACCATAATATAAAACAAACAATAAAACATACAAAAAAATTTGTAAACCTTGAAAAAACATAGCTTACCAAAGTTATACAATGAAAGACTTCATTGAAAATGCCAAAAAAGTGGCTTCACTAATTTCCATAGTTTAATTCAGCTACCTATTTACACAGGAAGAGTAAGCCCACCTAACAGGGCCAAAACCCTTAAATATCATTGTCTTATGGGGAATACAAAATATTCATATCTCATTGGCTCACACAAACACCAAAGATTAAAGCTCATTGGCTCTCTACACAAAATTTAAAGTCAAAGAAGAATCTCATTTGCTTTCAAAAGTAATGACTCATGGGTATACAAAATCACACATCTCATTGACGCTCTAAAATAAACAGTGACATCTCATTGGCTTTCCAAAAAATCAAAGCCAAAAGAGTATATCTCATACATACTCAGGGGTAATAAAGTGTCCATATTGATTTTCAGGGGTAATAAAATTACCTAAAGATAAAAGAAATCAAAATTTCACTCCCCCAAATCAATTACAAAAATGCATGTCAATCATTCTTATCGTTTAGACCATGAGGACCCAAGCTACCTAATTTATAAATCCACTGTTGTTCCTTCTGTAGCAGTATACGATTAATATTACCACCTCTTGAGTCAGTAATCTGCTGTAATACTAAAAACCATAAATCAGAAATCACATGATTATGGTCTAGCCAATACTGTGTCAATGGCGCCTCCATACGCTTATTACTGATCACACTACAATGTTCAATTATTCAAGTTTTATCTGTATGAATGATCTTCCCACATACATTAAGTCACATGGACATGTTATCAAGTAAATCTCTTGTCGACTTTCACAGTCTGTAGATGAATATAAAAAACAAGTCTTCCTGGATGTGGGATGTACAAAAACATCCACAGTCATGGCCACAGATCAGACTTTAAAATGGCCACAGAGTTAAAGACAGGGATAGTCAAATGAGAGGAAGCCAAATTACCTTGTAATTGGCTTCCTCTCATTTTTAAAAGCAAAAAGCAGAAGGTCCTTGAAGGCCTCATGCAATTGTAATAATGGGCAAAATCTCTTGATGATACCATCAACTTTCAATGTTAAAATAGTATAGGTTAAAACACAAACTACCCAATCCCGATTCATGTCTCGAGATTGTTGAAACAATAATTCTTGATTTACATATCTTGCCCGTTTATAGATATGATTTACTGTTTTCACTGAATATCTCCGCTCAAGAATCCAATTCTGTATCACTTTGGCCTGCAATTTGGAACCAGTCATAGATGAACAAACTTCACAGATCCTAAAAAATTGTCCCACAGGAATATTTTCTTTTAATCTCTGTGGGTGAAAGATTCCATAATTAAGTAAACTATTGCGATCCGTTGGTTTTTGGACTAATGAGGTCTCAAACATACCCAGTGGACAGTTTTGCCCATATATATAAAAAAGAGACTTTAAATCAGGGGCAAATTGGCCTATCGGGTGATCGGGCATCCCCCGGTGGGCCGGTCGCTCTGGTCACCTGGTCTGCCGAGCGTGGCCACAACAGAGCCGCACTTGGCAGACCACGGGGTATTATCTCCTGGGCTGGCCTGGGCGGAAAATCCCTAGGCCAATCTTTACCCGGAATCCGCCCCTGTATTAAACAGACTCTTTGTATAAGAAAACTACAGACATGAATCACAAGACTTAAGATATACAAAAAAACGAACTGCGAGGAGAGGATAACCTTGCTGGTGCTGAAAAGAATCAGTAAGTACTGCTTGGGGAAATTTTTTAAACTTAAAAGTATTGGGAAGAAGTAAAACTATTGGGGTATATTATTTAGTGTGGAGGTAGAGTGTCCAGCAAGCTAGGTGGAGAGAACGTTGCCCAAATCTCCTCTTGGAGTGAGTTTCCTCACTCCGGCCAGCAAATCTTCACTAGAGACCACTGTTCTTTCCGTAGGTCTCATGTGGAATGCGAAAGTGGCCCCCAACCCCCGACGCTCATACCTAATCCCCACCCCGAGTTAGTAGGTGGCCCTCCCATAGGGATTAAAATACCTGTCTAGGGCATAGGCACTATAGTAAGGTGCTCGCGCTCTCTCTCTCTCTCTCTCTCTCTCTCTCTCTCTCTCTCTCTCTCTCTCTCTCTCTCTCTCTCTCTCTCTCTCTCTCTCTCTCTCTCCCCCGATAGCAGCCGCACTAACACTGCGGCTGTTTCGCCACACATGATAAACTGGTTCCCGCTTTACATATACTCCGCCCCCTGAATACCAAATTACTAATTTGCATTCGCAAATCGCGTTAACGGCTGTTAACGCGATTTGCGAATTTATCGCACGCGGTAAACTGCTTGGAAAATGAGGCCCAATGTCAGAGGCCATTCTGGCCCCCATCGCTATATCGCACACCTGCCTATTGTCTCCGGAATAGGCTCAGTTCTTGAGCCTTTATTGAAATTTATAGACAAATTCCTTCAACCATTTGCTCTACAGATTCAGTCATATGTTCAGGATCCCTCTCACTTCATCTAATTGTTACAGGATGTTAAAATATTAAGACCGGATGTTTAGCTTGTTATGATAGATATTGTGTCGTTGTATCTCAATATACCACAACATGAAACAGTAGTTATTGAGCAGTTCTGGATCAGCGTACACAACTGATGCAAGCTCCTATGAGTTTTTTTGGTTCAAATAGCAGGGCTGGCACTCAAAGAGAACTACTTTGGGTTGAATGGACAATTTTATAAACAGGTACAAGGCATGGCAATAGGGGCCACTGTGGCCCCTGACATCACGTTTTATATGTGTCTCAGTTCGAATAGTGCTATGTTTATTCTTCGAGGTTTTGGCTATGATTCCATTTTGGCTGAGATTCATAGATGATATTTTTTGTATTCTCCATAAGTCAATGATTTTTAACAGGATTGGCCTTGTTAGTTAGGCTTGCTCTTCCTGAAAAATGGTGAAGTGTTGGCATTTTCAATAAAATCTTTTACTGTATATTTGGTAAGCTATGGGGTAGATTTTTAAAGATGCACGTGTGTGTGTGGGGGGGGGGGGGGGCCTAGTTACCTATTAAACAAAAAACAAAGCAAAAACAGCTTACTTGTGGCGCAGTAATGTTGTACCGCTGTATCATGTTATTGATATCTTTGATTAGGTAAAATGCTTTGATTAGGTAAAATGTAAGAGGACTGCATTGCCATTACTTACTGATACCTCTTAATGATTTGTATGTACGACTGCTTACTGTGCTACTATCTTGTTACATTTACTTGCAAAGTGAATAAAAAAGATTGAACAAAAAAAAAAAAAAGATGCATGTGTGCGACCATGTGTGCACGCTTCCCGGCATGCACACATGGACGTGCCAATATCCACACACGCATGTGCGGGTGGTGCAAGCAAGGGGGGGAGACCTCTGCAATTTTTGCACGGCGACGTATCCCGCCCTTCCCCAGTTCCCTACCTCCCTACCTAACCTCCCTTCTCCTTCCCCTCTCCTCCTCACCCCCTAAATCCTACCTTTTTTCTTTTTTCTTCTTGTTCTGCGCAAGGCTCTGGGACAGCGAACAATGGTGGTGTCCCGGCCTGCCCCGCCTCTCCCCGCCTGCCCCTTGCAGGAAGGCTGGCACTTGTGCGCGTACTGGCCTTTACACACATGGCCGGGCCTTGTGGAAAATTGGCTCGGCGCACGCAAGGCCCGGCCACGCGTGTAAAGGCCAGATTTTACGCGCGCAGCCAATTTAAAATCTACCCGTAAGTTTTTTCAAGTTTTACAAATTATATTTTGTATATTTTATTATTTGAGTGTTTTGGTATGTTTTGTTTTTTTTTTTTTTTTAGAGATGATACAGGAGGGATTTGTTAAAGTGGGGAAGAAGTACAATGGTTTTGAAGAAACACTTTGCCCTTTGGTTGGGGTTTTAATTTTGAAGTCCATGAAGAATCTGGTGGGCTCTCATCAATGAATAAATGTGTAAAATCTTCTTTACTGATAATAGTAGCAGTGAACTCCCTGAAGTAGCTGATAGCGAAACATATAGGACTACACTGGTCATTACTTTTCTTATGATGAATAATTAGGGCCTTCACCTTCTTATTTTTATGATTGGTGATATATAAGCAACTTCATGGGACTTTTAAAATGTATGTTTTATGTTTTGTGTATCTATGTTTTCTAGTTGTGTTTTTTGTGGGCCCTTTTTGTATTGTCTTTTGCTTGTATTAATATAGTATGTTCTGATATATTTTGATAAGTTTTTTGATTTTGGATAGTGGTGATGGTTTGTTGATATGTATTAAATTTAGAAATGTGTATGACTTTTATTAAAAGTTTCTTTAGTATTATTTTACATCTTTTTTGGATGTATATTATTAGATGTTCTTGTTTTGCCCTATTTTTGGTTAGTTAACTCTACTGATAACAAAACTCTTAATCCATTAATTCCTGTTTTTATTTTGTGAAGAGATGCTGACTTACCAATGGAGTCCATAACAAAAAAAAAAAAAGAAAGAAGAAATATGTAGCAGCCAAGACCCAGACAAATACTTTATCAATCACATTTAAGCTAACATTATAAACAGGTGCATAAAAGAACTTAAATTGTCTCCATAGTTTAATGCCTATCATATCACAATTATAACACAAAACCTTAGTATATTGCATTACCTATTTAATACCAAAATAATATTCTTGTATCATCTTATTTACATGTACCTTATACAACAACAGCACTATCTAAAACACAATACCACCAGTATAACTAATGTGCATTCATTTCTTTCTGAATCTGAAAATGCCATTCAACCACACATTTAAACAGAAGAGATGCTCAAAGGTCAAATTTCAGCCTCAAGTGGTGCAAGCCAATTTTCAAAGGCAAACCCCCTATGGAGTTTCTCTTTAAAAAGCTGTCACCAGCCATTGGCATGGGGTTTGTTTTTTTTTTACACCCCCACCCCAAGCAGTTTCAAAATGTAATCCCCTCGTGGTCCCACCTTACCCTCACCCCTGGGTTATGCGTGCTTCTTTTTCGGGCAGAGAGGCAAACCCCTTTGAAAACTTCCCCCATAATATATGGCATAAGCAGCTAGTCAGCTAGCCAAGTTTCCAAAAATTACAACAAAATAAACTAAGAGCTCCCCACTTACAGTGACGTCCATATTCAGTCACTGTCCGGCTAGCAAAGTTAGCCAGAGAAATGTATCCGGCTAACTTTGGAGGCACACTCAATAGTGCAGCTGTACTATTGGATATAGCCAGCTATCTTAATGTTAGCCGGCTAACTTTGGAGGCATACTCAATAGTGCAGCTGTACTATTGGATATAGCCAGCTATCTTAATGTTAGCCGGCTAACTTTGGAGGCATACTCAATAGTGCAGCTGTACTATTGGATATAGCGGGCTATCTTAATGTTAGCCGGCTAACTTTGGAGGCACACTCAATAGTGCAGCTGTACTATTGGATATAGCTAGCTATCTTAATGTTAGCCGGCTAACTTTGGAGGCACACTCAATAGTGCAGCTGTACTATTGGATATAGCGGGCTATCTTAATGTTAGCCGGCTAACTTTGGAGGCATACTCAATAGTGCAGCTGTACTATTGGATATAGCGGGCTATCTTAATGTTAGCCGGCTAACTTTGGAGGCATACTCAATAGTGCAGCTGTACTATTGGATATAGCGGGCTATCTTAATGTTAGCCGGCTAACTTTGGAGGCACACTCAATAGTGCAGCTGTACTATTGGATATAGCGGGCTATCTTAATGTTAGCCGGCTAACTTTGGAGGCACACTCAGTAGTGCAGCTGTACTATTGGATATAGCTGGCTATCTTAATGTTAGCCGGCTAACTTTGGAGGCATACTCAATAGTGCAGCTGTACTATTGGATATAGCGGGCTATCTTAATGTTAGCCGGCTAACTTTGGAGGCATACTCAATAGTGCAGCTGTACTATTGGATATAGCGGGCTATCTTAATGTTAGCCGGCTAACTTTGGAGGCATACTCAATAGTGCAGCTGTACTATTGGATATAGCTAGCTATCTTAATGTTAGCTGGCTAACTTCATCCAACTAACTTTAGTACAGGTCTTTGGCCCAACCAGACTTGGCCAGATAATTTATCCAGCTAACTCAACTCCTTCCAGTTACACACCTGGAATGCCCCTAACTTATAAATTCTAGTTGGCTGATTTAGCTGATTAGTGCCCAAATCTTCATTAAGCTGGATAACTTCTGAGTTATCTGGTTAAATGCTTTTGAATATGGACTTCAAACTGTCACAGCAAGGTGCTAAGTGTAAATGGACTGGATTTTATACTGGCTCTAGTCCTAAAAAGAGAATGGTTTTCAAAATTACATTTAGCAAAAGAAACGAAGAAAACAATACACTAATTTAATAAACTGATAATTTCCTCTCTTTTGAACCCTGTGCCCACCCAACAATATGTAAGCTATTTGTAAGTAGCACTAATGCCCACTTCTCAACAGGAGTTTAAAAAATCATCCACTTACTGCTTTAAGTCTTCGTGCATGGTATTCATCTGCTGTCACGTACTTTCCTGGTTCTATTAATTTGTCAGTAAGATTTGACACATAGCACCCAATCTTAGTCATCTGTGTAGATGTTGTATTTGCACATTGTTGCTTTCTGTTTTTTTCTATAACAGTCTGTTTGAAACAGTAGATTAAATAATGATTACTTATCAATTACACCAAATTTTTGAGACATTCAAAGAAATGAGAAAAACTCATGCACAGGAATCATCTCTATCACCCCCATCAACCGCCCTCTCACCCCCATCTCCCCACAAGTCACCTAGAAGAGCTTTTTGCAGTATGAGATAAAATGCAGCAGGCCAAATATTTCAAAATATTCAGTCACTGACCTTGCTTAGGAAATGTGGCAGTTAATAGAGAAGCACATGAAAGGGATGATGGGGGAAGAGAAACAGTCACCTGAAAATCATTAGTTTTGAAAAGAATATACAAAATCAATGCTTTTTCATTGGATTCTGGGAAATCAACATTAGCTTCATTGAGTCTTGGAGCTTGTGATTGCTGCGCTTCCCGACCGAGCTGGTGCCGCAACCAGGCCTTGCTCACCTGGCGCACCCATCGACAAGCTCCTCTCTCAATCCCAGCGCTGCTCACCCGCAGCGTCCATGAGCATCCCCAGGCCCACTGGGGCCTTCAACCTCGCAGCGCTCCTCGCGCCGGGGCTCGGCATCCTCCCTGCCCCCTAGCGCGCTCGGAGTTTTGACTTTAAAGGTCCAAGCGCAGGAAACTCACGAGTGGCGCCCGATTCTGACATCACCTGAGCCCTCAATAAATAGCAGGGCTCAGTCACTAGCTAAATGCCTTGGCAACCGGGTCATACACTCCAGTGTCTCTAGTTTGCCTGTTCCAGTGTCTCCTGTTCCAGCATCTCCTGTGTCTCCTGTTCCTTCGTCTCTCCATTCCTGGTAGTACCCATCGGACTGTTCTCACAGTACTGACCTTTGCTTGCTCTTGACCTCGTCTGATCACCGCCTGGAATTGACCTCTGCCTGTCCACTGACCACCCCTGACCGCTGCCTGGAACCAACCACTGCCTGTCTTCTGACCACATCTGACCGCTGCCTGGAACTTGACCTCTGCCTGACCTGACTACTCCCGGACTGACTACAGGTACTGACCCCTGCTTTGGCTGACCATTCTAGACTGCAACTCTGGCCTTGATCCTCGCTATCCACTCGGACACTCTCTTCTGGCCTCCTGTGACCTCTGGACATTCTTGCTTGGGCATCGACCGTGCACCCTTGTTCATGGTGGGCACTCCCCTGTGCTTCCTCTCTAGGAGACCCTGCGAGACCCACCTAAGACCAGGCGGCCCGGGTAACCAAGGGCTCAACCTGAGGGAACCCCGGGTTGCTATTGGTGAAGTTCCAGCTAGCCTCTGTCTCCGCCTCCTGGTGGCAGGCGCTCTCTGGGTCTGACCAGAGGGCCGTACCAATCCTGCACCAGGCCAAGGGTCCACCTCCAGCGCAACAGTGATGTCATGAACCTTATGCTATTTAAATTCAAAATGGCCAACACACTTCTCTTATTGTAAAAAGCACCTAGAGCTTGTAGCCAGATGATTAAATGCTATTGAACAGCTAATATTTGCTTTAACAATATTTTTGCTCTATTATCTGGATATGTTTTTCTTTATTTTAGAGTTTTACTAATATTTGATTCTATTATATATTCTATTATATTCTGTATCAATCCATGGTGTAACTGCACTTTGAGTGTTGTGTGTTCTGATTACCCCATCTCAAAAAAGACATGGTGGAATGAGAAGGTGCAAAGGAGGGTGACAAAAATGATACAGAGGATGGAACAGTTTTCCTATGATAAGAAGCTGTACAGGTTAGAGCTCTTCAGCTTGGAGAAGAGATGGCTAAGAAGGAACTTGATAGAAGTTTATAAAATCATGAATGGGGTGGAATGGGTAAATAAAGGACAGTTATTTATTTTATTTATTTAAAATACTTATAGCCTACTTATAACATGTCAGTAGTGCTAAGCGGATAACAATATAACATTAACATTATTTACCCTTTCAAATAATAGTAAAACAAGGTGAAACAGCACAAAATTGACAATCAGCAGATTAAAACAAATCATAGAAAGTACTTTTTCGTTCAATGTAAAATGAATAATATTTGAATAATTTTTTAAATTTATATTCCACCTTTCATGATACTTCAAAGTGGATTCGTTCAGGTATGTAGGTAATTCCCTATCCTAAGAAGGCTTACACTCTGAGGGGTGAATTTTAAAAACATTATCAGGTGAACTTTCAAAGAGGGTCTTGGGGCATTCCTGGACGGGGCCAACACTTACGCGCATAATTTGCTATTTTAACATTTATGCGTGTATATTTGCCAACCTACGCGTGCATTTTTACACTTGCTAATTATCTGGTGTAAATGATCTTATACGTGTTTACTGTGTAGTACTAATTGGGTGGGAGGTCTGGGAGGAGTTCAGGCTAAAGAACTAGAAAGATTTTGATCAACCTGGAGAAGGACTAGTTAATTTCATTTACGTGTAAATGTTTGAACATTATTTATTTATTTATTTGTTTGTTTTGATTTATATTCTGCTTTTCACACTTTTTTCAGCGCTTGACTTATGTGCATAAATCGGGACTTACACAAGTCCTACTTTACTTACTCATGTAAAATATATGAGCATATATTTTAAAATGAGTAGAAGTACAAGCATTCAATGTATTAATATACGTAGTTTCAAAGTATTGCATGTATTCGAGCATAAATCTACATAACGCGCATATGTTGTAGGGTAGAGCTACACATATTTCAGAAAATGCACATATATCAAACTCATGAGTTGTAAAATACTTGTGTAAATCTGCCCGTGACCACATATATGCATATGCAGTGGGATAGAGATACACAAATATTATAAAACTTTCATATATGATGCATGTGAGTTATAAAATACTTGTGTACATCTGCTCACGGCCATATATGTGCATATATGCTGCTGCACACATTTGTTTCAAAGTTATCCTTTCTGTTTATACCTGAGGCAATGGAGGGTGGAATGACTTGCCCAAAGTCACAAGGAATGTCAGTGTGATTTGAACCCTGGCTTCCCTGGTTTGCAGCCTGCTGCTCTAACCACTAGGTTACTCCTCTGCTTGACAAAACAAGCTGTGGAATTTGTTGCCAGAGGTTATGATCAAGATGACTGGAAAAGCAGGGTTTAAAAGAGGTTTGGACAAATTCCTTGAGGAAACATTATTAGCTAGGTAAACTAAAGAAAATTATTGCTTTCCTTAGGTATGAGTAACAAGAAACAGA
This sequence comes from Rhinatrema bivittatum, assembly GCF_901001135.1. Taxonomy (NCBI): domain Eukaryota; kingdom Metazoa; phylum Chordata; class Amphibia; order Gymnophiona; family Rhinatrematidae; genus Rhinatrema; species Rhinatrema bivittatum. The sequence goes on along the minus strand of NC_042623.1, from coordinate 46,300,246 downwards.
TCTATTTTGGGGGGGGGGGGGGGGGGAGGTAACTAGTGTCTACCAGGTTCTTGCGACCCAGACTGGCCACTGTTGAAGTCAAAATTCTGGGCTTGATGAGCTTTGGTCTTACTCAGCATGGCATTTCTTATGATCTTAAGTGCTATTAGGTAGTGCAATATGGGCTACAACTTACTATTCTATGGTAAATATTTCATATTCTATGCTACTGAGTAAAAATATATCAAATTTTCTTTCAGAGATCATTAAGATTTATTTTTGTTTGTGGGGAGTTTTAAACTCAGCTTCACCACATTTGAAATTACATTTCATATGAAGAAATCTTAAATTCAGTATTTGTTTAGAATAGCATTTAAATGTCAGAGGACAGGGCATACTTTTCCTGGCCATTACACTGCACTTTTGGTATATTGTAAAAAAAATAAAAGGATAGGAAAAGCATTGCCGTGAATACCTGAATGTTTTCCCCAATAAAATCATTGATTCAAAAATCAATGCCTTGGGCCAGCCAGTGATCAGTGATATAGCTACACTCTGCCATACCAAGGACTTACATTCAATTCCCGACTCAGGTCTTCTACTTCTTGGGCCTTCTGGTACTTAGGATGCCACGGAGGCAGCTCTCACAGCCCCTGTTTGGATCAGGGGGTAGTCATAGTCATCATGACAACTATGGATTTTGAGACCATGATTGCAGGGTTCCCGAAAGAGCTCCTGGCCAAGAATAGTTATTGCAATGACTGGACTAAATGAGATGGAAAGGGCTATAAAATAGGGGGGAAATCCCTGGATAGCTGCAAATAAAAGCTCATGGAAGCCCAAAGGAGCTGGATGAAACTGCCAGGTCCCATTCTTTATTCAATTTTACTTTATTCTTAAGATTTCTGTTTTCATGTTACTCATAATTAGTTACAATAACATGGGTCTGAAAACACAAAAAAGCCTCACTCACCAGCTGAGAAAAAGTATGGTCTTGAGATCAATATAATGAACCAGAAGCCAAGAAGCTGCTGAGGGAGTTCCAACTTGTGATTTCAGATTGTAATCTATCACTGAAAATGGACCTCTCTATTTCCTTGGGCTATAAAAACCTCAACATGATCTCTGTCCTTTTTGGAAAATGTCACATAGATCAAACACCAAATCTGGTCACCAGACTTTCCAATTCAGCAGTGGCTATGTGTAGTTTCTTGAAACATGCTGGAAATAGCTGGGATAAAAAGCACTAACTAAATACAAATTACTATCATTAGCAGTTTTACAGCTTTATTTATGTGTATTCAAAGCTATAATGTAATTAATCAACAGGGCGGAATGCCAGTAGACTCTTAGTCAGAAAAGGACCTGGAAGGTGGAAGACTATCTGAGGCTATGCCAAAAACGCTTTTGCTTTCATGATCTTACGTGATTAATAAAAACCTAATACTGCTACTGTTATTTCAATGGGATCAAGTTTTCTGGATTACATTATGGGGTAGATTTTCAAAAAGCGCGAATAGGCCTACTTTTGCTTGCGCATCAGACTCAAGCAAAAGTACGCCTGATTTTAGTAGATACGCGCGGAGTCGCGCGTATCCACTAAAATCCTGGATCGGCGCGCGCAAGGCTATTGATTTTGTATAGCCGGCGCGCGCCGAGCTGCGCTGCCTACCCCCGTTCCCTCCAAGGCCGCTCCGAAATCGGAGCGGCCTCGGAGGGAACTTTCCTTTGCCCTCCCCTCACCTTCCCCTCCCTTCCCCTACCTAACCCACCCGCCCGGCCCTGTCTAAACCCCCCCCTTACCTTTGTCGGGATTTACGCCTCCCAGAGGGAGGCGTAAATCCCCGCGCGCCACCGGGCCTCCTGCGCGCCGGGCCGCGACCTGGGGGCGGGTACGGAGGGCGCGGCCACGCCCCGTACCCGCCCCCAAAACGCTGCCGACACGCCCCCGAAAAGCCGCGATGACCGGGCCCGCCCCCGACACGCCCCCGACACGCCCCCCTCGGAGAACCCCGGGACTTACGCGAGTCCCGGGGCTCTGCGCGCGCCGGGAGGCCTATGTAAAATAGGCTTCCCGGCGCGCAGGGCCCTGCTCGCGTAAATCCGCCCGGTTTTGGGCGGATTTACGCGAGCAGGGCTCTGAAAATCCGCCCCTATGTAAAGATAAATAATCTGACTTTTCCATGCAATGTCATTGCATTCTATAACTAGCTAATAAAATGTGTTTCAGTTCCTGGTAATGATCTTTAGTGATTAATTTCCATAGTCAATCTTCCTTCTAAAGACTGAGAGGTTGATATTCAGTAGGCCAGTGAGCTGGAAAGCTACCTGAGTATTCAGTGTAATAAATCTGAATAAGTGTTCAATTCATACATCTGACTAACTTTAAGTCAGGCAATTTTCCAACCAGACTTACCAGATAACTTCAGCCGGGTAGCTGCGAATATCAGGATTCACCAGCTAAAACTTAACCACACCCCTGGAACACCCCCTGCACCATCTCTTTTATCCAGCTAAACTTTGTGCAGGTAATCAGTTACCTAGGAAAAATTTAGCCAGATGGTGGGGGGAAATATTCAAACCTCGAGTTTTGTCTGGGTAACTCAGAAAGTTATATGGACAAACCCTCTGAATATAAAATTCTATCTTAATCTGGTAATTTGCTCCTTTTTATTAGAGCTTTTCAACACTTATGTGCTGGTTCAGTTCATCTGGAAGTAGGATAACTTTCATTAAATTGAACCAATCAGGTTCAAACTTTAAATGAAGGTCGACCATGGTCCTGGAATTGACCCTATCAAAATTCACCAGAACCTGATCTGTGACTATTGCAAAATACGCAAAGCTTAATCAAAAGCACATTGACTCCTTTCATTCCCTGTCTGGTGTTAAAAACAAAAGTGAGAAGTTGGAAAACACTACAAAATCCATGCAGATGCATAATTTTGACTTCCTTCTTAATGCATACACACTTAAATTGGCCAAATAAACATTCCATTTGAGTACCTGTGCATCCCTAGAAAACACTTCAATTCCTTTATCTGGACGTCTTTTTGGCTTGGTTTGTGTCCCTGCATTATGGAATTCTACACCTGTTACTTTATGCCTATATCCACCCAGATACGGTTTAGAATAGGTCAGTCTTTCAATCTCAACTACCACATCTTGATATTTGCCAGCACCTATATAAACAGAACAGAAAAACCCAATAAATTAATAGGAATATTTACAAGGTACAGCATGTCTTATAAATTAGAAGATTTTCAAGAAAAATCATCTACCTGTTTGAACTTTGACCATTATGACATCAGGCATGTTGTAATCTTGCTGTGGCTTAATTGCTTTAAGTGGATATTGTTCTGGATCTAAAGATAACATCTCAATTTGGATAGTTCCTTGAGGCCTAACCCCAAGGTCCATTAGGGTCTCCATATTATTAACTTCCCTGCCTAAACAGAAAGTTAAATAAGTCAATGTCTTTTATCTAAAACAAAGTGATTTCTATGAATTATTTGATCTTCCTTAGGGTGAACTACCTGCCTTGAAACCTGTCATAAAAATGATTATATTGGAGATACTTTTGTAACAGCTTGCTTAAGAAAGTTGGCAAATAAGCATATAAGTTACACCAATTTTCAAAGAAACTTTGAAAAACACATCCCACGAAATCCACCTGCACAGAATTACACCTGCTAATTTGAGTGCAGAAAATTTTGGGGAAAATCCAAATCCCTCACAATCTCCATCCCTGGGACCATCCCTTTTTAGTCCAGGATGTACATGTGTCAGTTTACCCACATATTGGGCAGGCAATTTTATAACAAGCTGTTTCTGTTGGTAAGGCGTGGCTTTACCAACCGAAATGCCTTTAAAAATTACCCTCATTAAGGGTCTGATTTTAAAAAGCATTTACATCAGTAAGACTGGATTTTACTCATGTAAATGCACTTTACTCAATGTAGGTGAAGACAATTTCCAGGTAAACAGAGTTTAAGGAAGTGATTTCAGCAGCAGATAAGGAACACAATGGGCAAGCAAAAACAGAAATATAAATAAATGTTTCTGCATCTTTGTTCCTGATCAGTGGCAGTATTACTCTTAGGGCCAGATTTTAAAAGGGTTACGCGCGCCAGGCCTATTTTAAAAAGGGGCGGGGAGGGGCCAGAGGCCTCTGACAGAGCGGAGATTGCCGCTCTGTTGGAGGATCGCGTCCTGCGCACAACTTACACCTGCCTAGAGACAGGCACAAAAGGTAAAATAAACATTTGGGGGCGGTGGAGTAGGGCTGGGGGGGGAAAGGTTAGGAGAAGGGGTGGGAAAGGTCAGGTTAGGGGGAAGGGAAGTTCCCTTCCAGGCTGTGTGGCTCGGCACGCACAAGGTGCACAATTGGGCACCCCCTTGCGCGTGCTGACCCCTGATTTTATAACTTGCGTGCACCTGCGCGCGCAAGTTATAAAATCGGGTGTACATGTGTGCGCATGCACATATAGGCCGCACGCGCTCCGTTTAAAATCTAACCCTTAGGCTAGTACAGTGCACATACAGCAGTCATCCTGACATCAAGTCTTTTAAGATGAATTTAGAGCAGCTAGAATGATGTTCCAAAGCCAAGGCAGTCAATAATGGAGAGAAATGTTCAAATTATTACTGCTTAAAAATCCTATGCAAAGATTTGTAGTCATTTAAATATCTCCAAATGACCTGCTAATGATCTTCATCAGTTTTATCAGTACTGCTGCTGATTCTGCAACAGTAAATTCTGCTGTCTCTCTCAAGGTTTAGAACATCTATATGTAAGGGACCAGCTTCACTGCACCAGGCTTGGCTCCTGAAAAACTCCACAAATGTACAGAATAAAGGCAAAAAAAGGCGAAGAGATGGCTGAGGGGGATATGAAAGAGGTCTTTAAAATCATGAGAGGTCTAGAATGGGTAAATGTGAATCGGTTATTTACTCTTTCGGATAATAGAAGGACTAGGGGGCACTCCATGAAGTTAGCATGCAGCACAGTTAAAACTAATTGGAGAAAATTCTTTTTCACTCAATGCACAATTAAGCTCTGGAATTTGATGCCAGGGGATGTGGTTAGTGCAGTTAGTGTAGCTGTGTTCAAAAAGGGTTTGGATAAGTTCTTGGAGAAGTCCATTACTTGCTACTAATCAACTTGACTTAGAAAATAGCCACTGCTATTACTAGCAGCAGCAGCGTGGGATATATTTAGTTTTTGGGTACTTGCCAGGTGCTTGTAGCCTGGATTGGCCACTGTTGGAAACAGGATGCTGGGCTTGATGGACCCTTGGTCTGACCTAGTATGGCAATTTCTTATGTTCTTAAGACAGTCTGCTAATTAGTCAGTATGAATTTTTCAGACATGCTCATTACAAATAACCTAAGCGCCTCCTGGAAAACAGATCACACCAGCAATATTTACAAGCCCCGACTGTGAGTGGTCTTAATAATTTCTTCTTGGCATCCATGTTGCCAGTAACTGAACCTATTATTGTGTGCTTGCTCATTTCCATAGGGTATTTATGACCAATTATTATTTCACTATTCCAAGAGTTCACATATATATGAAAATATTATGATTAATATGGATACCCTTGACCTGCATATGTCTGAAAACCACTGCATATTGGCCTGATATTGTTAATGAGGACATTTCAAGGGATGGCAGTGTAGGGGAGAGTGGGATAGGGGTCTTGAGAGACACCCCGGGATCTTGGCACACAGGCAGGCCGATGCAGTATCGGTGTGCAGAAAATGGGCACGCATGATTCAGCACCCACTCTTCTAGCACGCACCAATCAACCTCTCCAGGGTGCCCGATATAATATTTAAATTGGCTGCTGTGGTAAAAAGGAGGCCCTAGGGGAAAATGTGTGCTCCTAGGGCCTTCGTGGCAGCGGGCACCCAGGAGAGGTGGCTGTCAGTGGGTTAGGAAAATGGATGCTCAATTTTACAAGTGCCCGTTTTCCTAACCTGTGCACCGTCACAAATTAGGAAAAGGGACGCTCATTAATCGAGCGTCCCTTTTCCTGACCTGACTGCCAGCACAATTTTGTTTTTTTAATGTTCTCCTTTTTGTTCCTCCGACTTAATATCACCACGATATTAAGTCAGAGGAAGTACAGAAAAGTAGTATTTTTTGCTTTTCTGTACACTTTTTAGGCTGCTCGAAAATTAACGCCTGCTCCGGGTCAGGCATTAATTTTGGAGAGTAAAAATGTGCATATCGGGCGCACATTTTTTTTTTTTTCATCAGGGGAGAATAGCTAATAGCCTCATCAGCATGAATTTACATGTGATGAGCGCTATTAGCTTCATGGGGGATTGGATGTGCGTTTTGGGCACACTAATCCCCTTATAATATAAGGGGTTATGAACACGCATCCAAAACGCACGTCCAACCATGGGTTAACTGAGCGCACTGTAGTGAATCAGCCTGTTGGAGAGGGGATACCTTAGGCCACTTGGGCCCTTTAACTGAAAACCCTAAGAGTATCAGGATGCTCATTAGTGCCCTGATGCTCCCTGGGAAAGTTAGCCACAAACTGAGAGCTGTAGCTAACTTTCCTGAAAATAATGCACCTTGTCATTTTTCAAGCAAGCCATGTTATTTTATTTACATGAAATTACCTAGTAATGAGCTGCTTTGCATGCATTACCCTGTGTTATCGCATGGTATTTAAAATACAGTGTGATATCTCTGAATTAAGGTATTTACCATGTGGTAAATGCCTAGTGCAGCTTGGTAAATATCCTCCTAATTTTGCAATTGAGGCAATGGAAGGTGAAATGACTTTTCAAAGGTCACAAGGAGTGTCAGAAGGATCTAAACCCTGGTTTTCTTGATTCTCAGCCTCCTGCTCTAACCACTGTGCTACAAGTATCATTCTAAAACATTGTGGCCCCTGGGTGCCACAGAGAAGACTGCAGAGTGTATAATGTTGAGAGTTTGTTATTTCCTCCTTAAGGGAAATTGCTAAAGGGATAATGAAAGGGGAAGTTCCAGAAAGTGTGGGTTCATCTAATGATCAAAGGGAGTGTATGGTGATACTTTGACTGACAGACTGGTTTAGCCCTTAAGGGCTGAGTTTAGAGCAGGGGGCGGGGATTTTATCAGTCACCAAGCCAAGAGAAGGAGGCAGCTGCGACCCTCTCCTGAGGTTTCAAGGGAAAAGAGATATCCCACAGGTGTCTTAGAAAGCCTGAGGAAAGAGAAAAGGCAACTGAAGAATTTAATACTGGAATTACAGAGTGAATAAAGGAGGAGGGCCTTCAGGACTAGAAGGAAGTCTGTGCTTGATTGGAGCCTCTGAGCATGGTTGGGGAGCTGCATTCCTTCTACAGAAAAGGGAGTGAGTAGCCTTGCAGCCATCCTAAAAGTTGTGAGTAACCAATTATATTTAAACTGTTGTGGAAGTTATAGAAGCCAGGCCTAGTCTAAGGCTGAAGAAAGATTTGTAGAAAGAATTGTGATTTGACTTTGTTCTGAACTCTCTGAAAAGGATTAAGAGGGAAACTGCTGATTTCTTCTGGAAGTGTGATTTCTACAATGTTTGGTCTCATTGAACAGTTTATTTAAATAAATTATCTTTTGTTGGTGCTAGGGTTGCCAACTTTCAACTGTGAAAATTCCGAACACTTGGGCTCCCCGGAGCATTTCCTATATGTCCTTCCACACAACATCTTTTATTACTTGCCTTATTACTAGAAAACTGTGCACTAAATGATCCCAAATATAAAAATATCAATAACATTCCATTAGAACAGTCAGGAAAACTACAATTACTTAACTGCTATCCCACCATTTTTACCTATTACACCCCTTTCCCTCCTCTGCCATCACAGAACTGGTGCAAGGATATTAGGTGCCCTAGGCAAAGCGCACACACACACACACAAAATTATGCAATTATTATAACAGATTTTACATGGAAAAGGGCATTCAAAGAACAGGCTTCTGAGGTAAAAATATCACTTACAACATGTATATTATATTTATATGCACTGCTGTGGTGCAAGCCAGAAAACCATGCAAAAAAAGACACTTGGAACCTATATGATATCAGGCCTATTGTAAAGTGTGATCAATGTGGGTTTGGCTGCCAGAAAGCCATGAGTAAACTGAAAGGAAAATTGATTCTTACCTGTTAATTTTCGTTCCTGTAGTACCAAGGATCAATCCAGACCGCTGGGTTATGTCTCCCTTCCAGCAGATGGAGTCAGAGAAAAAAGTTGAAGGCACCCTCTGATAACCCAGTGTGCCACCTGCGATCCCTCAGTATAATCAATATCAAAGCAGAAGAAGTAAATTGAACAACCAATGACTAGATCAAGAGAATGCAGATGAACCGATAACCCATGCAAACAACTATATACATGAAAAGAGTACAGATAGAATAATGTATCAAAAGTCTTCATTCTTCATAGTCCCCTAAACAGTGCAGAGAGAAAAAGAAACAATTGAGCGGACTCTCTGGAACACTATACCCCTGGGTGGGCGTCTGGACTGATCTTTGGTACTACAGGAACGAAAATTAGCAGGTAAGAACCAATTTTCCTTTCCCTGTATGTACCAGGATCAGTCCAGACCACTGGGATGTACCCAAACTGCCCTAAATGGAGTGGGACCCGGAGAGTCCCACTCGAAGCACACTGCTGCCAAAAGAATCGACCTCCAGAGCCCGGACGTCTAAATGGTAATGCTTAGCAAATGTGTGCAAGGATTTCCAAGTCGCCGCTCTGCAAATCTCCTGCGGCAAAACACATTGGCTCTCAGCCCACAATGCCACTTGAGATCTAATCGAATGAGCTTTCAGACCATCTGGCACATGCCGGCCATGACATATGTATGCCGAAGCAATGGTGTCCTTCAACCATCGGGCAATGGTCGCCTTGGAAGCCTGACATCCCTTCTTAGGACCGCTCCATAATACAAAAAGATGGTCTGATAGACGAAAAGCATTAGTTACTTCCAAGTATCACAGAAGAACCTGGCGGACATCCAGTGTCCTCAAGTCCTGAGCCTGAGGAGTATTCCAATCCAAATCTGGAAAGGCAGGCAACTCAACCGACTGGTTCACATGAAACGCCGAGACCACCTTAGGCAGAAAAGAGGGTACTGTCCGAAGCGAAACCCCAGAATCCAAGATCTGCAAGAACGGTTCCCTGCAGGAAAACGCTTGAATCTCCGATATACGTCTAGCCGAGCAGATCGCCACGAGGAACACTGCCTTGAGTGTTAAATCTTTCAATGTAGCATACTTGATAGGCTCAAAAGGAGGACCGCAGAGTCCACGGAGAACCAAATTCAAACTCCACGACGGACAGACGGCATGCACCGGCGGATGTAAATGTTTGGCACCTTTCAAAATATGCGCCACATCCGGATGTCCTGCAAGAGACGTACCATCAACCTTAACTCGTAAACAGCCTAATGCCGCTATATGAACGCGGAGCGAGCTGTACGCCAGACCCTTCTTCAAGCCTTCGTGCAAGAACTCAAGAATGTGCACCATAGTGGCCCGACGTGGGGACACTTTCAACCCGTTGCACCATGAATTGAAAAATTTCCATACTCGAACATAAGAGAGGTAGATGTTTTCCATGCGCGAGCAGAGTCAAGATAACCACATCCGGATACCCCTTCTTTCTCAACTGCCTCCTCTCATAAGCCAAGCCGCTAGACAAAAGCCGTTGGAGCCGAACCGACTGACTCCTTCCTGAGCCGCGCGAATGCAGCAAAGACATTCTTTTGCCTGAAACATGCAATTGTGAAGGCCCCTCGCCCCCGGGGATGCAGTGGTGACAGAGATCCTCGCAGGAGAGCCGCGCTGCCGGCTCTCCACAAGCAGAACACCACGATCCCCACGGCATGGCAGAAAAATCAGCTCAGCAACAGAGTAAGTTCCTCTGGAGACCCGGGCAATTAGAGCAGGCTTTTTTTGCAAAAATTGGAGCCGATTAACCAGGGGAATGCACTTCCCTGGGTAGAAAACAGTAAAGATAGCTCCCTTCATAGGAATGAAACGTCTCTGGAATCGTAGGGGGGAGGGACCGGCCCACCGGTAAATCCCCCCTACCCGGGTATTGCTTACACTCTCCGGGTATCGAGGCTTTAGGGCACAATGGAGAAATTACTTACCTGATAATTTCCTTTTCCTTAGTGTAGACAGATGGACCAGGACCAATGGGTATAGTGTGCTCCTGAAAGCAGTTGGAGACGGAGTCAGATTTCAATCTGATGTCAGCATTACATATACCCCTGCAGGAAGCTCTGCTCTTCAGTATTCTCCTCAAAAAGCAATTGTGGATATATGTGTGTTTGAATAACTTGATTAACTTGGTTAACTTGATTAACTTGAACTGGTTGATGTGAATTTTAGCTGGAGACCACCAGTGCACTCAACCGAGAAACGCCGACACCTGGTAACTATGGGTGTCCTAACTAGAGGTAAAGCATGGCTTACCCGTGCTTGTCTTGCTCTCGGGGATTGTCAACCGAGGTTTCCGTATTCTGAGGCAGCCGTAGGCGGGATACTGAGTCCATCTGTCTACACTAAGGAAAAGGAAATTATCAGGTAAGTATTTTCTCCATTTCCTAGCGTGTAGCAGATGAACTCAGGACCAATGGGATGTACAAAGGCTACTCCTGAACTGGGCGGGAGGCGGCCTGTGGCCCACTTAGTACTGCCCTTGCAAATGCTGTATCCTCCCGGGCCTGAACATCCAGGCGGTAGAACCTCGAGAAGGTATGAATGGAGGACCATGTCGCCGCCCGACAGATCTCGGCAGGTGACAGCATCTTGGTTTCTGCCCAGGACACTGCCTGGGCTCTGGTGGAATGGGCCTTGACTTGTAAAGGTGGAGGCTTGCCTGCCTCTACGTAGGCCGCCTTGATTACTTCTTTGATTGAGCGGGCTATGGTTGCCCACGAGGCCGCTTCCCCTTGTTTCTTCCCGCTGTGAAGGACGAATAGGTGGTCCATATTTCGTACAGATTCCAATCTTTCCAGGTATCGGACTAGGAGTCTGCCGACATTAAGATGGCGAAGGAGGCGTGAGTCTTCCAAGTCCTTATGCTCGTCTGGGGATGGCAGCGAGATGGTTTGGTTTAGGTGGAAATGAGAAACCACCTTTGGAAGGAAGGAGGGGACAGTGCACAGCTGTATGGATCCCGGTGTGACTCTGAGGAACGGTTCCCGACAGGATAGTGCTTGAAGTTCGGAGATGCGACGGGCTGAACATATTGCCACTAGGAATGCAGTCTTCAAGGTCAGGAGCCGTAGGGACCGCGTAAAGGTCTAAAGGAAGCTCCCGCTAGGAAGTCGAGTACTAGATTGAGATTCCATAGGGGTAACGGCCACTTTAGAGGTGGTCGGATTTGCTTGACCCCTCTCAGGAAACAGGAGACGTCTGGATGGGAAGATAGACTGATGCCCTCCACTTTGGCTCTGAAGCAGGCCAGCGCGGCAGTTGAACCTTGATGGAGTTGAGAGAACATAAGAACATGCCATACTGGGTCAGACCAAGGGTCCATCAAGCCCAGCATCCTGTCTCCAACAGTGGCCAATCCAGGCCATAAGAACCTGGCAAGTACCCAAAAACTAAGTCTATTCCATGTTACTGTTGCTAATGGCAGTGGCTATTCTCTAAGTGAACTTAATAGCAGGTTATGGACTTCTCCTCCAAGAACTTATCCAATCCTTTTTTAAACACAGCTATACTAACTTCACTAACCACATCCTCTGGCAACAAATTCCAGAGTTTAATTGTGCGTTGAGTAAAGAAGAACTTCCTCCGATTAGTTTTAAATGTACCATATGCTAACTTCATGGAGTGCCCCCTAGTCTTTCTATTATCCGAAAGAGTAAAATAGCCGATTCACATCTACCCGTTCTAGACCTCTTATGATTTTAAACACCTCTATCATATCCCCCCCTCAGCCGTCTCTTCTCCAAGCTGAAAAGTCCTAACCTCTTTAGCCTTTCCTTATAGGGGAGCTGTTCCATTCCCTTTATCATTTTGGTCGCCCTTCTCTGTACCTTCTCCATCGTAATTATATCTTTTTTGAGATGCAGCGACCAGAATTGTACACAATATTCAAGGTGCGGTCTCACCATGGAGCGATACAGAGGGATTATGACATTTTCCGTTTTATTCACCATTCCCTTTCTAATAATTCCCAACATTCTGTTTGCTTTTTTGACTGCCGCAGCACACTGAACCGATGATTTCAATGTGTTATCCACTATGACGCCTAAATCTCTTTCTTGGGTTGTAGTACCTAATATGGAACCCAACATTGTATAACTATAGCATGGGTTATTTTTCCCTATATGCATCACCTTGCACTTATCCACATTAAATTTCATCTGCCATTTGAATGCCCAATTTTCCAGTCTCACAAGGTCTTCCTGCAAATTATCACAATCTGCTTGTGATTTAGCTACTCTGAACAATTTTGTGTCATCTGCAAATTTGATTATCTCACTCGTCGTATTTCTTTCCAGATCATTTATAAATATATTGAAAAGTAAGGATCCCAATACAGATCCCTGAGGCAACCCCTTCTTCAAGCCGTCCTGCAGAAATTCCAGAATCATGGGAATTTTGACTGTCCGTGGAAGGATGTCGCGGTCTTCACACCAGGCTTCGAATATTCTCCATATTCGTATATAAGATGTGGAAAACTTGCATGCTCGGAGCAAGGTGTCAATTACTGCCCTCGAGTATCCACTCTTCTTCAGGTGAATCCTCTCAATGGCCAGACAGTAAGAGAGGATCTATTTCCATGGACACCTGTTGGCTTCTGGTTCCTCCCTGTCAATTGATGTAGGCTACTGTTGTGGCATTGTCCGACATGACTCTGAGAGATTCGCCCCGGAGTCTGTGGCTGAAGCATAGGCAGGCTAGTCTGACTGCCCAGGCTTCCAGACGGTTGATGTTCCATCCCGACTCTTCCTTGTCCCATTGTCCCTGGGCTGTCAGTTCCTGACAGTGGGCTCCCAACCTTCATAGGCTCACATCAGTGGTGAGCAAGACCCAGGACGGTGGGGATAGCTTTACTCCCTTGCTCAGATGGTTTTCTTGTAGCCACCATAGGAGCTGGGTCAGTACCTCCGTCGGTAACTGGAGGCAGACGGTGTAGTCCTGGGACATCGGGTTCCATTGTGATAGTAGGGAACGTTGTAGTGGTCGCATGTGGGCCCTTACCCATGGTACAACTTCTAGGGTTGATGTCATAAGTCTGAGGACTTGGAGGTAGTCCCATACTGTGGGGCGAGCACCGTTCAACAGTTTTCTCAACTGGTCCATCAATTTCCTTCTCCTTGTAGGGGGAAGAATGACCTTGTCCTGTTGGGTGTCGAACCGGACTCCCAGGTATTCCAGAGATTGGGAGGGCTGCAGACAGCTCTTGGTTGTGTTGATGACCTATCCGAGGTTCTCCAGGAGATTCTTGACTCTTTTGGTCATCTGATGACTTTCCTCTGGAGATTTTGCACTGATCAGCCAATCGTCCAGATATGGGTGGACGAGGATTCCTTCTTTCCTCAATGTCGCTGCCACTATGACCATGATTTTGGTGAACGTACGAGGGGCTGTAGCTAGCCCAAAGCGTAGCACTTGGAACTGGTAGTGATGGTCCAGGATTGTGAAGCGTAGGAAGCGCTGATGATCGTGATGGACCAGCATATGCAGATAGGCCTCTGAAGGTCCAGGGAGGTCAGAAATTCTCCCGGCTGTACCGCCTTTATGGCCAAGCGTAGTGTACCACACTTCCGCAGGTAGCGGTTGACCGACTTGAGCTTCAGTGTGCACCAGTATGTTCCCTCTTTCTTTGGAATGATAAAATAGATGGAATAGTGCCCAGTATTTCGTTGGTGCGCAGGCACCGGTGTTATAGCCTTTAAGGTGAGCAATTTGGTTAGTGTGGTTTCCACTGCCATCCTCTTGGAGGGAGAATGGCAGGGAGATTTCACAAATTTGTCTGGAGGGATGCTGTGGAAGTCCAGAAAGTATCCCTCTCGAATGATGGTTAGGACCCACTTGTCTGACGTTATCTTGACCCATCTTTGGTAGAATCGGGCAAGCCTGCCCCCTATGGCTTCTTCCTGTGGATGGGTCTGTTGATTCTCATTGTGGGCTGCGGCTGGGGCCTGGGCCTGAGCCGGCTCCCCTCTTGTTGTATTTGTTCTGAAAGGACTGGCCCCTGCCTGTGGGGTGAGGTGCTTGGTATGTATTCTTGTACAGTCTGAAACGCTGTGATCCTCTGCCCCTGGATGTTCGGGGAGAGGGGCTTTGGCTTCTCTTGATCTTGTCCTCCGGTAACTGAGGTACTGGGGATTCGCCCCATTGTTGGCTAACTTCTCCAGTTCGCTTCTGAGCAGGAGGGTTCCTTTAAACGGCATTCTCGTGAGTTTCATCTTAGAAGTCGCATCAGATGACCAGCTTCGGAGCCAGAGTTGCCTCCTGGCTGCCACAATGGATGAGACACCCGGGCTGTAGTGCGCACCAGGTCGGAGGTCGCATCCATGAGGAAGGATATTGCTGGTTCTAATGTTTCAACGGGTGTGGTTGTGTTCCTGGCCTGTGACAAGCATGCGCATGTCACCACGGCACAGCAGGCAGCGATCTGCAGTGACATAGCTGCTGCCTCAAATGACTGTTTAAGGATGGACTCCTGACGTCTGTCTTGGGCATCCTTGAGTGCCGTTCCTCCTTCGACTGGCATGGTGGTGCGCTTTGTGACTGCGCAGACCATGGCGTCCACTTTGGGAAACACCAGGAGATATTTGGTTGAGGGTTCCAGTGGATATAGGGCTTCCAGGGCCCGTCCTCCCTTGAAACTGGCCTCCAGGCATTCCATTCCAGGTCGATCAGCTGTTGTATGGCTTGCAGCAATGGGAAATGGCGTGAGGCCTGACAGAGCCCGACCAGAAGAGGGTTCGTCTTTGGTTCCGCTGAGGCATTTGTGTCTGGGATGGCCAGCTCCCTCAGGCTCCTGGATACAAGGTCTGGTAGTTTGTCTTTGGAGAAGAAACCCATCATGGTTTGGTATGGTTCCGTTCCTGGAGGGATTTCCCCTTCCTCCAGGTAGTCTTGGTCTTACTCCGAGGTGTCCGTGTCCCCTAAGGTTAGGCTTTTGTCCGGAGGAGGCACGTCTCTGGGAGGCCGAGGAGGACCTGGGAGGTTTGGTCCTCTAGTGGAGGCTGTGACTGTTTCAACGGTGGTACCAATTGCGCCTGGACGAAGGTTTGCAGACCTTTAAAGAATTCCACCCAGGAAAAGGCTCCTGGGTCTATATTGAACCCAGCGGTGTTCCCCGAGGGTCCCGTCTGGAGGGCCGAGCTGGGGATAGAGAGTTCCGGGATACTATCACTCGGATACTATCACTCGGATACTATCACTCGGATTCCTGTAATGGCTGGGGGGGACCTTGCCCTGGTTCTCCCAGAGCCGTCTCGCACTGTAGGCACAGGGCAGTCGCCTCTTCATGCTGCGCAGCTCTTATGTGGCAGGCTGGGCAGAGGGCTTTTGCTTTGGCTTTCTTGGCCGGTGGTGCCATGGTTTGTGTGTGTAGGGGATTTCAAACCTGTTCTGTGCGTTTATATGCGCGCGCCGGGAGGCTTAGATATGCGCTTCGGGTGCGCCAAGGATGTGCGCGCGGGCTGCAAAGATATGCGTGCAGGCCGGTCATCGCATTTACGTAGATGTGAGCGTCGTTGTGCACGCAGGCGAACTTGTGCGCCCAGCACTGTTGAGCGTGGCGCTATGCGCCCGGCACCCTCATGCGCCTCTCTGTGCACACGGCACCTATGTGTGTGCTGCTATGCGCACAACTATGTTCTGGGCCCGGCTTGCCGCTGTGCGCACGGCTCAGTTAGGCGGACAGTACGGCGATCAAGGGGGGAAATGGCGCCGGCGACCACGCGATTAAGATGGCGACCCCCCCCCTAGAGAGTCTCCACGTGGGAGGGCCCTTGAGCCGGATCGGGGTCTAGCCTGGACGGGGCTGCTCAACACGATGGGACAGATGCTGACGGGGATCTGTGCGGCTATCCGAGCCTCGGAGACCTAATAAAGTTTTCTACTTACCTTGTCTCGGCGTTTCCCTGTCTCGTGCCGGGCAGTCTCCGGCTGTGGGGGGAGAGGGAAATACTTTCACCGCCATGCTCGGTCTTGCACCCGCTGCCTCTCAGCCGCTCCCTCCTGGGGGCTAAGTCTACACCGGGAACCGGCTGCCGGACCGAGGCTTACCTCTGAGGGATCACGGAAATCATTTCAGGAATTCTCGACTGGGGGAGGGACCCTTAGGTATCACCGCAGGAGAGCGGGGCTCGTCTTGTAGAGGTAAGATTTTGAATTTTCTTTCTTCTTTGGTTTGGATTTCCTAATGCTGAGCAAGTGTGTGTAGAGTCCCAAACTGCTAAGGAGACAGAGAAATACTGAAGAGCAGAGCTTCCTGCAAGGGTATATATAGTGCTGACATCAGATTGAAATCTGACTCCGTCTCCAACTGCTATCAGGAGCACACCATACCCATTGGACCTGAGTCTATCTGCTATACGCTAGGAAAAGCCCTGCCCTGCCTGCTCACAAGAGGGGTGAAAGACTAAAACTGCCCCCCTTCTTAGAGAAGATCTGTTCTCTCTTTATTATCCTCTTATCTCTTTTTTGTTTTAAACTACTTACTAAACGCTGATCTAGTCAAAGGCAAGTAAGGGTATAAGAAACCCCTTCCCAATAGAGATAAACACCCAAAAAAACATTTTTCTCTGACTCCATCTGCTGGAAGGGAGACACAACCCAGCGGTCAGGACTGATCCTGGTACATACAGGGAATTACAATTACATTATAGTAAATTTCCCATACCAAACAGCACTAACTGCCAGCACTCAAACAGTAACAAACCTACCTAAGAAATGACAACACTGTAAATATTATGCCAGGCCCTAAAACACCAACACACCTTCTATTAGGAAAACAGAACAAGCCAGATTTTTATAGATCCCTACATAGAAACTACATGCCAGCAGAATATCTCACCTCAGTCACACATGCAGAACATAGACAGATCCTCACCAAATTCAGAATAAAGATGCTACAATGTATAAACAGAAACATATAGATGAAAAATGATGGGAAACTGCAACAAGCCAAACTCTGCATATAATTCAAGAATGGAAAAACAGAAACATCATCATTCTTCACAAAACATCAAACAATAAAACCAAGAAATATAAATCATAATAGTGAAACCATACTAATAAAAAGAATATTTCAAAATATTTGATGAATAGAATAACATCCTATAATTAATAACTCATATTAAAATGTTTAAAAATGTACCTAACACCAAGAAAATATTTCAGAATAGCAGACACATCAAATAAAAGTCCAATAATTAAAACAAAGAGTGACAAAAAATATCCCCCGCTCACCATACCAGGGAACTTTGGATTTCCAGTCACCCTGAGATTGTCGTGGATTAGTGAGGGAGAGTGAAGGTGCACACTTTATCCTCTCTCTCTCACACATATTCATTCTCTCTCTCACACAAAATACACAGACTTTCTCATACCCACTGGCTATCTCACTCACAGGCTCTCCCTCCCTCACACACTCATACACACACACACACACACACACACACACAGGAGCTCTCTCAACCACTGGTTCACGTTCTCTCCCTCCCTCACACACACGCATACTCAAGCTTTCTCTTTCCCACACATACACGCATACATAAGCTCTCTTTCTCTCTCATACACACACATACAAGCTATCTCTCACTCTCTCTGTCACACATATGCAGGCACTCTCACCCTCAATGGCTCTCTCTTTCTCTCATTCACACAGGCTCTCACCCTCACTAGTCCTTCCTTCCTCCCTTACACACACACACAGGCTCCTTCATCGGCTCTCTCCTTCACATACACACACCCAGGTTCTCTCACCCTCACTGGCTCTCTCTCCCTCACATACACATGCTCTCACATTCACTGGCTCTCTCTCTCTCTCACACACACACACAAACAGGCTCTCTCATCCTCAATGGCTCTCTCTCCCTTTCTCACACATAAACAGGTTTTTGCACCCTCATTGGCTCTCTCTCACACCCACACACAGAGGCTCTCAAACCGGCTTTCTCTCCCACCCTCACAAGGCTCTCTCCCTCACTGGCTCTCTCCCCCTTACACACATATATGCAGGCTCTCTCATACTCACTGGGCATTGGCTCTCTTCCGCTCACACACACACACAGGCTGCCACACATTCATTGGCTCTCTCTCTCTCTCAGAAACACACACATAGTCTCTCTCACCCTCCCTAACTCACAAACACACAGGTTCTCCTGCATTCACTGCTTTCTCACCCTCTCTTACACACAGATTCTCTCACCCTCCCTCACACACTCTCTCTCTCCCCTGAACACATATAGGCTCTCTCACACTCACTAGCTTTTTCTCCCTCACACATACATACAGGCTCTCTCGCAATCAATGGTTCACTCTCTCCCTCACACACAGGCTTCTCTCACACTCACTGACTCTCTTACCCTCTCTCTCTCACACACACTGCTTCTCTTAACCTCACAGGCTCTCTTATCCTCTCTCACACACACAGGCTCTCTCATGCTCACTGGCTCCTTCCCCTTCACACACATAGTCTTCTTCACACTCACTAGTTCTCTCTCCCTCTCACACATACATAAACTCTCTCCCTCTCACACATACATAAACTCTCTCAAATTCAAAGGCTCTCTCTCTCTCACACACTCAGGCTCTCACACTCATTGGCTCTCACACACACACACACACACACACACACACACACACACAGAGGCTCTCTCATGCTCCCTGGCTCTCTCACCCACACACACCCACAGACTCTCTGTCTCTCACATATACATACACTCCAGGCCACTGTTTCAGCAGCCAAAGATGCTTAAGGCCTGGTTGGGCCTCTTGCTGTTGCACTGCTAATGGGTGGGGGAGATGTCAACACCCCGCACTCCCTAGGCCTCTTTATATTGCGCTGCAGGCAGGAGGGAGGAGATGTCAATACCTCTCCCCCCACCATCTTAATTCTTCTGCACCGTGGGTGGAAAGGAGAAAATGCCGACAGCCCCTCCTAGCCTCTTTCTGTTGTGTAGCCTCATTGGTGGCAGTGGGACAATGCATTATTTCCTTATCACAGCTTGCCCCCATGATGCTGTCGCAATCCCCTCACTCACCCTCCCTGCTTCTGAAGAGTGGAAGGCTCATGGCCTTGCAGGGAGGGCTGCTTCTTCCTCCTCAGCTGTTGGTATCTGATGATGTCATTCAGGAACCGACAGCCGGGAGGGAGGAGCAGCATTAAGAAAATCATGCCACCAATGAGGCTTCTCCCGTTGTTGGCGAAACACCCCCCCCCCCTCCCCACTGTTCCTATAATTGGAAAAGCAGCATGGCCCCGCTAGAATCATCAGCTTGACCAGCAGGCCGCGCTGCTTTTACACTTACTGAGGCCCCGCATGGTGGTGCTGCAGGCACCTATGGTAGTGGCTAATTACCTCAGGTTCTTCAAAGCTAAGAAGGTGACCCCAGATGGACAGGGGGCGTTACAATATAATTACTGCTAAAACAGTAAACATAAATAAAGCAGATAGTTGAGTATCTTCTGGGAAGAAAATTTTAGTCTGCAACTAGGTACAAGTGGTTCTTCACTCTAGTGTTTGGGCCCCCAACAGATCTGTTTTTCTGAATATCCAAATATGACAGGGTTACACAGAAGACTTGATAAAAACAGCCCAAGGAAATGTAAGAAATATAAAAAGTCCTGGCAGGAACCAACTGCTGGCTTCCTAGAACAGGACTCTGGGAAAAAAGGTAAGGACAGAGACCCTTCTCGCCCTAGCCAGGTGTAGAGCACAGGCAATTAAGAAACGCTTAAGAGATAGCTGGCAGGCTGTCTGGAAGGGAGAATTTCAGTGTGGTCCTACAGAGCATTGACAGTGTTTTGTATAGATAAGAAACTTTCCTTGGTGGCCTACTCAAGAAAACATGGTTGACTGAAGCTGTAGATACAGAAGGCTGGGGGGGCCTGAAGCTTAAAATACCTGTTACTATATAGAACTTCCTAAGAATTAGGCCTGAGACTGTTTGGAGCAATAAATACCTGTTACTATATAGAACTTACTAAGAATTAGGCTTGAGACTGTTTGGAGCAATGCCAGAAGCAGAAGCAACAGACTCCCAGAGTACTTCAAACTAGTAACTGGGACATGTACGAGCTGTACCTGAAGCAAAGGCAGCAAGTTTCCAGTGTGCACAAGGCTGAATTATGTTTTATGAATTACAACCCTGTTTAGCTGGACCCACTGGTCCTGGGGGTTTCTCCTCTACCCTATACTCCCTCCTTCCCTCCCTCCCTCCCTACAAATCGTGTTGGCCTCTCCCCACTCTCCACCCCTGTGTGATCCCTAAATATGACATAGAGACATTCGAGTTTTGGATAAATACATGGCCTCAGCTTTAATTACAACATACTCAAATAGGATGTATCTGAAATTAGCATTAAATTAGATTTGATGGTACTTGATTGATTTGTTTGGTCACCGCCTTCCCATGAGAGGTGCCATCCCACCCCACTGAAGGGCAAGGTATGGGCCCAACCTCTTTTAACTTTTCGCAAATGGGCAGTATTAACGTTGCTGGTGTTGCGGTCTCCACCGCTTCCCCCTTGCTAGCCGTGTTCAGGACTCACCTCCGAGGCCGGGAATGCCGCCTCCGCGGCTCTGCTGCGCATTCAGGGCGTCCGCCATTGCTGGACCATCTCGCTGCCGCCCCACGCGCACGCGGGGACGCGCGTTATGGACGTACGCTCACCGGAAGCCTGACCCCGCCTGAGCTGACCACGCCACGCCCCAAGCCCGATATAACCGGCGTCTCTCAGTCCTCTCATTGCCTTGCAACGAGGGTCGCTACAGTGTGTAGTTTTTAGTTGCACTTCCGTTGTTCTGCTTCAGCTACCGACCTCTGCTTGTTCCTGACTCTGCTTCTGCCTGCCGCCAGCCACCGACCTCTGCTCGTTCCTGACTCTGCTTCTGCCTGCCGCCAGCCACCGACCTCTGCTCGTTCCTGACTCAACCGCTGCCTGCAGCCTGCCTCAGTCCACGGCTTCTCTGCCGCAGCTGCTACGCTCCTGTCCTCCGGACAGTGCCCCCTGCAGGCCTGGGCTGGAACTACTGCCAGACTGTCTTGGGCCCTCATACCTTCTACTTCCTGCCAGGCTCTGGCCTACTCGCTGCTGGCTCCCATCTTGCACCCTGCAAGTTCCAGTCAAGACATTATGGACTCTGATCCTGCTTCCGCTTGCTCTGTGCTCCCTGGCCTACTGGCTCTTGCTACTGGACTCTGTGCTTACTCCTTGCCCGGGTCTTCCTAGAGAGACTAACACTGTGCAGAAGTCCCAAGGGACTGGGACCCTACGGGCTCCTCCTGGGGGGTCCTGGTTCCCAGGTGAAGAGCTTAGCTGCACTCCCAAGTCCCAAGGCTCTGGGACCCTACGGGCTCCTCCTGGGGGGTTCCCAGTTCCCGGGTGAAGACCCCTAAGTGTGTCTCCTAAGTCCCAAGGCTCCAGGACCCTACGGGCTCCTCCTGGGGGGTTCCTGGTTCCCGGGTGAAGACCTGTGCCTGTGGCTCCGCCTCCCGAGCTACTCTACCCAGGGTGGTTCGGCTCAAGGGTCCACTCTCGAACCGCAGTTTCCCAGACTGCAACAGATTGCAAGGCCATGGACTCGGTGGAGTCATCCATGACCACCGCCTTACCCGACCTGGCGCAGCAGATGCACCTCTCCATGCGACAACAGGTACAGGAAGTAGACCTGGTGTTAGAATCCATGCAGGGGCTAATTGAACATTTAGGGTCACCGTCTAACCCCTGTCGTTCCCCGGTTGAGGTGATATCCCAGGAGGCTCTTGTACGCCTGCAACAGCAGCAACTCTGCATTGACACACTTGCTGCCACCGTGGATCAACTGACCTCCTGCCTAGAGGCTTCTACTCGACAAGAGTCGTCTGTATCTGGCGCCGCACCCGATATCCAGTTGCCAGCTCCCAGCAGGTATGCGGGAGACTGTAAAACCTGCCGCGGGTTCCTGAACCAATGCCAAATACGGTTCACCTTGTTACCCCACCAGTTTCCCACAGAGGCAAGTAAAGTGGCCTATATTTTTTCTCTACTGGATGACGAGGCCCTAGAATGGGCATCACCTTTGTGGGAACGCTCAGACCCTCTGCTACAGGACCTCCAGGAGTTCCTCCTCCAGTTCCGTCTGGCCTTCGATGACCCTGCGCGGCGGTCTACTGCCGCCTCCGAGCTTCTGCATCTCCGACAGGGCACACGCCCTGTGGCTGAGTACATCATCCACTTCAGGACTTTAGCTATGGAGCTGGATTGGCAAGATGACTGTTTAAAAGGAATTTTCCTTGAGGGTCTGGCTGGCCGGATTAAAGATGAACTGGCGGGGCGAGAGATCCCTAAGGAGTTAAACGACCTAATGGATATTGCAGGCAAGGTCGACCGCCGGCTCCAACAGCGTGAAAGAGAGACTCGGTCTAGTAACGGGAGTCAGTCACGTGTCTCCTGCAGGCCTTCTCAACAGAGGCGTTCTCCTGCGGTTAACTCAACCCCCGAGCCCATGCAGCTGGGCAGGTCACCACTTACTCCAGACGAAAGGAGCCGTCGACGCTCGTTAGGCCTCTGCCTATACTGCGGTGGTAAAGGACACTACCTGTCGTCTTGCACCGAGCGTCCGGGAAAACGGTCGTGCCTAGGTTATACCGAGGAGCTACACCTAGGCGCTACCGGATCCGCTCCTCTCTGCACTCTGCCAGTAACCCTCAAGTACCCCGGGGGGGAGGTCCAGATCCGGGCCTTTATTGATTCAGGGGCCGAGGGGAACTTCATTGTGGCAGACCTGGTGAACCAATTGGGTTTGCCCACCGAGCGTAAGAATCCCCCCTTACGCATTTCCTCGATACGAGGGACTTTGTTACCTGGACATATCTCCTGCTCTACAAAGCCCATAACCCTTCAGACGGGGCTATTTCACACGGAGGAGATTTCTCTACTCGTCCTGGAGAGAGCCGTGCATCCCTTAGTGTTGGGACTGCCCTGGCTTCGCCAACACTCACCCGTCATCAAATGGGATGACTTCCAGTTGGTTAGTTGGGGTCCTGCCTGCTTTGACCGATGCTTGAAGCTTCCTCATCCTCCCAGCACTCTGCATCTCTGCTCCACGCCCCTTTTGCCCAAGGCCTATCAAGGATATCAGGACGTCTTTTCCAAAGAGATGGCAGAGATTCTTCCGGAACATAGGCCCTTCGACTGTCCCATTGATCTGTTCCTGGCTCTACGCCGCCTCACGGCCGGGTGTATCCCCTCTCTCTCCCAGAGACCAAAGCGATGTCACAATACATCTCTGAGAACCTAGCCAAAGGATTCATTCGTCCGTCCCGCTCCCCGGCAGGAGCGGGGTTCTTTTTTGTGGGCAAGAAGGATGGGTCACTACGACCATGCATTGACTACCGTGGTCTCAACGCTATTACTAAGCGGAACCGCTACCCGCTGCCACTCATCCCTGAACTATTGGACCGTCTTCAAGGTGCCCGCATCTTTACCAAGTTGGACCTGAGAAGGGCTTATAACCTCGTACGCATCCGACCGGGAGACAAATGGAAGACGGCGTTCAACACACGTGATGGGCATTACGAATATCTCGTAATGCCCTTTGGACTTTGTAACGCCCCCGCCGTCTTCCAGCACCTCATGAATGAGGTCCTCCGAGAGATGCTTCACTCCCATGTGATTGTCTATTTGGACGACGTCCTTATTTTCTCTAAAGATTTGAACTCCCACCGTCAACATGTCTGTCAGGTCCTTCAGGCGCTACGAGAGAATCACCTATACGCCAAGCTGGAGAAGTGTGTGTTTGAGGCGGACTCTCTACCCTTCTTGGGATATATTATATCTGCTACCGGTTTTCGTATGGACCCGGAGAAGGTAGCCGCCATTACTAAATGGCCTCAACCCTCAGGTCTTAAAGCCCTCCAGCGCTTCCTGGGGTTTGCGAACTTTTACAGACATTTTATTCCCAGATATTCTCACCGTGTGGCTCCCCTTACCGCCTTGACCCGGAAAGGGGCTGATGTCAAGCATTGGCCTGAGGCGGCCATCAATGCCTTCTCTGATCTCAAGAAAGCCTTCCTCTCAGAAGTCTGTCTCCGCCACCCAGACCCGGCACGGCCATTCATCGTGGAGGTCGATGCCTCCAGCATCGCTGTAGGAGCTGTTCTCAGCCAGCACTCCGACTCTGGGCAACTCGTTCCGTGCTCGTATTACTCCCGGAAGTTCTCACCCGCAGAGATCAATTATTCCATAGGGGATAAGGAGCTGCTGGCAATCAAGCTCGCCCTCGAAGAATGGCGGCAGTGGCTCGAGGGCTCCTTACATACAACCACCGTTTACACGGATCATAAAAACCTGGAGTTTCTGACTCAGGCTCAACGACTGAACCCCCGTCAGGCACAATGGGCCCTGTTCTTCAGTCGATTTGATTTCATCGTGCAATATCGTCCGGCGGCTAAAAACATCCGGGCTGACGCCCTGTCTCGGGCCACCTGTGCCGAAGAGGAGGTCGACTCTCCGCAGTTCATACTGGATCCCTCCAAGATTCGGCTCTCTGCTCTGACTACCGTCTCGCAGGACCGCACGGCGCTCTCTCGCCGGGACCGGTTGACCGCACTACGATGGGCCCATGATTCCTTGGTTGGTGGACATGCCGGACGTGACAGGACGTTGGAACTGATTAACCGGTACTACTGGTGGCCTACCATTCGGCGTGATGTCGCCTCCTATGTGGCTTCTTGCCCCACCTGCGCCCGCCAGAAGCCCAGCCCTGGTTCTCCTTTTGGCTTGTTACAACCGCTTCCGGTCCCGACTGAGCCGTGGACCCATATAGCCACGGACTTTATCGTGGACCTGCCTCCCTCTCAAGGACACACGGTTGTGTGGGTCACGGTTGACCGTTTTTCCAAGATGGTCCACATGGTTCCGCTACCCAAGCTTCCCACTGCACTAGAATTGGCCCTCCTGTTCACCCAACATGTGTTCAAGCTCCATGGCCTTCCACAGGACATAGTTTCCGACAGAGGTTCGCAATTTGTGGCTCGCTACTGGAGAGCTCTCTGCAAGTGTTTTCAAGTGAAGCTTAGCTTTTCTACGGCATTCCATCCACAAAGCAACGGACAGACTGAAAGAATGAACCGGACCCTTAAGGCCTATCTAAGGGCCTTCATTAATGAAAGACAGGATAACTGGGCCGAGGTTCTCCCCTGGGCTGAATTTGCCTATAACAACCAAGTTCATACTGCCACGGGCAAATCTCCATTCCATCTCATGTATGGAAAACCCCTACGACCACCACTTCCGCTCGAGGCTCCCAGTGCCTCTCCTGCTGCTCAGGTTACAGCCCAGCAACTCCAGACCTTGTGGCATGCAACCCGAAAACAAATCCTACAGGCCAATGCCAGGGCCAAGCGGACGGCCGATCGCCATAGTCGACCCGCACCGGTATTCCAGCCCGGAGACAAAGTCTGGCTCAGCACCCGAAATTTGCACCTTCGTCTACCTTCACGACGATTCGCACCGAAGTTCTGCGGTCACTTCCGAGTGGCTGAGCGAATTGGGCTGGTATCTTACCGACTTCGGTTACCCTCTTCGTTTAAGGTACACAATGTCTTCCATGCCTCCTTACTCAAACCAGTGGTTCTTTCCCGGTATCACCCTGCACCTCCGGATCCTGTTACCACCGCCGTTGATGAGGACCCAACGTACCAGGTTCGGGACGTCTTGGACATTCGATTTCATAATTGCCGATGGGAGTACCTGCTAGCATGGGAAGGATGTGGTGACGAGGTTAACACCTGGGAGCCCAGCCGGAGCATCCTGAAAAACCCGGTCCTCTCAAGAGGGGCCGTAAAGGGGGGGGGTACTGTTGCGGTCTCCACCGCTTCCCCCTTGCTAGCCGTGTTCAGGACTCACCTCCGAGGCTGGGAACGCCGCCTCCGCGGCTCTGCTGCGCATTCAGGGCGTCCGCCATTGCTGGGCTGTCTCGCTGCCGCCCCGCGTGCACGCGGGGACGCGCATTATGGACGTACGCTCACCGGAAGCCTGACCCTGCCTGAGCTGACCACGCCACACCCCAAGCCCGATATAACCGGGCTTGGGGCGTGGCGTGGACAGCCAGGCCACGCCCCAGTCCTCTCTCTCAGTCCTCTCATTGCCTTGCAACGAGGGTCACTACAGTGTGTAATTCTTAGTTGCACTTCCGTTGTTCTGCTTCAGCTACCGACCTCTGCTTGCTCCTGACTCTGCTTCTGCCTGCCGCCAGCCACCGACCTCTGCTCGTTCCTGACTCTGCTTCTGCCTGCCGCCAGCCACTGACCTCTGCTCGTTCCTGACTCAACCGCTGCCTGCAGCCTGCCTCAGTCCACGGCTTCTCTGCCGCAGCTGCTACGCTCCTGTCCTCTGGACAGTGCCCCCTGCAGGCCTGGGCTGGAACTACTGCCAGACTGTCTTGGGCCCTGATACCTTCTACTTCCTGCCAGGCTCTGGCCTACTTGCTGCTGGCTCCCATCTTGCACCCTGCAAGTTCCAGTCAAGACATTATGGACTCTGATCCTGCTTCCGCTTGCTCTGTGCTCCCTGGCCTACTGGCTCTTGCTACTGGACTCTGTGCTTACTCCTTGCCCGGGTCTTCCTAGAGAGACTAACACTGTGCAGAAGTCCCAAGGGACTGGGACCCTACGGGCTCCTCCTGGGGGGTCCTGGTTCCCGGGTGAAGAGCTTAGCTGCACTCCCAAGTCCCAAGGCTCTGGGACCCTACGGGCTCCTCCTGGGGGGTTCCCAGTTCCCGGGTGAAGACCCCTAAGTGTGTCTCCTAAGTCCCAAGGCTCCAGGACCCTACGGGCTCCTCCTGGGGGTTCCTGGTTCCCGGGTGAAGACCTGTGCCTGTGGCTCCGCCTCCCGAGCTACTCTACCCAGGGTGGTTCGGCTCAAGGGTCCACTCTCGAACCGCAGCTTCCCAGACTGCAACAGCTGGTAAGGAGCTATAAAACAAGTGTGGGAAAAGGAAACGTAAACAACAGATGTGCAAGCTCTGTGATTAAGGCGTTAAGGTCACCAGAGAAAGCAAGCTGTTTCTCACTCTGGGTATGTTTTGGGGGATTGCATGCTTCTCTCAAAACATGCTTTCAGATGTACAGATAAAAGGGGTATAACAGAGGCATGGGAGACAAAGAGAGAGAGAGAGATTCCTGAACTTCTAGAAGTGACAGAGCCATGCTGTCTTCCTGGTCCCTTTTAACAACAGTCAAGGAAAGTACTGTAGTGCATTATTATTAGAACTATTGCCTTTGCTATATGTATGTATTATCTCTACTGCATTGCTTTCTGAAGTGTAACTGAGCACATAATAAATCTATTTCTAGAACATATAGTCGTTCTGACTCAAGGTGTAAGTGTTGAGTTTTGTGTCTTGGAGTAGCAGTTCTCACCAGGGAGGTTGTTGGGGGATACTGGCTGTATGTCTTACTACACCCACCCAG
The DNA here is from genome assembly GCF_901001135.1 of Rhinatrema bivittatum. NCBI lineage: Eukaryota > Metazoa > Chordata > Amphibia > Gymnophiona > Rhinatrematidae > Rhinatrema > Rhinatrema bivittatum. The sequence continues at coordinate 46,272,605 of NC_042623.1, read as the reverse complement.
TGAACCTGTATCTGAAGTATGTAAGCTGCGATTGACCTTACTTCCCCCCCATTTAAACTTTTTTAATAGGTATAAAGGCCCCAGCCCAGGCATAAGGGCAAGTGGTTGCCAGACCCTCTGCACCAAATTTTAAATTTTGTGTCCAGTTCACTTCAGCAATGCACAGAGGGCCCATTCTTGCTCTAAAGGCAAGTATGCATGCCACATCAGCCATTTGTTAATCCCAACTTGTACATCTCTATTGTAAAAGATGTATGAGCCGGGGTTCCCCAAGGAACTTTATTTTCACCACTGCTTGTTAACATCTTTATGAGACAAATTGGTGAGTTAGTGTGCAAATTTGGATTTTTTTCCTACATCTGTGTGGACAATATCCAGATTACGGTGCCATTAGCACCAGACCCAGATCAGTCAATTTTGCATCTGAGTCAATGTATGCAAAAGGTGACTGAATGGGTGAATATGAATAAATTGGTTTTGAACCAATTTATTCATCTGCAGAATCTAACAATAGTAGAGAAATAGTAGATGCCCTGCAAGTAGCTTTATTCAAACAAATGGTAATGGAACCCACGAGAGAAGGAGCTATACTTGACTTAGTGCTCACTAATGGAGATAATGTCTCTGATGTCCAGGTGGTCGCCCACCTCAGCACCAGTGATCATCAAACGGTATGGTTTAATATCACAAAAAAGATACGGAAAAGAAGCATAAAAACCCAAGTTTTGCAGTTCAAAAACACGGACTTTGATGAAATGGGGAAGTCCCTGGAGGAAGAACTAAAAGGCTGGGAGAACGAGAGAGATGTGGATCAACAGTGGACCAATCTAAAAGGAGCAATTACCAAGGCAACTAATCTATATGTTAGAAAAGTAAAGAAAAGCAAAAAGAAAAATGAAACCTATATGGTTCTCAAAGGAGGTAGCTGACAAAATAAAGGATAAAAGAACAGCGTTCAAGAAATATAAAAGATCCCAAAGGGACGAACACAAATAAGAATATCTGGTGGAACTGAGGGAGACGAAGAAAGTAATCAAGAAGGCAAAAAGTCAAGTGGAAGAGAGGATTGCCAAGGAGGTAAAGAGAGGTGACAAAACATTTTTCAGATACATCAGTGAAAAGAGAAAAGTTCAAAGTGGTATAGTGAAATTGAAAGGTGGAAAGGATCAATGTGTGGAGAGAGACGAAGAAATGGCAGAAATATTAAATACTTCAGTTCTGTGTTCACTAAAGAGGACCCTGGAGAAGGACCGTCGCTAGTTAACAAGAAACTGGAGGGGAGGGGAGTAGCTATAACTCCATTTACAGTAGAAAATGTATGAGAAGAGCTGGAGAAACTGAAAGTAGACAAAGCCATGGGGCCTGATGAAGTTCATCCCAGGATACTGAGGGAGCTCAGAGATGTGCTGGCAGGTCCGCTGTGTGACCTGTTCAATAGAGCCCTAGAAAAGGGAGTGGTGCCGAGTGATTGGAGAAGAGCGGTGGTGGTCCTGCTTCACAAGAGAGGGAACAGAGAAGAGGCTGGTAACTACAGACCGGTTAGCCTCACTTCGGTGGTGGGAAAAGTAATGGAGTCACTGTTAAAAGACAGAATAGTAAACTATCTACAGTCGGGAGAATTGCTGGACCAGAGGCAGCATGGAGTCACCAGGGGAAGATCCTGTCAGACAAATCTGATTGACTTTTTTAACTGGGTAACCAAGGAATTGGATCAAGGAAGAGCACTCGATGTCATCTACTTGGATTTCAGCAAAGCTTTTGACACGGTCCCGCACAGGAGACTGGTGAATAAAATGAGAAGCTTATTTATTTTATTTATTTATTTAGGTTTTTTATATACCGGCATTCATGAACAAGTCACATCATGCTGGTTTACATAGTAACAGGGGTGCATAGAACAGTAGAACTAAACTTGTGCAAGGGAAAGCAGTTATAAAAAACAGGGATAAGATAACTGGGAGAGAGAAAAAAAGGAACGGTGGGGCGTAAAGATTTGTACAGGGATAATTACTTAATAACAATAACTTAATGAATATTTACAGTAGCATTGTTACAGTAGCAGGTGATGGTTATAAGTTGTCCAGGAAGGCTTGTTTAAAAAGCCAGGTCTTCAATCTTTTGCGGAAAGTTGGTAGGCAGGGTTCTAGTCGCAGTTCTAGTCGCAGCTTAGGAGTTAGAGTCGAGGTAGTGGCCTGGATTGCAAACTGGTTGACGGACAGAAGACAATGTGTGATGGTAAATGGAACTCTCTCTGAAGAGAGAGCGGTTTTAAGCGGTGTATCGCAAGGATCGGTGTTGGGACCGGTCCTGTTCAATATCTTTGTGAGCGACATTGTGGACGGGATAGAAGGTAAGGTTTGTCTTTTTGCGGATGACACTAAGATCTGCAACAGAGTGGACACGCCGGAAGGAGTGGCGAGAATAAGACAGGATTTAAGGAAGCTGGAAGAGTGGTCGAAGATATGGCAGCTGAGATTCAATGCCAAGAAGTGCAGAGTCATGCATATGGGGAGTGGAAATCCGAATGAACTGTATTCGATGGGGGGAGAAAGGCTGATGTGCATGGAGCAGGAGAGAGACCTTGGGATGATAGTGTCTAATGATCTGAAGTCGGCGAAACAATGTGACAAAGTGATAGCTAAAGCCAGAAGAATGCTGGGCTGGATAGAGAGAGGAATATCGAGTAAGAAAAGGGAAGCGATTATCCCCTTGTACAGGTCATTGGTGAGGCCTCACCTGGAGTACTGTGTTCAGTTCTGGAGACCGAATCTCCAAAGAGACAGAGACAAGATGGAGGCGGTCCAGAGAAGGGCAACCAAAAAGGTGGAGGGTCTTCATCAAATAACTTATGAGGAGAGATTGAAGAATCTCTCCTCATAAGTCACCCTGGAGGAAAGAAGGAGCAGAGGTGATATGATACAGACTTTCAGATACTTGATAGGTTTTAATGATCCAAAGACAACGACAAACCTTTTCCGTCGGAAAAAAATCAGCAGAACCAGGGGTCACGATTTGAAGCTTCAGGGAGGAAGACTCAGAACCAATGTCAGGAAGTATTTCTTCACGGAGAGGGTGGTGGATGCCTGGAATGCCCTTCCGGAGGAAGTGGTGAAGACCAGAACTGTGAAGGACTTCTAAGGGGCATGAGATAAACACTGTGGATCCATAAAGTCTAGAGGATGTGAATGAAGACTGGGTGGCTCGCGGGAATGACGGCTACTACCTGGAGATAATATCCTTATTCAATAAACATACACACGGTTAATGCAACTCCAACATTGCTCTAAGACTCCAACATTGCTCTAAGCTTCAATGTCAATAGGAAATGTGGAAAAAAGGATTTGCATTTACAAAAAAGCAGGGAGTAGCTTGCTTGTTACGGCAGTTACTACCCAAAACCAAATAAGCCTGCTACTTTACTTTCAATGCATATCCAGCATAGCTCTCTGCTTCAACGGCAGGGGAGAAAGTCTGATACTTCACTTTCAATGTTTATCCAGCATAACTCTCTGCTTCAATGGCAGGGTGAATGAAGAACAACCAACAAGGACTGAATTACATAGTCTGGGTAAACAAATAAGCATGGGTGTAGCTTGCTTATTGTGACGGTTACTACCCCTAACTAATTAAGCTAGATATTTCACTTAGATGCAGCTCCATCATTGCTCTCTACATTAATGGTCGGGGTGGAAGGGAAATAGAACCAAAAGGTTACTAAGAGCCAAGAGTAACAGATAAGTATGAGGAAAAAAAAAAGGGCGAAGCTTGCTGAGTAGACTGGATGGGCCGTTGGGTCTTCTTCTGCCGTCATTTCTATGTTTCTATGAACCCATCAAAAACTGAGGTAATGCAATTGGGACTGGGAGAAATACCCAGGGGAATACATCTTAATGGGAGTGAGATTACTTTGAAGGAGGAAGTGAGATCCTTGGGGGGTTTACTGGACCCCTTTTTGGGTATGGAAAATCAATGGGCTGAATTTAAAAAGTATTTACATGTGTAAAACTGCGTTTTACTCAAGTAAATGCACTTTACTCAAGTGGGCTTTTGAAAATTGCTACAATAGATGCTATTGAATTGTCCACAGGATTTATGCACATAAATGCACTTCACTCGCGTAAATGACTTTTGAAAATTGCTACAATAGTATGTTACATTTACGCACGTAACTCCTTTGAAAATTCACCTGATATTGTGCGCACTGTACACAATGTCTGTCTAAAGGTAAAAATTGATCAGACTGCTCAGATTATATTTGGATTTGTCTATGTTAAAATTGTTGCTTATGCTCTGGTTTTATATCATATTTACTATTGTAATACATTATATGTATGGTTACCTGTGAAAGTGGTTTGTAAGCTGCAGCTGGTACAGAAATCAACTGCTCGTATAATCACAGGAAGCTCTACAAGAACTTCAGCATTTCCCCTGCTGCTACTATACTGGTTATCTGTGCAAGCACGTTGTAAGTTTAAAATACTCCTGTGTCTTTTAAGATGATGAGAGGTACATGTCCACCCCTTTGAACAGCAGATTAAGATGGTATGAAGCAGGAAGAAACCTGCGTTCAGTTACAAAACATCTTTTGCAGTCTCCTGGGATGTTAGCGGTCACCCCGCCAGGAGGGCAGAGTTAGCAATCTGTTAGAGTTTCCGCTAGGAGTTAGCAGTCTGTTACTGTTTGCTCCTTCCAAGGGAAGGAGTTAGCAATCCTGTAGCTTTGCTCCCTCAGAGGAGAGGAGCTAGCAATCTGTAGCAACTCTGCTAGGGTTAGCAATCTGTTATAGGTTAGGACTGCTGAATAGCAATCTGTTGCAGGAGCTGCTATGGAGTTGCTCCCCAGAGGGGAGAGGTCAGCAACCATCTAAGATCTGCTCTTCCAGAGAGAAGGAGTTAGTATCTGTTATGGACCTCCGCACAGAGTGGCAACAGTTGAGGGTAGATTGCAAGGTAGCAGTTTGTTGTACGCAGCTCTTGAAGTGTGAGAGATGAGCACTCTAATGTAGAATGGTGAATCATTGGGCAGATGGCAGATGACAGCACCCTCAGGAGGATATCATGAGAGGGACCACCGACTAGGCTGGAGTATGGAGACAGACACAGATAGTTCTTTATTACACAGGTAGTAGAACCACCAGAGGTGGTAGTAGTGAGCTGATGTGCCCGGCAGGGCTGAAGTCCCTCAGATCCTGGAACTGCTATCTCCGGGTTTTGCTGAGTTATAGAGAAAGACTCATAGATAGTGAGTAGACAGAGTATGCTGGAATCATAACCAGAAGTAGATGATACACTCACATAGATTAATAAGAAGGCTCAGTAGCTGGAGAGAGTTGGCCCTCGAGGAGTGAGTACCTGGTTCCAGGGACAGCTCTGAGAGAGCGATGGTAACTCACAGTTATCTATCTCTGTAATGGTTTCTAGGCAATAGAGAATAGTTAGTATATTCAGGAACAGGAGCCTCTAGGCGAGTACTGGTTCCTATATGCAAACTGAAATAAGAACTCACAATATCTGTATATGAAATAGCTTCTGAAATAGAAGAGAGTCTTCGGAAGGTTTTAGGAACATTGGCCCACGAGGAGCAAGTACCGGTTCCTATCTGCAATCTGTAATAACTCACGATCTCCGTACCTGCGATAGTGTCTTAGACAGAAGAGAATCTTCAGAGTTCTAGGAACATGGGCCCTCGAGGAGCGAGTACCGGTTCCTATATGCAAACTGAAATAGAAACTCACAATGTTCACGTCTGCGATCACTTCCAGGCAATAGGGAGTCTTCTGAGTGTTCAGGGATGTAGGCCCTCGAGGAGCGAGAACCGGGTCCCGTCATAGTAATCTGAAAACAAGAGGAGAGAGCGGGGCCCCCGAGGAGCGGGTGCCCCTGGTTAGTTCGAGGAGGCAGAGCAGCAGAGAATGAAGCGGGTCGAGATGATCCCCGCAATCAATCCCTTGCTAACTCGATTCGCAAGCGTAACCAAAGACCTTTTATGTTGGAAGTGGATGACGTCAGTACGGGGGGACGCCCCCAAGGTTTGCGCCCTTGCTGGTACAAACTTCGGAGCGCGCGCACTCTACGTCATCAGGAACATGGCGGATCCGCAGCATCAGGCCAGTCCGGGGATTCCAGGAAGAAACGGCGAGGAGAAGCCGCGGCAGCAATTGTCCATCAGACCCGAAGGGAGTCGCCTCAGAGGTAGAGAGGGTGGAGCGAGGGCAAGAACAGGCACGAACGCAACATGGGACAAGGGTCTTTCGTCACCAATGATTACAAAATAGATCTTCCTTTGCCTCTTCCCCAGGATTCTGGAATGGTTTGCCTCAAGAACTGAGGGAAGAACAGGATATGTTACAATTTAGAAAAAAATTGAAGACCTGGTGATGCTACCGGTTGATAATCATACTTTTCTGACTGCCGTTTCCGCTATTTTGTTTTTGTTTTGTTTTTTAATTCTTTATTTATAACTTTTCAGAATTATTACAAATCAAAGATTTATAACAGAAATCACAGATGCCATTATTAGAAATTATTACTACAAGTAATAAAAGAAAACCTTAGTGTAAATATAATGACTTCTTCCATCATACATATAGCTACTCTAATTCCTAGATCTGTTGGGACAGAATAAGGGAGAATTTTGAACATTCAAAGAAAAACATATATAACAGGGTTAAGAAACCATCGGCTTGGTACACCTAATACTACTTAGTTAAGACTCTGGGGTTGACGTAGGTTGTTTCTTTAACTCAATAAAACCAGCCAATTGTTCCGGTGTAAAGAAAATATTACATTCATCTCTTGTTTTAACTAAGCATTTACAAGGAAAACGTAATAGGAAGGTGTATCCTAAGGCAATTACTTCAGAACGCAAATTAAGAAACTGTTTCCTTCTTTGTTGCGTTGCTAGGGCCAAATCTGGGAAAATTTTTACGTTTGAGTCATAATATGCAACTGGGTATTTTCTTGAATAAACTTTCATAATCTTGTTTACTTCAAAGTTTGTAACCAATGAGATTAACAAAGTACCTTTGTCAATCACCATTTGTTCTGAATTTTCCAGGAAATTTGTCAAATTTCCCTGAAAAGGTTCATTTGACCTATTATTTGAAACTGGCAAGAAAAAACAAGAATTAACCATAGGCATATCACTATCTGAAAACCCCAAAATTTCAGAAAAAAATTTCTTAAGAGTGACAAATGGAGTCTCTCTTACAATACGGGGAAAGTTTAGTAAACGAAGATTCAGACTTTTTGAATTGTTTTCGAGTGATTCCATCCGTCTGTCCATTCTTATGCGGTCTTTAGCAACAGCAGCCTTAAACTCATTCGTCTTTTCAGTCTCCTTTTCCAGCAGTACAACCCTCCTATTAGTTTCTATCACTTTTTGTTCTAAAGCAGCCAGTTCCTGATGTTGTTTAATATTGGCTTGGTTTAACACTTGAAAAGCATTTTTAGTCTCCTGCCTAAACCCTACGACCAAGTCCCAGAGTCCTTGTAGGGTCACACCAGCAGGAATAGGGAGGATAGGAGGGGGGGGCCCCAATACTCCGTTGACTTCGCTGGTTTCTCCCCTACCTGCTTCAACTTGCGGTGGGGTATTCGCAGCGATCTCCCCGGCGGGTTGTATCGGCAGCCTTGACTCTCCCGCTGCTGTCTCCACCTCATTAACGGTCTCCAAGTTGTTACCCACGGCCGTTGCTGCATTCGTCCTTGGGGTAACAGGGCTAGAACTCCCCTCCAATGCGGAAGCGGTCCTGGAAGCAGAAACACTTCTCGGGTCAACATCTCCCGCTCCTCCGTCATCTCTGTGCGCCGGTGGCCTCCTCTGATCCGGACTCAGTGACGCCTCCTCCAAGGGCGTAGGGGGCTCTCCCTCACTCCCTCGCACAGGGGGATCCTCGGCTCCTGGATAGGTAGGTGCAGACAAGAAGCGTATAATTTCCTGTTGGATTGGGGAAGGGATGGGTTCCATGGGGAAAACCCTCACCTTCCCCTTACGTTTCGGAGGCATAATTAGATTTTAAGAAAAGTTTTTAGAAATTTTCGCAGCGATCTTAGAAGCGTGTCTCTCAAGCTGCCATCTTAACCGGAAGTCCCCAATGTCCGCTATTTTGTTTTAAGGTAGTTTGTTTTATTGTTTTTATTGTAACATATTCTGTTATACATCGCCTTGGGAAATTTTTTTATCAGGAAGGCAATAAATAAGTTTTTTAAAATAAATAAATAAAAATATGTCATAAGTGAACTGCATCAACTATACCCTCCCCACTCCCCACCACAGGCCCTAGGTCCCGATCCAGATGCATCTCTCCCATAGCACAGGTGAGACATGCTAGTGACAAGCAACAATAAGAAGAGGTCAGGCTTATCACCACCCAGCCCTTTAACTCTCACCACCAGCCCTGGCCTGGACTCCCTGACTTTCTAGCAACCATTGGTTGCCCTGCCCAGCCTGACCCTATGCCTTGACTCCTCGTTGAGCACATGGGGCCAGGGTTGAAGACTGAGTCACCCTCCTGACCCCAGCCAGGGTTCTCCTCTGACCATGCAGTCAGCAGCCATGTTGTGCTTTTGGGTGCATTGCAGAGATGGTGCCTTTGGAATCTTTAGACTAAATAAGAGTGCTACATAGAACACAAAATATAAAAGTGTAAAGCCTCCATTTTATCTGCAGCTTGGCCAGGAACATGTCACATCAAACTATGGGCCTTATTTTCCAACGTATCGCACGCGGTAAGGGACGTTTCGCACGCGAAATGTCCCTTTTCGTGTGCGATACCAAAATGGGGGCGGAGTCGGCCCCGGAAGAGGAGGAGTCGGGGCGTCACCGGGGCCGACTCCAAGACGACGGCGCGCACAGCGAAAAGGTAAGTGCCTTTTCGCTGCCTATTTCGCTTCCAATAGCTACACCTCCTATGGTGGCGCTATTGGGTGCGAAACCGGCAGCGATCGCACCGCGCCCGCCCGCCCCCCGTTTCGGCCCCCCGCCCCTCATTTTCTAAAGTATCGCAGGCCTGCGATACTTTAGAAAATGAGGCCTTATGCAAACTAAACTGATTTGGAAACTAAATATATACAAATATCTTTTATAAATATTTACTGTGGACATCCTGAAAATGTTACATTTGCCAGGGAAAGATAAGAATCAAATTTAAGAACCACCATACCATTCTCAATAAAGGATGTCTTGTCTATCATTGAGGTTACTCCATTAAACAGGCTTCTAAAGTAGCAGACAGACTCAGATTTAAATTTAGGATAAAAAAAAAGAGCACAAAACACCTGCAAGCAAGCATGCTTGAACAATTTTATAATACTTTGTTTTTGGCCCAGGATTTAACTTCTTGAACTTTCTGGGAAAAAAAAATATTCTACAGGAAAAGAAACTGTGCAAGTAAAATCTTTTACAAAAAAAACCCATTGAAAATTTAACCTAAAAGAGCTAAATCAAGAAAAAATTCTGTGGATTTTTCTCCCTTCCTGTAGATGCAGGAAAAGAAATGCTTGAAATAAAGGGGTGACATTTATAAAGTGTAGAAGGAAAACTGCTAAACAAAGTTTTTGCCCAAAATTTAAATCCAGTCCAGATGTAACCGAATAAGAATGGCAATATTTTGAGGGTAATTTTCAAATGCCATCTACCTAGTTAAAGAGCGATTTTTTATTTTTTCATGTATATTTATAAATTTTTTTAACTCATATTTAATTGGCCACCCTGTACACAAGTAAAAGCATGTGTGGATCAACAAGGCACCTACTTTTCCCAGTGGGGAAAATAAGTGGGATCAGAGACAGAGAGTAAGGTCAGGGGAGGCAATACCACATGCAGATTTGCATTGTTTTTCAGAGGGAAAGTATCCACAAAAAAAGGAGATGGAAATCTCTGCTGGTAACTTGCTCTCTTAGCAATTTTCAAAGAGAAAGTACACGTGGACTGTTCTTTTGAGAAATGGTGCAAAGTCTGAAGGGAAAAAGACTCGCGGATTTTGCGCCTACCTGCTTGGGGGCAATTTTCAAAAGGATTTACATGCATAAAATTGGGATTTACATGTGTAGATGCACTTTACCTGTACACGTAGGCTTTTGAAAATTGCTACAATATATGCCATTGAACTGACTATGGGTTCCATGCTGTAAGTGAACTTTACACAAGTAAAGGGCTTTTGAAAATTGCTAAGATAGTAGTTACATTTACTCTTTTTTTTTTTTTTAATTTACATTCTGGTTTTTCCAACCCTTCATAGCAGATTACATTCAGGTACTTCAGATATGTGTAACTCCTTTGAAAATTACCTCCACAGTTTGGAAAACTGTCGCTTTTATTTTTTTACAAGCTTGACTTTCAAGGCTTTGCCATCTCTCTCGTGCCTTAGCTTGAAGACTGAAGTGGTCTCCTAACACAATAAGTATGTCTGAGAAATGGTGCAGGTAATTAAACAAGTCATGCTGACCATTGTAAAAATACAAATATTTAACTGGAGAACACACAGATTATGTCAGAGTTTATCAGAGCATACATGCAGTTCATACCTTGAAAAATGATTTGAATTACCGTCAGAGGTATTTTTAGCTGAGATGCAAAGTGTTCTTTGAGATGTCCTGCAGTATTACTAATGGCAAAAGCCATTGTTATCACATGACCATCAGGAACTAACATGATTTTAACTGAAACAAGAAACAGAAAAGCAAATGCCTTTAATTGCATGTTATTGGTTATCAATTACAAAATTATCTTGCAGAAATGAGCAAATGAGAACAACGTATTTCAAAAAAGTCTACTGCAGTCAAATCCAAACATGAGGAGGACAATTTTCAAAGCCATATATGTGGATAAATAGTGATTTTCCTGCATGACTTGGCTGTCTGAATATTGCCCTCCCACTATACAACTAAAAGTATGCTCAATGTTCCACATTGGGCTGCATTTAAGGGAGGCGATTTCAGGGACGGGTTTTGGGCAGAATCAGAAAATACTGCACACAGACTGTATTTGCAAGTTTACAGGTGTTATTTCCTGAAGAAAATCCACCTGCACAAAATGCAGGTGCAAATGTCCACAGCAAGTTTCAAAATTAAGATGCCTGCACACTTTCTTTTTGAAAACTGGAGCAAAGCCCATGGGTAGATTTCAAGAACCATATTCAGTCAATGTCTGGATAAGGTTTCAGACTACTTTAAGTATAAAATTAGAAAAAAAATCTAATTTACAAAAAAGTGTTAGAAGAGCAAACTCAATAAAAACAAGTTTGCTTACTGTAAAAGGTGTTTCTGTAGATAGCAAGATGATTTAGCCATGCTGTCTGGGTGATGTCATACAGGCGTCACGGGGCAGAGCTGTCTCTCTCTAAGCTCGAAGAGTTTTCCGTCTATGCAGCTGCACGGCTCTTCTCACACGTCTCGAGTGAATCTCCTCAGTTGATTATTAAGCAGATGTATGAATGTATCAGATGGCTGTCCCAGTGAGGTGGGAGGGGATACATGGCTAAATCATCCTGTTATCTACAGAAAACACTGTTTATGGTAAGCAGGCTTATTTAGCCGTACTAGCTGGGAGCTCCAAGCTGAAGGTTACTTGTGTTAGTCTATCATCTTTAGTCAAAACTAGCAACCGGTGTTTATGGACAGCTGTTGCTGTTGTTGGACATGATGTTACACTGCTGACCCCAATGCACTGTCAGTCACTGACTGTTGAACAAGACAGTAATGGGATGTGAAAGTGTGAATTGATGACCATGTTGCTGCCTTACAAATTTCTTGAATTGGTACATCATGTAAGTGTGCTAATGAAGTTGCTATAGCTGTGACCTGATATGCTTTAATTGGATTATGGAGCACCATTGAATGCGATGTGTAATAGAACTGGATGCATTGAGTTATCCAATTTTATAGTGTTCTTCTCGTAAATGTTTTCCCAGGGTCATTTGGATTAAAAGAGATGAAAAGTTGGAATGTACGTCTAATTGTTTGAGTTCTTCTTTTGTCTTTTATTTGCACAAGTTTAGGTAAGAAGGTGGGTAATGAGATTGACTGGTTTAAATGGAAGGCTGAAACCACTCTTGGTAAAAAGAACAGATGTGTACGCAATAAGACCTTGTCGTGGTGGAACTGTAGATACGGATTATTGATCACTAGGGCTTTAAGTTCACTCACTCTCCTAGCCGATGTGATTGCAATGAGGAAAAGTACCTTCGAAATGAGGTGTTTCAAGGATGCAGACTTCATGGGTTCAAAGGGAGCCTGCATTAGGCTTTCCAGGATAATGTTTATGTCCCACGGTACAGGAGGTTTCTGTACTGATGGGTGAATGCGTAGTAAACCCCTCATAAATTGTGAAATCAGAGGATGAGAAGAGACTGAGGAACGTCCTTCTGTGGTGTGATAAGCCGCTATAGTACTTAGGTGAACTCGTATGGATGTCACTGCTAAGCCTGAGGTGGAAAGTGAGTGTAGATACGCTAGTAAACCCTTTGGGGAGCAAGTGAAAGGGTCAATTCCCCGCTGGCAGCATCAATTAGAATATTATCTACTTGAAGGCATAATTCTTCCTGGTGGATGGTTTTCTAGCTGCTATTAACATGTCAGTGATATGGGGTGGCAGCTGAAAATGTCCTACGACTTCCTGCTTAATCTCCATGCTGTTAGTTTATTTATTTATTTATTTATTTATTTATTTAACAGTTTTTTATACCGACCTTCATGGTAAATAACCATATCGGATCGGTTTACATTTAACAAGGGTAAACTGAGGTAACAATTCTGGTAAACAATAGATAACAATGGAAAAAGGAATAAGTCAAAGTTACAATCAACAAGGAATAGAATAAACTTGGAAGCTTAAAACAAGCTGGAAGGAAGATGAAGGCAGGTAGAATAAATATAAAGTGATGCGATTAATTGGAGGGAGAAGTGCGATTAATTGGAGGGAGAAGGGCATCAAGTGAATGAAAGTTCCATTCTCCTGCGTCAGTAATTGCACGCTGTTTCCCAGAAACACTGGTGGCTGACTGGAGAGATGTACTAGATAAGGATACCACGGCTGCCTCGGCCACGCCAGAGCAATAAGTATCATGCCTTGTCCAATATGCATTTCTGTATCGTGCGTGATATTAGTGAAATTGGGGGATAGGCGTACAATAGGCCCCTTGACCAGGGAATCAAGAATGCATTTTGGAATATTCTTTGTTTGCTGGGAAGAATTGAGCAAAAGGTGTCTAGTTTCGTGCTGTGTTTCAATGAGAAAAGATCTATACATGGAGTTCCCCAGCGATTGAAAAGAACTTCCGCTATCACTTGGTTTAGGGACCACTCATGTGGGTGGAAGATTCTGCTGAGTCTGTCTGCTTTTGTATTTGCTAATCCTGACAGATAAGATGCCTAAAGGATTGTTCCGTTCTCTTCTGCCCATTTGCAGATCTGTAATTCCTCCTTGCAGAGAATCCTGGAACCTGACCCTCCTTTGTTATGTAGAACATGGCCACTTGATTGCCTGTGTGGACCATTACAGAAGCATTGGTTGGAACAATTGCATTCTTTATTGCTCTCAGCTCCAATAGTTTTATCTGGTACTGGCATTCTGTTGGGGCCCATAAGCCTTGTGTCTTTAGATGAAGAAGATGGGCTCCCCAACCTCTTGTTGAAGCATCCATCGTAACTATCAACTGATGAGGAGGATCCCTGAATGGCACTCATCTTGTCAACATTGAAGGCTTTTTATTGAGGTCGTTATGTGAATACTCTTTGACATGGGTTGTTTGCACTGATTCATTGAAACTTTAAGCCCCATTGTAATCACCTCATGTGAAGATGGGTACGAGGGACCACATGTATTGCTGCTGCCATGTGTCCCAATAAGACTAGTACTCAGCATACTGAAGTAAAAGTTTGTTGTTGAAAAAGTACGCATTGAGGGGTAGATTTTAAAAGCCTTGCGCGCGCAGGGCACTCACGCGCCGGCGCGCCTATTTTGCATAGGCCGCTGGCGCGCGCAAAGCCCCAGGACGCGCGTAAGTCCTGGGGCTTCGTAAAAGGGACGGGAGGGGCATGTCCGGGGGCGTGTCGGCATGCCGGGGGCGTGTCCGGGGCGTGTCCGGGGTCGGGCGGTCCGGGGTGGGTCCAGGGGAGTGGCAACAGTTCGGGGGCGGGCCGCGAGGGCGGTCCCGAGTCCCCTGGCACTGCGGCCTGTGCCGGGGGATGCCGAGGCGGTGCGCGCAAGTTACGTCTGCCTCAAGCAGGCGTAACTTGCACAACAAAGGTAGGGGGGGATTTAGGTAGGGCTGGGGGGTGGGTTAGATAGAGGAAGGGAAGGGAAGGTGGGGGGACGCGGAAGGAAAATTCCCTCCGAGGCTGCTCCGATTTCGGAGCGGCCTCAGAGGGAACGGAGGCAGGCTGCCGATTTTGCACAGCCTTGCGCGCGCCAATCCCGGCGTACTTTTGTTTGCGCGAACAAAAGTACGCGCGCGCGTACTTTTTTAAGATCTACCTCTGAGAATGTAGGGTCCGAGCTCTGTCGTCGGGCAGGAACATCCTGCAATGTGGACTGTGAATCCTTGCTCCAATGACTGAAGAGTCTGGGAAGGATATAGGTGGAATTTTTCGTAATTTATGACCAATCCCAGTTCCTCTAAGCACTGAATTGTCTCCATGAATTGGTTCTTCAATGTTTGCATGCTTGGAGAGACAACGAGCCAGTCATTGAGACATGGGAAAATTCTGATTCCCTGTTTTCATAAGTGAGCCACAACTATCGCAAGACATTTTGTGAAGACTCTCAGGGCAAATGAGAATCCAAAGGGGAGAACTTTGTATTGGTAATATTGATTCCCAACTCAGAAACAAAGGTATTGCCAATAGGCCTTGTGGATGGGAATGTGAGTATATGCATCTTTAAGTTCCAGAGAGCACATCCAATCGTTGGGTTGCAGAAAAGGGAGGATTGATTTCAAAGAGGTCATTTTGAACTTTTGTCTCTTGATAAACTTGTTGAGAGAACCCAAGTCCAGAATGGGACGAAGACCTCCCGATTTCTTGGGAATGAGGAAGTATTGGGAATAGTAATCCTCATTGATCTGGGAAGGCGGAAGAAGGTGGATTGCTTGCTGCTTTAGCCGAGTTTTAGCATCCTGATGAAGCATGGGGATGTAAGAAAGTTCTTGGGGGGCTACTTAATGCAGTAACAGGGGGAGATGAGTGAAATCCAGTTTCTACTCCTGGGATATTATATTGAGGACCCATTGATCAGTCGTGATCTTGGACCAGGCATGGTAGAGAGATGAAATCCTGCCCCCAATATGCAGTGGGTGTTGTAACTAATTGTTTTTCAAAAACTCTGTTGTTTTTGGGACTGTGTTTGACACCTTTGATGGTTCCTTTGTTGAGGTTGTTGCCCCTGAGGCCTCGGTTGTTGATAAGAAGGTGACCTATATGGATGGTAATACAAATGGTAATTCCTGTATGGCCTATGTTGGTAGAAGCCCCTCTTGTACTGAGAATAATATTTCTTGGTGATAGATTGTCTGTCTGTGGGTGAAGTTAATGACTGTACCGCCACATTCTGTTCTTTTATTTCAGAGACTTCTTCTCTCAGTTTCTCCCTAAAAAGACTGTCACCTTTACATGGCAAGTTCGCTAATTTCTTGTGAACATCTTCAAGTATTCCACTACAGTGGAGCCAAACCATGCATCTGGCTGAGATGGAGGCTGCTGAAGACCGGGCCAACATATCAAAAGCCTCATAGATAGTTCTTAACAGGTATCGTTAACTTTCTGCAGGTCTACTAATGGTTGCAATGTTTCTGCATTCCCCTGTCCCATAGAGACGAAGGGTTTTAGGTTTTGGACGCATTCATATAGGTATTGAGTAATGTAAAACTGGTGTTACACTGGCAGTACTTAAAGCCATGGGCTTTCGGCATTGCAGCAATTAAAAGTGCTTTTTTTTTTTTTTTTTTGAGGAAAAAATGTTTTGGTGAGAAACCTACTCCACACATCCGTGCAGAGCACGGAAAAAATCAAACAGAGATTTGCTCAAGACACACAGAAAGACCCACACAGCAGCATACACGGAAAACACTTTGAGCTTAGAGAGAGACAGCTCCGCCCCGTGTCTCCCAGATAAGAACATAAGAACATAAGAAAATGCCATACTGGGTCAGACCAAGGGTCCATCAAGCCCAGCATCCTGTTTCCAACAGTGGCCAATCCAGGCCATAAGAACCTGGCAAGTACCCAAAAACTAAGTCTATTCCATGTTACCATTGCTAATAGCAGTGGCTATTCTCTAAGTGAACTTAATAGCAGGTAATGGACTTCTCCTCCAAGAACTTATCCAATCCTTTTTTAAACACAGCTATACTAACTGCACTAACCACATCCTCTGGCAACAAATTCCAGAGTTTAATTGTGCGTTGAGTAAAAAAGAACTTTCTCCGATTAGTTTTAAATGTGCCCCATGCTAACTTCATGAAGTGCCCCCTAGTCTTTCTATTATCCGAAAGAGTAAATAACCGATTCACATCTACCCGTTCTAGACCTCTCATAATTTTAAACATCTCTCATATCCCCCCTCAGCCGTCTCTTCTCCAAGCTGAAAAGTTCTAACCTCTTTAGTCTTTCCTCATAGGGGAGCTGTTCCATTCCCCTTATCATTTTGGTAGCCCTTCTCTGTACCTTCTCCATCGCAATTATATCTTTTTTGAGATGCGGCGACCAGAATTGTACACAGTATTCAAGGTGCGGTCTCACCATGGAGCAATACAGAGGCATTATGACATTTTCCGTTTTATTCACCATTCCCTTTCTAATAATTCCCAACATTCTGTTTACTTTTTTGACTGCCGCAGCACACTGAAACGACAATTTCAATGTGTTATCCACCATGACGCCTAGATCTCTTTCTTGGGTTGTAGCACCTAATATGGAACCCAACATTGTGTAATTATAGCATGGGTTATTTTTCCCTATATGCATTACCTTGCACTTATCCACATTAAATTTTATCTGCCATTTGGATGCCCAATTTTCCAGTCTCACAAGGTCTTCCTGCAATTTATCACAATCTGCTTGTGATTTAACTACTCTGAACAATTTTGTGTCATCTGCAAATTTGATTACCTCACTTGTCGTATTTCTTTCCAGATCATTTATAAATATATTGAAAAGTAAGGGTCCCAATACAGATCCATGAGGCACTCCACTGTCCACTCCCTTCCACTGAGAAAATTGTCCATTTAAACCTACTCTCTGTTTCCTGTCTTTTAGCCAGTTTGCAATCCACGAAAGGACATCGCCACCTATCCCATGACTTTTTACTTTTCCTAGAAGCCTCTCATGAGGAACTTTGTCAAACGCCTTCTGAAAATCCAAGTATACTACATTTACCGGTTCACCTTTATCCACATGTTTATTAATTCCTTCAAAAAAGTGAAGCAGATTTGTGAGGCAAGACTTGCCTTGGGTAAAGCCATGCTGATTTTGTTCCATTAAACCATGTCTTTCTATATGTTCTGTGATTTTGATGTTTAGAACACTTTCCACTATTTTTCCTGGCACTGAAGTCAGGCTAACTGGTCTGTAGTTTCCAGGATCGCCCCTGGAGCCCTTTTTAAATATTGGGGTTACATTTGCTATCCTCCAGTCTTCAGGTACAATGGATGATTTTAATGATAGGTTACAAATTTTTACTAATAGGTCTGAAATTTCATTTTTTAGTTCCTTCAGAACTCTGGGGTGTATACTATCCGGTCCAGTTGATTTACTACTCTTCAGTTTGTCAATCAGGCCTACCACATCTTCTAGGTTCACCGTGATTTGATTCAGTCCATCTGAATTATTACCCATGAAAACCTTCTCCATTACGGGTACCTCCCCAACATCCTCTTCAATAAACATCAAAGCAAAGAAATCATTTAATCTTTCCGCGATGGTCTTATCTTCTCTAAGTGCCCCTTTAACCCCTCGATCATCTAACGGTCCAACTGACTCCCTCACAGGCTTTCTGCTTTGGATATATTTAAAAAAGATTTTACTGTGAGTTTTTGCCTCTACAGCCAACTTCTTTTCAAATTCTCTCTTAGCCTGTCTTATCAATGTCTTACATTTAACTTGCCAACGTTTATGCTTTATCCTATTTTCTTCTGTTGGTTCCTTCTTCCAATTTTTGAATGAAGATCTTTTGGCTAAAATAGCTTCTTTCACCTCCCCTTTTAACCATGCCGGTAATCGTTTTGCCTTCTTTCCACCTTTCTTAATGTGTGGAATACATCTAGACTGTGCTTCTAGAATGGTATTTTTTAACAATGACCACACCTCTTGGACATTTTTTACTTTTGTAGCTACTCCTTTCAGTTTTTTTCTAACAATTTTTCTCATTTTCTCAAAGCTTCCCTTTTGAAAGTTTAGCACGAGAGCCTTGGATTTGCACACTGTTCCTCTTCCAGTCATTAAATCAAATTTGATCATATTATGATCACTATTGCCAAGCGGCCCCACCACCATTACCTCTCTCACCAAGTCCTGTGCTCCACTGAGAATTAGATCTAAAATTGCTCCCTCTCTCGTCGGTTCCTGAACCAATTGCTCCATAAAACTATCATTTATTCCATCCAGGAACATTATCTCTCTAGCGTGTCCCGATGATACATTTACCCAGTCAATATTGGGGTAATTGAAGTCTCCCATTATTACTGCACTATCAATTTGGTTAGCTTCCCTAATTTCTCTTACCATTTCACTGTCCGTCTCACTATCTTGACCAGGTGGACGGTAGTATACCCCTATCACTATAGTCTTCCCCGACACACAAGGGATTTCTACCCATAAAGATTCAATTTTGATTTAGTCTCATGCAGGATGTTTATCCTGTTGGACTCTATGCCATCCTGGACATAAAGTGCCACACCTCCTCCCGGGTGCTCCTCTCTGTCATTGCGATATAATTTGTACCCCGGCATAGCACTGACCCATTGGTTATCCTCTTTCCACCATGTCTCTGAGATGCCAATTAAGTCTATGTCATCATTCACTGCTATACATTCTAATTCTCCCATCTTACTTCTTAGACTTCTGGCATTAGCATACAGACATTTCAAAGTTTGTTTTTTGTTTGTATTTTTATTCTGCTTTTTAATTGATAGGTATAAGTTAGAATTTTTTAGCTCAGGTGAGTTTTTAGTTACAGGCACTTGGACTATTTTTCTAATTATTGGAACCTCACTGTCGGGATGTCACCCAGGCAGCATGGCTAAATAAGCCTGCTTATTGATAGAAAAGATCATTTAAAACCAACAATAAAAGAAACCCCAAACAAACACAAAACAAACAGTTTACCTGTTGCAGTCGCACTTGATGTCACATGAGTTGTTACAGTTTTTCTGGGTATTTCAGGTCTACCACTGACATCTGCACTTTCCTGCATCATTTTGATTCCTGCTTTGTGGCTTACAACTCGATGTTCCTGCATGCCCTCAATTAATTCCTGGTCTGTACTAGGATGCTCCTGCTCTCCCAGAGTTGGTTCCTGGGCTGCATATGGATGTGTCTGCTCTCCCACTGTTTGTTTCTCATCTATTAATTCCTGGTCTGTATTCACATATTCCTGTTCCCATTCAATTGGTTCCTGATCGTCTATGAATGTTTTCTGGTCTGAATTTGCATCCTCTTCCATGAGTGGCACGTCCTGGTTTACATTTTGCTCATCCCATTCTTGATCTATACCCAGTTGTTCTTTTTCTACAGTGTCTGAGCTTAATTGGTCCTCTTGTTCAGTTTCTGGCTCTTGGTCTGTGCTTGGATGTTCTTTTTCAACATTTGGCTCCTGAGTTATGCTGGGTTGATCCTGCTCTAAATGAGTTGCTTCCTGATCCTCAACATTTGGTTCCTGGTCTAAAGGCTGTGATACTTCAGCTTCTTCCTCTATCAATAAGGGACTCTCTGCAATATCAACATGCTTATTCTCAGTATCTTCTTCAGTTTCTGATAAACCTATTTCTTCTGTAGTCTCTTTTTCTTTTCTCTCTGTGCTTTCTTCTTGGTAGTTATCAGACTCCATTACCTTTAAACAGCAATGTATTTATACATCAGTGAATATACAGAGGAAATTTAAAGGTAACATGAAAGTACATCATTTACGTTTACCGCATATTTTCACAGTTGCTATACTAACAGTATTTTATACTTGGAGAATACTCTTGTTGACATAATGTTTCAGTGTAACACCTATACCCAAATTATTCTTTATAATGGCCATAAATTCAATAGGAACTAAAATAGTAAACATGAACAAACACCAACTGACCATGAAATTATCTTCACTGATGTATCTGGTATAAATCATGCAAAGCTGAATATTCAAATTTTAGATTTAGTTGATCAGATTAGGAAGTCCATTTGTGCACCATATCTTACACTCATAGTAATGCAGTTAGAGAAGGTGTCACTTAACATAAGTATTATTTTAAGGGAAATCATACTGTATTTAATTCATAAAAGAGAAAGAAATTCAATGATAAGACTAGTCATAATACACTTCATGGTACTAACTTACTTACGTTAGGACTCTCAGCCCACGGGTAAACCCATGAGCCACAGCAATTACCCCCTCAATGTCGGAATGCCTAGTGCGGCAGAAGGCATGCCGACAGTGGAGGAGAAGTCCATTACCTGCTATTAATCAAGCTTAGAAAATAGTCACTGCTATTATTAGCAGCAGTAATATGGGATAGACTTAGTTTTTGGTTACTTGCCAGGTTCTTATAGCCTGGATTGGCCACTCTTGGAAACAGGATGCTGGGCTTGATAGACCCTTGGTCTGACCCAGTATGGCATATTCTTATGTTCTTATGAGTTCCACCTCCTGTTCTGCCATGCTGCCTGACATCAGCATGGCTCAAATGCCACTGGCTCCAGTCTCCACCATTGCCATCACACCTCAGCCTGGCTCCCTTGTAGGCGTGCAAGCGCACTCATCACAACCTTAAAGAGCCCAAAATGGGAAATTTCCCGTGGCACCTCCTGATGACATCACTCAGCTCTTCCTATATAAGGGCTCCACGGACAGTTTGTCTTTGCCTCAGCAAAGGGTCTTCTGCCTAGTAGTGCGTCTTACCAGTGTTCCCAATTCCTATGTTCCTTGTCCTCCAGCCTTGCTTCATCCAGCCTTGTCCTCCAGATTTGCCTCGTCCTACCTTGTCCTCCAGACTTGCCTCGTCCACCCTTCCTCATCCACTCTCATCTTACTTACTTGTCTTGTCCAGCATCTTCACTGCCTCTTCATTCACCCTTTGTTATGGGAATCGACCATGGAGGGCCGCAGCTGGCTCCCTTCACCTACCATGCTTGCGCCAGCATCCTGACCGGCCCAGGGATCCTGGTGGCGGCTGGGAGCCACGGCGGACTCATCCTGCCACACAGGCCCCGCACTGGACTTCCGCTGCCAGCGCAGCCTTCTCTGCGCACCCAAGCCCATCCGGGCTCTCCTGGCTGCCTTAGGCTATATTAAGGCAAGGCCTGCCCCTAGACCTTGCCTTGGCTTCCTTTGGCTTCCGTTCCAGTTCCTGGAGGTTCCTGTTTCTGATTCTTCGTTCTCACCCGCGGGACCTGAGACCCACACTTGAGCCTGGACTACAAGATTTGCTGCCTGCCTTGACTCACACTTGACCCTGGACTATGAGATTCGCTGCCTGCCTTGACTCACGCTTGACCCTGGACCACAAGATTCGCTGCCTGCCTTGACCCACGCTTGACCCTGACCTACGAGATTCGCTGCCTACCCTGCCCCACGCTTGAGCCCGGACTATGAGATTCGTTGCCTGCCCTGATCCATGCTTGTACCTGGACCACGTGTTCTGCTGCCTGCCATTGCCCACGCCATACCAGGACCATGAGACACTCCGGACCTGAGACCCCACTTGTCCAGCTGGCCCTGGTTCCCAAGGCCTCAACCTGAGGGGAACGAGAGCTGGTAGTGGTGAAGCCCCAGCGGGGTCTCAGCCTCTCTCCAGCCTCACCAGCCGACTGTAGGGACATGTGGGGCTCCTCCCCATAGGTAGCGCCAACTCCCCCTCGGCCCAAGGATCTACATGCCTAACACCCTTGGCTTGCCTCTTCGGATCTTGACTTCTTTCCTGGGCCTGACCACAATTGCCTGCCACCTAGATCTGGCCCCCCTGCCTAGACCTGACCATTCTTGCTAGTTGCTTGCCCCAATCTTGGCCTGTCTCTGACTCCGTTAAGTCTGCCACCAGCCCTGACCCCAGTGTGATCTTGGACTCAACTCCGCCCTAGGGACCCACCTAAGTCCTGCTGGCTGCCAGAACCTACTCAACCTGCAGGGGAGGCAGCTGGTAAATGTGAAGCTCCAGACTGTCCCACTACAAGGCATGTTTGCCAGCTGCTGGCGTAGGCCTCAGGAGTTCATCCATGCGGCTATGCCAACTATGTTGCTGGCGCAGGCCTCAGGGGTTCATCCATGCGGCTACGCCAACTATGTGTGTGAGTGAGTCTCACACACCCACTACTCATCACAAACTGCTGAAGCCATGAACACAGCAGACTCGCCTCCCATCTCTGCTATCGCCGGCTTAGCACACCAGCTTCAGCAGCCACAGGATCAGCTCAACACCATGGCTGGATATCTTCAAGGCATTGCTTCCCTGTCTGCTGTGGCTCCCACTCTGGCACCTGTCTTGCGGCTGGCTACTCCCATGCCACACTTGCCTCCACCTTCTAGGTAATATCACCAAGGACTGCTTCTATAAGCTTCAAGTTTTAAAAAGAATTAAACCACTTCTCCACTTCCAGGACTTCAGAACCGTCCTTCAATCTACGCTATTTTCAAAAATGGACTACTGCAATGCTTTACTCCGGGGGCTCCCCATCTCAGCAACAAAACCTCTACAAATGCTCCAGAATGCAGCAGCCAGAATCTTAACCAACACTAACCGAAGTGCTCACATCACCCCCATCCTCCGTAACCTACACTGGCTGCCAATAAAATACAGAATTCTACATAAAGCACTCACCATAATCCACAAAACCATCCACAATCAGCTCACCCTAGACCTCCAGACCCCATTCAAACACCATGCTTCAGAAAGGCCCATCAGAGAGGCATATAAAGGAATGCTTCAAGTCCCACCTACCAAATCCACACGTCTAACATCCACCAAAGAATGTTCCTTCTCCACAGCAGGCCCAGTCCTTTGGAACAAACTATCGACTGACTTAAGACTGGAACCCTGCCTCCACACCTTTCGAAGGAAACTTAAGACGTGGCTTTTCCTCCAAGCCTTCCCCTAACTCAAATTTACTCGTCAGACTCAGATCAAGGAACTGAATGTTTACTAATTTCATAACCATCTTATATGTTTTATATGTATTTAATTCCTATCTCTTATTCCTAGCTACTCTAGCTCCCAAGTTTAATCCCCCTGTTATATTGTAACTTTGCTATTTCAACCTTCTTATTTTTGGTTACTTTGGTTTATCCCCTGTTCCATGTAAACCGGCCTGATATGAATACCATTCATGAAGTCCGGTATAGAAATATTTTTAAATAAATAAATAAATGATGGCTTTCTCAACCAATGTCGGATCAATTCGAGTTGCAGGCACCTTTGTTTCAGGCAGACCAAGTTGAAGTAACTTATTTTATTTCATTTTTGGGTGGCACCATGCTGCCTTGGGCTTCACCCCTTTAGAAAAGGGATGATCCAGTCTTAGCTGATCTGGCATGCTTTCTGCGAGAATTTCGACAGATTTTGACGAGCCCGGGCACACGAATTCCAAAACATTTGAACTCCTACAGATCAGGCAAGGGTCCCAGTCTGTAGGAGAATATGCAGTGCATTTCTGCACTTTGTCCTCTCAACTCCAGTGGGGCAGTGACAGTTTGATGGTGATTTTACGACAAGAATTCTTGAAGCGCATTCAAGATGAGATGGTTGCTCGAGACATACTGGATACCTTGAAAGGTCTGATTAGCTTAGCCATACGACTGTGATTCTGGGAATGGGCCAAAGAGAGAAGCTCGGCTCGCTGCCCCTTCCATCTTGCTCCAAATTTCCAGCATCCAATAGCCTTCTGCTATCCTCTGGAGTCAGCCCTGCACAAGTAGAAGCCATGCAGGTGGATTGCTTTAAGCTATCAGCAGAAGAAAAGCAAAGGAGCCAAAACTTAACCTCTGCTTATACTGTGTTGCACCTGACCATTTCGCAAGTTGCTGCTCAAACAAGTCGGGAAACTCAACAACCTAGGCCTGGTGGGAGAGGCCACCCTATGTCATCCCTGCATCTCCCCACAATTACTAGTGCCAGTATATCTGTCTCTTGGGGACATTCATGTCGATGATCTTGCCTTTATGGATACTGGTGCTGGAGGCAGCTTTATCCATGAGGCACTGGTCTAACACTACTGCATACCCACTATTCCCTTGAACCTGACGCTCTCGATCTCCGCTGTTTACAGAGAATCCTTGCCTGGACAGGTTACTAGAGTCACAGTACCTCTGACCATGCAAGCAGGGATCTTGCATGGAGAACAAATCTGCCTTTACATGCTGCCCAAAGCAATCAATGCAATTCTCCTGGGCCTACCATGGTTCATGTTACATCAGCCCCACATTGACTGGGCCATGTTGCAAATCATCAGGTGAGGCCCTAGTTATCGTGAGCAATGCCTCACCAAAGTCTCTCCTGCAGTACCTGCAGCTCATACAGTTACTTCAGAACTTTCAGGCCAGCCACCACAATATACCAAATTCACTGACATTTTTAGTAAACAGCAGGCGGAAGTCCTGCCACCTCATTGCTCCTATGATTGTTCCATAGACTTGATCTCCTACAAGGTTCCCCTCAGAGGCAGAGTATACCTACTTTCTGCTCCAGAAACAGAGGCTATGACCAAATGTATTAAATAGAACCTGGATTGAGGCTTTGTTTGCCCTCTCTTTCTCACCTGCAGGGGCTGGATTCTTGTTTGTTGGACAGAAGAATGGGTCATTACGTCCCTACATTGATTATCGTGGTCTTAACTGTATTACTAAGAAGAATTGATACTCTCTTTCCTTGATCTCCAAGCTCTTTGACCACACAAGTATTTACCAAGTTGGACCTTCAGGCGACATAGAAACTGATCAGAATCTGAGAGGATGACAAGTGCAAGACTGCCTTCAGTACCTGTGATGGACACTATGAGTACTAGTGATGCTCTTCGGGATGTGCAACACCCATGTAGTTTTCCAATTTATGTTAAATGAGATCTTCAGGACTTGCTTTACTCCCAAGTGGTAGTTTACCTGGATGACATCCTAGTCTTCTCAAAGTCATTATCTGAGCACTGACATCATGTGAAACAAGTCATCCAAGGACTCTGTGAGCGCCACCTCTACGCTAGGTTAGAGAAGTGTACTTTCGAACAGGAAGAACTCCCCTTCTAGGGATATACTGTCTCACATCAAGACCTATGGAATGATCCAGAGAAATTAAAAGCAATATTGGAGTGTAGGCCTGTAGGCCTCAAGGCGCTATAACACTTTCTAGGGTTCGCAAATTACTACAGGTAATTTATCCATGATTGCTGCTCCTTGGCAGCCCCACACACAGCCCTTACTAAAAAAGGCTCGGACACCAAGAATTGGACCAAGAATGCTATTCTAGCCTTTGAGTGGTTGAAAGAGGAGTTTGCCCTTGATACATGCTTACATCACCCAGATCCGTCTAAGCCTTTCATAGTGGAGGTAGACACATCTACTCTCGAGGAAGGCACTGTCCTTCCGCAGCATAACCATAATGATACACTCATGACCTGCTCTTATTTTTCAAAGAAATTCTCTCTGGCACAGAAGAATTATAACATTGGTGATCATGAGCTGCTAGCAGTCAAGCTAGCCTTGGAAGAATGGCAGCATCTGCTGGAAGGAGCTAAGCACTCAGCAACCATCTATATGGATCACAAAGTCCTTGATCATTTGGCACAAGCTCAAAAGTTAAACCCCATGCAAGCCCTGGTCATTGCTTCTCAATTGATTTTGACTTTGAATTGCAGTACCGGCTTGCTGAGAACTACCAAGAAGATGCTCTTTCCCATTTTTTTGATACTGAGGAAGCTCTACAGCATATTACTGATCCAGGTAAATTGTGGTTGCAGTCACATTCACCCAGGAAAACTGTAGTACCCCGGAGCCAACACAGAAAGTTCTTCTATGGGCTCATGACTCCTGCCTGTCTGGTCATCCTGGCATCACTCATTGGAATTAATTGTGTGACACTACTGGTGGCCTCAGATGAAGACCGACATTAAGCATTAAGTAGAGTCCTGCCCTACATGTGCCATAAATAAAAATGTAAGAGCACGACTTTAGGGGTTGTTACAGCTGCTGCCAGCTCCCAAGAAACTCTGGACCCATGTGGCCACTAACTTTGTTACTGACCTTCCCCTCTCTGGCAGCAACACCAGTGGATAGATTCTCGAAGATGGAGCATTTTATACCCCTTCCAGGCCTCCCAACCATGCCTGAATTTACTAAACTCTTTGTGAACACAACTTCTGTTTGCACGGGCTGCCAGTTCACATCCTCTCAGACAGAAGGGTTCAGTTTAAACCCGATATTGGAAACGCCTGTAAAGGAAGTTCGGAATTAAGTTAGATTTCACCTCCGCTTATCACCCTCAGAGCAACAGACAAACCAAACGGGTAAATCAAGACCTCAAGGACTTTCTGCATGCCCTCATGAACCAATGACAAGATAATTGAGCCTCCCTCCTTCCATGGCCTGAACTTGCCTATAACAATCATGTAAATAGTTCCACGGGGTCATCACCCTTTTACATTGTCTTTGGATGCCATCCTAGGGTGCCTATACCAGTCTCTATCTTTGACAGCTGCCCTGCAGCTAACCTGATGGGTCAGGAGCTCCAGGAACTGTGGCAAAAGATCTACATTCTTCTGGGCCAAACAACAAAATGTTCTAAAGAACAAGTTGATAAAAAAAAAACCTCACCCTACACCTCAGTTTCGCCCAAGAAGTCTAGTCTAGCTTAGCACTAATAACCTGAGACTTAAGATGCCTTCCATGAAATTCATGGGGTCTTTTCCTGTCAACCATCAACTGCATCCTGTGACATACAAACTTAGACTGCCACCATCCTTGAGAGTTCATAATGTATTCCATGTAACATTATTAAAACCAGCAATTCTGTCTGGCCAGGCAGTCCACCCCTCCAGACCACTGAAGTGGCCACTGAAGAGGATACCCAGTTCAAGGTACAAGAAATTCTAGATTCTTGAAGGGTACAGAAACAATCACAGTACTTAATTTCTTGGAAAAACTATGGACCCGAGGAAAGCTCATGGGAACTGACCTCCAATCTACAAGACCCCCAACTTGTAGCAGCATTTCACAGAAAATATCCCGGAAAACCCAAGCCCAGAAGACTGAGGGGTGGGCGTTGGAGAGGGGTAGTGTAAAGACTGTCAGCTCACAGGTAACCCCTGTGAGCCATCCCTGTGAGCCACGCACTTATCCCCGATACCAGCAAGTCTCAGTGCAGCAGGAAGCCATTGAGTTCCACCTCCCATATCACCATGCTGCCCAACATTAGCAAGGCTCGAACACTGCCAACTTTAGCCTCCACCGTCGCCATCACACCTTGGCCCAGCTCCCTCATAGGTGCGCATGCACTCATCGCAGCCTTAAAGGACCTGTGGTGGGAAAGTCCCCATGGCACCACCTGATGACATCACTTAGCCCTTTCTATATAAGGGCTCCACAGACAGCTTGTCTTTGCCTCAGCAACAGGTCTCCTGCCTGGCAGTGCGTGTTGCTTGTTTCTGATTCCTGTGTTCCTTGCCCTCCAGCCTTGCCTCGTCCAGTCTTGCCTCATTCAGCCTCCCTCATTCACTTCTCCTCATCCACCGTCTTCCGTACTCATCTTGTCCAGCATCTTCACAGTGTCTTCATCCACCCTTGGCTTGCCTATTCAGAGCTTGACTTCTTGCCTGGACTCAATCACGATTGCCTGTTGCCTGGATCTGACCCCTTACATGAACTTTACCATTCTTGCTAGTTGCCTGCTCCAACCTTGACCTCTCTCTGAGTCCATTAAGTCTACTACCAGCCCTGACCCCAGTGTGCTCTTGGACTCTAGTATTAACTCCAGTTTAGGGACCTACCTAAGTCCTGCCGGCCATCAGAACCCAAAGGCTGAACCTGCAGGGGAGGAGACTGGTGAAGGTGAAACTCCAGACTGTCCCACTACAGAACATGTTTGCCAGCTGCCAGTGTAGGCCTCGGGGGTTCGCCCTCACAGCTGTGTCATCTATGCTGCAGCACAAGGAGCTTACACATCAACTACTCATCACAACTTGATTAATTATCATTTTAACTAATTATATAGATGAGATACACCTTCCTTGCTAAGATTCAATGGAATTTTGGGTCCATTACTGTTTGAATTTACTAAGACTGATGGAAAACTAAACAAATGCAAACACCACTGGTCTTCAAAAAGAAAAAAGTTGTCAAAATCCAGTCTCACATTTTCCTTTTAATAGCAAGCTTTGTGGTTATGCTCCTAGTCCAGTCAATTTCAAATAACCAGTAGGATCCTGTGAACTATGAAAAGTCAGTACAAAAGAAATATGGTTTAAGGTTTATTTATACCGTCACATCAATAAAAACCTTCACAATGGTGTATAATCGTTTAAAATCAAGGACATACAATGAAAACATAAATAGTATTAACAGCTAAAATATCAAAGAAAGAAAAATATAACATTATCAATAGCTGGACTGATCTGGGTAGATACAGGGAAGGAAAATTGGTTCTAACCTGCTAATTTTTGTTCCTGTAGTACCACAGATCAGTCCAGACTCTGGATTTTGCCTCCCTGCTAGGAGATGGAGATGAAGAAAGTTTCATTGACACTGTATATAAACCAGTGTGCTACCTGCAGTCCATCAGTATTGACCTGCATCCAAGCCAAGATGACAGCAACAATCATAAATTTCTAAGCAAACTTCTAAGCAAACTCCCTCCCCTCCAATGAGCCAGATGAAGGTGAAGTTGCTCAAAAAGACAATGGAAACTCATTTCCTAAATTTAACATAAGCAATCAGCATTGAAAACCTCCATCAACTCTGTACTATATACAGAGCAACATTATGATCGGCGGACTCTCCCCCCCACCCCACCCCAGTAAATGGGTAGGACTTTGGACTAATCTGTGGTACTACAGGAACAAAAATTAGAAGGTAAAAACCAATTTTCCTTTCCCTGTATCTACCCAGATGAGTCCAGACTCCTGGGATGTAGCTAAGCTCCCCTTAACTCAGGTGGGACCTGGAGAATTCCACTCATAGAACACTCTCACCAAAGTACATGGAAGCCTGAGCCCCTGTTATCCAAGCAATGCCTACCAAAATGTGTGCATTATCTTCCCAGTAGCTGCCCAGCAAATTTCATGTGGAGACACCTGTTGTGACTCAGCAGTGTAAGTCGCCTGAGAACGCATCGAGTGTGCCACTATCCCCCCACCCCCCCACCCCCCAGCAGTGGGCACCCTTTAGAAATTAAGTCGAATCAATCACTTCCTTCAGCCATCGCACAATTGTAGCCTTAGGCGCCTTACTTCCCTTCTTTGGACCACTCTACGTTATAAAGATCTACAGAAATCATAAGTGACCTCTAGATACTTCAATAATGAATTCCTCCCATCTAAGAGCCTAAGCTCCCCCTCGTGAGGGTAGAGGACTGCCAAAACTATGTCAGGCAGAAAAGAAGGCACCATGCATAAAGATAGCCTCGAATCAGACATCTATAGGAAGGGATCTCAACATGACAGCACTTGGAGCTCCAAAATTCTCCTGGCTGAACAAATAGCCACCAAGAAAAACACTTTAAGAATCAAGTCCTTAATCGTAGCTCTCTTTAGTAGTTCAAACTGAGCCTCACACAATCCTCTAAGAACTAGATTCAGATTCCAAGATGGACAAATTTTCTGCACCTGAGGACACAAGTAGTTAGTTCCTTGAAGGAACTATATAACATCTGGATGTACTACAGAGGTACCCTTGCACCTTATCCCAGAGACAACCCAATGTTGCTACCTGGACTCTCAGAAAGTTGCAGGCCAGTCCCTTGATCAGAACTTTTCTGTAGAATGGCCAAAATCTGCGACACCACAGGCTGCACTCTGTCAACAGCAGACCAGGTCTCGAAGATCCTCCAAATTCGCACATACATCAAGGATGTAGAAGGACACCTAGCCTTTAATAAGAAGGAAATAACCGCTTCAGAATAACCTCTCCATCTCAGTCTTCTCTTCTCAGAAGTGAAGCTGCAAGACAGAAGTGAGCTGCCCAACCCAAAAATATTGGACCCTGGTGGAAAAGAGTCAACTGATGTCCGAACCTCAGGGGCCATGTTGATCAGATTTGGGAAGCATGGTCGATGTGGCCACTATGGAGCTACCAGAATCACATTGTCCAGATGTTTTTCTATCCGCCATAATCCCTTGTCCACTTAGCCCTTCCTATATAAGGGCTCCACAGACAGCTTGTCTTTGCCTCAGCAACAAGTGTCCTGCCTGGCAGTGTGTGTCCATCAGAGGCCACAGAGGGAAGACAAAGAAGAATCCCTCAAGTCCACGGCAGCACCAGAGCTCCGATTCCTGTTCTGTTCAGGCATTGTAAAACCGCAATGCCTTGGTGTTCTCTTTGTTTGGGATACCACATCACTGCCTCCAACAGCTCCAATTTCCTGCGGTCTAACTTTCTCTGACTGAGAAAATCCACCTGAACGTTGTTCACTCTGGCGATGTGAGATGCTGCCAGCCACTCCAAGTGGAATGCTCTGCCCAGAGAATCAACTCCTGGGCCTCTCGAGCTACTGCCTGATTCTTGGTTCCACCTTGACAGTTGATGTAGACCACCATCATCACAATGTCTGATAGGATCCAAGCTGGATGACCACGAAACCTTCGCAAACAGGAAAGCAATGTGAAATGCACTGCTCTCGTCTCTAATCGATTGATAGACCATGAGGCCTCCTGTTTTGACCACTTGCCCTGCGCCAATTGATCTTTCCACTGGCCCTGTGTCAAATGATCTTGCATTGGTGGTGACTATTACCCAATTCGGAAACTCCAATTCTGCACCATGCTCGAGATTGGTGCGAGTAAGCCACCGTGAAAGACTGTCTCTGGCTTCCCCCTCTAACGGAAGAGGAAGATGAAACTCTTCCAATAACGAATTCCAGCGGGAGAGAAGAGCCCCCTGCAGAGACTACATATATGCAAATGCCCAATGCATTAATTCCAATATCAATGTCATAGAACGCAGGACCTGTAAATAGACCCAGACCATGGGCACTGAAAGCTTGATCTGATGCTGCAATTTCAGCAATCTCTCTCCGTGAGAAACACTCTCTTTGTCAGTGTGTCAAACTGAGCTCCCAGATACTCCAGAGTTTGAAAGAGGACTAAATGGCTCTTTGATAGGTTCATTACCCTTCCTAGAAATTTCAAGCGAATCGGTACCTTTTGTACCAATTGTTGACTGAGGTCCTCTGATTTCACACGAATGAGCCAATCGTCCAGATATAGATGCACCAACACACCTTCCTTTTGCAATGTGGCTACCCCACCATCATTACCTTGTGAAGGTACATGGAGCCGTCGCCAGTTGAAGGAAAGGACTCAAAACCAAAAATGTTCTTAGGACCATGAACCTCAGGAATCTCTGGTGCTCCGGCGTGATGGCTATGTGCAGATACGCCTCTGTCAAGGCGAGAGATGCTAAGAACTCTCCCTTGTGTACTAATGCTATGACAGACCTCAGAGTTTCCATGTGGAAGTGGGGAAACTTTAAATCCAATATCTCTTGAATTGGATACAGGGGAGCAAAAAACAGGACACAACTTAAAATTGACTTCTGGCCACACTAAGCATGTTCAGGGTCTGAGCCAACAGTTTTGGGCCACACAGAGCAAGTTCAGGGTCTGAGCCAACAAATTCAGCAAGACATCTCTGTGAAAAAAGAAAACATCCTAGCAAATTACAAAGTGGCTCAAAATCATATTGAATTTCTCCCTCTTCTAGAGGTGAGAAAGCCAATTCCCCATCGAAATCCTCTGATGTCTCATAATTCACATTCCCTTGAACATTACCAGGAACAGCCTCCCTGCGGCATTTGCCTGCTATGACTGACAAATGGGAGGGCCCAAGCATGAGATCCCTACATAGAGGCTGCTTTGCCTTCTCTGGGCGCCCCTGCAGAAAGGTCTGCAGGCCCTGGAAACAATCCACCCAGGAAAAGGAGGATGGATCTGTACTGGAGCCCATAGAACCAAACTTGCTCTCTCTAATCTCTCTCTCTCAGGGAAACTTCTGCCCTCGGGAACAAGGGAGGAGGAGAACTGACCATTGCCTCACTTCCCACGCCACTCCGCTCCAGAGATACCATAAGCCAAGGGGATGTCCCAACATGGGCAAAAGCAGTAATAGTCAAATCGGTTTGAGCATCTAAACAGCACTGACACAAAGGAAGAGAGAGTGAGGACTGAATTGCTATCAGATGGCATGCCTCACAGATACCAAGGCACTTGGACCTGCTCGTCTCCGGTGCTTAGCTCCCCTAAACTTCGGCTCTAGGCGGCCTCCTGCGCGCACACCAATGCCATCCGGGCAAACACGCACACCCCTCCAGGACGTGAGCAAATACACACTCAAGACTAGGTCATAGTCGTACATCCACAAGTGCATGCACAAATACACACTCGTATAAGCCGTGGTCATACACGCACAAGTACCTGCACAAATACGTACTCAGGTTTATGTTGTATAGCCTTACTCGCACAAGTACTTACGCAAATATGCGCTCAAGTACCTGTGCAAATACGCGCTCAAGTCTAGGTCGCAGACATACACACTCAAATCTAGGCTGCAGCCTTACACACACAGGTCCCCGCACATGCAACTGCCAAGCGGCGAGAATGTGGCACACACCTACACACGTGGGAAAAGAACCGCTGCCGCAGCCTACCACACAATTAAGCAAAGCCTGCCTGCACCTTCAGTGCGTTTAGGCCCAGATCCTGTTAGAAATCTGATTACAGGAGTTAGCAATCTGTAGTGAACGTAGTGAACAGTCTGCTGGGAGGAACAATCTGTTAATGACGTGCTATCAGATGGGAGGAGTGATCAGATAGTAGTTAGCAATCTGTTGTACTCCATGGGAGGAGTTTAGCAATCTATTATTGTTGACTCCTAAGGAAGGAGAAGTCAGCAGTCTTATTAGAATCGGTGTTGCAGGCTCTTGAAGGATGGAGGAGCTAGCAATCCATAGTTTCTCAGATATCATCTTGCTAAGGAGTAGCAATCTGAAATTAATCTGATATAGTTGTGGGTGGATCCCTGGGCCGGTGGCAGATGACCACACCCCCGGAGTATATCCCGAGAGGGACCACCGGCTAGGCTTGAGTATGGAGACAGACACACATTAGTTCTTTTATTAAACAGGTTTTTGAAACCACCAGGGGTAGTAGTGAGCTGATATGCCCGGTAGGGCTGCAGTTTCTCAGGTACTGGAACAGCGATCCCAGGATGACTGAGCTGTTGAGAAACTATAAAAAGTGAGTAGGCAGAGTGAAATGAATCTGTTATAGTTGTGGGTGGATCCCTGGGCCGGTGGCAGATGACCACACCCCCGGAGTATATCCCGAGAGGGACCACCGGCTAGGCTTGAGTATGGAGACAGACACACATTAGTTCTTTTATTAAACAGGTTTTTGAAACCACCAGGGGTAGTAGTGAGCTGATATGCCCGGTAGGGCTGCAGTTTCTCAGGTACTGGAACAGCGATCCCAGGATGACTGAGCTGTTGAGAAACTATAAAAAGTGAGTAGGCAGAGTGAAATGAATCTGTTATAGTTGTGGGTGGATCCCTGGGCCGGTGGCAGATGACCACGCCTCCAGGAGGATATCCCGAGAGGGACCACCGCTTAGGCTTGAGTATGGAGACAGACATACATTAGTTCTTTTATTAAATAGGTATTTGAAACTACCAGAGGGGGCAGTAGTGAGCTGATATGCCCGATAGGGCTGTAGTCCCTCAGGTACTGGACAGCAATCCCAGGATGGCTGAGCTGTTGAGAAACTATAGAAAGTGAGTAGGCAGAGTTCATGAACAGAACTAAATGACAAACTCACATAAGGTCTCAAGGAAGTTCAGGTGCTGGAAAGGATTAGGCCCTTGAGGAGCGAGTACCTGGTTTCAGGGTAAGCTCTGAGAGAGCGATGGTAACTCACAATTGTTTGTAGTAGCAATAGCTTCCAGGCAGACGAGAATCTTCAGAATGTCTAGGAACATGGGCCCTCAAGGAGAGAGCGAGGCCCCCGAGGAGCAGGTACCTCTGGTAAGTCCAAGGAGGCAGAGTAGCTTGGGTAACGAATCCCCTTCCGTAAGGAGTTCTTGAATGAATACCTTTGCTTACTCAGTTTGATAGTGCAAATAGAGACCTTTAAATATTGGAAGCGGATGATGCCATCTCAGGGGACCCCCCTGAGGTTCGCGCCCTTGCTGGTACTTCAATCAGAGCGCGCGCCCTAGGTTTTCAAGCAACATGGCAGATCTGGTCCGGGGACGCCGGAGAGAGATGGCATGGAGACGCCGCGGCAGCCAACCATCCATCAGACCCGGAGGGAGTCGCCACAGAGGTAAAGAGGGCGGAGTGAGGGCATCGAGCAGCGACGGACGCAACACAGAGTTCATGAACAGAACTAGATGACAAAACTCACATAAGGTCTCAAGGAAGCTCAAGAGCTGGAAAGAATTAGGCCCTCGAGGAGCGAGTATCTGGTTCCAGGGTAAGCTCTGAGAGAGCGATGGTAACTCACAATTGTTTGTAGTAGCGATAGCTTTCAGGCAGAAGAGAATCTTCAGAGTGTTCAGGAACATGGGCCCTTGAGGAGCGAGTACGGTTCCTATCTGTAATCTGAAAGTAAAGAAAAGAGCAAGCCCCCCGAGGAGCGGGTACCTCTGGTAAGTTTGAGGAGGCAGAGTAGTTTGGGGGGAGTAGTCCGAAGGTATTCCCATACCAACCCCCTTGCTAACTCCGTTTGATAGTGCAAATAGAGACCTTTAAATATTGGAAGCGGATGACGTCATCTCATGGGGAATGCCCCTGAGGTTCGCGCCCTTGCTGGTACTTCAATCAGAGCACACGCACGCGTGCCCTAGGTCTTCAGGCAACATGGCGGATCTGCAGCGTCGAGCCAGTCCAGGGACGCCGGAGGGAGACGGCATGGAGACGCCGCGGCAGCCATCCGTCCATCAGACCCGGAGAGAGTCACCACAGAGGTAAAGAGGGCGGAGTGAGGGCGTCGAGCAACGACGGTCGCAACAGATCCATTCAACATCCAGCACCAAAAATCATTGAAGGCCTGAAGAGCTTCTCAACAGCTTAGGCCTCTTGACTGGCCGAGAATTCATGGAGACTGGGGCCAAGAGCCAGCATCTCCTGCTGCTTATACTGCTAAACAAGCTTTGTGCATAAGCAAATTAAAACCAGCAGAAGACCTCTACCAGAACCAGAGACTCCTCCTTGGTGTAAGTGCCTCTCTCTGCACCTCCACGGGACAAGATAAAGATCCTGCATGAGACTAAATGTATAATTGAATCTTTATGGGTAGAAATCTCTTGTGTGTTGGGAAAGAGAATAGTGATAGGAGTTTACTACTGTCCACCTAGCCAAAATGGTGAGATGGACAGTGAAATGTTATGAGAAATTAGGGAAGCTAACCAAACTGGTAGTGCAGTAATAATGGGAGATTTCAATTACCCCAATATTGACAGGGTAAATGAAACATCAGGGAGATTGCTAGAGAGATAAAGTTCCTCATGGAATTAAAGACAGTTTTATGGAGCAATTGGTTCAGGAACTGACGAGAGAGGGAACAATTTTAGATTCTCAGTAGAGCACAGGATTTGGTGAGAGAGGTAATGGTGGTGCAACCGCTTGGCAATAGTGATCATAATATCATCAAATTTGAATTAATGACTTAATGAATTAAGGGGGACATTATGTAAGTCCATGGCTCTAGCGCTAAACTTTCAAAAGGGAAACTTTGATAAAATGAGAAATTAGAAAAAAAACTGAAAGGTGCAGCTACAAAGGGAAAAAGTGTGCAAGAGGTGTGGACATTGTTAAAAATACCATCCTAGAAGCACAGACCAGATGTATTCCATGCATTAAGAAAGGTGAAAGGAAGGCAAAACAATTACCAGCATGGTTAAAAGGTGAGGTGAAAGAGGCTATTTAAGCAAAAAAGGTCATTCAAAAATTGGAAAAAGGATCTTCAGAAGAAAATAGGATAAAGCATAAGCATTGGCAAGTTAAATGTAAGACATTGATAAGACAGGCTAAGAGAAAATGTGAAAAGAAGTTGTCCATAGAGGCAAAAACTCACAATAAAAACTTTTTAAAATATATCCGAAGCAGAAAGCCTGCAAGGGAATCGATTGGACTGTTAGATGATGAAGAAGAAGTTAAAGGGGCACTTAGAGAAGATAAAGCCATCACGGAAAGATTAAACGATTTCTTTGCTTCAGTGTTTACTGAAGAGGATGTTGGAGAGATACCCATTCCGGAGAAGGTTTTCATGGTTGATGATTCAGATCAACTGAACCAAATCACGGTGAACCTGGAAGATGTGATAGGCCTGATTGACAAACTGAAGAGTAGTAAATCACCTGGACCAGATGGTATATACCCCAGGGTTCTAAAAGAACTAAAAAATGAAATTTCAGAACTATTAGTAAAAATTTGTAACCTATCATTAAAATCATCCAATGTACCTGAAGACTGGAAGATGGTCAATGTAACCCCTATATTTAAAAAGGGATCCTTGTGTGATCTGGCAAACCATAGACCGGTGACCCTGACTTCAGTGCCGGGAAAAATCGTGGAAACTTGTTATAAAGAATAAAATCATAAAACATTTAGATAGACATGGTTTGATGGGACACAGCCAACATGGATTTACTCAAGGGAAGTCTTGCCTCACAAATCTCCTACATTTTTTTTTGAAGGGGTGAATAAACATGTGGACAAAGATGAACCGGTAGATGTGGAATATTTGGATTTTCAAAAGGTTCCACATGAGAGGCTTGTAAGAAAACTAAAAAGTCATGAGATAGTACGCGATGTCCTTTTGTGGATTGCAAGTTGGTTAAAAGACAGAAAACAGAGAGTAGGATTAAATGGTCAGTTTTCACAGTGGAAAAAGATAAACAGTGGAGTGCCTCAGGGATCTTACTTGGACCGGTGCTTTTTAATATATTTATAAATGATCTGGAAAGGGGTACGACGAGTGAGGTGATCAAATTTGCGAATGACATAAAATTATGCAGAGTAGTTAAATCTCAAGCAGATTGTGATGAATTGCAGGAGGACCTTTTGAGACTGGAGGATTGGGCTTCTAAATGGCAGATGAAATTTAACGTGGACAAGTGCAAAGAGATGCATATAGGGATAAATAACCTTTGCTATAGTTACACAATGTTAGGTTCTATCTTAGGAGTTACCACCCAGGAAAGAGATCTAGGCGACATAGTGGATAATACATTGACATCGTCGGCCCAGTGTGTTGTGGCGATCAAAAATGCAAAAATAATGTTAGGATCTATTAGGAAGGGAATGGAAAATAAAACGAGGATGTCATAATGCCTCTGTATCGCTCCATGGTGAGACTGCACCTTGAATACTGTGTGCAATTCTGGTTACCACATCTCAAAAAGGATATAACTGCACTGGAGAAAGTGCAGAGAAGGGGGACCAAAATGATAAGGGGCATAGAATGGCTGCCCTATGAGGAAAGGCTATAGAAGTTAGGGCTATTCAGTTTGGAGAAGAGACGACTGAGGGGGGACATGATAGAAGTCTACAAAATCATGAAAGGACTTGAACAAGTTAATGCAAATCGGTTATTTATTCTCTCAGATAACAGAAGGCCCAGGGGACACTCCATGAAATTAGCAAGTAGTTCATTTAAAAAAAAATCAAAGAAAATTCTTTTTCACTCAGCACATAGTTAAGCTCTGGAATTCATTGCCAGAGGATGTGGTTACATCAGTTAGTGTAACTGGATTTAAAAACGGTTTGGATAAGTTCCTCAAGGATAAATCCATAAACTGCTATTTCGGTAATTAATAAGCAATAGTATCTTGTGATCTATCTTATGTTTGGGTACTTGCCATGGATTTGTGACTTGGATTGGCCACTGTTTGAAACAGGATACTGGGCTTGATGGACCCTTGGTCTGACCCCAATATGGCATTTATGTAGGGAATCACTGGCGATAGTTGAGGAGGGGATTCCCCTGCCTCTCCCACCGACAATGCTAGAGAATCGAAAATGGCCACCGTTTCTGCACTGACGGGGAAAGCCTCAGCATAGACCCCTTCACCCACGAGGTTCGTTTTACCAGTGCAGCCATACTTATCGCAGATCCCCGAACGCCGTGCCGCTTTTGCCATAAACACACACTGTTCCTCCCCTCAACTCCGGTATCACCAGCATCTCAACAGCAAGTGGGGGAACAGTCCCTCAGTGCCACAGAGCCAACACCCGGTCTCCTCCATAAAAAAAGAAGCTGCTGAAAAAAACCCATTGCTGAGCCCCCCCCCCCCACCCCCACCGGAGCCCTGTTGCTGCACAGATTCCTCCAACTAGTTCCTTGTTCTATTTTTTTCTACCCTCTGAGAACAAATAAAGATACATAGAAACTAATACTTTCCTTTGGTGCAGAGGTTCCAGCTCCAGGAGCGCAGGCCGCATGGCAGACCAGAAATGAGCCAGACTACTGGCTATATCCATCTCCTTTTGCCAAACTTTAGTGACCCAGCCCAGGGTAAACCATATAAAAAAAGGGATATTTCCCTGCTCCACTGGGCTTGCAGGGCAGAACTGCCAGCAGGTTCAAGCACTGTCTCATGAGGGATGAGGCTCACCAGATGTCCACCCCACGGAGCTCCAGACTGAGCTATCAGAAGGGTCACCAACCCCTTGCTCGTTCGCCTCAAACCATAGGGGATGGCCCCACGAGGACCTCACAAACCCCTGGGAGGATCCAGAAATTTTGTCTTTTAATCTTTTTTTTCTCTCTCTCCAGACTGCAGATTTTACATCATCTACCATCTGCGTAGACAGAGAAATACTGAGAGTCTGCAGGTGCCATACTGGGTTATGTACAGTGTCAGTGAAATTTTCTGTCTCCATCTGCTGGCAGGGAGGTAAAATCTAGGAGTCTGAACTGATATGGGTACTGACAGGGAACTTAGTTTTCCAAAGAGCTGTTAGGATATAAAGTTCAGTAGATGCAGAGTTTATGAATTATTACCAAGAACAGTCTAAAATGGACAGTTTTTAACTTACTTAAAATCAGTATTTTCAAAAGAAACATGCCACCTAACAAACGTAACAATGTAATCAAAAACTAAATAGTTCTTAATTGTTAACTTATGTAAAAATGAAACTACCTTTCAGAACTGGAAGATTGTTAATCATGACTGATGGGAGTTTTGTATTGGAGAAATTACTTCCTGATAATTTTGTTTTCTTTAGTATAGACAGATGGACTCAGGACTAATGGGTTTATGCTCCTCTGCCAGCAGACAGAGATGGAGCAAGCTGACGTCACAGTATATATAACCCTGCAGTGACTCCAGCCTGCCAGTACTCTCTTCAAAAGCAACTGTGGACAGACTAGCAAAATACTTGATTAAAACAGAAAAGAACTGTACTCAACCAACC
Organism: Rhinatrema bivittatum; assembly: GCF_901001135.1. Classification (NCBI taxonomy): domain Eukaryota; kingdom Metazoa; phylum Chordata; class Amphibia; order Gymnophiona; family Rhinatrematidae; genus Rhinatrema; species Rhinatrema bivittatum. The sequence continues at coordinate 46,232,806 of NC_042623.1, read as the reverse complement.
ATAAACACTAAACACTCAAAAAAGATACAGTTGCGATGGAGAAGGTACAGAGAAGGTTGACCAAAATGATAAAGGAGATGGAACAGCTCCCCTATGAGGAAAGGGTGAAGAGGTTAGAGCTGTTCAGCTTGGAGAATAGATGGCTGAGGGGGGGATATGACAGAGGTCTTTAAAATAATGAGAGGTCTTGAATGAGTAGATGTGAATTGGTTATTTACACTTTCGGATAATAGAAGGACTAGGGGGCACTCCATGAAGTTAGCAAGAGGCACATTTAAGACTAATCGTAGAAAATTCTTTTTTACTCAACACACAATTAAGTTCTGGAATTTGTTGCCAGAGGATATGGTTAGTGCAGTTAGTTTGGTTGAGTTTAAAAGAGGTTTAGATAAGTTCTTGGAGGAGAAGTTAATTAACTGCTATTAATCAAGTTGACTTAGGGAATGACCTCTGCTATTACTGGCATCAGTAGCATCAGATCTTCTTAGTGTTTGGGTACTTGCCAGGTTCTTGTGGCCTGGTTTGGTCTTTGTTGGAAACAGGATGCTGGGTTTGATGAAACATAGAAACATAGAAATGACGGCAGAAGAAGACCAAACGACCCATCCAGTCTGCCCAGCAAGCTTTCGCACTTTTTTTTCTCATACTTATCTGTTACTCTCGGCCCTTAGTAATCTTTTGGTTCTATTTCCCTTCCACCCCCGCCATTAATGTAGAGAGCAGTGTTGGAACTGCATCTAAGTGAAATAGCTTAATTAGTTAGGGGTATTAACCGCCGCAATAAGCAAGCCACACCCATGCTTATTTGTTTACCCAGACTATGTAATTCAGTCCTTGGTTGTTGTCTGTATAGATCCCCTTTTCTTCATTCTCCCCTGCCGTTGAAGCAGAGAGCTATGCTGGATATGCATTGAAAGTGAAGTATCAGGCTTATTTGGTTTGGGGTAGTAACCAACGTAAAGCAAGCTATTCCCCGATTTTTTGTGAATGCAAATCCTTTTTTCTATGTTTCCTCTTGCCGTTGAAGCTTAGAGCAGAATTGGAGTCGCATTAACTGTGTGTATGTTTATTGAATAAGGGTATTATCTCCAGGTAGTAGCCATCATTCCTGCGAGCCACCCACTCTTCATTCACAACCTTTGAAGTCCTTCACAGTTCTGGTCTTCACCACTTCCTCCGGAAGGGCATTCCAGGCAGTCACCACCCTCTCCATGAAGAAATACTTCCTGACATTGGTTCTGAGTCTTCTTCCCTGGAGTTTTAAATCGTGACCCCTGGTTCTGCTGATTTTTTTCCAAAGGAAAAGGTTTGTCATTATCTTTGGATCATGGCAATTTCTTATGTTCTTACCCCAAGCTAGGGACTGGATGAACACTTACCAGTAATACTTTGGGACCCAGAGCGCCGCAAGAGGACTATTGACACACTAATGCGGCAGCCGAAGACGAGAAGCTGAGTCCATCTGTCTACAATAAGGAAAACAAAATTATCAGGTAAGTATTGTCTCCATTTCCTAGCTCGTAGACAGATGGACTCTGGATCATTGGGATGTACCAAAGCTATTCCCCAACAGGGTGGGAGGCTGCCCGCAGTCAAGTCAACACCGCACGTGCAAAGGCTGCATCCTCCCAGGCCTGCACATCCAGACGATAAACCTGGAAAAAGTGTGTAAGGAGGACCGTGTCACAGCCCAGAAGATATTGACGGGAGATAACAGACCTCCACTATGACACTGTCTGACCCTAGTGGAATGAGCCCTAACCTGAGTAGGCAACAGCTTTCCAGCATCCACATATACAGCTGTGACCACCTCCTTAATCCAAGCCGGAGCACCCTGCTTACTCCCACCATAGAGAACAGGTGATCCGTTTTTCAAAAAGACTCAGAGACCTCCAGTCCTGCACGATAAGATGCTTAACATCCAAGGAGTGCAAAAGGCGAAACTCCTCCACATCTCTGACCTTATCCAGGGATGGCAAGGAGATGGACTGATTCACATGAATGATGGAAAAGTACGCGGCTGTATCGCCCCTGGAGTCACCTGAAGGAACAGCTCCCGGCAAGACAAGGCCTGCAGCTCAGAAATCCAAAGCACAGAATATATTTCTTCCAGGAACACATTCAAAGTCAACAGTTGTTAAGGAGCCAACACAGTGGACAGAACGTAGCGCTTGCCAAAAAGTCCAGCACCAAATTATGACTCCACAATGGACTTCCGGGTGATGATGTCACCAACAGGGAAGCTGGGAGACTAAGCTCCGCAGTCCCCCCTCTGAATTTCTTCCGCTAACGCTTTCTAACGGTGGCATTTCCACGGCAATTTGGCCCAAGAGGGATCCCGAAGGGTCCAGGCACATGGCAGAGACCTTTTGATATGCGGTGGGCAGCTGATGACTCAGTCGGTGCAGCATGACAAGAAGCGCGGCAAGGAAAGAAAAATAGCGGCTGCTGCTGCGACTCACCGCTGTTAATATAAAAGGATCCGAGTGGCAATTTTGACCGCTTCTGCCTGGGAGGGCCTCTGCCGGACAAGTGCTGTTAACAGAGAACTGCTCCAACATTGCGGGTCGCAGGCGGCTGTAACTGGGGCAGAGCATGGGGGCAACGTAGCCAAGATGGTGGCCGCTAAAGTGAGTCTCCTCTATTAAATCATTCCATCGAATAGCTCAGTGATTTGGGAGTATTTCTGCCTGGGATAGCTTCTGAGGGGCCTGTGCTGCTAAAGAAAACTGCTGGGGACCTGTGACTGGCAGGAGATTGTGGCTGAGGAGGAATGGAGTAGAATGGGACTCCACATGGCCAAGATGGAGGCCACCCTTTTGTGTCTTCTTACTAATTAACAGCGCAGATCAGTGTCATTCCAGAGGTTCTGTCAAGAGAGGTGTCTGGAAGGTACGGGCGCATAGCAAAAAATGTTAACGTATCACAGGGGGTATGAGACAGCGGCCAACACGGAGTGGCGTGGAGCGGTGACAAAGTACGGTCAAGATGGCAGCCACAACAGACACCCCCAAGATGTTGGCAGCGGTATCGGATGAGATACTTCAGCAGATTTCTCAAAGCATCTATGCTGCACTGGATGCGCGATTAATTAAGATCCAGGCATCTATGGATGACCTAAAGGGGAAATTGGAAGGACAGGCGAAGCGACTGGATCAAGCGAAACAGGTGCTTTCTGACTGTGGGGACCGGTTGGCAGATTCCGAGAGGCATTTGGTGACGCTCCAAGCTCAGCAAAAAGACCTTTTGGATAAGCTGGAAGACCAAGAGAATAGAGGTAGAAGAAATAATCTTATAATAATTGGTCTTCCAGAATCAGTAACAGAGGGCAAGCTGATAACATTTGTGGAATCGTGGCTCCCTGGTGTGCTTGAGCTGCTATTATCGGATGACAAAGTGCGCTATGAATGAGCTCATCGGATGGGACCGCCCCGCGAGGAATCAGCTAAACCTCGGCCAGTCATGGCGTGCATTCTCAATTGGACACACAAAACTCAGCTGCTTCATGCTTTTCACCAGAAATCTTCGGTAGAATATCAAGGGCACAAAATATTACTCTTCAATGATTTTTCAGCAGCCACGGCAGCGCAGAGGATACAAATGTCACCGGCTTGCTCAGATCTTTATAAACGGGGAATTTGATTTGCCCTCCTATACCCGGCCAAGCTGCAGGTACATCACGACAATCAGGTGCTCTATCTAAATTCAAAAGAAGAAGCCTCCAACTTCTTGGCGACACTGGATAACCCCGATGTGGCTTAACTATGGCTATCTGGACATATAGAAACATACATAGAAACATAGAAATGACGGCAGAAGAAGACCAAACGGCCCATCCAGTCTGCCCAGCAAGCTACGCACTTTATCCATTTTTTTTCCCCCTTTTTCTCTCTCCCACCTTTTACTATTGGCTTCATACTATTGGAGCCTCCAGGGAGGGAAACTAAGAACCAATGTCAGGAAGTATTTCTTCACGGAAAGGGTGGTGGATGCTTGGAATGCCCTTCCGGAGGAAGTGGTAAAGTCTAAAACAGTGAACGACTTCAAAGGGGCGTGGGATAAACACTGTGGATCCATCAAGTCTAGAGGGCGTGAATAAAGAGGAGGCAGCAAAACACTGCACGGAGCGGCAGTAGCCACAGAGGCATTCAAACACTGCACGGAGCGGCAGTAGCCACAGAGGCATTCACGGAGCGGGATGCCAGTGGCCAGTAGTTAGTGTTCCACCTTCCACCTTCACGGAGCGGAAGGATGGAGGGCTGCTATCTCCAAAAAAAATAAAAAAACAAACAAAAAAATAAAAACAGGGGTGGGTAAGAGTATGGGGCAAGGGTGTGGCCTGCTTGTTACAGCGGTTGCTACCCCTAATTGATCTGGATATCACTTGGATGCAGATACGGCGCTGCTCTCTAAATTGGTGGTGGGGTGGAGGGGAATTAGGGCTGGAGGGTACTGGAAGCCAATAGTAAAAGGTGGGAGAGGGAAAAAGGGGGAAAAAAATGGATAACGTGCGTAGCTTGCTGGGCAGACTGGATGGGCCGTTTGGTCTTCTTCTGCCGTCATTTCTATGTTTCTATGTATGTTTCTATATGTCCAGATAGCCATAGTTAAGCCACATCGGGGTTATCCAGTGTCGCCAAGAAGTTGGAGGCTTCTTCTTTTGAATTTAGATAGAGCACCCAATTGTCGTGATGTACCTGCAGCTTGGCCGGGTATAGGAGGGCAAATCGAATTCATGTGTAGCCAGAGACCTCAGTTCACTGCGTTTTGTCTTTTACTATTACAAAACATGTCATAGTGGGTTCGCACAGTTCCTTATTTCCAATTTTTCTATCATCCTCTTGAGACTGTCACAGTGCCAGGCCCAGGATACCTGGACATGTGTGAGCTGTCTTTGACTAAGCAACCGATATGAGAGCAATGAGAGCTGGCAGTTCGTGTGCAACTGTGGACAGTGTTCTACGTTCACTGCATTCCTAATTATCATCTTTGCAGCACATGTCATTGCTGGATGCATAGTTTCATGTTGTTGTTTTTTCTTTTCTTTTTTCTTTCTCTCTTTCCATGTCCTTGTGCTGGGCCCTTTGATCTTTCTGTTATGGCAGAGCATTTGCCTTGGAGCTAGAGGCACAGTACCTAGTGGAGGACATTTAGCTTTGTGTTGGTGGAGGCGGGGGGAACAAGGAGGGGGTCAGAGGGGGGGCACTCTTCCTCGTCTGGACGATGATTCGGGACTGGGAAGGTCCCTGTGCCTCTTGGGGCATTTGTAGTGATTGTATGGGTGTATGTTTGTGGCTGTGGATGTGGACGGGGTTCTGGTGTGTAAGGGGAGGGAAGAGGGGTAGGGACGGGAGAGTTGGGAGAATGGATCAACAGTGGGGAAGGGATGGAGACCAGGGAATAATTCAGAAGGGAGGAAGTGCTAGAGACCAGGGAATAATGCTATCTGTATTGGATCTACTAGATCCGGGGGTTCAGGCTGGGGAGCCCCAGGATCGATCAGGAATGTGCTTACCATGGGGGGGCGAACACACCCCTAGTTGAGCAATGCATGTGTAGTGATCATGGCAACGGTTAAAATTATGTCCATTAATGTGGACGGGGTTCACTCTCCCATAAAGCATTCTAAATTACTATCTATGATGCGTTTCTTCAAGAAACCCATCTTAATGATATAGAGCATGAGAAACTTAAACGTGATTGGGTGGGGCAATGCATCTACTCATCTTTTTCTGATCGTAAGTGGGGTGTTGCCATTCTCATACACTAACATTTGCCTTTTCAGCTTACTCAGGTGTGTCATGACAAGGAGGGATGCTATGTGGTAGCTGCTGGAGTCCTCTATCAGCAACAAGTGGTGTTTTGTAATGTCTATGCACCTAATGTGTACTCCCATGAGTGTTTTTCCGGGCTGGTGGGCACTTTAACCAGTTTTCCAGGTCATTCTCTGGTGGTCGGGGGGGGGGGGATTTCAATATAGTGGCAAATAAATCACTTGATTGTCGCCCACCTAAGATTGCTATGGCCAATGATTCTCAATTGGGGGTAAACTTTTTCTGTCAGGAACCCCATCTGTTGGAAGTTTGGTGGACCCTGCATCCTACTGAGGTGGATTTTACCTTTTATTCCAACTCACATCAGTCATACTCCCGCTTAGATTACATATTAGTCTCGGAAAGCATATTCCCCGGAGTGGTAGTTGCTAGCATTGGTACCATTTCATTTTCAGACCATGCTCCGGTAACTCTAACGCTAAAAGGGGAGCAAGGACCTCAGGGCCTTTTCTCCTGGCGCGTGCGGCCCGACCTGTTCCTAGACAAACAGTTTCACGTTCACCTGCAGGCTCAGTGGAAGGAATATATGGAGCTTAACATCTCCGCAGAGGTCTCTCCTGGACTCCTGTGGGAGGCTGGGAAGGCAGTGATGCGTGGTCACATTATAGCCTATGTTGCTAAAATAAATAGACAATGCAATGTGGAAATTTTATGCCTCACTGGGGGTGCTCAAAAAAGCGCAGCAACAACATATGCACACTATGTCAATAGCTGATAAAAATCTTTGGATGAAGCGCGTACCACACTCAATTCTCTACTTCCTCAGAGGGCCTCTAAATCACTGAAATATTACCAATTTCAGTTATACAAGTATGGCAATAAAGCAAGCAGGATGCTAGCTAACCTGGTCCGATCTCAGAATCAGCGGCAGATTATCACGAGTATCCGGGGTCGCGATGAAGGGCATAAGACGACACCAGCGGATATTTCAGCTAGGTTCCTGGAATATTTTAAAATGCTATATGCCAAAAAGATTCCTAATCTGGCCGTTACAGAGCAGTTCTTTCAGGAGCTAACTTGGCCGCGGCTGACTGCAGATCAGCTAGTGACACTAAATAGGCCTATCAGCGATAGTGAGGTGTATGCAGCGATACAGGGGTTGAAAATAGGGAAGGCGGTGGGACAAGACGGACTAGGGTCTGAATTCTATAAAATTATGAAGTTTCCACTTCTGGTCCCCCTGCCCCAATATTATAATGAGCTGCTTGTACGTAAGAGGCTCCCTGACGAGGCCAACCGTTCGGTAATCGTGGTTCTGCCCAAAAAGTCGTTGTTATTTATTTGTTGTATTATTATGCCTTATTTTTAATTCAGTTTTTTTCCAAGTTCAATCTCCTGTTCTATGTAAGACTCATATGTTTAGTCATCCTAATGTTATATGTAAACCGAAGTGATTGGTAACATTGTTACCAGAACCTCGGTATATAAAAAATGTTAAATATATAAATAAAAGCTTTACATGTAGATGTAAGGCTTTTAACGACTATCCTTGCCAAGCGATTGAATGGGTTTTTGCCTGCTTTAATCGATACAGATCAGAAGGGAGACCGGAATGTGAGGTGCCTCATTGCAGCACTTAGTTACCCCCTGACAACAGAGGCTTTGATACTGAGTCTAGATGCTGAGAGAGCTTTTGACTCCATCTTGTGGGAATATATGTTCTGGGCTTTGCGACAATATTTATTTATTTATTTATTTTAAGTTTTTCTATACCGGCATTCGCAATGGATATCGCATCATGCCGGTTTACAATTAACAAGTGGAGAAGGAACAAAATAATAATAAATAATAATAATAATAAACATTAAACAAGTGAAGATAAAAGATTGCAGTTACAATAAAACAAGGGAGTTACACAACTTGGAACAGAGAGAGAAGCTAGGATTTGGCTCATTTATGACCTGGTTTGAGGCACTATACTGTAATCCTAGTGCGTATATACTGCTGAATGGGGGCCTTATGGACTCTTTCCCACTACAATGTAGGGTAAGGCAGGGATGCCCGCTATCCCCACTTTTATTTGTGCTAGCCGTGGAACCTCTGGCTATTCGACTCTGGGGAGAAAAGGAATTTTGGGGGCAGCGAGGGCAACCACCCTTTGAAAATAGCTCTTTTTGCAGATGATATATTATTATTTGTAGGGCAACCATACCACAGTATTCCAGTGATTATCGATATTTTAGCCCAATTTCAAAGTATTGCCGGATTGAAGATTAATTTTTCTAAATCTGAGGCTCTGGCATTAGAGCCAGCACTACCACACTTTTGGGGTGATTCCTTTCTGTTTGCGTGGGCTCCTGGTAAGCTGCAGTATTTGGGGGTCTGGATCCCCAGGGATTTGGGACAAATGTATGAATTGAATCTCTCTGCAGTTATCACTAAGATACAGACTCAGCTATTCTGGAGGTCTCTCCCACTTTCTCTGTTTGGCAGATGCACTCTACTAAAAATGGTAATTTTTCCAAAAATCCTCTATGTGCTTCCCATGCTTCCTTGCTGGCTCACTGTGCATGATTTACAACGCCTGCGTTCCAGCTTCTCAAAATTTTTGTGGCGGGGTAAGGCTGTCCGTCTTAAATATACTACTCTTGAAAATCCCTGGCAGGTGGGAGGCTATGGAATGCCGAATTTTCAGCTTTACAATGAAGCCTGCCAGATGAGATTTGTGGGAGAATGGCTGACAGATAATTATTATTTTAAAGATATGGAAATATCCTAGTCACAAAATGACTAAAGATATTAAATTATATAGTAGTATTCATTTCTTATCTATAAGTTTTTAATGTAATTGGCCATTTTGTATTCTGTCACTATTATTTTTATTGATCACTATATATTGTACTTTTATTCATACTTACCTTACTTTATTTTATTTGTTTTTATGCATTTTATTTTATTTTGCATTAGTAATTGAATAAGGTCACTTGACTCTGTAAACCGCTTTGGTCAGTAAGTCTTTACTGGAAAACGGTATATAAATTTGTTTAAATAAATAAATAAATAAATTGTTTCTGCGAACAAGGGCTCGTGAGCAGAATGACGGCACCTTGGTCGCCGCTCTGTTTGTTGCACCTCCAACCGTCTCAACTCCACACCCTGGACTTTCCTAGATGACTCCTGAACCCCTGAATTCGTGCCTGGCGGTGGATACGGGCGCATTATGGGATGATGGCCTCCACTTCCTTGCTGATGCCCCTAGTGGGTAATTTGGACTTTGTACCGGGCCGGGACTCTGGCAGTGTTTTTCAACAGTGGGCTAGCCGTGGGGTGGTTTTTGCCTTCCACCTATATGACTCTGAGTCTCATGGGCTCTTGGACTTTCAAACACTGAGTAAAGATTATCACTTATCTCCACGCCATTTTTTTGCTTACCTACAGGTTCACTACTATCTACAATCTCTCGTGTGGAAGTCGGAAGGGGTGGCGGCAGAATCTGTTTTTGCAAATGCAAGGTTTTATACAGCGTGCCTTCATAATACCATCGCTGGCTGGAAGTCAGCGGGTCAGGCTCGCAGAACACGCGATTTCCTACAGCCTCTGGCTGGTCGGTGGTCCAGCATTTTGCATTGTGATATCACGGTGGACTACATGGCCACTTGCTTCAAATCTCTATATGCTCAAAATCCAGATGTGGGGCTCCGTGAGCTGCAGTTTCGAATTCTTCATTTGACCTACTATGATGATGTTCATTGGTACCGGATGGGCCTTACCGACTCCCCATTGTGTATTAAATGCAGCCTGGAGGAGGGCACTTTAGTGCATCGTCTTTTGAACTGTCCAATGCTCACGCAGTTCTGGGCGGTGGTGATGGATACTATTACCCCGCTGCACAGGGCTGGCAAATCAAGTATCCGGTCAGGCCCTGTTGACTCACCCTTTTTTGACACTTTTACCGGGCAATTACTCTAAGGTAAAATTCAGCAGAGTTGCCATCTTGCTGGCCTGCCGCATGATCTTATTGGTGTGGGTGGAACCTGCAACAGCCCCCACCACAACGGCCTAGCACAATCGGATGGCTCGGTCCATGCAAATGGAACGGATGGACTGTATAGCGGGTAATCGCAAAAGAGATAAACATTATGAGGAATGTTGGCAAGCGTTTTTTGTAATTCTACCAAAGAAACCCAAACTGGTTTGTTGGAAACAGGTTATAGTGTGCCCTGGTAGTGCATTTCCTGGTCTCGGGGGGGGCTGATGTTGTACATGTGGCGGTTGGATGGCGATATGTTTGGGGGAATGAGATGAATATGAGGGTGGATGTCTGGGATGGAGAACTGAGGTGAAGGCTCATGAACAAAGAGGGGGATATAGGGGAGATAAAAGAAAACAAGGGCAGCGGGAATTGCACTATATATCTGTGTTTCTTAAATGTTTACTGATCTTCGGTATTGTGTGTATGCAATGTTGATGCTGTTATTAATCCATGTTGGTCCTGATTTTATAATAATGTTATTTGGTGTATGGCTGCATATTCTTGCTGCTAGTAATAATAAAAACTATTTTGAAAAAAAAAAAAAAAAAAGACCCCAATGAAACCAGTAACCTCAAGGGAGATCTAAGGTCTTCACTCCCTTCAAAAAACGGGCCACATCAGGATGAGACGACAAGGAAACACCAGTCACCAGGCCTCTGAAATAGGCAAGAGTCACAACCTGCTCCTTCAAGGAATTAAGGGCCAAGCCTTTATTCAATCCATCCTGCAAAAAATCCATAATGAGAGAGATCTTAACTGAACGAGTAAGAACACCCCACTCCTCACATCAGGCCTCAAAAACTCTCCAAACACACACAAAAGCCAAGGAAGTGGAGAACTTGCGAGCATGGAGTAAAATGGCAGTCACCACAGAGGAATAACCACCCTCTCAAGTGCCAAACCGTAAGACAGAATCAAGTCAGATCCTCATGAAGAACTAGTCCCTGCTGAAGCAGATCCATGTGCGGCGGAAGACGAAGGGGGGCCTCCACTAGGAGTCATCGCAAATCTGCATATCACGGACACCTGTGCCAGTCCAGCACCACCAGGAGTGCTAACCTCCTGTGGCCTTCAATCTTGCGAATTATCCTACCTAGCAAGGGCCACAAAGGAAAGGCATAAAGCAACCTGTCTTCCGGCCAGACCTGTATTCCCAGGGACCACGGATCTCTCCTGCGACTGTAGAAGTGAGGAACCTTTGCATTTCGAGAAGTCACCAGTAGATCTAGGAATGGAAGACCCCAGCGATCCACAATCAGTTGAAATGCCTCGGCTGACAGGACCCACTCTCCTGGGTCCAGACTCTCCCTTCTGAGAAAGTCTATTCTTATGTTGTTTTTTCCTGCAATTTGAGACACCGAGATCATCTACAGATGACCGTCCACCCATACCATCAGCTAGTCTATTTTCTGTGACACTTGCTGGCTCTTGGTTCCTCCCTGGTGATTGATATAGGTCACTGTTGTCATGTTGTCTGAATTACGTGAATCGCTTGATTCCACAGCCTGAGCTGAACTGCAAGCATGCCAGCCGTACTGCTCGGGCCTTCAGGCAACTGATGTTCCAGCGGGACTCTTTGGCATTCCAGCACCCCTGGACCATTAATTCCAGACAGTGAACCCCCCCAACCATGGAGACTCGCATCTGTCATGAGTACCAACTAGGCTGGAGAGGACAAGGAACTTTCTTTCTCAGATGATCCTCCTGCAACCATCACTGAGGGAGGGAGCAGATTTCCATTGGCAAGTGGAGCCGAACCACATAAGCCTGAGACTGCAGGTTTCAACGAGATAGCAAAGAGCGCTGAAGAAGATGCATATGCACTCTTGCCCAAGCCACCACTTCCAGGGTTGCTGCCATCAAGCCGAGCACCTGTAGATAGGATCACACCGTCGGGTGTATGGTGTTCATCAAGTGATGCACTTGAGATATCCATCTCAGGATCCGAACTTCTGGTAGGAAAACTCTGTCCTGTCCCATGTCGACCCAGACCCCCAGATATTCCAACGTCTGGGATGGTTGAAAATTGCTCTTGATCAGGTTCACCACTCAACCGAGCTCCTGCAATAAGGAGATTACCTTATGTGTCACCAGGTGGCTCTGTTCCTGAGACTTGGCTCAAATCAGCCAGTCATCCAAATAAGGATGCACCAGGATTCCTTCTTTTCACAAGGCCGCCGCTACCACCACCATAATCTTGGAAAATGTTCTGGGAGCAGTAGCTAGACCAAAAGGCAGCACCTGAAACAGATAATGGCGCCCCAACACCACAAAGCATAGACAGCATTGGTGTTCCAAATGGATGGGAATATGAAGGTAAGACTCTGACAGATCCAAGGAGGTCAGAAATTCCCTGGCCTGCACCGCCATTATTACAGAGTGTAAAGTTTCCATTCGAAAATGAGTCACCTTCAAGTGATGGTTGACCCTCTTGAGATCCAAGAAGGGACAAAAGGAGCCCTCCTTCTTGGGCACAACAATATAAATGGAATATCGCCCCATGCTTTCTTGAGACATGGGCACCAGAACGACAGCCCTCAGTCTGAGGAGACTTTGAAGCATGAACTCCACTGCCTGCTTCTTCTGCTGGGAATGGCAAGGGGACACCATGAACACAACTCAAGGAATACTGCAAAATTCCAGAGCATACCTTTCGTATATCATCTCCAGGATCCATCGGTCTGATGTGATCTCGACTCACCTCCAATGAGAGAGAGACATCCCCCTATTTCCTGTTCTGGAAGGTGGGTGGGCAAACCTTCATTGGGAAGCTCGGGGACGAAAGGACTGAGACCTCTCAAAAGTCTGAGTCCGCTGAAAGGTCATCCCTCTGTAGGGATTAAAACGCTCGGATCCCTGGAAATGACCCCTCATACCAAAGGGGCACTATAACTGTTTCTTATCCTCCGGCAACTGAGGCACCGGAGACTTGCCCCGCTTACTGCCAATTTCTCTAACTCACTCCCAAACAAGAGTGAGCCTTTAAAGGGCATCTTGGTAAGATTGCTTGAGAAGCTGTGTCAGCTGACCAATTTCACAACCAGAGTTGACACTGGCCGCTATCACTGAAGCTACTCCACTGGCTGAGGTCCAGACCAAATCACAGCCTGTATCTGCTAAAAAGGCAGCAGCAGGCTCCATAACCGCTCTGGAATTCCCTTCAGACTCATCAACCTCCTGAGAGAAAAGCAGACAAGATCTCGCCACTAGGGAGCAACAGGGGACAATCTGTAAATTCATTCCCATTGCCTCAAAGGCTTGCTTAAGAATAGCCTCAACCCTTCTGTCATGTACATCCTTCAAGGCCGCTCCTCCCTCTATGGGGATAATTGTCCACTTAGACATGGAAATACAGGAACTCTCTCTCACAGCTGGATCCAGTCTGACCCCTTTTAAAATTAGCCTCTGAGGCATCCCATTCCAGATCAGTCAATTCCTGAATGGCATCAATCACCGGGAAAAAACAAGAGGCTTTAAGTTAGGAAACCAAAATGGGATCCTTCCTCGGTTCTGACATAGCATCCAAACCAGAAACACCCAGCTATTTCAAGGTCTGGGAAATCAGGGCTGGCAGTTCATCTCTATGAAAGAACCACAACATGGCTCAATACGGTTCCAGCCCTGGAAGAATTTCTGGAATGGTTGAAGATTGCTCTTGGTCAGGATCACCACCCAACCGATCTCCTGCATTAAGGAGATCACATTATGTGTCACCAAGTGGCTCTCTTCCTGAGACTTGATTTGAATCAGCCAGCCATCCAAATAAGGGCATCTCCATCTTCCAGGGAATCAGGATCAACCTCATCATCAGTGCCGTCCAGATTCCTGTTGGGAACAACCGCAGGGAGCCGAGGTGAGCCCCGGTGCTTAAGCATAGGACTGGAAGGGGAGGAGCCACCAGCTGAGGAGGAAGCGAAGGACACTGCCTGAACAAAGACTTGTAAGCCTTGAAGAATTTCCACCCAAGAAAAAGCAGCTGGGTCCAGACCAAGCCCAGAAGGAACTGGAGCTGGTCCCACAGAACTGCCCTCACCAGCGGAGGAGCTGGTCAATGGAGAACCAAGAGCTGGCAGTACCCTAGTCAAGGCCATGACTGACCCATCATCAGAATGGGAAGAGCCAGGCTTAGCAAAATCCGAGGAAGACACCTCTCCCTTAGCGTCTGATCAGTGCTGACACAGGTTAAAAGCCAGGTCAGGCTGAAAAGCCCTAATATGACAGACAACACAAATAGGAAGATGCTTAGGCTTCTTGCTTACTGGTGCCATCACTGTGGTAAATGTGCGTTAGAACGATTTGGGCTCAAAAATGAAATGTGCCCAAAAAATAATCATCTAGATGAAAGCGTGGCAAGGTGCATGCACAACCTGTGTGCCAAGTTAAGCTTATAAAAATGTCTGCGCGTGTAAAAAGCATGCCCAAAATCCAAGCACATAACGCATGCGTGAAGTCAACACACTGCGCACACCAACGGTCTATAGAGGGTAGCAGAACACGCATAAGAGCACGTGAAAATGGCCACCACGGCCTACCATGTGGCATGCAAGAAAAAAATCCTAAGTGCGGGGCCTAGCCCACCAGGGGCCACTCAACCCGCCAGGTTGCCCAGTTCCCCAACCCCGGCGGAAGCTGGAACGAACATCGGCACGGCACACCGAGAATAAAGACTGGAGGAAATCCTGAATCCCCTCTAACTGTCTCTGATTCAGGTAAAACTTTCTTTTTTATTTTTTTTAAACCTTACCTGAGCTCAGCGCTTACTGGCTGAGTACAGAGACAGTCTCTGGCTGCAGGGGAAGAGGGCATCTGTCATCACCACCGCGCTTGGCCTCCTGCACCTGCAGCCTTTCAGTTGAACTAACAGCTAAGTCCACACCGGGAAACCCAGCTATCAGACCAAAGCACACCTCTGAGGGGCCACCGAAATCACCTCAGGAATTCTCAACTGGGGGAGGGCTTTCTTTTCCTGAATTTAGAATTTCAAATTTCTCCTTTCAAAAAGCTCAAAGCAATCCCCATAGGGAGATGCACGTCCACCATCTGCTGGAGATGGACAATACTGGCAGGCTGGGGTCACTGCAGGGTTATATATACTGTGACGTCAGCTTGCTCCGTCTCCATCTACTGGCAGAGGAGCATAAACCTACTGGTCCTGAGTCCATCTGTCTACATGCTAAGAAAAAAAAAAAATATATATATATATATATATATACACACACACACACACACATAACACTGTGTATACTTGATAACTGATGGTATGCAGTGATGATACTTATTGCTATTAGTAGTTGATGTGAGCAAGTCCTGTTTACTAATGTCAGTAATGTATTCATCTTTTATGATCTACACATTCCTGTGGATCCTCATCCCGTGGATGTGTGCTATGTGTTAAGAGAAGATGAGAGGTGTATGTGTCCAAGGGCTGGCCTACTTGAAGAAAGTGTGCATAGTACACGTGTGAGTGTGTTAGATGTGACTGAATGTTGTAAGGAGAAGTGAAGATTTAGGAATTGGATAGGGCAAAGCAAGCGCTACCGGGAAACGTAGCACTGAACTTTTAAAATTGACTTTTGCATAGGAAAATCTAGTGCTAAAAACAGAGGAAAGTTGGCAAAACTTTTGTTTCAGTGCTTGTTCCATTTAGCTTTCCTATGAATCATAAAGCATAAACAAGTTCTAAATGTGGCAAAAATTGCTCTCATAGGCTCCTGCCTACACTTAACAATTGTGGAACAGAAGAAATATATTTGGGTCTGAGGGCTGCTACAAACAAATATAAGGGAAGAATAATTTGGGGTTACAGGCTATTTGTGGGCATGCCTGTGGGATAGTGCCTATTGCAGCTCTCCTCCTATGTGCTTTAAATATCTTTTTTTTTTCAGATCATAATAAATATTTTCATTTATCACTGAATATCTCCAAAATGACTGCCTTTACAAAATTTGCTATTGAGTTTTTCACCATTGTTTGTCCTCCAAAGGCTAGAAAGAATTTGGATGAATCAAGATCTTAGTCTTAATTTTATGTCTTTGGTGGCAATATAGAAAGTGATTATTTTCTGAACTGCAGCAATGAAGAGTTAATACCCAGAAATTAAAGTGCTATCTTACACTTGTTTCCCCTCACAAAAATGAGTTCAAAAATTGGAGCTATTCAACTCCTCCAGCCAGAACAACAAGCGATATCACATCCTGGATATCTGTGGTTAGCAGGGTGATGGCGCTGGTTGAGAATGGACCTGAAAACAAACAAAAACAAAAAAAACTGTTAGAGCAGTATTATTGTAGCAAACACAAAATGTCAGGAAATCCCCAAACTACTTCCCCTTTATTAACTATAACTAACAATGCTATGGCATTCTGAATCACACCATAAATTAAAATTAGAAGGAATGCACATTATAGAGGAAGGGATGGGGATGGAAAAGGTTTGCACAGTAGGGCAGCAACCATTAGGAAAGAATTTGCAGTAAGGGGAAAAGAAGAGATATATGTTAAAAGGTATGTAAAAGAATAGAGAAAAATAAAACACAATACATGGCAGTAAGGTTTTTAGTATGGAATGAGAGATAAAAGGATGGAAAGAAAAGAGAATTCATGGAGAACGTTTGATGTGGAACAGATATACAGAGGACGTAATAGTACATGGAAGACTGACAGAGGAGAACAGTATAGACTGGAAAGATCCATGGTAGAGTAGATGTACTAGGTACCTCAGAGGAGGATAATCTGCAAACAAATACAGGAATTGGAAGGCTGTCATGGGAATGGGAGTGGGTGGAAAAATCCATAAGGCAGCACAACCAGAAAGAGGAAGGGGCAAAGCATAAGAACAGCATCAAGAGAACCAGAAGACATGTGGAAGAGCAAACATGACTACTTCAATTTCCTAATGTATTTTATTTTAAATAATTCTCATGTGTGATGTCATTCATATCATCACATTGCAAATGTGTGCTAGTTGTAGTTATCAAAGAAGAAATAATTCAGAAGTTTCTAGGTTTCATGCATTTAACTTACGTTTAATAAATGAATACAATTTTCTAATCCAAGTGTAGATGGCATCTACTTTTATAAGTGATACTTCCTGCACATTATCAAATAAAGTTTTGCTTCTAATCTTAAACATTACAGTTCTCCTGAAGCATGACCTTTGGCACCAAGACCAGTGCCCCCTACAGACTCTGGAACGAGAGGTCAAGGGATGAAGAGGAAGAAAGTAGATTCAGGAGTTATCTAAGAAAATAAGTCTTTACATAAAGGACTTTTTCCAAGGTAATGGTGGAAGTTACTGCAGAATTGAGAAAGGATGTATCCTAGTACACCTGTATTTGGACAACTGGCTGATTCGAGCCAAGTCGCTGGAGGAGAACCGCCTGGTGACCCACAAGGTGATCTCCCTGCTGCAGGAGCTTGGCTGGATTGTGAACTTGGTCAAGAGCAGTCTTCAGCCTGCTCAGTCATTGGAATATCTTTGGGTTTGGTTCGACATGAAGCAGGGCAAGGTTTTCCTGATGGAAGCTCGTATTCGTATTCAGAAGCTGATGGCACAGCTACATCTATTGATGAACACTGTGCCCAACCGTATGGTCCTATCTGCAGGTACTTGGTTTAATGGTGGCAACCCTGGAAGTGGTACCATGGCAAGAGCATATATGCGTCCTCTTCAGCGCTCCCTATTGTCTCGGTGGAACCCGCAGTCTCTGGACTATTCGATTCGGCGCCATCTGCCGATGGAGGTCTCCTCCTGAATGCAGTGGTGGCTACAGTCGAATCATCTAAGGAAGGGAATTTCCCTAGCACCACTGGACTGGTTAGTACTGACAACGGATGCCTCCATGATTGGGGACACTGCTATATAAACTATAAAAAATCTGTAATAGCACCGCATGCTCTAGTCTTCCAAAACTATTCCTCAACATCTAGGGATGTTAAGAGAGCTCAGAGAGATTCTAACAACTTCACTGACAGTTCTATTCAATCATACTTTAGAGAGAGGAGTGGCCCCAGAGATCTGAAAAAGAGCAGATGCCATCCTTCTTCATAAAAGTGAAACCAGGGAGCAGTCTGGTACATTCAGGGCCGGTGCAAGTGTAGTGGGTGCCCTAGGCAACTTCTAGGCATGTGCATTTGTTTTTCACGAATTAGACAACTTCAACGAAATGGTCTGGGGGCATTGAAAAATGAACGGAATTTTTCTGAAATTTCAGAAAAATTCGTAGTTCGTGTTTGTGCGCACTTACACGAAAATCGGGACCACCAAAAAAAAAAAGAACCACAGGATAAACGAAATTACCTGCGGGGGCCGGAAAATTAAGTCCAAACCGATAAAAATAAACAATGCACATCTCTAGCAACTTCTGCTTTGAGCCCGTCCGCCTTCCCCCCCCCCCCCCCCCCCCCCCCCCGGTTCACGCTGCCCCCCACCAGTCTTGGGTCCGACTCCTCCTACCTTATTCGCACTGCCCACTGTATGCTTCTCAGGGCCACGAGCAGCAAGTGCTGATCACGGCCCGATGAATCTCTACTCCTCTTTGTTGCGAGTGGCTTCACTTGCGGCACCACCTGGCTGCTCTTCAGCACCCCCCAAGGGTCGGCGCCATAGGCAACTGCCTAAGGTTGCCTAATGGACATACCCAGCCCTGGGTACATACAGGCCAGTTAGTCTGACCTTAGTGGTAGGTAAATTAATGGAATCACTACTAACATCCATGAGAAAGAAGACCTTCTCAGTGAGAAGCTCCAAAGATCTAATGTTTACACAACTCTCATTTTTTAGGAAAGATGCCAAAACCTGGCTCTTCCAATAGACATTTGTTTAATTCAGTTGGTATTTGTCTGGAGCCTTGTTGTTCAATGTCAGTACCATGACCTTAGACATGATAATAGAGTGCAATAACTTTTAAATTACCCAGTATTTTATGCTAGTTTTAATTTATTTTTTTTAATCAAATGATTATATTGCTTTTTGTATTTTATTACATCCTTATTATGTTAATTATATTCATTATTTTTCTTATATATTTTGTTTGTTCTGATATTTATTATTTATTGACATTGTTATTATTGTTTGGACATTTAATTGTAATTTTTAATTGCTGTAATCCCTCTTGGGCAATGAAAAATGATAAGGTGAAATAAAAATAAACAAATGGTGATGATAAAGAAAAGTATAATGAAGTATCTCGAATTTAGTAGGATCCAAAGCATCATAGTTTGATCAGAGAGAAATCATACCAAGTACATGTGATCCCTTTCTTTGATTGGGTGACAAAAGAATTAGATCTGGGCAAGAACTTAATTTGGTGAACTTAAATTTCAGCAAAGCTTTCAATACTGTTCTACATAGGAGACTCAGAAATACAATGAGCAGCCTAGAAGTGGGCCTCAAAGTAGTTGGCTGTTGGAAACTGGTTGAGTGATAGACAACAGAGGTTAGTGGTAAATGGATCTCATTAAATGGAAAGAGGAGTTATCAGTGCAGTGCCTCTGGAATCAATGCTGGGTTCAGTTCTATTCAGTATTTTAATAAGTAAAACTGCAAAGGGGTATTAACATAAGAAATTGCCATGCTGGGTCAGACCAAGGGTCCATCAAGCCCAGCATCCTGTTTCCAACAGAGGCCAAAAACCAGGCCACAAGAACCTGGCAATTACCCAAACACTAAGAAGAACCCATGCCACTGATGCAATTAATAGCAGTGGCTATTCCCCAAGTATAATTGATTAATAGCCATTAATGGACTTCTCCTCCAAGAACTTATCCAAATCTTTTTTGAACCCAGCTACACTTACTGTTGTGTCTTTTTACATATTATAAAAAGATCTGCAACAAAGTGGTCATTCCTGATGGAGTAGATAAAGCAAGGAGTGATCTAAAAAAAAAGCTTGATTGGTCAACTGCTTGTTAGCTAAAATTCAATGCAAAAAAAGTACAGAGTTGGTATGAAGAAATCCAAAGAAGCAGTTTATAGTGTGGAAGGAGAGGCAGGTGAGAGACTAATGTGAACCAAATAGGATAGAGATCTTCGGGTGATTATATAATTTCAAGATTTCAAAACTGTGTGAAAAGCTGGTGGCCAGAACCACAGAAATGCTAGGGTGCATAGAAATAGGAGTAACCAGTAGCAAAAAAAAAAAAAAGGAAGTAATAAAGCATCTGTAGAGATCATTTGTGAGACCTCATCTGGAGTATTATCTCCAGTTTTAGAAGTCATAGAGAGTAGAGGCACCTCAGAGAAGCACTACCAAAAGAGTGAGAGCCTATACTCAAAGTGCTATGACAAGGGTGGCCATCTCCAGTTCTCAAGAGCCACAAACCGACCAGGATTTCAGAATATCCACAATCAATATGGATGAGATAGATTTGCATACAATGGAGACAGTGCATGCAAATCTATCTCATGCCTATTCATTGTGGATATCCTGAAAACCAGGCTTATTTGTGGCTCTCAACAACCCTAGACTATGAAATAAGGATAAATATGCATATACATAGAAGAGAAAAGAAAAGAGAGAGGAAGTTATCAGACATTCAAATATTTCAAAAGTATAAGTAGTGCACAAGAAATAATAATTTTTCAGTGGAAAAGAAATTCTAGATTGAACAAGAAGTTAAGATATGAGGCTCAAAGATTTAGGAGTAACATTAAAAATTATTTCTTCATAGAAATGTTGGATGTATGAAACAGCCTCCTAGTGGAAGTGAAGGAAGAAAAGACAGTAATAAAATGTAATACATTATGACATAAGCCAGATGATCCTTAGTTGCAAAGAAATGAAGGGAAACTTGGAGATCAAGTGCATATGAGATAGTAAAAAGGGAAAACCAGACAGACTAGATGAGCCTTACAGTTCTTATCTGATTTCATATTCTATGTTTCTCTGTAACATGACTTTCAATGGACAATGTTCCCTCACTCTGGTTCAGAATTTGCATGTCTCCATAATCATGTAATAAGATATGTTAAATTTGTTCGATGTAAAGCGCCGCTACAGGCACTAGTTTTATGTTACGCTGTGAACCGATGTGATATCATTGATGAATGTCGGTATATAAAACCTTTTAAATAAATAAATAAATAAATAAATAAATCAATCTTAACTGTTTTTTTGGTTATTTTTGAGGGAGTTGTACTGTATATTACACATATTGTCCAAAAGATTCGTTTTACTTATGTGTGGGGTCATTAGGAACAGGCTGAATTAGTTCTGGTCTGACCCTTATTGTACACCAGGATTATCTCTGTCTTTCTCTGAAGACCAGCAGCCATCTGGTAACACTGATATAGGTAGTGCTACCAAACGGCAAGAAAAAATATTAGTCAGTTCGGGTTTTGTGCCATCACATGACAGGAATTGTAATCGTATGGTCCAGCGGGAAAAAAGCACCACATTCATGAAAACTGACTAATACTTTCTGTCTCCCCTCCCCTCCAATTTTATATCCGAAATGCAAATTCTTCCATGTCACGTAGCCTGGCGGAGACGGTAACCCAGACTCACCCCAATAACTTTAACATTAGACAGCTCGAGCTTCCCTTTCCGACCCGAGTGCACATGAGTGAAGACCCCGGCCCCTTTAATAGCCTGCAGTCATTTTAGCAGACAGGGCGCGACCTCCTTACCGCGGTACAGGAGGCGCAGAAAATGAAGCTGCTGCAGACAGAGGGTCGCGCTACCCTTCAGAGAGATGCCGAAAACTCTGTTGTCAGGGGGACCATGGCAACGGGCCGGCTTTAGCGTACTCTCGCGAGAAAAATAATTTTCCTCAGCTCCGGCCTAGAGGATTCTCGCGAGAGGAACACTTGCCCCGCCCAGGCACTTCTTTCAACCCTTATCCGGGCTGCCTGCCGGTCTCGACGGTCTCCCACGCGAAGAAAGCTTGCAGTGTATAATAAAGAGTGCTCTCGCGACAGGAGGGCTTTCCCTTTGCAGGCCCTAGAGGTAGTTAACTAGCCTCGGTTGCTCTCGCGAGAAGAGAGCTTTCTGCGCAGAGGCTATGGACTGTTGCCTAAGGATGCAAGCCAGGGGAGTAGCGTTGAATTTCCAAGGCAATAAATAATCTTGGAGCCTGTTCCCTAAGCCTTTGGGGCCGATGCAATACAATGTGCTCGGCGGCCGTTTTCATTACTGGCAGACAGGCATGTTATGAAAACCGAGGCCGAGTTTACTGGCGTCCGTCTTCAAAACCGACAGCCGCGGCGGGTCGCGATAACAAGGAGGCGCTTGCGGCCGATGCAATACACAGGCCGATACAGTACAGTGCGCTCCAGCAGAGCGCACTGTTAAACCGCGTTTGGACGCGCTAGCTTTACCCCTTATTCAGTAAGGGGTAATAGCGTGTCAAAAACGCACCCCCAACCCTCCCAAAACTAATAGCGCCTGCAACATGCAAATGCATGTTGATGGCCCCATTAGTTATTCCCGCACGATTCAGTAAGTAAAATGTGCAGCCAAGCCGCACATTTTACTGTCAGAAATTAGCGCCTACCCAAAGGTCAGCGTTAATTTCTGCCGGCACTGGGAAAGTGCACAGAAAAGCAGTTGTGCACCCTCTGACTTAATATCATGGCTATATTAAGTCGGAGGTCGCAAAAGTTAAAAATAATAAAAAAAAAAAAAAAATGTAAAATCAGCCCGCGGGTTGAAAACCAGATGCTCAATTTTGCCGGCATCCGTTTTCCGAACCCGTGACTGTCAGCGGGTTTGAGAACCGACGCCGGCAAAATTGAACGTCGGCTGTCAAACTCGCTGACAGCCGCCACTCCTGTCCAAAAAGAGGCGCTAAGGATGCGCTAGTGACCCTAGCGCCTCTTTTTACCACCGGCCCTAATTTGAATAATTTTTTTTTCTGAATCGCTCGCCCTCCCACGATTTTTACTGTATCAGCCTGTGCACTCAGCCGAGCGCACTGTTTAACCCGCTGTCGCATGCGGGTTAAATAGGCGCTAATCCACCATACAATCCACCATACAATAAATGCAATAGGGGATTAGCGACTATTTAACATGCGTCAGATGCGGAGTGAATGAGTTAGTGCTCATCACATGCAAATGCATGTGAATGAGGCTATTACGCATTCACTCCAAATGCAAAAAAATAAATGTGCATCTCAAGATGCACATTTATTGCTCAGCTATTAACGCCTGCCTGCTTTTCTGGTCTTTTTTTAAAAGTAAGAAAAAAAAATCTCTGCTGGCCGCTTTGAAGACCAACGCCAATGTGCTTGGCGTCAGTTTTCATAACTGGCCGGCTGCAGTAATGAAAACCAACGCCGATAAACTCAGCATCGGTTTTCATAACCGGCTGACTGCAGTTATGAAAACTGACGCTGCGTTTATTGGTGTCAATGTTCATAACCGGCAGACCACCAGTAACCACAGGGTCGCGTTAGCAAGGAAGAGCTAAGGTTGTGCTATCGACCCTAGCGCCTCCTTGCTAGCGTGACCCCCTAATTTGCATATTGCATGGCGCCCCCCTTGTGGGCCCCATGCGTGCGTTAAGAAAGCATGCGCGCGTTAAGAAAGCATGCGCTGAAATGTCAGTGCTCGCTTTCCACGAATAATATTGCATCAGCCCCTAAGGTCACCCGACCCTAGCGCGACCCCCTAATTTACATATTACATAATGCATGCATGCACCTTGCAAGTGCCATGCATGCATTAAGAAAGCGGGCATTGAAAAGTCAGAGCCCGCTTTCCACGAACATTATTGCATTGGCCCCTTTCTCCCTAGAAGAGGGGTCACTGTAATAACCCGTGCGTTAAGCGCACAGCTTCTTACTGCACATGCTAAAAAAAGTAAAGTTTAATTAAGACTTTAAGAAAATGGTTGGCTAATGCTTTGGGAGTTAAAAAAGTAGGCAGACCAGAGTTAAAATGTGGGATCAGCCTTTTGCAAAGACTGAGCACAAAGGGTGGGGAATTGATGCCTAAAAAATGATTTCTGCACATAATTCTTGAGACCAGAGGGAAGCGCAGAGCAGCGTACAACAGGAAGGCCGGGGGAGCTTCAGCAGCTCCTCTGTCACAAATCAAACCCTGCTCATTCTGCTTGGGGTTTTGTCCCTGTTGTCTTCAGGGCAGGGCGGGCTAAAGCATTAGGCGGTAGCCTAGGATGCCGGAAGTGGTCGGGGTCTGCAGAGTAGCGGTAAGGGCAGCAATTTTGAAGGGCCAAACGAGATGAGAAGTGGCACCGGTGAGGCACGGAGGTGGAGGATGTTTTCCGTTTTGGGGTTCTTATTTCTTTGAGGAGCTGAGATGGTTCGCCCTGTGCGATTTGAGAGCGAGATCAGGTGACAATATCGCTGTTAAGGCGACTAGACACCCTATTTGCCTGCCCACTGGAAAACACAGAAATAAAGGTTAATAAATAAAATAAATATATCAGGCTATATCTTTTTTTTTTATTGGTCAAACTTAATACATTTCGCTTAGCTTTCAAGAGCTAATAGTCTCTACTTCAGGTCAGAATTGAAATGAGCATAATAATTCCAATCTAAAGAAGAGAGTATTATCTCTGGAAAACTAGTCAAGAAATGTTTTGTTGGTCCACTAAAAAGGTTTCTCTCTATCTCTATATATCTACAATCATCTGCATCTGGACCTCAAATTCCCTCTCAATCTCCATAGCACCAACAGACCGACCAGAGAGGCTTACAAAGGAACCCTGCAGGCCCCACCTACAAAAGCTACACGTCTCACCTCGACCAAAGACCGAGCCTTTTCTACAGCAGGTCCAGCTATCTGGAACAACATCCCATCCGACCTCAGACTGGAACCCTGCCTCTTAACATTTAGAAAAAAACTCAAGACCTGGCTTTTCCGCCAGGCCTTCTCAGATCCGCCAGACACTCATTAGACGACAAAAAAGCCATCCCCAAGCTCGATATAAGAGCCTACCCTGACTCTTAAAACAGTTGTTATCATTATCCTAAGCACTTCGTTCCTTAGTCTTTTTCTTTCCAGCAATCTTTGCTTCCAAGTTTACCTCCCTTGTTGAATGTAACTTTGTTCTTCCTGTTACCTACGGTTTTGTTACAGTTCCCCCTTTTTGATGTAAACCGACCTGATATGGTCCCTACCATGAAGGTCGGTATAGAAAAGTGTTAAATAAATAAATAAATAAATAAAATATCGCTCTCTTGTTAGCTTATTTTAGCTTCCAGTTGCAGTTTGGCACCAAAAATGCATAATGACGAGAAGAGTAAATATAGGCAGCGCAAAACACAATGTCAAGTGATAAAGGTGAAATGATGTCCCCCTGATACAGATATCTGAAACATGGTCCCATGTCAAGGAGTATATTTTTTCATACAATAAATTTCATTTTTATTTGCTAAGAAAAATAAAAAAAAATAATGGACACTGGCCTATGACTGCAAGCTAATGAAGGTAATGTGATACTGGGAGTGCCTAGTATGAGGCCACACTAGATGGTTACTTTAGAAGGAATTGAGTGCTCTAAACTTTTATTTCTGTATATTCAAGTAGACTAACAAATAGATATATAGAGATATATAGAGAAGCCAAACTACTTTGCCCATTGGAAAGGCAGGACTGCCCAGGGTGGTCTGTGGTCTCAGTGCAGAGCCTGGAGCAGGGGTAAGTTTCTTGTGCTGAGGGGGTATTAAAAATAAATAAATAAATAAATAAATAAATAAAAAGAGGGAAGATTTTTGCTCAGTTCCCAGCACCAGAACTCAAGCTTCTGCCCTTGAAACTCTACTCCACTTCTGACCAGAATTACATTTCTAATGCTAAGAAAACACAAGTTAAGCGAGTGCTACATTGGTAGTAAAGTTTGAGCAAAAAAATGTGCACACAACTGTGGGTAAAACTGTGAGCTCTGTGGATCGTACCTTGTTGCATCGGCCACAGAATGGGAGATAATGTTTATCTGGCTAACTCTAGGACAGGTCAGCAACACGTTAGCCAGATAAATCATTAGCCAACTCTGAATATTGGAGTTAGCTGGATAATTTATCCACCTAACTCTGCTCCTCCGGGAAATGCCTCCCGTCCACCCCCAGATAAATTTATTTATTTATTTTTTATTTAAAAACTTTTCTATACCGTTGCTAAGTTAAATACCATCGCAACAGTTTACATGTAGGCACATATTTAATGTAGGTAAAAGTGTACTATAGTACATTCTAACAGGTGCCATCAAAGGTTCGGTTACAATTTATCATTAGACGTAGTCATTTAGTGAAGTAGTTCATGGCCAATTGTACCAAGGTACTTACACCGGAAGTTTTATCACACATAGTATTATAGTTATGCTTTATTGTGGTGTAGCGTTCATAGACTAATCTACTATACAGTCCTAAGGACTGTGTGTCGGTGCCTTTCTGTCTTTTCCTGAAATATTTCTCTCTAGTCTCCTGTCTCTTTGTAAAATGCTTGTTTAAAAAGCCATGTTTTTAAACTTTTCTTAAATGTCTTGAGATCACTTTGCAGTCTGATCTCTGGAGGCATTGTGTTCCAGATTATGGGTCCTGCTAGTGATAGGGCTCTTTCCCTCACTTGGGTCAGTCTTGCTGTTTTAACTGATGGAATGGTTAGGAGTGCTTTATTTGCTGATCGGAGGTTCCTGTGTGGAGTGTGTACCCGTAATGCTGTGTTTAACCAATCTGATTTCTCATCATAAATTAGTTTGTGAATGATACATAGGGTTTTGTATTTAATTCTTTGTTCAATTGGTAGCCAATGTAACTCTGCTAGGATTTCAGTTATATGGTCCCTCTTCCTTTTCCGGTTAGTATTCTAGCTGCTGTGTTCTGAAGTATTTGCAGTGGTCTTAGTGTTGTATTAGGTAGTCCTAACATAAGGGCATTGCAGTAAACTGTGCTGGAGAAAATTAGTGCTTGTAGTATTGTTCGGAAGTCATTTTGATTTAGTAGTGGTTTAAGTTTTCTGAGTATCATGAGTTTTGCATAACCTTCCTTTATTTTTAGTGATATGTGTTGTTTCAGATTGATTTCAGGGTCTATTATTATCCCCAGGTTACGTACTTTCTCCGCTAGTTCAATCACTGAAAATGCCGGTTTTGCCATTTAGACAGATTACTTAAAACCTATGGGGCAGATTTTTAAAAAGTATGCACATGCGTACTTTTGTTCGCGCAACCGGCGCAAACAAAAGTACGCTGAATTTTAAAAGATATGCGCGTAGTCACACGTATCTTTTAAAATCCGGGGTCGGTGCACGCAAGCTGCGCAAAATTGGCAGCCTGCGCGCACCGAGTCGCACAGCCTGCCTCCGTTCCCTCCGAGGCCGCTCCGAAATCGGAACCTCTGGCAGGCGTAACTTGTGCATGTCGCCGGCTCCCTGCCCCGGCACAGGCCGCTGTGCCGAAGCACTCAGCCCCGCCCCCGGACCACCGTCACATCTCCGGCCCCTCCCACAGACAGCCACCATGCCCCGGACACACCCCCAAACGCTGCGCCACCCCGACATGCCCCCCAAGCAAAGCCCTGGGACTTGCGTGCACCAGCGGCCTATGCAAAATAGGCGCGCCGGCGCACAAGTGCCCTACGCACGTAAATCCGGCAGGCTTTACGCGCGCAGGGCTTTTAAAATCTACCCCTATCTTTCTAAATGGCTTTTGAATATGGACTTCATCAATATCACATCTTGAACAAAATAGGCCTAAATTCCAGGACTGTGTTCAAGAATTAGATATTCAATCGACAATGAGGCTATATTTTCATCTTAGAGATGCTTGTTTTTTGGGTCAAAAGATGTGTTCCCTGATGTTGTCAGGAAACAGCAGAAAAGAAAGTTGTTTCTTTTGAAAAGACTGAGTGTTATAGAACTTAGTTCTTGTTTCCTTTTAACATTTACATGTAAGTGTGTTACTAAACTTGAAGGTGTGGAGGAGGAGTCAAGATGGCAGCTTGCTAGGCTCCATATGTGCCAGCATTTGTTTGGTTTTTTTTTTTTTTTACCACATCTGTTTTTCTTTTTTTTACTATGCCCCTGAAGCAAAAAGGGAACCCCAAGCAGTTCCCGTCTGAATCTGTGGCTATTCCTGGTCAGCACACACTTGATTTGATTCGCAGCCGGTTGATGGGTGAAGGGGGAGAGCAGTCCAATACGGTTTCCATTGAGGGAGTGCTTGTCCTGCTGAACATGTTGCTCAGTCTCTGTGAATGCCTTCCTCCGCCTCAGCTGGGCATCCCCGATAGTAAAGTGCCTTGGCCATCGCAGGAAAATGGTGCAGCAGTTGCTGAAGCAGGAGGGGGCCATCGGCAGAATAGATTCAGCTGGTCTACCTAACAGCAGTGTCAGAGGAAATGGAGAGATGGTGCAATTGGACACTTCTCTATGAAGCACTGCACCTCGAGATGGATCCTCTCTCTCTCCACAACCTCTGGCAAGACCCTCTGAAGTCTCTTTAGATACTTTATGATCTGTTTTGGTGTGAGTGGATTCAGCTATAACAAACTGTGCTTCTGATATCAGGTTGCTGGTGAAATCAATTTTAGAGCTCAGAGAGGTCCACTTGCAAAGGCTACAGGGGATTGAGACTAAAGGTGGCCAATATAGAGAAGCATGTCCAAGACATTCAATTTGTAAATGCTGCACTGGTACAAGATAAAAATGCCATTCACAAGAAAATTGAACAGCTTGAACATTTTTCAAGGCATTTGAACTTGCGTTTTCTCAGCTTTCCTAAGCTACCAGGGATTCCAGTTAAAAATACTCTGAAGAAATATTTCACCGAAGTTTTCGGAATGCCCGATAAAACCTGTCCACCTATTGGTAAACTTTTATTTTCTGCCTTCTTGCAGAAGAGAGAATGGTCGACCCTTGGTTCCTGATCCACCACTGGATGGGTCTGCTATTTTAGAGAGTTCCATGGAAGAGGCTGAAGAAAGAGAGACTCTTCTGGTTTCTTTGGTTTTTGAGCAGGATTTAAATGATCTTAAAATGTTACTTTCGTAAAGCTCATACTCTCTTCTGTGGGAAATGTATTTGGTTCTATCCAGACGTAGTTAAATCTACTCAAGAGAGAAGGAAATTATTTCTTGCTATGATTCAGGAAGTTTAGTCTTTGGGAGCCACTTTTTTTGCTTAGATACCCCTGTAAATGTATTATTACTTATGTTGGTAATAGATATAATTTTCTTCTTTCTGAACAGTTGCATTTTTTCCTAGATCAGTTCCTCTATCTGGTGTTTAATTATTTTGAACATCAACTTTGTAACAAGTTAAGCCTGTTTCTCCTTTACATTTCATATGGTCATGCTCCCTTTATGCTTATTTATTTAACAGCTTTTTTTTTTTTTGTATCCCCTCCTCACATTATTGTGGAATAAGGCTATGTATTTCTTTGTATTGTATTTTTTCTTGTTTCTTATCAATATTTCTGTTGAAGATACACTTTAGCTTGATTTTGCCTTTTCTTGGTTTCTATATGGCTTTGTAATGATAAAATGTATAAAAATAAAAAAAACTTGAAGGTGTGAAATATACATTTTGACCCAATGCAGTTGGAAGTCTTTTTGCAAAATAATTGTATCAGCTGAAGTGATTTCATAATTTCCTTTTGAATTAGGACCTACATAAATGTATTGGAATTTTGAGAAAAATTGTTTCCTTTTTTCTCTCCCTCATTATTGTCTAAAATAGTGGAAATCATATGCAATTTGTTTTTTTTTCTTGTAATTAATATTTCCTTGTTACTTTTCTATATATGTTTTTAACTTGTATTTCTTAAGGATCAAGGTGAACTTGATTTGTAAAATTTGAAAGTCAATAAAGATAAAATTAAATTGCAGGACTTTGACTAAAAGAGGAATGTGTGTTGGAAATGTATTGGAAAACAATTGACAGATCCTCACCTGAATGATGGGGGTCAAAACCCTTGTGCATCTGGTTTTCAGAGCAGGGAAGAGAAAATCCAGGCAAGAAAGGAGAACTTTTAGATTTTTTTTTTTGTGTGGGTCTATCTTGCCTTGGTTTTCTGACCAAATAATTTTTCAAGCTGGCTGAAAATTTGATTAACAGACCATGGGCTTTGCTGAGCTGCCATCACTGAATAATAGGCAAGCTATGTGCCTAGCTAAGACATATCTGTCAACAAAAATCTCTCACACAGAGGAAGGACATTGCAAGACTTTGATAATGCAGTGGCAAAGGCTTTATCCAGACCCCAGCAGCTGCTTCAGAGGTGGAGTTGGGTATCATGGGAGGATGCAAGCCAGAATTTGATCTCTCAGGAGGGTGGACCCAGCAGTACAGCCAAGAGGAGGTACAGCCCCCCCCGAAGGGCATGGACGTAACAGTGAAAGTGAAGCAGAGGAAACAGCAGCTGTCTGGAGGCCAACAGATCCTTTTTCACATAGGTGAAATTTCTTCATATGGCAATACTTTGTCAGGACTAATATCCCCAAGCATCTAAACGTGTTTGACATCTTGTAGAACGTATACAATTGTGTAGCCTAATAAAACTTGTATATACTAGTAAATATTACCAGCTCTGGGTTTTCTTGGTATGAAGAGAAGGAAATCTCACCCACTAGCATCATCTTCCCCAGGTGGAAGCATCAGGCTCCAAGAACCAAAGACCAGCTCCCACCATGTCAGTCCCAGACCCAGGAACATCCTTACAAGATAAGTGAGCATAGAGGCATTACATATTTTTCCTGTCCTGTATACATATCATTGTGTAGTTAAACTATTTACACATAAATGTGTACCTGCCAAGATTCAAAACCATTTTAGTTTGTTGTTTCAATAAAATGTTTTGGAAAAAGGCCTGCAGTTAACTGACCCACAAGAAAACCAAAAAGCCAGCATTTCTAAAAAAATGTTAAACCTTTTTAATTTTATACACACAAAACATGTTTCAATAGCATTTTATCAGTGTATAAGGACATGCCTGGCCTTGTCACCTCATGATTTTACAACCCTACTGAGATGTTCTTTATTTAGCTTTACATTGGCCACTTCCATTGGTCAGCAGGAGGTTCGTCAATTAAAGGTTCCCATGTTTTCCATTCTACCATCTTCCTTGCCAGAAACAGCTCGCTTTCAGCCTGTTAGAGTCAGAAGTTAAAGAAATGAGATTCTTTACACATTTATAATACCGATCTAACTCTACCTAATTCCTAGTTAATATCAAATACATTTAAAGTAGGGAAAAGCATCCAGAGAACATGGGGTGTTCTGAAATGACTGCAGTACTTAACGTTATAAAATAAAGAGAAACCTCGAAGAGCATACTGTCATGTTTTCATATAAATAAAATAAAGAAGCCAAGGTTTCAAGGTTGATTCCATCATCATGCTTTCACCAATCCCTTGACCTTAAATCATCCAAAATTACAGTAAAATCATTGCTTTAGAGTGAGTACATTCTTTGTTTTCTTTACAAAATAACATGGCAGCAAGCCTTACAGAGAATCCTCAGTCAGGTCAGACCCAATGTATACAGAAATAAGATCACAATCAGCCCTCTTTCTCCCTAAAGCATCACCTTCCACTTTTTAAGTGCTTATTAATCCACTGGGAGCAATACAAACAGGGCAAGGAGCTACTAGAAAATACAAATTGCAATTTTATAAGGTTGACCTCTTGTTAATTTAAAATCTACCCATCTGTACCATTAGAATAAATATTCTACAACCAAAAATGATCACAGAATTCCATATATAAGAGGTTTCAATTTTTGTTACTTTCTATTTGGCACCTCTATATGAATCAAATATTGCTCCCTTCAAAAGTTACATCAGACAGTGATACTGGCCAACAGCAGTTTTAGGAATACAGCATGTTACTCTGGAAAATGGGTCTCAAATAACTGCTATTATTTTCTATGTAACTATAGTCACTCTGTCACCTATACAACCCCCCCCCCCCAAACAAGCAACTTGTGCTTGGGACCTCCTTTGAATAACTATAAACATTTCTGTATTTGACTCACATCTCAAAATAGATACATTTACCTGTGCAATTAATTCTTCTACCTGGCCACAATTAATTTTTTCTTCAAGTTTCTGCACATCTTTTTCCTGTGAATTCAGAAACACATGCATCACTGCAGTAGAAATAGCATCAGATTTTTCAGTCTCTAATCCCCAACAGCTTCCTGTTGCTTAATGTTGGCCAGTTTGACTCCAGCAACCCTCTTAAGACACCATGAGCTTTCATTTGAAAAGTACCATGAATTTTACCCCTGATATGTCCCTACCCTGTTCTTCAACCTGTCAGCAAGTCCTTCAACCAAGCGGCATGGGTCACGACTCCCTTCGAACTTAGTGCAAAATGTTCTGAACCACTTCATAGAGGTCAGTGTGGCACAAACGTTCAGCTCATGCTCTCCCTGGAGGCTAGGGGGTCATTGCATCCACAGCCCAGGACAACACATCAGTAGCCAGGTCTGAAAAAGAGCCCAAGGCTGCCACAGGATCATTGTGCCAGTCTTGATGTCTCACTTCTTATAGTAACAAAACACTTGTGAAATACAATTCAAATAGCTTAGATATTTGGTTTCAGAAAAGAATGTCAATACCTGTAAATGCTTATTCTGTATAACTGCTATTAAATTTATTCACCAACTAAAAAAGCAGAGTCTTATTCATGGATTTAATTTGAGCAAAATATGTTGTGGACAGGGGTGCACTAATAACAGTATTATTTGACTAGGGAAAATGTTTGTTGAGACAAATCCTGAGCAGTTGAAGTCAGCAGCTATATATTCAACCTTCTAGAATAGTGGTTTCCATCTCTTAGAGGCACATCTACCCAGTTCGGTTTTCAGGATATCTATAAAGAATACTATGAGATACTTGGTCTCCATTTTATGCAAATCTAAGTATCTCAGGCATATTCACCGTGGTAATCCTGAAAACCCAACTGGATAGGTGTGCCTCCAGGAGAGGGATGGGAAACACTGCTCTTAACAAAGGCTGATTCTACTAAGATAAACATACACACATGAGAAAAAAATGCAGCTCTTACAAACTTTAAAAAGTGGCCTGCAGCACTCAGAGCAACAAACACCAGTTCAATGTGTGTTTTAGAAATACTTTAAAAGGGGATGCTCGTCTAGTACAGCATCTCTGGTTCTCTGGTAATGCTTGTCTAGTACAGCATTTTATGTCTGTGTGGATAAATCAACATTAAAATAAAAAATCAAAGCCTGAAAATGTATATGAAGAAAAGAAACTAATAAGCCAGGGGTAGGAACTCCAGTCCTCAAGTGCTACAAAACAGGTTTGGAGTTCAAGATATCCACAATGAATAATCATATCTGCATGTTCTATTTCCATTGTATGCAAATATATCTTATGGACACTTATTATGGATATCTGAAAAACAGACATGTTTGCAACATTTGAGGATCAGAATTGCCTACCCCTGAAATAAGCAATAAGGACAATACAGAGTTCAATTAATCTAATTAATATCCAGTCTCTCCGTAGCTTACTTAATAGGTGACCAATTATTTTAAACAACCCAGTGAACTCAATTGTAGTTAAAAATGCTACATATAAACTAATTAAAATGAACAATGGTGGGAAAGGATGTCAAGAAGACATCACTTGCCTGACTTGGGAGCTCCAGCTCAATGGATTACAGATTGTGGCAGATTTTAAAAGCCTTACGCACGCCGAGCCTATTTTGCATAGGCCCGGTGACGCGCGCAAGTCCCAGGACGCGTGTATGTCCCGGGGCTTTGTGAAAGGGGCAGGGGCGGGACAGAGGCCTCCGGTACAGTGGCCGTGCCGGGGGATTGCGCGCCGGCACTTGGCTGGCGCGCACAACCTAGGTTGGGGGGGGGGGTTAGGTAGGGCTTGGGAGGGGGGGGCAGAGGGAACAGGGAAAGCCATCGGGGCTCCCCCCTAGGGCTCGGCGCGCACAAGGTGCACAAGTGTGCACCCCCTTGCGCACTTCAACCCCGGATTTTATAACATCTGCGCGCGCATGTTATAAAATCAGGCGTAGATTTGTGCGCGCTGGGTTGCACGCACAAATCTACGCCCACGCGTAGGTACTAAAATCTGGCCCTTGGTGTCCTTGCAGTGAATCCAATCTGATGGCAAGTCTCTATTTTGTGCAAACTTGAATGTGGACATTACCTTGAAATGGCTAACAGGCCAAGACCT
Organism: Rhinatrema bivittatum; assembly: GCF_901001135.1. Lineage (NCBI taxonomy): Eukaryota > Metazoa > Chordata > Amphibia > Gymnophiona > Rhinatrematidae > Rhinatrema > Rhinatrema bivittatum. The sequence continues at coordinate 46,198,878 of NC_042623.1, read as the reverse complement.
CTTTTGATAACAACAGTGCTGTCTCAAAGTGCGCAAGCAGACCACAGGCAATGCGGGAGCAGGCCTGCTCTGAATCTGAGGCAGAGATTGAGGAGGGTGGTGCAGGCAGCATGAAGAATCAAGCGATCACCCGGACAGAGTTAAAAAGGTGGTTTCGCAATCTAAAAATTGACATCCAGAATATAAAATGTGAATTACTGGAAATAACAGATTTGAAAGGTGAGATTGTCAAGATTGGGGGCAGGTTGGATGAATAAGAGCAATGGAGAGAAGCACATGAGCAGTGTTAAAGTAGCTGAGCACATAGGCCTTCTGCTCTGGAAAGTTCAAAAGCCAAAATTCTCAAGAGACTAGAGGAACTGAAGCACAGGTCACAGCAGAGTAACTTACAACTTAGAAGCCTCCTCAAAGTTAGCAAATTTGAGGATGCAGTACCAGTAATGCAAAAAGTGAGCCGAGCCCCGATAAGGCGGACACAGCGACCCTAGAACAGGAGCCTGTGAGTACAGAAAGGGCGCACAGGGCCTTGGATCCTCAGTGAGGGAATCTCTCAAGGGATATTGTGGCGTGTTTCAGAGACTTTTCAGTGAAAGAGAAAGTACTGGTTTCTCTGGGAGGGCAATAAGTTAGACATCTACAGCGATCCTGCACCAACAATGATGCAGTGCTGAGGAGAAATGCGAGAGATCACAGCAAAGCTATGCAGCAATAACGTGTGATACTGATGGCTATTTCCTTTCAGCCTTTTACTGCGAGCGGGACGAGCTATAAAATTAAATGCAGAGAAGAGGGTATAAAGGCGATGCAACAGGTGGGACTGAAAGTAGCAGATCTGCAGGCTGAGGGCCCTATAAAAAAAAAAAAAAAAAAAATCAGCAGGTCTTTCCAAAATCGGTGAAACAAATATTCTCCAAGTGGCAACGAGTGCCAACCGGAAATTGGGCTGCAAAGATTTGGCCCTTTACTGCACAGCTCGCAGAATGTTGGAGGTTCTTCTTTTCTGTCTTGGCTGTTGTATTAAACTGAAAAGGGGGTACAAACGGGGCTCAGCTCTCTGCTGATACAGAGATTAATACAATGTTACTGTTTTTGAACACAATTTGAAATGGAGACTTATTTGGAATCTTTACTTATGATGTTTTTCTGGGTTCTGAATACGTATGGTTCATATTACCTATAGAGACTGGAAGGATAGGTGGTGGTGCATTGGGGTGTGGAGTTGTCCCTCCTTAGATTATCTGTCATTATCGGCAGTTCAGGAAGGAATAATTGGGACCTAAAGGGAGGGGGGTTGTGGGGATGGGAACGGAGGGAGAGAGGGCGGGAAAGGAGTAAAGTCAGGGAAGATTGCCTCATACAAGCTTGATCATATTCTGATAATGTTGACTAAAAGAATAGTTTCTATAAAAGTCAAAGGGTTGACTATTCTGTTAAGCGGTGACTGCTATTTAAAGAACTGCATAAACTAAAAGCAGATTTTCTTAGCATCCAGTCAGATGAAATCCAGAACAAGTGGGTTATGCACCTCTACCAGCAGATGGAGACAGAGCAAACTGACGTCACAGTATATAAACCCCTGCGGTGACATCAGCCTGCCAGTATTCTCCATCTCCATCTCCAGCAGATAGTAGATGTGCATCTCCCTACTCAGGATTGCTTCGTTTAAAAAAAGAAAATAAATTTGCCCCGTTTTCCTGCGATGATACCAAAAGGTCCCTCCCCCCAGTTGAGAATTCCTGAGGTGATTTCCATGGTCCCTTCAGATAATTGCCTTCGTCTGGTAGCTGATTTGTCAGCTAGTGTGGACTTAGCTGTTAAGCAGCTGAAAGGTAGCGGGTGCAGGAAGCCAAGCACAGCGGTGACAACAAATGCCCTCTCCCCTCCCAGCCAGAGACCATCTCTGTACTCAGCCAGGTAAGGCTGAGCTCAGGTAAGTTTATAAAAAAAAAAAAAAAAAAAAAGAGACATACAGAGAAGGAAAGTTTCTCATTGTAGGGCTTCCTTCTTCCCCCAGTCTCCATGCTTGGCACTCCGTTCCGACATTCGTCCCACTCTGTGGGAGATTGAGGGACATGGGCAGCCTGGTGGGTTGAGCAGCCTCTGTAGGCTAAGCCCCACTCTGAGGCTTTTTCGCATGGTGGGCCTCAACAGCATTTCATGTACTCTCTTTAAGATGCCCTCAACAGGATCTGTTGGTTCGGTGTGTGCGTCTAATTGTGCGTCCAGTTTTTGAACACTTAGGTGGGCCTAGTAGTCTGTGCGTCCAAGTTATGTTTATGTTTAAACAATTTTATTGGGTTTTCCAAAACAAACAACAATTGTAGGGGAGGGTGGTTTCAGATCCCTCCCCCACCACAATCCAGAACAAGTACCGCAGTCTTTCCCCCCCCCCCCCCCCCCCCGCCCATTCATCCCCCCTCCCCCCTACATTTAATGACTCACAACAATGAGTGGACAGATGAGAAAGGCCAGTCCGGCTGGACACCAAGGGTAGCCCGGTCCGTTAGTGTATGCGACCTATTAATCGTTCAGCACAAGACTCCGCGCCCGGTGGGATAGTTGTTGAAGATATGGGTTCCAGATACTTAAGAAGAGATGTCGTCGCTGTGGAGAGCCTCGCGCCGCCATGCTTTCCATCGTCATCAAGGAGTGCAATTGGTTCCTCCAAACCCAGAAAGACGGGGCATCCGGGGATCGCCAAACCAGCAATATGGATTTCTTCCCCACCAGGCTAGTCTTATGTGGCCATCCGCTTACCTGTGCACTTAATTTTTTACAGCCTAGAATTTTTGGACACCTAAAAAAAAATAAATAAATAAAAAGCTAGACACACGCTTCCAACAGCCAATCAGTACACTGCCAGTCTAATGGTGCCTATATCTAAGAATCCTAAGTGCCTTTCTCTTTGCACTGCCTGTCATAATCGGGCATCTCAACCAGGAACACCCGCTGACTTGTGCCAGCACTGATTGGAGGCTCAGGGAGAATTATCTTCCTCTGATTTCATTAAGCCTGGATCTTCCCAGCTGGATGTAGGTCTGGGTAAAGACTTTTCAGGTGGGGCACTTGATTTTGAAGTTCCCCTAACTGGTTCTTCAGCAGTGGGAGGCAGCTCAGCGAGTATGCCTCAGGTATCTCCTGGTCTGGATAAGTCTACATTTTCATGGGTAGAATTTTTCCAGGGATTGCAATCCTTTCTTCAAGTGCAGTCCTCAGATCCGTCCAATGCTCCCAGGGCAGAGTTGCAGGTGCAAACCTTGCCCGGTCCTACTAGTAAGTGCCGGAGTACTCCTGGAGCGGCAACAGAACTACCTGATAGAGATCCAGATGAAAACGCCAATCCTGACTCTCGAGGATAGTGAAATTCCTCCAGGATTAGAACCATATAAAATGATGCTATGGTTCTTCCAGAGAGATGAACTGCTGGCCCTGATTTCTCAGACCTTGAGAATGCTGGAGTACCTGGGGCAGATTCCATGTCCGAGCCAAAGAAAAATCCCATTTTGATTTCCTTGCATAAAGCCTCTTGTTTTTTTCTGATGGAGACTATTCAAGAATCGATTGATCTTGAGTGGGGCGCTCCAAAGGAGTTCGGGTTTTGGAAGGCCTGTAGCCTCTGGATCCGGTGGTGAGAGAGCATTTACATTTTCTGAAGGTGGAAGCACTTGTATGTGCAGTCTCCAAGTGGATGACTATCCCCGTGGGGGGAGGAGTGGCCTTGAAGGATGTACACAATAGGAGGACTGAAACTATCCTTAAGCAAGCATTTGAAGCAGTGGCAATGACTTTGCAAACAGCTTCTTGCTGTTCCCTAGTGGCTCACTCTTGTTTACTTCTCTCTCAAGAGGCTGATGACTCGGGGGTGAATTCCAGGGCAGTTATGGAGCCTGCAGCCACCTTCTTGGCAGATGCAGGCTGCAATTTGGTCCACAACTCAGTCAGAGGGGTGGCTTCGGCAATAGCGGCCAAGCATCAGTTATGGCTGAGAAATTGGTCGGCCAATGCGACCTCCAAAGCTAACCTCACTAAATTGCTCTTTAAAGGCTCACTCTTGTTTGGGAGCAAGTTGGAGAAACTAGCCAGTAGGTGGGGTGAATAACTGGTTCCTCAATTACCGGAGGATAAGAAGCAGACGCCACACTCCTTTACTATGAGAGGTCGTGCTAGGGGATCCAAGCATTTTTGACCCTATAGAGGAGCGACCTTTCAGAAAACCCGGAGAGCGAATCCTGAGAAAGCACGGGGGGTGGTCAGAAGCAGACCAGCATTCCCTGGTATAGAGAAGGGAGAAGACTAGGTGTGGCCCAGGGATCGGAGAGACAAGGTGCCTGCTCCGGTGCGGAGAATAGGACGGAGTCTAAGACGGTGAGGGGCAAACGCAAGCCCTGCAGCCGACCAGTGCCAGAGCCAGAAGCAAGCCTCCTTCCGGGATCGCCTGCCCGCTCTGCCAGCGCCAGGTCCAGGAAGCAAGCCTCTCCCTTGTCCACATTCTCCAACTCTCCAGCCGGAGCCTGCTTCAGAAGTGAACAAAGGTAAGGCCTGAAGTCTGACCAGGGGTAAGTAAGTTAGCCATAAGTATTAATATCTTAAGCAGGCTAAGGTTTATGACGTGTGAAATCACCCATGAGATATAACTTTCTTTAGGGAAAACTGGTGCTTAGTGGCCAGGATGTTAGAAACAGGAATTGTTATTTTCTAAATGCTAAATCCTGCCAAATCTGATAAATAAAAGTCTATTTCTGAGGAGAATACACATTAGAATACACATTGTCTTTTCCTGACTTAGGATTGCAAGTAAGGTGGGAGGGCAGCAGGTAGTGTCTTGTAGCAGACAGATCCCTGCACCCCCAAGAGCAGCCAGGCATATATTATACTTACCTATGCGAAAAGGAGGGTTGGGGGGTACCAAAGATTGATAGCTACTATAAAATAGCACAGGTCAGGGCTGTACTGGAATGGCATAGAGGCTTGAGGTGAAACAATGGATCCAAATGGAACAACATTAAGGCAATACTCCTATTAATTTTATCCTTGGATCCAATGGCAGATGCGAATCCCTAGAATGGTGAAAAACCCTTTTACTAGACATACACTCTTCATATGGGAATCAATGAAGAATAAGATCTCTTCATGGGGGAAATATCCTCCTCTAATGCCATTTAGACATAAGAACATAAGACCAAGGGTCCATCAAGCCCAGCATCCTGTTTCCAACAGTGGCCAATCCAGGCCATAAGAACCTGGCAAGTACCCAAACACTAAGTCTATTCCATGTTACCGTTGCTAGTAATAGCAGAGGATATTTTCTAAGTCAACTTAATAAATAGCAGGTAATGGACTTCTCCTCCAAGAACTTAATCCAATCCTTTTTTAAACACAGCTATACTAACTGCACTAACAACATCTTTTGGCAACAAATTCCAGAGTTTAATTGTGCGTTGAGTGAAAAAGAACTTTCTCCGATTAGTTTTAAATGTGCCCCATGCTAACTTCATGGAGTGCCCCCTAGTCTTTCTATTAGCTGAAAGACTAAATAACCAATTCACATCTACCCGTTCTAGACCTCTCAAGATTTTAAACACCTCTATCATATCCCCCCCTTAGCCATCTCTTCTCCAAGCTGAAAAGTCCTAACCTCTTTAGTCTTCCCTCATAGGGGGAGCTGTTCCATTCCCCTTATCATTTTGGTCGCCCTTCTCTGTACCTTCTCCATCGCAATTATATCTATTTTTGAGATGCGGCGACCAGAATTGTACACAGTATTCAAGGTGTGGTCTCACCATGGAGCGATACAGAGGAATTATTACATGAATGAGTGGCTGGTGGGCGTGAGGATTGCCTGGTAACATGCCTACCTGGTGCGAAGGTGGCGGACCTCACACGTCACCTAGATAGGATTTTAGACAGTGCTGGGGAGGAGCCAGCTGTCATGGTACATGTGGGCACCAATGACAGGAAAATGTGGGAGGGAGGTTCTGGAAGCCAAATTTAGGCTCTTAGGTAGAAAGCTTAAATCCAGAACCTCCAGGGTAGCATTCTCTGAAATGCTCCCTGTTCCACGCGCAGGTCACCAGAGGTAGGCAGAGCTCCGGAGTCTCAATGCGTGGATGAGACGATGGTGCAAGGAAGAGGGATTCAGTTTTGTTAGGAACTGGGGAACCTTTTGGGGAAAGGGGAGTCTCTTCCGAAGGGATGGGCTCCACCTTAACCAGGGTGGAACCAGACTGCTGGCGCTAACCTTTAAAAAGGAGATAGATCAGCTTTTAAACTAGAACAAAGGGGAAAGCCGACAGTCGCTCAGCAGCGCATGGTTCGGAGAGAGGTATCTTTAAAGGATACTAATGATGCATTAGAATTAGGGCATCCCGACAGTGAGGTTCCAATAATTAGAAAAGTAGTCCAAGTCACTGTAACTAAAAACTCACCTGAGCTAAAAAATTCTAACTCCCTTCCACTGAGAAAATTGTCCATTTAGTCCTACTCTCTGTTTCCTGTCTTTTAGCCAGTTTGTAATCCACGAAAGGACATCGCCACCTATACCATTAATTTTTACTTTTCCTAGAAGCCTCTCATGAGGAACTTTATCAAACGCCTTCTGAAAATCCAAGTACACTACATCTAACAGTTCACCTTTATCCACATGTTTATTAACTCCTTCAAAAAAAGTGAAGATTTGTGAGGCAAGACTTGCCTTGGGTAAAGCTATGCTGACTTTGTTCCATTAAACCATGTCTTTCTATACGTTCTGTGATTTTGATGCTTAGAACACTTTCCACTATTTTTCCTGGCACTGAAGTCAGGCTAACCGGTCTGTAGTTTCCTGAATCGCCCCTGGAGCCCTTTTTAAATATTGGGGTTACATTAGCTATCCTCCAGTCTTCAGGTACAATGGATGATTTTAATGATAGGTTACAAATATTTACTAATAGGTCTGAAATTTCATTTTTTAGTTCCTTCAGAACCCTGGGGTGTGTACCATCCGGTCCAGGTGATTTACTACTCTTCAGTTTATCAATCAGGCCTACCACATCTTCTAGGTTCTCCGTGATATGGTTCAGTCCATCTGAATCATTACCCATGAAAACCTTCTCCGGAACAGGTATCTCCCCAACATACTCTTTAGTAAACATCAAAGCAAAGAAATCATTTAATCTTTCCACGATGGCCTTATCTTCTCTAAGTGCCCCTTTAACCCCTCGATCATCTAACGATCCAACTGACTCCCTCACAGGCTTTCTGCTTCGGATATATTTTTAAAAGTTTTTACTGAGAGTTTTTGCCTCTACAGCCAACTTCTTTTCAAATTCTCTCTTAGCCTGTCTTATCAATGTTTTACATTTAACTTGCCAACGCTTATGCATTATCCTATTTTCTTCTGTTGGATCCTTCTTCCAATTTTTGAATGAAGATCTTTTGGCTAAAATAGCTTCTTTCACCTCTCCTTTTAACCATGCTGGTAATCGTTTTGCCTTCTTTCCACCTTTTTTAATGTGTGGAATACATCTGGATGGTATTTTTTTTTTTTAACAATGACCACACCTCTTGCACACTTTTTACCTTTGTAGCTGCTCCTTTCAGTTTTTTTCTAACAATTTTTCTCATTTTATCAAAGTTTCCCTTTTGAAAGTTTAGCATGAGAGCCGTGGATTTGCATATTGTTCCCTCTTCCAGTCATTAATTAATTAATTTATTTTATTTATTTAAAGAATTTTTATATACCGGGGCACGTAGCAAAACATCACCTCGGTTCACAGTGTAACATAACATAGCAAATAGCTTTACAATGAATATAAATAACGGTTCACAATATAAAATGATATAGTAACAGGCTTTACCATAGATTATTATCTGCTTGTAAACTATATACAAGAGACTGAAAATTAACTATATACAAGGGAGGAGGCAGTCAACGTTGACTGATAACATGGGCAACAGTGAAGGTTTGGGGAGGAGGGGGGGTGGCGGAGAGGTAGGGTGAGCTGAAGGGAATATGGAATGTTAACATGGGAAACAGTAGAGGTTAGGGGAGGAGGGGGTGGCGGAGAGGTAGTGTGAGCAGAAGGGAATATGGAAGTGGGAGGAGGAGGGAGAAGAGAAGGTGGGTAGATGCGGGAAGTGTATTAGTAAGTTTGGATCAGGTAGGGGGGTAGAGTTGTAGATGTGGATGGTAGTCAATTCAAATTTGATCATATTATGATCACTATTGCCAAGCGGCCCCACCACCGTTACCTCTCTCATCAAATCCTGTGCTCCACTGCGAATTAGATCTAAAATTACTCCCTCTCTTGTTGGTTCCTGAACCAAATGCTCCATAAAAATGTCATTTATTTTATTTTTTTAAAAGTATTTATATACCGTTTTTAAAAAAATTAATTTGTCAAAACGGTTTACAGAGGTATAAAAATAAAAACAAATTAAAAATTAAGTTTAAAAATATACATAAATTGGGCATATAGCTAGATAAATGCTAGCATTAAACAAAAAAATCTTATTAAAAGAATAAAAGATTATGCCATAGATCTATTTAAGAGAATAAGCAGGGGGAGGAGGGAGGGAAAAAAAGAGAGGAGGGAAAGGCTAGAAGAAGTATAGGAATGGTTCTCAAATGAAAAGGGGGAAGGGGATGGAAGGAGGAGGGATGAATCTGTTAAGTGGAAATGGATTATATAAAAATGTATCATAAAGGTAGGGAAGAAGTGGAAGAGAATTGAGTGGTAGAGGTAGAATGATTTGATGAAATATTAAATGCAAGTTGAAAAAGCTATGTTTTCAGGGATTTTTTTGAAGTGAAGAGGATTTGATATTAAGCAAAGAGGATTTGGTAAGGAGTTCCAGAGAGATGGTCCTGCTACGAAGAACGCTCTCTTTCTGGTGATATCTAATCTAGCCTGTCGATGTGATGGAACGTCTAGTAGGTTTTGTGTAAGTGATCTTAAATGTCGAGTGGGTTTGTAGATGCGGAGTAGGGAGCAGAGCCAGGTAGAAGAGGAATTGTGCGAAATTACAGCCCATTTACATAAGTCATATGGGAAGTTCCTGCAAATATGGCGCAACTATAGACAGTGGCAAAAGTCCTCTTCGAGTAAGATAGGAAATGTAGATAATCATGAATCTGCTTAGTGAACAGATATCAAAGCACATGGCAAAGGAGTACTTGTGGGAAAGTTAGGGGGGGACATGCAAAATGTTGATGGTAAATTGTTAGTCACATCTGCTGGTTCAAGAGCGCTAGAATTAGCAATAATTAAGAGACGTACAGGGGATGTTGCAAGACTTTATTGATTGATAAAAGTTGGCACATATAATTATAAATATTCGGATTTGTTGTTTATAGACAAATTTTCTGTATTCTTATTTGGTTATATGTTATGTCTTGTCATGCATATTGAGTACAATAAACTTTAAATAAAAAAAAAAAAAGAAGAGGAGTTGTGTATTAGACTATGAATGATAGAGAGTACTTTATATTTTATCCTGAATTTTATGGGTAGCCAATGAAGAGATTGTAAAGTGGGGGTGATGTGATTATAAAGAGAAATACCAGATAAGATACGAGCTGCACTATTTTGAACTAATTGTAAAGGATAGATTGAAGAGTCAGGTAATCGTAAGTAAAGAACATTACAGTAGTCTAAGCCAGAAAAAATTAAAGACTGAAGAATAGTTCTGAAATCATGGTGAAAGAAGAGGGCAGAGGTGTTTTAAGATTTGTAATTTGTGGAATGATTTTTTTGTTAGGGAAGAAATATGCTGTTTCATTGATAAATCTGTATTTATGATTACTCCAAGATTTGTGGCATAATGTGTTATTGGTATCGATATACCGTTAGTTGTCAGATGTGAAGGTGGACCAATTGAAGTGTCTGAGATGGATGTTAAATGAACGATTTCAGTTTTTGATGGGTTCAATTTTAACCGATTGTGAGAGAGCCAGGAATTGATAGTAGATAGATAAAAGTGAGACCATGGATAAGGTAGCGGACCAGGATGTTTTATAAGGAACAAGGAATTGTATGTCATCTGCATAAATTTTGAATTGTAGATTAAGAGAAGATAGAATGTGACAGAGGGAGAAGATATATATTGAATAATATGGGGGATACTGATGAACCTTGAGGGACGCCAGACGGAATTGTATATGGAACGGAGGACTGATGGTCGATATTAACTTGAGGGCGATCAGTGAGAAAAGATGAAAACCAATTTAAGACTGTTCCTATGATACCTATAGCTTTAAGACCTGAAATGAGTTTTTGATGGTCAACTGTGTCAAATGCTGCTGAAATATCTAGAAAGACTATAATGTAATCTGTATATGAGTCAAAGGCGCGGAATAATGTATGAAATAAAGCTAGAAGAAGTGTTTCAGTAGAATGTCCCTTTCTGAATCCATGTTGACTGATGTGAAGGATATTGTTTTCAGATAGAAAGTCGGAAAGTTGACGTAATACTGCAGACTCAATTAGTTTGGCTAGAGAAGTAAGCGTGGCAATAGGTCTATAGTTGTTGAGATCGGCTGTGTCTTTTGTTTTCATGATTGGTAAAATTGAAGTTTTTTTTCAAACTGTATGGGATTTGTCCTGTTTCTAAGGATTGATTAACAGAGAGAGAAAGGTACAAGTGAGTTGGCTAATGGCTTTAAAAAAGGCTCCAGGGCAAGGATTGTTGGATGAATTTGAGGGTTTCTGCCTGTTAATTATCGTTAGGATGGTGCTTTCAGGTACAGGGGTAAATTCAGACCATTGATAACTAGGTTCCTTATTGACGCATGTAGGGTAAGGTAGTTGTGAAAATTCTGTAGAGATATTGGTTACTTTTGTTTTGAAGTGATTGGCAATTTTATTACAGAAGCTAGCATCATAATCTGTGAAATTTTCATTGTGAGGAGTAATTAATGTTTTTACTATATTAAACAGAGTGTTAGGATTTCCATTGGCTTTGGAAATTATATTCGCGTAAGAGTTTTTTGGCTTGATTTATTTCCTTATTATAACGACGTAGGGTACAGCAATATGCATTTTTTGATTCGGTGGTTCTATTGCGTCGCCATCATCGTTCTAGTTTTCTGAGGAAAAGAATGTAAGGATTTAGTATACCAGGGGGCATTTGATTTCTTTTTATTGTTATTTAAGTCCATCCAGGAACTTTATCTCTCTAGCGTGACCCGATGATACATTTACCCAGTCAATATTGGGGTAATTGAAGTCTAAAGACGAGAGTGCAGAATAAAGTAAGTCCAAACCACAAGGTAAATCAAAACAGCTCTAGGGAGCCTGAAATTTTTTAATTCTTTTTTAAATGGCAACTCCACTGACTTGCAATCACACCACAGTATAGACCGCGTCCCCCGACACGGTCCCGTGTTTCGCCAAGGGCTGCATCGGGGGGGAGCAACAAGGTTATCAAGGCACTGTAAATAAACATACAAGGGTTAGGACATAAACTGGACAAAGCCGACATGTTAATACTATTTCAGATTCAAATAAATCGCATACCTGAATGCAGAGCAGTTTCAAAAATGGCAGGGAGCGCGTCCATCTTAACTGCAGACAGGTATTTAAACCTACCGGAGTGAGTGCGAAACTCAGGTTGACAGGTCACATGGTCATTAGGGGCCAATCAGCGTGGCCCCCGTTCCTGAGGCGCAACTAGCAGTGCATACAGCAAGCAATCTCTGGTGACCTCACACTCTCTATGTGAACAGATGCCATTCCAATTCACGATTGAGCCCTTTCGGGGCTACTGTATCGTGGCGGAAAATCCACCTCTGCTCAATTCTTCCCAACTGTTCATTATAATTCCCACCGCGCGGGGACCGAGGAACAACCTCAATGATGGAAAAGACTAAGTCGGAAAGAGAGTGTGAATGTTGAGCCCAGTGTGTTACTAGGGGTTCATTCTCCCGAGAGTTACGTATATTTGAGCAGTGCTCAATAATGCGTGTTTTTATCATTCTAGTAGTCTTTCCTACATAAATTAAGGGACAGGGGCAAGTAATGGTATAAATCACCCCTTTTGTAGTGCAGTCCGAAAAAGACCGGAGAGGAAAAATCTCTTGAGTGAGTGGATTTAGGAAAGACGTACAGGTTACAGTGTGTTTGCACATCATACAACGCCCACAGGGCTGATGTCCAATTGAGGGTGAGAGGACCCTTGATTCTGGCTGTAGGTCCGCATGAATCAGTCTATCACGGAGGTTACGACCCCTCCGATAGGTGAACCTTAAAGGACCTTGAAAAAGTCGATGCAGAGAGAGTGACTGCCAATGTCTACGAATAATATTCGTAACCTGCCGGCTTAAGATGGAAAAAGGTAAAATACAGTTGATAATACTCTCAGATGATTCAGAGCGTGGGAGAAAAAGAAGATCCCGATTTGCAAAGAGAGCCCGTTTAAAGGCCTTCTTTACTACTGACATGGGGTAACCCCTGGACAAAAACCGCCCTGTCATTAACTTAGCCTGGGACAAGAATTCCACCCGGGTTGTACACAATCTGCGTAGGCGCAAAAATTGCCCAGTGGGGATGTTATGACGTAAATTACGCGGATGACAGCTTTGAAATGAAAGCAAAGTATTGCGATCCGTGTCTTTCCGGTAAATCGTTGTGGTAAACTGGTTTTCATGGACAGATATCACTATATCTAGAAAAGGAATTTGGCATGGATGTATTACAAAATTGAACTGTATATTCGGATCACAGGAGTTAAGCCAGTCAAAGAAAAGAAAAAACTGTATATCGGTACCCCGCCATATTAAAAAAATATCGTCAATAAAGCGACGCCATAGGGATATATGCTGGAAGCCATCTGATGGATATACAAAAGTTTCCTCAAAACGAGCCACAAAAAGGCATGCCAGACTCGGAGCCATTGTAGCCCCCATTGCAGTGCCTTTTATCTGTTGGAAAAAAGAATCCTTGAACCGAAAATAATTTTTGGTAAGTGCTGTATGCACTGCTAGTTGCGCCTCAGGAACGGGGGCCACGCTGATTGGCCCCTAATGACCATGTGACCTGTCAACCTGAGTTTCGCGCTCACTCCGGTAGGTTTAAATACCTGTCTGCAGTTAAGATGGACGCGCTCCCTGCCATTTTTGAAACTGCTCTGCATTCAGGTATGCGATTTATTTGAATCTGAAATAGTATTAACATGTCGGCTTTGTCCAGTTTATGTCCTAACCCTTGTATGTTTATTTACAGTGCCTTGATAACCTTGTTGCTCCCCCCCGATGCAGCCCTTGGCGAAACATGGGACCGTGTCGGGGGACGCGGTCTATACTGTGGTGTGATTGCAAGTCAGTGGAGTTGCCATTTAAAAAAGAATTAAAAAATTTCAGGCTCCCTAGAGCTGTTTTGATTTACCTTGTGGTTTGGACTTACTTTATTCTGCACTCTCGTCTTTGGATATTATTGAAGTGCAGTTCTCCTGCTTTGTGGTGTTTTTGGGTAATTGAAGTCTCCCATTATTACCGCACTACCAATTTGGTTAGCTTCCCTAATTTCTCTTAGCATTTCATTATCAGTCTCACCATCTTGACCAGGTGGACGGTAGTATACTCCTATCACTATAGTCTTCCCTGACCCACAAGGGATTTCTACCCATAAAGATTCAAAGGTGCATTTAGTCTCATGCAGGATGTTTATCCTGTTGGACTCTATGCCTTCCCGGACATAAAGCGCCACACCGCCTCCCGGGTGCTCCTCTCTGTCATTGCAATATAATTTGTACCCCGGTATAGCACTGTCCCATTGGTTGTCCTCCTTCCACCATGTCTCTGAGATGCCAATTAAGTCTATGTCACCATTCACTGCTATACATTCTAATTCTCCCATCTTACTTCTTAGACTTCTGGCATTAGCATACAAACATTTCAAAGTTTGTTTTTTGTTTGTATTTTCATTCTGCTTTTTAATTGATAGGGATAAGTTAGAATTTTTTGGTCAGGTAAGTTTTTAGTTACAGGCACTTGGACTACTTTTCTTATAATTGGAACCTCACTGTCAGGATGCCCTAATTCTAATGATTCATTAGTATCCTTTGAAGATACCTCTCTCCGAACCATGCACTGCTGAGCGACTGTCGGCTTTCCCCTTTGTTCTACTTTAAAAGCTGCTCTATCTCCTTTTTAAAAATTAGCGCCAGCAGTCTGGTTCCACCCTGGTTAAGGTGGAGCCCATCCCTTTGGAAGAGACTCCCCCTTCCCCAAAAGGTTCCCCAGTTCCTAACAAAACTGAATCCCTCTTCTTTGCACCATCATCTCATCCACACATTGAGACTCCGGAGCTCTGCCTGCCTCTGGTGACCTGCGTGTGGAACAGGGAGCATTTCAGAGAATACTACCCTGGAGGTTCTGGATTTAAGCTTTCTACTTAAGAACCTAAATTTGTCTTCCAGAACCTCCTTCCCATATTTTCCTATGTCGTTGGTGCCCACATGTACCACGACAGCCGGCTCCTCCCCAGCGCTATCTAAAATCCTATCTAGGTGAGGCATTTCCAGTGGGGAAAGAGGGAATTAGTTTTAGGAGATGAGAACAGGCGGGACTTGCATCAGATTTTTGGCTCACATGGATTATTGAGCTTCAAAGCTCTTAAGGAGAAATTTACCAAACTAGATGTGGACTACTATACTTATTTACAAGTCCAGCATTGTATCAAGCAAATATGGGGAAATAAACAGACTAAGCAGAACTATTTTACTTTTGAGAAATACTGTAAAGATGGACTAGCACTCAAAGGTTTCATATTTAAAACGTAGAAAGAAATGTTTAATATAAAGCCAGGTGATGGGACTGAAAAATGAAGCAGGAATGGGAATAGCCCTCTATGACTGACAAAGAAATGTGGGAAGAAATAAGAGCGAACAGCAAAAACCTCACTATCTGCTCAGAAAACTCTTTTAAAGTATATTTTTGCTAGTACTACACCCATCAGATTGAAACAGATCTATAAATCTACATCTGACCTATGTTGGAGGGGTTGTGGTGGAATAGGGGACAATGGCTCCTATCTGGTGGACTCGTCCAACAATTATGCTTTTTGGACACAGTAAAACAATTAATACTGGAGGTCACTAAGCATTCAGCAGAAAAAGACCCTGCGGTGTGTTTGCTCCAAGCTCCATTGGAGGACATGCAGTCATCCATCGGTAAAATGACAGAGCAGATATTTTTGGCAGCAAAATGCAAGATAGCACACTAGAGGAAGGACTCTCCTACCATGCTGACTTTAATTAAGAGACTTTGGGGGATATATCAGATGGAACAATTGACCATATAACACAAGAAACATATTTCATCCCATGTCCAAGTATGGGAATTGTTTCAAAAATGGGATAAGAGTTATGGTGAATCCTTTACGTTCATGTGACCGTAGCAATGGGAGCAAGGGGAGGGATGGGGAAGGGGAACAAACTGATGAGTTGTTGATATTCTCTCTTTTCTTCTTATAGTATGTTTGAAACATTAATATAAAAAAAACAAACAAAAACAAACAACCCACCCAAACAATGGCTACAGAACCTGAATGTAATCTGCTTTGAAGACCTGAAAAAGCAGAATATAAACCAAACAATAAAAACATATTAAACAGTAAAAGTCTGACTCTGCAGAGCTGTGAGTATTCTGGATGGATGCAGTACTCCTTTATCCAAGGGCAGAGGAGTTGTGCATCTCATGGATGCTGGTCCTTGCTGGCCATGCTGAAACTGACTCATGCACGTCACTAAGCTGAAAGGTAAACCGGAGAGAAATCTGTTTCCAGTGAAGGCCTTTGAAAGTCTGGATATTTGCTTCCTACTGCTATATGCACTGGGTACAACCGCACTATTCACAGGAACCTGAACATGAGCTCCAGGAGAAAATGAATTTAAAGTTTAAAAAATATACGTATGTATAGCTTTTTGCTTACCGTCTGCACGACCTTGAACCTCTCATTTACTATTTGCTCTGTATATTTTCTGTATGCTGCATCTTTTGGGATAGTCTGCAGTGTGGCAAGAATTTTTGTGTACAGTATCCTCAGGCGCTAAAAGAAAAAAATAATGAATACTGATAAAGTCATTGGGATACAATCTGATGTAAATGGTTCAATTAGGTTTTTACCTGCTAATTGGCTTTCCTGGCGACCTGACAGACCAGTCTGAACAAGTGGGATTATCCTCCAGCCAGCAAATGGAGGCAGAGACCAAATGCTCACCACCGAGGCCCCCCCTTCATATAAGGCCCAATGCTGCCTCAGTTCCTCAGTACCCTATGCCAAAAGGTAAAAACATCCAAAGACAATTGCTGATTTTGGTTTCCAAATCCCCAATATAATCAAAACCTGATACCACCACCAACATTCACTCCCAGGTTACAATTCCTACTTCATACTCCTGCTTAGGATTACTGCTTTGTGAGGATAAGGATCCCCTGCAACTAGAGAGATATTAGACACTAATACCATCCTTTTGCTCATTTCTATGTGTATACCTACATACATACATATCTATATATACACCCCCCCCCCCCCCAAACTCTGTTCTCTTCCCAGGATGGGGCTATAGACTGGTCTGTCAGGACTCCAGGAAATCCAATTAGCAAGTAAAGGACACAACTGCACCTTCCTGATCATCCTGCCAGACCAGTCTGAACAAGTGGAATGTACCAAAACTGTACCTATCCTGGGGAGGGGAGTCATTTAGACCTGCTTCCAGGACTCTCGAGGTAATGCTGTGCCCTTCTCCTGAAGGTTCAGCCTCACATTTTCTGAAGCTGCATGCAGAAATGCCCTGTATCCGCCCTGCAGATTTCTGCTGGGTCCACTACTTTATACTATGCCCAGGATCATGCCCGGGCCTACGCTGAGAATGCTTTAGGCCCTTGGGGCATTAGCTTTGCCCTCAATATACCTGCTCCTGCAATTGCTTACTTAATCTGGTGGGTAATTGCTTCATTATTGGCCCCCTTGCCCTCCATTGGCCCCTGCAGCTGACACCCAAGTCTGTCTGCTTTCTTGTATTCCTTGTGACTTCTCACTATCGTTTAAGAACCTTGGGCACTTCTAGTGCCCTGAGCTCACGCTTCTCTTTGACCTTCTGTTTTTCTAAAGTCTAGCAATGAAATCTCTTGATTTATGAGAAACCACTATTCTTGAAGAAAAAAAAGGGCTCACAATGGGCCCCCTGATACCTTTTCCTTTACAATTTTCCAAGGCACCACAGAGGCAGGTTTCCATAACAGTCTCCCAGATGCTACCCTACAACATTTGAAAAGAGGGTGATCGCTGATCCCCTCCTAAGTGAGTCCTAACTCCAAGCTGAAAAGACCTGGTCTCGACTCCTCAGAAGAAAGTAATCTGAGGAGGGGGTAGCATTTGTTTCTATGTCTTTTTCAGCGAGCCAGACTGCGCCTGCCCTTGTAATAATCCTTGCGCATCATCATTCCTTCCAACCAATCTCCTTTGGTGGAAGGACACTTCTGAAAGCCTGAATTCCTCAACCAGAATTATTATACCCCCTCATAAGATGACCTCGCAGAGACTCCAAACTCTACACTTTGCTGTGCTCTATGCCTTTGCTTCACCAGCGGCCACAACACCTGTCACTGACTATTCTCCTTGTGTAGTCTGCTTCTCTTAACTGAGAAGTCATAGATCTTTTAGGGAAGAATTATTTGGCTACGTTGAAAAATGCACCCTTTTGCGCACCTGCGGGTCTAAGTCCAGGAATTATATGGGATTCTGGCTGCTCCATCCTCCGGAGGCTGGATGCCAATTATGGTCTTCCCAGGACGTTTGAACCCCCCTGGTTCCTGTTTTCCCTTTTTGACTTAAGAACTTGCTGGTCTAAGACTTAATGAGCTTAACCCCAAATCCCTCAACAGCACATTACCTGACCCCCTTAATAGGGCAAAAGCTACTTCTGCCTGACTTTACACTTCTGGGTCTGCAACATGCCCGCTCCAGGCATCTCATATGAAGGATGCTTATATTGGCCCTGTGGGTTGCTGCTCAGTTCTACAGAATTCCATCATAGCCTGAATCTGACTAACTTCCGAGGATGTGTGAGAGCTAATCAGTTCTCTCAGTTTGTTCCCAGCCACTATTGGCTACCACATCCCAGGCTGCCTATTTTGTGCTAGCAGTCGATCCTTTGAAATTCTAGACCAGTGGTCCCCAACCCTGTCCTGGGGGCCCACCAGCCAGTCAGGTTTTCAAGATATCCACAATGAAAATGCATGAGAGAAAATTTGCATGCACTACCTCCATAGCATGCAAGGAAATTCTCAACGATTGGCTCTTGCTCTCTGCCTGGACCTAGCCGCCTTGGTTCTCCACTAGGATTCCCATCCAAGCTTCTACTAATTCTGACTATATCCTCCTTCGACATATATGGCTCATGCCAAAGGTACAATCGCAGGAGGGATGGCTGTGAGGACTGCTGTATACTGAAACTCAGAAAGACTGGTTAATATTTGAGATACTGATCTATAAGTTTAGGGCTTCACCTCGGCGCTATAGTAAGGTCTGCTTAAAAGGAAGAACTAGTTTCCCGCCCAGTACAGGGAGAGCATTACCCCTCCTTGTCCCTTGGGTGTCCCCTTATTGGTGTTCCACCACCCAAAAGAGAGACTCCCTGCGTTTCTGTGACTTAAGTACACTAGTAACGACAATGGCAACTAACAACTGAGGATCTCATGACATGGCTTACTTCCCCAAGGGAAAGAGAGAAAAATTCCCAAGCTGATTGCTTTTAGCTTTTAAACACCCCCCATTCCCCCCAATCAGGATTGGCTGTGGTTGCAGGGGGGAAGTGGGGCTGATGCACAGCAGAAGCTTTCGATACACATTCTTCTACTAGGCTCAGTCCATAAAAAGATTCTTTTATAGTGGAAAAAATCTGTGCCACAAGGATTCCCTGCATGATAACTGCAAACATTGTGTGTTAAAGGCCTAATAAATAAAGGCTTAGATACGTATTCACAGCGGCTGGACTCTACAGATGAACCATGCATTTATCTGATTTTTGTATTCTGCTTTTTAAGGCAGTTTAAAAGAGATTACATTCAGATACTCAGAGGGGTTCACAATCTAACAGGGTCATTCATCATTTTGTAATAGGCCATTGTCGCATGCGATAACGCCTAACGAGCCTATTGCAAATCGCATATGCAAATTAAAAATGTATTATTGAACAGGGAGGAGTTTGGGCGGGGTTTAGGGAGATTAGGGGCTGCCAGCACTGTGTGCGATACACTGTCCCACACTGGCACGAGCAATTTCACAGGAAGTAACTACACCTTTTCCCGGAATGCTACAGGGGCAACAATGACTAGTGTGGCCGATAATGCAATGCTGCATGCATTACCATATGCTGCGATGCGGCCGGCTGCTCATTTGCCTCCCACACCCCTTTTTCTACCGCGGGTGATCATTTCGCTATAATTATGGCAAAAGGATCAATCTAGGTCTAAATATGAACCTGAGGCAATGGAGGGTGAAATAACTTGACCAAGGTCACAAAGAGCAGTAGCGAGGTTTGAAACCTGGCTTATTTGGTTCACAGTCTGCTTCTCTAACCACTAGGCTACTCTCCTCCACTCATCCCTGTGGAGGGAGCCCCGCAGAGGGCCTCTGGTCCCTCTTGAACTTGACCAACTAGGCTAGACGGGGGCACTGACAAAGGGCAACCCCCAGCACTTACCTCTCCTCTGCAAGAGTCCAACTATGACTCTGTCTGGGTCCTTATGTAAGAGGGTTCACAACCTTACCCTCTCTGTCGGTTATTAACTGTGGGCAAAGTCACCTTGGCCTCCCTGAGGGCTGTTAGACCCAGAGCCATCATACCTATTAGCCAGGGGAGAGAATGAGAAGGAAAGAAAGATTACGAGCTTCCCTTTATCTGACTTAGGAATCCTTGAACATTTTCCTTCCTCTGCCAGCTATGGCCCTTCATAATTTGAAGGCAACAGTAATTCACTGACTCAAGTTTCCCACCCTGGAGAAATTTCTCCCTGTGGGGACCAGACTACCAGCTGGTTAAACATAGGTAACCAGGTAGAGATAGAGATATGGAATCACCTTGCTAAAGTAAGGTACATTTAATCTGCGCGCGCGCACACACATACACGCACACACTTTTTTCTCCCTTCTGCCATTCTCTTCAATAGTGACAGCTTATAATTCTATCAGCTCCTTTAGAAGCCTCTGTCAAGCAGAGGGGCAGATAGCCAGTTCCACCAGATGTTCCCTCAATACCTCCCCAGCTGAGAGAGGAGGAGGAATGAGCTTATCCCTCCAATAGTCTATTAGAGAGGTAGAGCATGTGGCTTCATCACCTCAATTTAGGTAACTACCTAATATATATCTATGCATAGTATATATTTATTTATTCCTTCATTTTGTTTTTTAAACAAGGTACCTTGGCAGGCAGCTGGAATAAGCCAAGGTTCTGGAACTTGAAGTTCAAGCCAGGTTCCCAGATAACCAATTGATGATCTAAGACAATGCCAAGATGCCTGAGTTCACGACAAGAAAATGCACCTTCACCCAGCTACAAACCTGGCCATTAGGCCTGCTGTTCACCTACTCTGAACCTAATTGGCCTTCCCTGTTGCTGTGATTGTCTCATCAAGGGAGTTTCCTACAGTTGTGACCAATCAAGGGTTCAGAATCTGCAAATATATTTTCCCCCAGCCACAAAAAAACAATTATATCTTCTTCTAAGTAAAACTTATTATGACTACATTTTACTATGATATGTGAAGGCATACACTGCTGGGATCTGAACCAAGGATCTCCAAAATATAAATATAAAGAAACAGGAAATAAGTTGCCTTGCACAGTTAGAAGGAATTATAGTGTAACAAACCGGCTTAGAGTCTTGGTTTTCCTGCTTTCTAGTCATTCTAGTCATTGGCACCCTTCCATTGAATAGCTCTCACCTTCCATTGAATAGCTCTCACCTTACGCCGCTCCCAGTTCTCTCCCCACGGGTCAGAAACCTTGGGGTGGTCATGGATAACCATCTGAGCTTTTCTGATTTCATCAACACTATGGTTAAAGAGTGCTACTACAAACTCCAAGTTCTAAAAAGGCTTCGACCCCTCCTTCATTTTCACGATTTCAGGTCAGTGTTACAATCCATCAACTTCTCGAAAATGGACTACTGTAATTCACTGCTTCACGGTCTCCCAGTCTACACCCTAAAGCCTCTTCAACTGTTACAGAACGCTACAGCAAGGTGTCTCACTAAATCCAACAAAAGAGATCATATAACACCAATTCTAAAGAAGCTCCACTGGCTCCCAGTCAAATCTTGAATCCTGTTTAAACTTCTATCAATCACCCACAAAGCCATATTCAACAACACTCCACTGGACCTCAGAATCCCTCTTCAGCTTCACACGTCTTCCCGACCGCTAAGATTAGCACAAAGAGGAACTCTACATGCACCTCCCATGAAAACATCTTTAAGTAAAAGAGCTCTATCCACAGCAGGCCCCAAACAGTGGAATCTGCTTCCTCCGGAGCTAAGGCTGATACATTGCCCCAACACGTTCAAAAAAAGACTCAAGACATGGCTATTCGGTCAAGCATTCCCTTAACTTACTTAGTCTTCCACAGCTCCCATAGACTGTTTTCATACTGTTGACGTCCAGAACCTATGCTCATGTTTTTACTCATCAATAAGAAATGTCTCCCTCATCCCCCCCCTCCACGAACAACCTTCCTTCCCCCTCCCCCCCCCATTAGCAAACCTCCCTCCCCATGTGCTAGTCTCGCTCTAATAGTGCATACTGCTACTGTTCCTAGTTATGTTATGCTATCCAAGTTGTTCACTCCCTTGTTCATTGTAAGACATATGTTGTCATTGTTTTCTACTTGTTATAATGTAAACCGGAGTGATAAGTAATTCTGTTACCTGAACTTCGGTATAAAAAAAAAGTTATAAATAAATAAATAAATTTATCTTAATCACTTAGCCACCTCCTTTCCTAGTTACCTGAAAAATGGCTTGCTGGGTTAACTGACTCTGCCTGCCCAAGCAAGGCAGAGCTCTCTCCCAAATAGGTTCCAGCCTGAACAGGTCTGGAATCAGTTCTACTATACTCCCATTAACAGCAAGGCATGTTCTTACTACTCGTGTTACCTGCCTGCTATTTCACAGCAGTGGTTGTGGGCTGTAGGAGACCCAAGCTGAATTCACAAGCCCAGTTTCTGCTACTCAAGCCAGCAGAAGCTTCTGATCCTCTAAGACTTACCTGCGTGTTTTCCTTTCTCCCTCTTTGGTTCCTGCCCCACCAGGGAAAATCAGAGCCTTATTTTGGCTAGTTTGCACGCTCCACCAGGGAAATCAGAGCCTTGTCAGGGCCTGTTGCCTTGGGAATCCAGTTCTCACCTCCTACTGACAGACCCAAGGTAAAAGCCGCAGGGAATTCTCCTCCACTACTTTCTCCTTGGTACTGGAACTCAGATTCCATTGAATAGGTTCCCAGAGAAGAGGAAGGCAGCTTGCTCAGTACAGCCCTCCTTTTTCCATGAATGGCTACTTCTAAGCACCTCAGGAACCCCTCCGAGAGACCAAACACCTGGTTGTCCTGAGGAAGGGAAGATCAGCCCTTTGAAGGACTGTCATCCCAGAGTATGCTAGGGAAAGCGAACCTAGGGAGAGCTGTTGCCCTGGAGCCACTCTTTTCTGTTCCATGTAACTGCAGCACCAGATCATCCATCTGCACAGCTACTGAGGCAGAAACCATATGGAGGAACGGAGGCAGCACCAGGTACCCTTATATGGAGAGGGGGCGCAGTGGTGAGCTTTTGGTCTCTGCCTCCATCTACTGGTCAAAGGATAATCCCATTTGTTCAGACTGGTCTGGCAGGACAATCAGGAAGTAGAAGTTAAGAGCTATGCCACTTAATTCAAATATGATTAGTACCATTGATATCAATTTGGATATATATAGCACCTTTCATTTAAGCAATATTCCTAATTATAAATACATGTTGTTGTAATTTAAAGTCTACAAACATTTTAAGCACAATGGCATTGTATTACAGCTGCTGAAGGGGGAAGATGGAGAAGCACTGATTACTACCTGACTGCAACTGAAAAGATTAAGAAGGTGAAGCAACCACCATAAGTCACACAAAGTTAATGGCCAAGCAGGAGTTCATATTACTGGGCTCATAATCCCAATCACTAAAACACTGTTCCTTCCCAATACACTGGGTTTCAATTCTGGAAATCAACAATGCATTGAAATCTATCACAAGCAAACTGAACAAAATGTTTTTAAAACATTAAGCGCCATTTCAATAGTTTATTTTTTTCAAGGTTTGAACCTGTTAAGCATTAAGTTTCTGAATGTTTTATCTCCAATAATTTAGGTCTTAAGGACCTATTCAACATGCCACTGCATAAAATTTACATGCACGTTAGCATTTCCACAGGTTAATTTTATAGCTGCATGTAGCCTGCATTAGTGAGCAGCTAAGGTCGAGCACCTCCTACCCAAGTTTCAAATCCAGTATGAAAGAAAAAGCACATGAAGGTTCTGAAGCAGTGGAGAGATGAGAACAAAAGACTCGGAGGTAAACAGACATGAAGAAGTCTGGCTAAAATAGTCACAGTAATAGAATATGGCAAGATCCAGGGCCTGCAAGGAAGGACAGTCAGAAGACAAAAAGCTGAAGAAATGGAAGTGACAAGAACTAGCTACATATGAAAAAAGCTTATTAAATAGCAGCATGGAATCAAAAGTCCAGTTGATATTGCTTGAAGTACTTGGGGGAGTATGTAATCTTATTTAAGTGAACACAAAAGCTAAGATCAGAATGAGAAATTATTTTAACATACCTCATGGGGATGCGGAGCTACAGCCAATCCAACTAGGCCAGTGGTCTGTAATGGAAAAACAAATTAAAAATATTACAATCAACATAAATAAAAATAAAAGCAAGTTTGCGTACCGTAAACGGTGTTTCCGTAGATAGCAGGATGAATTAGCCATGCTGTCATGGGAACTGTCCATCAGGGCCCAGGAGGAGGAGCTTCTTAGTAGAATACAGAGCTTTGCTCTGTGCGGCTGCCATGCCTTCCCGCACAGAAAAACAGTCTCTCCTCAGTCTGTGATGTAGCAGTTCTTGAATGACGTGCTGACTATCCAGGGAGGTGGATGGGTCAGCATGGCTAATTCATCCTGCTATCTATGGAAACACCATTTACGGTAAGCAAACTTGCTTTTTCCCGTTGATAGCAGGGCTGAATTAGCCATGCTGTCATGGGAGTCCTAAGCTCCCGATCACGCTTCCATAGTGTTTAGTTGGAACGTCTTTTTTTTTTTTTTTGTTTTGTGTGATCTAAAGCGTGGTTAGTCAGTTGTAACTCAGGTGGATATCGTCTGTAATACAACTTTTCCCAGTTTAGCATCGTCCGATGTCTGTTGATCTAGACAGTAGTGCGACGTAAACATATGTAAGGAAGACCACGTCGCTGTTTTGCAGATGTCTATTGGTGGTACTCGAGAGAGGTGGGCCAGTGAGGTGGACACTGCCCTCACTTGGTGTGCATTCGGGCGAGAAGCTAAAGCTAGGTTCCTCTTGGCGTAGCAAAACTGAATGCATTGGGCGATCCAGCTGGATATAGTCCGTTTTGCCACTGGAAGCCCAGGAACATTCGGGTTGAAAGAAACAAATAATTGGGACAATCTTGTCTCCGAATGTGTATGTTGCTTATAATACGCCAATGCCCTCTTGCAGTCTAATGTATGCAGTAATCGTTCCCTTTCGTTCTGATGTGGTTTGGGAAAGAACGTTGGTAATTCGATGGATTGGTTCAAATGGAATTAGGTGACTACTTTTGGTAGGAATGATGGGTGCGTCCGCAGTACTACCTTGTTATGGAAGAATTGCAGGTATAGGGTGTAGTGCACCAATGCTTGGAGCTCACTCACTCTGCGGGCTGACACTTGAGCGATGAGAAATACTACTTTCCATGTGAGATATCTGATGTGGGCCTCATCCATTGGTTAAAATGGCACTACCATCAATTGCTCCAGCACTAGATGGAGATTCCATGGCACTGGAGGCTTGAAGATGGGAGTTCGAAGATGAGTGAGGCCTTTCAGAAATCTTGAAATGAAAGGATGGACAGAAATAGGTTGTCCCTTATATGGCCGGTGGTAAGCGGCTATTGCACTGAGATGTACTCGAATCGACGAGGTAGCGAGTCCCATCAGATACAATGAGTGAAGATAATCCAGTAACTTCTCCGGTGAGCAGTCCAAGGGAGGTATTCCTTCAGAGGAGCACCATGTCGTATATTGTTTCCACTTGAAACTATAGTTCCGACGGGTAAAGGGTTTTCTCGAGGCCAGGAGAACAGCCTGCACGGACAGTGATATGCCTTGTTCCATCAAGAGGAGCCACTCAATCTCCACGCTGTCAAGTGTAGGGAGCTGTGCATGGGATGTAGCAGGGTTCCCTGTTCTTGCGTCGAGATCGTCTCTGTCCAGAAGCAATATTGGGTCCACTAAGGACAGATGTAGCAGATGAGTGTACCATGGTTGGCGTGGCCACGCTGGTGCTATCAAGATCAATTGAGCTGCATCTCTTATGCATTTTTGTAATGTTCGCGTTATGAGGGGTATCGGAGGGAATGCGTACATGAGAGGTTCCGTCCATTGAAGGAGGAACACATCCTGTGCTATCCGGTCTTGGCTGGCCCAAACTGAACAAAAACGAGGGAGTCTCGTATTGAGTTCCATGGCAAAGAGGTCCATGGTCGGTTGCCCCTACTTGTGGAACAACATATCCACCACCTGCTGGTTGAGTGTCCATTCGTGTGGGTAAAATATCCTGCTAAGGCGGTCGGCTTGAGTGTTGATGGCACCTGGCAGGTATGTCGCTTGCAGGTGCATGGAGTGCCAAGCTGCATGATCTAGAATTTGCAGGGTTTTCTTGCACAGGGACCAGGAACCGGACTCTCCTTGTTTGTTGATGTAGGACATCGCCACTTGGTTGTCGGTATAGACCATGACCCTTCGGCCTTTTAAGTGCGGAAGGAACGTGTAGAGTGCGTTCTTTATCGCTCTGAGTTCCAAAAGGTTGATTTGTAGGTACTGTTCCTGAGTGGACCACAGTCCCTGTGTTTGCAGGTGGTCCAGATGCGCCCCCCAGCCCTTGCGGGAGGCATCTGTAGTCAGGACAGCATTGTGCGGGGGAGTGGAGAACAGCGCTCCTGTTTCTAGATTTTTTCCCTTGAGCCACCACTGTATGTCTTGTAACATTGCTTGCGTCCACTTCACTCTCGTCGTTAACGGTTGTGAGTGTTTCCATTGTGGTTTGAGTCCCCACTGTAGACGACGCACGTGTAATCTCGTATTGGGAACGGTATAAATGGCTGCAGCCATATGACCCAGGACGGTGAGGATTTGCCGTGCCGAAGGTTTCTTGAGGACTCGGGTGGCTCGAAAGAGACGATGCATCTCTAGTCTCCTGTCCTTTGGAAGGAACGCTCTGGCACGGATGGTGTCGAGATGCGCTCCAATGAATTGACAGGATTGCGTCGGAATGAGAATTGATTTCTGGTAATTTGCTATATCCCCAAACTGTTCAAGCATTGAAAGGTCTGGTGTAGGTAGTCGTTGAGAATCTGGGGTTCAGATGCTACTATGAGCCAGTCATCCAGATAGGGAAATATTTTGATGCTCCGTTGTCGGAGATGTGCCACCACCACTGCCATGCATTTGATGAAAACCCTGGGGGCTGCCGAAAGGCCAAAGGGTAGTACCCAATAATGATAATGTTGTTTCTGAAATTGGAAGGATAGGTATTGCCATGAAGAGTGGTGTATAGGAATGTGGGTATAGGCATCTTTCAAATCTATGGAGCACATCCAGTCCTTGGGCTGGAGAAGCGGTAAGATAGTCTTTAGGGACACCATTTTGAACTTCTCTTTGTCCAAATGTTTGTTCAACGCGGAGATCTAAGATCGGTCTCAGTCCTCCGGTTTTCTTGGGAATTAGGAAATACAGTGAGTAAAATCCCTTGTTGCAAGCATGAGATGGAGTTCGACGGATCGCTCGCTGCTGGAGGAGAGATGCGATTTCCTGTTGCAGTTGACTCTGTTGGCCCCTAGGTCGGTGGGGCAATAGGTGTGATAGAGTAGGTTTGGCGTTGAAACAGAGTTGATATCCCTGTCTTACTACTTCTAGAACCCATAGATCTGTTGTGATGGCTTCCCAATATGGTAGGCGTAAGGAAATCCTGCCTGGTGGGTACGGTGGCAGTGATGATGGCAGCTGCACTAAAAAGAGGGAGTCGATTTAGCAGTCACCTGAGGCTGCTGTGTCGTTGGTCGCTGTGGTCTTGGTCTGCCTCTCCTAGGGTGAAGAGGCTGAGGTGTCGCCCACTGCAGTGGATTATAAGGAGTGGGTTGAAATTGTTGGTAGTGTCAGAAAGGTCGACGGGTATATGGTTGCCTGCGAGTGGGTGTGTAGTATCTACATGGCACGCCAAAGGAGGGGTTTTGGGTCAGCGATTGAACCGCAACCGTCTGGTCTTTCAAATTTGCTACCGTCTCTTGGAACTTTTCGCCGAAGAGATTGTCCCCTTTACATGGGATGTTCGCCAACCTCTCGTGTAGCTCTTCCTGAATGGCACTGGATCGGAGCCAGGCCATTCTGCGTGCGGCAATAGCCAAGGCCGACGTGTGAGCCGACAATTCAAATCCCTCATACACCGTGCGAAGGAGGTATCTGATGCCTTCCTCCAGGTCCCGAATCGGTTGAGTTATTGAAGATGATGCGGAGTCCAGATCGGGCAGCGCGGCTTTTAGGGTTTGTAGACTTTCGTATAAGTATTGAACCAGATAGAATTGGTGTTGACTAATCCGGGAAGAAAGCATAGAGGACTGATATGCTTTTTTCCCCAAAGTCATCTAGGAGTCACTGCTCTTTCCCTGGAGGTGCCGATCCGGGTAACTTAGATCGCTTGGCTCTCTGCCTAGTTGATTCCACAACTAGTGAAGAGTGTAGAAGTTGTGGCGTAGAGTAGAACTGAGATTTTTGCATACGAAATTTAAGATCCATTTTCCTGGATAACGGTGTGGTGGTGTAGGGAGACTCCCACGTCTTCTCGAGGACGGAATCCAACACCTTGTGGGACGGAAGGGAGGTGGGTTCCGCTGGGATATCAAATATCTTAAGGATACCAAGTGTTTCTGCCCGAGGATCCGGCAGCTTCTGAACCTCTAGATTAAGAAGAGCCCCCATCTTATCCAAGAATTTTGGATAAGAGAGATCTTCCGGGGGCGAGTAGGGTTCCGGTGTGTCCTCTGGTGGATCAGAGGGGTAATCCTGTAGATGATGAAGGTGGTGACTCCGAATCTACCACTGTCGGGGGTCTGACCTTCTTCGGGGGCAGAGTCGCAGGTTGACAGGGACCCAGTGGGGAGAGATCTCTTGGTGCCCGTGGGGAGGGGTCCCTCGGTGGTTCTGATACCGAACACGGTTGAGGCAAAGGTGGTGTGCTGCCCGTAGGAGACGGGGGGAATTGAAACGTGGATTGCAGTGTGTGAAAGAAACCTGCCAATGCAGTTGAGAGGTGTGAAAGCGCCTTTTGTGTCTGTGGAGGCATCCACGGCTTCTGTGGCATTTTGCTGGGAAGCGGTACTGTGTGTTCGATGTCTAACACAGATCTCCTTCTCTTCGGAACTGGTTCTTGTGGATCTGTCCCATCAGTCTCCTGATTAGAATCAGGTGAATGACGGGGAGATGTCCGACCTAGGGAGGAGGAAGAAGATGATGTAATCCGTATATACTCCTCCTCTGAATGTGTGGTCGACCTACCATACCCCGTACTCCTCGAGGATATGGATCGTTCTGAGACCAGAGGGCTAGGGTGATGAATGTTCCGATGGGGTGAGGCATCGGTGGATCTCCCCTGAAGGAATGGGGACAACTGTGGATGACTTTCCCTCGCCTTCGGCTTATGTTTCCCTCTCCGTCTCTTATGCTCTGACTGGACATTAGTGGTGCATGGAGTTGACCCCCGCTCTGACAATGTCTCGGCAGGTGTCGGGTATTTTGACCCGAGTGTCGGTCTGGACACAGCATGCATCGATGTTGACCCTCCCTGTGTCGGGTGTTCTGCCAAGGCTGCTTTTTGTTGCCTATGCTTCGAGCTGTGCGTTCCCAGCGCCGCGTGCGGTTTTCCAGCCTCGTGGGTCTTCTTCGATACACCTTGCATCGGTATTGGCGCGACGTGTGTCGAGATTCACACCTCTTGCACTGTTGGCAGCAGTCTTCCAGTTGATGCATCGGTCGTCGGTGCATGTGCTGTGGTCTGCGCCGATCACGGCGCCGAAGGTCTGGGACTCGGCGCCTTCGGTTTATGCCTCTTTGGCAATGTCAACAACGCACTTGCGGAGCCTCTCAACACCGGCCGGTGCGAATCACCTCCGCCTCACTTTGTGGCCTCCTTTTGTCAACGCTACCGCTTTGAGTCGTGCCGTTCCCGGCTTTGACTCCGGACGCGATGTCCTCCTACCGAGCCTCCAGTCCTGGAGGTGGAGGGTCCCACGGACGCCGCTCTCCTTACAGTCTGGGCCCTCTGCTGTTCCGGCCCTGGCGACAAGTGAGCCTCTGATGGCGGGGCATACATGCCTGATTGCTCCAATTGCAAGGCCTGGATCTTCTGGGCCCTCTGACGGCGGGCCCACGGCAACATCCTGCCACAGTGCTTGCATGAGGTGTCCTGATGATCCGAACCAAGGCACCTGTAGCAGCGATCATGTCCATCTGTAATGGACATGATCTTTCCGCAAGTGCAGGGTTTGAACCCGGAGGGGCCTCGGTTCTGGCTTTTTCGACATTTAAAATCTGTTTTTTAGACTTGGCTGAGGAGAATCTAAGCCCCGCGTGCGCTCCCACGTGCGGAAAAACAGACTGAGGAGAGACTGTTTTTCTGCGCGGGAAGGCACGCGCAGCCGCACAGAGCAAAGCTCTGTATTCTACTAAGAAGCGCCGCCTCCTGAGCCCTGATGGACAGTTCCCATGACAGCATGGCTAATTCAGCCCTGCTATCAACGGGAAAAACATTCTTTAAACATCTGCAGTAATACAGAGCTCTATTTATTGGCACATTATACATTTCTGAAACAGCTGCCTTCTGATAAAAATTGCAGTAATGGCAAAATGTTCTTTATCTAATAACCTACAACAATAGCTGACATTTAGAATTTTAATGTAAAATTGAAACCACATATCTATGAAGACCAAAAACTGGTATTTGGAAATTCAAAACTGCAGTTCTCTCTGGGCAGCAGGCAAATAACCCTTCTTATACTCCTAGACTTATCAGCAGCATTCGACACGATAGACCACAAACTCCTCAAAACTCATCTAAGTGACCTAGGGCTAACTGGTCCACACTAACTTGGTTCATATCGTTCTTCATAACTAAACCCAAACTCTCTCTATTGGATAATAACCGCAATGCCCCACTCTCTTCCCTAAAGAGTACCACAAGGCTCCATCCTCTCACTGAACCTATTCAATATCTACATAGCCCTCTTGGGCAATCTCATTAGAAAGTACCAGATTATGTATTACTTTTATGCAGGTTGGCATTCTGCTGCTTCTCCCACTCAGCCCAAACCCAGACAAAGCAACTGCCAAACAATGACTGTCTAAATATGACTGCTAATTGGCTACACCAAAACTAGCTAAGCCTTGGTCCAAAGAAATCAAAGGTACTACTGACTAGAAAAAAAATCTTCACCATCCCAAAAGATCCTCATCTACATCTCAAAATGGTCCTTGAAGGGACAACTCTTTCCTTTAACTGACAAGTCCAGAGCATAGGCTTCCTACTGGACTCAACTTGCCAGGAAAGCTCAAGACCAGGCACAACTAAAAATGCTTCTTCCACCCTCATCAACTCTGCCACATCCACTCATTCCTGAATGCCACAACTATCCAAGCCTGTGTGGTCCCCTGCTTAGGATTATTGTAATTTGATATACACTGGGATCCCAAACCAGCTGAAGCATCAATTACAACTCAGCCAAAATACTGCAACCTGAAAGATATGGCATGTCAACAAATTAAACAGAACTACTCCAGTCCTAAAAATGCTTCATTGGCTCTCCACTCCCTCTTACCATGTCAGATATAAATTCTGCCCCAGACCCTCAAAAGCTGTGCACACACCTACTCCAACAGCTGCCTCACCCATTAAACACATTATGCTCTCTACCTCAAGCATGACTGGTGGTGCAGGCTCCCAAAGCAATGTACTTCACCTGCACCTGGAAGACCACCTTTAAAGGACCTGCCCCAAACTCCCTACCAGCACCAGACTAACATCAGTGCTCTAATTCTTTAGAAGACAGGTGAAAACCTAACTCCTCAATCTGCATTTGACCTACATGTGTAACATGAGTCATCCCATTACCCCCCGAATTTGGACTCCCTTTATATAGATCTACCAGTTGCTTGGTTTTGATTAATATTACTATCTTTACCTTAAGGCTTGGGAGTAACCTTCATGGAGCAACAGTTACTACCATAAGAAATTTGCTGGGCAGACTGGATGAACCATGTGGTCTTTTTCTGCTGTCATTACTATGTTATGATGCCTTTAGTTCTAATTGTGATCTCCCAAACCGGACCATTTTGTCCTTACAAAAATACCTACTCCCAAAATCTCATCCACCAGAATCTATGTACTCTTTTACTCCCACTGTCACTGTCCTGTAACATAACTATTTATAGTTTATTATGCATCTATTATGCACATAATGTATCTTTCATAATCCTAACTTGCTATTAACACACTTTAAACAGGCTTATTGAAAAAGTGTTAATAATAAACGATGATGATTTACTTCCATAATGTCAGGGTCAGGTCCAAGTCAGACACACCTGACTGACTTCTTTTGATATAATGCTGCACAAGAAAACCAAGCATCTGAAAGCTTTTTGTTTAAATGTATCTATGCAAAACTGAAATCCCAATCTTGCCCATGTTTCCCCTTTCCTGACAGTAAACATCCACAATAAGAGAAACATAAGCTACTGCCTTTTCCCCACATTTCTGGTGTAAATATCTCAGCAGACCCTAGCGCAGGCTGTCCGTTTACGGGTGCCGGAACGGACAACTTGCGCTAGAAAGTCATAGCCGCTCACAAAGACAGCAAGACGCAAAGTCCAACTATTGGAAACACAAATATTCGGATAGAAAGACAGTCCTCCTTCCTGCCATAACACCAAAAAGCAACCCTTTTCCTTCTCTGCCGTGCCCGCTATAACCTCCACTTCCTTTACCTTCTTCAACAGCCCGGCCATGACGTCCCCCGCACAGCACTCTGGGAAGCGACGCGCCGTCACCACGCTCAGACCTCGCCGCCGTAGGCTGCTGTGGCGCGCGCAGCTGGGAAAAGTAACGTAACGAAAGCGCGTGCAAGTACCAACCTCTTGAAGGTGAGGACAAGTGAAGGGCACGGGGTGGAGATAGATGTGCCTGATACACAAATGAAGCGAGTAAAATTGTATTGCGAAGTCTCACAAACGTGTACTAGGAACCCTGCGTGCAGTTGGGTCTTCAGGTACACACAGCGAGCACAATCATGGGGTAACTGTGCTTATACCGGGTCTTCACCATATGCAAAATTATCTTAGGAATGTTTATTGTCGATAGCCTGAAAACCCGAGTTACTATTGGCCTTGCAAGCGGGGCTGGCTCTAGGCTAACCGCCCCAACCTCGTCTCCCCGTCAAAATTAAAATGATTTACTTTGTTGATTTACACAATATTTTCTTTTTTTAATTGTTTATTTATAAATTTTCACATTATATACAAGAATATCTAAATATCTTGCAGATAAGAAATGTAAGTCATTTACATCAGGCAAATGAAAAAGAGAAAATATGAAATAATTATATCAATACAACAATCGTAAATGCACTTCTAACTATAAGAAAATTTGTTGAGATCTCTTACAATTATAAAAAATGAGCCAAATTCAAAGGAAACACAATATTCTTTATTTTCATGCCCCCCCCCCCCCTTCCCAGTTCTCAGCAATAATAACGTCTTACCCGTGCTCAGTAGCCTCTTACAGCCCCAATTCCCGCAACCACTAGCAGCGTTACAGCCTCTTTCTTTCAGGCTAATTTGAGGGAGAGCTGCCTGGAACTTAGTTCCACCACGTCTTTTAAAATATACAGGCAAAACAGAACCGCAGGAGTTCCAACCCCTTTCCCCTCTAGACAACCTACAAGCGGGTGAGCCTGGAGCACATAGTGTAAAGAACAGTCACTCTGCTCTCCTGTTGTTCTGCCCCCTTCCTTCCTGTTGTGCAGAGAACAGAAGGGGAGTGTGTACAGTGTAAAAAGGGGTTGATTGGGCGAAACCAGGACCGATGCAAGGGTAGTGGGTGCCCGAGGCAACTTGTGCCTGCCCCCACCTGTTCATACTGCTCCTCCTGGTCTTGGGCCCAGTTCCTCCTATCTTATTTGTGCCACCCACCTTATGGTTTTCAGGGCAGCGAGCAGCACATGCTGCTCACGCCCGACAAATCTCTACTCTTTGCTGCGAGCGATGCTGCTCTTTGGCGCCCCTCAAGGGTCAGTGCCATAGGCAACTGCCTAAGTTTGCCTAATGGATGCACTGGCCCTGGGTGATAATTGTGAGCAAGTAGTGCCAGTCATCGAGGCTTCAATCCCAGCTACTAAGCTACTGCTCACAAGTTTCAAACATGTGCTCAGTCAGTGGCTTAATTTCTGAAAGAGCAACCTAGAATGGTGCTCTTCCACCTTTTTTTTCCAGGACCTGAGGAAGTAGAACAGAGCTGATAATGTAACTCAGTTCTGGGGCAGAGATTTACTATTCTTCAGTTTGTCAGGCAGGCCTACCACATCTTCTAGGTTCACCATGATATGGTTCAGTCCATCTGAATCATTACCCATGAAAACCTTCTCCGGTACGGGTAACTCCCTAACATCCTCTTCAGTAAACACCGAAGCAAAGAAATCGTTTAATCTTTCTGCAATGGCCTTATCTTCTCTAAGTGCCCCTTTAACCCCTCGATCATCTAACAGTCCAACTGACTCCCTCACAGGCTTTCTGCTTCGGATATATTTTAAAAAGTTTTTACTGTGAGTTTTTGCCTCTACGGCCAACTTCTTTTCAAATTCTCTCGTAGCCTGTCTTATCAGTGTTTTACATTTAACTTGCCAATGCTTATGCATTATCCTATTTTCTTCTGTTGGATCCTTCTTCCAATTTTTGAAAGAAGATCTTTTGGCTAAAATAGATTCTTTCACCTCACAACCATGTCGGTAATCGTTTTGCCTTCCTTCCACCTTTCTTAATGTGTGGAATACATCTGGACTGTGCTTCTAGGATGGTATTTTTTAACAATGACCACACCTCTTGCACACTTTTTACTTTTGTAGCTGCTCTTTTCAGTTTTTTTCTAACTATTTTTCTCATTTTTTTCAGTTTCCCTTTTGAAAGTTTAGCACAAGAGTCGTGGATTTGCTTACTGTCCCCCTTCCAGTCATTAATTCAAATTTGATCCTATTATGATCACTATTGCCAAGTGGCCCTACCACCGTTACCTGTCTCACCAAATCCTGTACTCCACTGAGAATTAGATCTAAAATTGCTCCCTCTCTCGTCGGTTCCTGAACCAATTGCACCATAAAACTGTCATTTGGTTAGCTTCCCTAATTTCTCTTAGCATTTCACTGTCTGTCTCACCATCATGGCCAGGTGGACGGTAGTATACTCCTATCATTATAGTCTTCCCCAACATACAAGGGATTTCTACCCATAAAGATTTGATTATGCATTTAGTCTCATGCAGGATGTTTATCCTGTTGGACTCTATGCCATCCCGGATATAAAGCACCACACCACCTCCCCGGTGCTCCTCTCTGTCATTGCGATATAATTTGTACCCCGGTATAGCACTGTCCCATTTGTTATCCTCCTTCTACCATGTCTCTGAGATGCCAATTAAGTCTATGTCATCATTCACTGCTATGCATTCTAATTCTCCCATCTTACTTCCTAGACGTCTGGCATTAGCATACAAATATTTCAAAGTTTGTTTTTTGTTTGTATTTTCATTCTGCTTTTTAATTGATATGGATAAGTTAGAATTTTGTAGCTCAGGTGAGTTTTTAGTTACAGGCACTTGGATTACTTTTCTTGTTATTGGAACCTCACTGTCGTGATGCCCTAATTCTAATACGTCATTAGTATCTTTTGAAGATACCGCCCTCCGAACCATGCGCTGCTGAGCAACTGTCGGCTTTCCCCTTTGTTCTTCTTTTAAAAGCTGCTCTATCTCCTTTTTAAAGGTTAGCACCAGCAGTCTGGTTCCACCCTGGTTAAGGTGGAGCCCATCCCTTTAGAAGAGGCTCCCAGTCCATGCCTTCGGAAGAGACTCCCCATGAGTCTTATATTTGATTCTAGCTCTAACTGGGAGCCAGTGTATATCAGCAAGAACAGGAGTAATATGATATATTTATTTATTTAAAATCTTTTCTATACCGTCGTTCAGTAGCTTACTGTCACAACGGTTTACATAGAGGCACATAAAGTAAATTGTACATGTATGTGTTCCTATCATTGGTAATGGGGGTGCCTTTAGGTTCGGTAACATAGTTTCATAATAATTGCTAATCGTTCACTGTTGTCTAATCTGACCTTTGACTACAATAATACTGTTAGATTATACATTCAATTTAAAGGTGCAATAAACAAACTACAACATACATACATATAATGTGCTTAGTGCTGTATAAAGATTTTGTGTGTACAGCTTTCAGTGTTTCTCTATTTCTCGCTCTCTTTGTGGAATGCTTCTTTATAGAGCCATGTCTTTAAGCTCTTTATGGTCTTGAAATCTCTCTGTAGTCTTACCTCTATGGGCATGGTGTTCCATAGTATCATACCTTTTTGTTCCTGAAAGCAATCTTGCAACGGAATTCTGTAATAATTGGAGAGCACACAAACTTGGAGAAGAGACCCTTTTGTTATCATCATTTGACACTTTCCTAAGAGGATTCGATTCCTACACAGAATATTATTGTTTTCTTAGACATCTCCGCAGCGTTCGATACGTTAGATCATAAAATATTACTTTCAGACCTTCAATTAATAGGTATCAAATCCACCGTTCTGAAGTGGTTCGAGAGTTTCCTCTCCAACTGCATATGCCAAATTAATATAGGCTCCTGCTCTTCTCAAAAATATACGCAGTCCACAGGTGTCCCACAAGGCTCGTCATTGTCTCCCATATTATTTAACATCTATCTTCTTCCGTTGTGTAAAATTCTGGCTTCCTTGAATGTCCAATTCAAACTGTACGCTGACGACATTCAATTGTTTATGCCCTACAAATCCTCTTGGGCTGACACATTTGCATTAATTCAACTGTACATGACTACAGTAGAGCAATGGATGGCCTACAATCGATTGAAATTAAACAGGAAGAAAACAGAACTCCTCTACCTCAGTTTTATATCTGACTCTACAAATGCTCCTCCCACTAGCATCAAACTAGGTAATGATGAAATACCGATCACTAAATTAGCTCGAAATTTAGGTGTTTGGTTGGACACCAACCTATCTTTATCCCAACACATCTCTAAGACAGTGAAGAATTTATTTTTCAAACTTCATGTTTTGAAACGCTTACGACCGCTTCTGTTTTTTCATGATTACCAATCCATCTTGCAAGCACTTATACTGACTGGACTAGATTACTGCAACGGTTTATATATTGGCCTGCCGGAGAACTCCATTAAACCTTTCAACTAATCCTGAATTCAGCAGCCAGACTTCTCACAGGCACTCTTCGAACTCACCATATCACTCCAGTTTTGTTTAACCTACACTGGCTGCCAATTAAATACCGAATCCAGTATAAAATTCTGTCACTTATACACTCTTTACTAAATAACACAGATTCCACTTGGCTGTGTTCTTCGCTGAGAGTTTACAAGCCCCAGAGAGAACTCAGGTCAGCAGGACAAAACCTGCTGGAAGTGCCATCAGTAAAAAATGCTACACTAAATGTGACCAGAAACCGAGCTTTCTCAGTGGTAGGACCTACGCTCTGGAACACTTTGCCGAACCCCCTAAGGCAAATACCAAGCGCAAAGGAGTTTAAAAAAGCAATGAAAACTCATCTATTCCAATTAGCTTTTAAAGATATGGGAACTCCTTAGACTGGAGTAACAATATCAGACGGGCACTGTTTATTTAGCACCTTTTTATTAACGTTTTAAGTTAATTACTTTCATATGATTTTCTGTTCTTTGAATTTTATAAAATAGTCGCCAACTTTCTTTCTTATACCATTATAAGTTATATTATTGATAATTACTCCCATTGTATTTTTATTCTTACTTTATTGTATTCTTGTTTTATCTTTGTTTTATTTATTATTATTTTATTATACTCCTATCTTAAGTTATTATTGTAAACCGCTTTGAACAGTAATATTACTGGTAAAACGGTATAGAAATGTGTTAAATAAATAAATGATAGAGGTCTTTAAGATCATGAGAGGTCTTGAACGGGTAGATGTGAATCAGTTATTTCCACTTTGAATAATAGAAGGACTAGGGGGCATTCCATGAAGTAAGCAAGTAGCACATTTAAGACTAATCGGAGAAAATTATTTTTCACTCAACGCACAATAAAGCTCTGGAATTTGTTGCCAGAGGATGTGGTTAGTGCAGTTAGTGTAGCTGGGTTCAAAAAAGGTTTGGATAAGTTCTTGGAGGAGAAGTCCATTAACGGCTATTAATCAAATTTACTTAGGGAATAGCTACTGCTATTAATTGCATCAGTGGCATGGGATCTTCTTAGTGTTTGGGTAATTGCCAGGTTCTTGTGGCCTGATTTGGCCTCTGTTGGAAACAGGATGCTGGGCTTGATGGACCCTTGGTCTGACCCAGCATGGCAATTTCTAATGTTCTTAAGTAAAAAGACATGGGATAGGTGGCGATGTCCTTTCATGGATTGCAAACTGGCTAAAAGACAGGAAACAGAGAGTAGGATTAAATGGACAATTTTCTCAGTGGAAGGGAGTGGGCAGTGGAGTGCCTCAGAGATCTGTATTGGGACCCTTACTTTTCAATATAATTAATAAATGATCTGGAAAGAAATACGATGAGTGAGGTAATCAAATTTGCAGATGATACAAAATTGTTCTGAGTAGTTAAATCACAAGCAGATTGTGATTTTATTGTTATTGTCCAGAATATGTTCTTTACAGATTATTTCTACCCTGTTCACTGAGTTATCCAGGTTACTTCTACCCTGTTTATTGTAAAACAAGACTTTGTCTCTGTTATTTTTGCTGGTTGTAATGTAAACCGAAGTGATAATTAACTTTGTTAGTTGAACTCCGGTATATAAAAAGTTATAAATAAATAAATAAATAAATAAATTGCAGGAAGACCTTCTGAGACTGGAAAATTGGGCATCAAAATGGCAGATGAAATTTAATATGGATAAGTGCAAGGTGATGCATATAGGGAAAAATAACCCATGCTATAGTTACACAATGTTAGGTTCCATATTAAGTGCTACCACCCAAGAAAGAGATCTAGGCGTCATAGTGGATAACACATTGAAATCGTCGGTTCAGTGAGCTGCTGCAGTCAAAAAAGCAAACAGAATATTGGGAATTGTTAGAAAGGGCATGGTGAATAAAACAGAAAATGTCATAATGTCTCTATCGCTCCATGGTGAGACCGCACCTTGAATACTGTGTACAATTATGGTCACTGCATCTCAAAAAAGATATAATTGCGATGGAGAAGGTACAGAGAAGGGCTACCAAAATGATAAGGGGAATGGAACAGCTCCCCTATGAGGAAAGACTAAAGAGGTTAGGACTTTTCAGCCTGGAGAAGAGACGGCTGAGGGGGGATATGATAGAGGTGCTTAAAATCATGCGATGTCTAGAATGAGTAGATGTGAATCGGTTATTTACTCTTTCAGATAATAGAAAGGCTAGGGGGCACTCCATGAAGTTAGCTTGTGGCACATTTAAAACTAATCGGAGAAAGTTCTTTTTCACTCAACGCACAATTAAACTCTGGAATTTGTTGCCAGAGGATGTGGTTAGTGCAGTTAGTATAGCTGTGTTTAAAAAAGGATTGGATAAGTTCTTGGAGAAGAAGTCCATTACCTGCTATTAATTGAGTTGATTTAGATAATAGCCACTGCTATTACCAGCAACGGTAACATGGAATAGACTTAGTTTTTGGGTACTTGCCAGGTTCTTATGGCCTGGATTGGCCACTGTTGGAAACAGGATGCTGGGCTTGATGGACCCTTGGTCTGACCCAGTATGGCAATTTCTTATGTTCTTAACTTGAGGAGGGAGTATCTAGCAGTAGTGAATTAAAATAGTCTATTCCAGAAAAAATCAATGATTGTAGAACTGTTCTGAAGTCTTCCATGTGCAAAAGAGGTTTTAAATGTTTCATCATCTGTAATTTCATATAACCATTACGTATTAAGGTATTAATATGGGATTTCATGGAAAGGTTAGTTTCCAGTACAACCCCCAAATCACGAATTGTGCTTTTTATGGATATGGAATGCTTCCCAAATTCAAACTTAATATGGTTGCATCAACATATATTTTCCAAAGAAGTACAGTGATGTCACTCTTATAAGCAACTTGAAATCTACTTATAAATGAATAAAGAGTGTAGAATAACGTGGGCACATTAAGGGTCATATGTACTATGAGAAAAATGCTTATTACAACAGGCTGTAATATAGCTATGGGTAAAATTAATACAGCCATCAGTATGGAATATAAACAGATTATACCAGGCAGCTTTTAATACAGCATCATAAAAAATATAAATTAATTGATTTATGGAGTATGAAAAACCCCCACAGAGATTCTGAGGCAGAAAATGGATAATGAAATGCAGCAGAGTCAAATAAATCTTGGATCAGCAAACCTTGAAGATACATTAAAAAAAGACTTTGAAAGCCATGCAAAGCAAAAATATAGTTTATGGGCATTTAATAACCTATTTGTGGAAAATAACTTTTCACAAAAGAAATATAAAAATAAAATGATTTGTTTTAAATGTTCATTATTTCAGAAAGATTTATTTATATAGTGGGATCATTTGAAATGTAAAAGATTTCTCAAATGTGTGGTATAGTACAAAAAAATAAAAGTATTAAATTTCAGATTAGAGGAAATAATCTGTAAACGTTTAAAATGTGAAGATACTATTTTTAAAATTAACCACACAGGGCTAGATTTGCATACAAGCCTACTAGGTCTGTCCTTAGGGCAGAAATATTTTGTGGGTGGCACATTTCCTGCTCCCCACCACCCCACAAACCTCTAATCCAGCCCCAAACCTCTTAAACTTCCTCTCCACCGCCACCACCAGTGCCCCTCCTTCCGTTCTAGCAACGTGATTCTCAGATTGCAGTGACCACAGGGACTAAGCCTGCACTAATAGGCCCTACCCACCTCTTGGCTTCCATGAGAGAACTGAAGCCTACAAATGCAGGCTTTGTCTCTGCGCTTATCTCAGTTTGAAGATCATGTTATTGGGGCAGAGCTTTGGGGCAGATGCAGTATGGCACTAGTACAGACTGCGCCTAGGGGTCACATCAGCTAAAATCCATCACTACAACTTAGTAGAAGGGGAAAGAAGCATTATGGGCTGGATTTACACACGCAGGGCACTCGAGCGCCGGCGCGCGCATAGCCCCGGGACGCGCGTAAGTCCCAGGGCTTCGTAAAAGGGGGGGAGGGGCGTGTCTGGGGGCGTATCCGGGGCGTGGCGCCGGCCCAGGGGCGTGGTCAAGGCCTCCGGACCAGCCCCCGGGTTGGGTGATGGTGCGCCAGCAGCCCGCAGGCGTAAATCTGCCAACAAAGGTAGGGGAGGTTTTAGATAGGGCCGGGGGAGTGGGTTAGGTAGGGGAAGGTGAGGGGAGGTGGAAGGAAAGTTCCCTCCGAGGCCGCTCCGATTTCTTTTCTTCCTTCTCTTCCTTCTCCTTTCGGAGCGGCCTCGGAGGGAACAGGCAGCGCGCGCCGGGCTCGGCGCGCGCAGGTTGCACAAATGTGCACCCCCTTGCGTGCGCCGACCCCGGATTTTATAAGATACGCGCGGCTATGTGCGTATCTTATAAAATCCAGCGGACTTTTGTTCAATTTATAAAATCTACCCCTATGTGCCTACATGTAAACCATTGCGATGGTATATAACTTAGCGATGGTATAGGAAAGATTTTAAATAAATTATATCTAGGAATGCTCAGGAGCAGATTTTAAAAGGTACGCGTGCAGTGTACATTTGTGCGTGCAGTCGCGTGCATGTTATAAAATCAGGGGTCAGTGCACACAAGGGGGTGCACACTAGTGCACCTTGCGCCCGCTGAGCCCTCGGGGAGACCAGCTGGCTTTCCCCGTTCCCTCCCACCTTCCAACTCGGAGGGAACTTTCCTTCCCCCTCCCCACCTTCCCCCAGCCCGGAAACACCCCCCCCCCCCCATACTTTTATCTTACAAGTTACGCCTGCCAGCCATCTGCCGGCGTGAGATCTCCCGGCACAGCCACTGTGCCGGAGTCCTCGGCCCTGCCTTCCAGACCGCCCCCGGACCCTCTGCCCCGCCCCGCCCCCTGCCCGCCCATTCAGAAAAGCCCCGGAACTTACACGCATCCCGGGGCTTTACGTGCGTCGCCGGGCCTTTTGAAAATAGACCCGTCGCGTGTAGGGCTTTAAAATCGGCCCCTCAGGGTTTGACCCAAAGATTTCAGAATTCTAATGGAATTGGTGGGTCTCTGGGCCAACACCTAAAAACTCCAGGAGCCCTATGCTGCTATTGCTAATAAAGCAGCCTGTGCGAGCATGGGCAGGAAAAAGGGAGGAGGCATCCAACTGGCTTGCAGGGGCAGAAAGAAGTGGGAGTCTCACCCGCCCACAGCAGAGGCAGAAGCAGAATATGACTCAACTGGAAGGAGGAGGAGGAGTCCCATTAGCCACTGGGGCCTAAGAAGGAGTTTGCTGCCTCTGGTGGATTTGGGGTGGGAAGAGAGACTGAGTGTGGAGGGAGGGGAGTGCATATGTGAGGAGGCATGTGTATGTATGTGGAAGAATGATAGGAATGTGAGCAAGCATGTAGCATGAGAATTTGATATAGGCAGAATATAAATATTTTAACATAACTAAATAAAAATATGTGTGTGAGAGAGAGCATGAGTGAACATGCAAGCGGGTTAAGAGTTTCTCTGAGGACAAGCAGGATAATAGTCCTCACACATGGGTGACATCATCAGATGGAGCCCCAATGTGGAAAACGTATGTCAACATTTCTAGAACTTTGACTTGGCACACTGAGCATGTCCAGCATGCCCTATACCATGTGTCCACGCGGGGTCCCTCTCGTCTTGTAACATAGAAATATAATTAAAATTAAATTAGGAGAAACCCAATTCTATGGTGTGGTGAGCGGGTTTCGTGAGGACTAACATCCTGCTGTCCTCGGAGAACACCTATTACAGGTAAGCAACTCTGCTTTCTCCGAGGACAAGCAAGATGGTAGTCCTCAACTCATGGGTGACTCCTTAGCTACAAACTGCACCCCAACACAAAAGGGGGGGGGGGATCAACAGACCACCAACCAGGTGCAAATGGGCACAACAACAACAACAGTGCTGTTGGTAACAGAGGGGGGAGACAGCCTGAACCCAAAGAATGGACCCTAGGTGGGGAGAATTGGGTTCTACACCTCAAACAGGTTCTAAAGGACAGATTGACCAAACCTGCTATCGCATCGGCCATCCCTATCCAGACAATAGTGAGATGTGTATGTGTGGCGAGAACTCCATGTTGCAGCTTTGCAGATCTTCTCCACGGGAACTGCTCACAAGTGGGCCACCGATGCTCTGACAAAATGAGCCTTGACATGACCCCCAAGATGCAGTCCTGCCTGGACATAACAGGAGGAGCCCTAGCAGAGGTCTCCAGAGAACACCATGAGTCATCTGTCTAGGTTTCAGTTTCATCAGCTTCCACGCTCTCCAGCCACAGAGGACGTATGAAGGCTGATCTGCATACTT
The DNA here is from genome assembly GCF_901001135.1 of Rhinatrema bivittatum. NCBI lineage: Eukaryota > Metazoa > Chordata > Amphibia > Gymnophiona > Rhinatrematidae > Rhinatrema > Rhinatrema bivittatum. Next base: position 46,155,757 of record NC_042623.1, on the reverse strand, counting down.
CTCCTAGCAGAGGACTCGAGAACACTTTTAGCTCTCTAGGCTTCAGCTTCCACAGCCCTCATGCTCTAGCAGTAGATGGCCAGAAGGCTCATCTGCATAGTCTCCCCGCAGACCCAGCAGATTTATATCTTTGATACAATAACAAAAAATTAATTTAAAACGAGTCAATTAAGTGTGTCATCAGGTAGTTGTAAGTAGATTAATTTTAGTCTCTGGAGGATAACTGATAAATATAAAATAAAACAATAACTCTCTCTCCCTCCCTCTCTCTATATATTTATATCTCTTTATATTTCGTGCACTTGGGAGGGTTGGTGTCTGTCTGCAAAAAAGGACCGGAAGGCTCATCTGCATTCCAGTAGAGGACTCCAGAGGACACCTCAAGCCATCTTCCACAGCCCTTGCTCTCTTTCCAGCAGCAGAGAACTGGAAGGCTCAACTGCATATTTCTCCCAGCAGCCCCAGGCGAAGACTTCAGAGGGCACAGGCTTCATTTTCTATAAACCCTGCACTGTTTCCAGTAGCAGAAGACTGGCAGGCTAATCTGTATACTTGCCTCTGCAGAGGACTCCAGAGAACACTGTTGGCCATCTAGGTTTCAGCTCCCAGAGCTCTTGCACTCTTTCCCGCAGCAGAGAGTTGGCAGGTTTATATGCATGCTTTTTCCAGCAGAGGTCACTGCAGGCCAACTGGGCTTTAGCTTCCGCAACCCCCACACTCTTTCCAGCAGCGGAGGACCTGAAGGCTTATCTTCATACTCCTCCCAGCAGGGGACATTATGAGCCCTCTAGGCCTTAGCTTCCCCACCCCCCTACCCTCTTTCAGCAGCAGAGGATCAGAAAGCATGTGCCAAAACAGCATGCCCTATACATTTTCAACAATACATTTATTTATTTGATTACAGTAACAGGGAATTCATTCAAAATAAGAGTCAATAGTTTGTGTTAACAGGTAGTTATAACTAGATTAATTGTAGTTTCTGGAGAATTTATAATAAATCACTAGCTTAAAAGTACTTTAGATTACTTTGAAAAGCCTTACTCCCTTAGAAATGTTAAATCACTAACAACTGAATAGAATTAAGATGCAGACAGTACTCCAATAGCGAGGGGGGGGGGGGGGAGGGTTATTCAGTCTCTTGCACCAAATGCCACCTGTATGATTATCTACCAGTGAGAGATTGTATGTGTTCATTTGGTGGAAAAGGTCCCTAGCCCTCAGAGAACAAATCTAAGATCTGGTGGCTAGAGCAGCTGGGAATTGGGCTTGTAGAGGGTTGGCTATGCTGGGGCTGAGGGTACGAGCTTGGTCTGGGTGGGGGCTGGTGGGTAGGGGCTTAGCTTGGGAGCGAGGGATGGCTGTGCTAGGGCTCCGGGGGGGGGGGGGGGGGCAATAAATTGGAGCCCCCAGGGAATTTCCATGAGTGGCTGTGCCGCTGAGGCTGGGGGGTGTAGCCTGGGTTGGGGCTGAGTTTGTGTGGGGAGAGGAAGCAGACTGTGATGGGGCTGAATAGACTGTACTGGGGCTCGGAGCAGGAGGACAGACTGGGCTGGTGGGGGGAAGGGGGCAATTCAAAGGGCCCTCCGGGGAATTTCCACTGGTGTCAGCTAACTTAATTATATTGCGTGTGTTGGTGCTGTGCAACTCTAGGGCATAATATAGGTAGCCCCCTTTTTTCAGGAGCCACCTTCAGATGCTGCAGAGGTTGAGGAAAACCTGGCCACAGCTTTGAATCCGGATTATTCCATGTGGGACAGCAAAGCTGTAAAGCCCAGAGAGATCACACTCACAATCGTACAATAAGCAAGCTCACACATCAATGGTGTTGTGTTCTAAAACAAAATAATACTTTACTGTAATAAAAATGACGTATAGCAGTACTACGATAGAAAAGTATAGGAAATCATTCTTCACTCACTATGGTAGACAGTCTCAATCAGTCAAAAGAGAAAGAAAATCCAATCACAAGAAGTCAATGTTTCAGGCTGCTTGAGTAACAAGTGCAGGAATTAGGACCTCTTTTGTTCCTTACGGGCTTTCTATCTCTTAGGACCCCAAATGGAAATTGAAATCCTCTTCTCTCACCTAGAAAACAAGTATTCAAATACCTTGTTAATGAATACTGCAGCAAGGACAAGTTTCTATCCCCAAGACCTGGGAATATTCACCTGCCTGGAACTCCCTGTTTGTTTGTTTTTAACTTTTTCTTTATTGAATTTACAAATTAAAGAAATGAATATGCCTTGCTTACAGAAAAAAGATAAATAATCATGAAATACATAAATAAAGAAATAAACACAGGGGTAGATTTTATAACATGCACGCGCGGTTCCTGGTGCACGCACATGGACACACCGATTTTATAACAAGCATGCACCGGCACACGCATGTTATAACATTGGGTGGCCACGTGCACATGTGCGGGTGGCGTGCGTAAGGGGGGGTGAATTTATGCAGACTCCACGTGGCGATACAATTGGGCCTTCCCCAGTTCCCTCCCAGTCCTCTCCAATTAAGGAGCGGACTGGGAGGGAACTTCCCTAACCCCCTGCCTAACCTTCCTTCCCCTTCCCTCTCCTCCCCACCCCCTAAAACTAACCTACCTTGGCTCAATTTTTTTATTTTATTACTTGCTGCTCCTCGGGAGTAGAAGTAATTTGTCCTGGCCGGCCAGCTGCCGGCACGCGCTTCCCCGGGACAGCGGCTAATGGCTGCTGTCCCGGCTGGCTTCCGTCCCGCCCCTCCCTGCCCAGAACACGCCCCTGGCCTGCCCCTTTGAAGAGGCCCAACACTTGTGCGCGTACCGGGATTTACGCGCATGGCCGGGCCCCGTTGAAAATTCGCCTGGTGCGCACAAGGTCCGGCCACATGCGTAAACTCCGGGATTTACACGCGCAGGCCTTTTAAAATCTGGGCGATAACGATCACATCATAATCATACTCCCCCAGAAAAGAAAAAACATACAATGAGGGCAGAAAATTAAGGAGATAGAAGGATAATTAACAAAACTTAGAAATTAGCTTAACATGAGTTTCAAGCAGTGATAAACTAATTATGGATCATGAGACTAGACCTACTGGGATCCAGAAGAAGAAGTTGGAATACTCCTGGAATCAATGAAAGACTTGTGTTGCTCAGGCAAAAAAAAAAAAAACAAAGCAATCATTATGATATCTGATAACACATTTACAGGGAAATTTAAGAACAAAAGAACACCCTATTAAATTAGCCTGAGACCTAAGAGCAAGGAAATCTTTCCTTCTCTCCTGTGTAGAACAAGCAAAATCAGGAAAGATTCAAATCATCTGTCCATGCTGCCATCTAACCCTCGCCTCCTTCACTCCCACTCTTTGAAAGAGAAAAACCCAATCTCCAGAAAGAAAGGCGAGGCAAACCAGCCTTTTCCTTCCAGGAGCCCTGGAGAAGCCACAGCCACTTGCTATCCTTTCCCCGCTCCTCTGGTCAAGTGACTCCCATTAGTGCCTCGTGGAGACACCTATAGAAATTTTAGACAGAGACGTCCTTTTTTGGAATTACCAGGAAAATCGATTAAAAAAAACCAAAACACTCCACCCCTGGAGTCTCCCATTGCTGGACTTTTCCTCATTTTAACCTAAGGTAAGTCTTAAATATTCTTGTATATGAAATCTCCCCCCACCCCTCCTGGGAAGGGGGAGAAAGAGAAAGTCTGTTTCTACTGAAATGAACTGCAGTAGGAAGAATCGGTGTAACCTGAGCAGCCAGCCTGGGAAAGTCACAGCAAGGCTGCTGAAAAGGTTATTGGACCCCTACTGCGAAGGTTAAAACTCCTATTCTAGAGGCATGAGTCAGAGTTAGGGATTTGTATATGACAACCTCCTGACTCTTACTGCTGAAATATAGTCAAATGTCACTTCAGAAACAAATAATGGCAAAGTCCTAAATAGTAAAACTTTAACTAAAGGAGGAATTTGTGTCGGAAATGTATTGAAAGATAGTCTTATCAAACAGACAGAACCTCATCCTGAACAACACGTGGGGGTGGGCTGGGGGTTTCAAAACCCTTGTACATCCGGTTGCAGTTTACAGAAGAAGGTTAGGCAGAATGGAAGAGCTTTATGTGTTTTCATCTTATGCCCTGCCTAGGTCTTGGCTTTGTGGTTGCGAGAAGTTCTTTGTACCTGAATGAAAGCTGAATAACAAGTTGTGGAACGTTGCAATCCCTGTGCAACATGCAAGCTGGAATCTTAATTAAGCAGTAAGCCTTAGTGATGGAAATGCCTTCCACTGAGGAAGAAGGCTTAAGAACATTGGGAGATTAAAAGACAGAATTTGGTCCCTCAAGAGAGTGTGGACTCTGGGGCAGATTGGAAAATCTGCAGTCTGTTCTTGTCGCAGTTCACCAAAGAGAGTTCCTGTGTTCCCTGGATTTGTCGGAGGCATTTCTACATATTCCCATTCGGGAGTAGGATTAGCAATATCTGCAGTTTTGTGTTCTGCAGAAACAGATCCAGGTCCTGGCATTCCCTTTTGGTCTCACAACTGCACCACAAGTAATGGTCATCGTAACAGTGGTTCTCAGGCACGAGGGGATTATGATCCACCTGTACATCGACAGTTGCTTGATCTGCGCCATCTCATTAGGTTTTAGAAGGCTTGGCTGGGTGGTAAACTTTGCCAAAAGCAGTACTTGGGAGAATGGTTCAATATGTGGACTGGACAAATTTTCTTCACAGATGAGAGGGTTTACAAGATATGACATCAGGTTTGCGCTTACTGCATTTACTGGATCCCTCCACTTACAAGTGCTCCAGCTGATGTCAGCAACTCTAGATATGGGCCAGGGCTCCCATACATCATTTCTAGGCCTCTCTATTGAAGCAGTGGCCTCTACAGTCTCAGGACTAAGGGGGAATGGTCCCCCTGAGTCAGTTGGTGTGCAAGTTGCTTCACTGGTGGTTAAACCCCTCATATTTATCGAGGGGGTCAGTCTGGCTACACCATCCTGAGTCTTGGTATGAAAGACTTGAGTCTCTCAAGTTGAGGGACTCATTGTCAGGATCAGGTGGCCTAGGGGAGTTGGACTCCAGAGGAGGCCTCGTGGGCCATTAACCGGCTACAGACCAGAGCCATTTGCCTGGCGCTTCTCCACTTTCTCCCATTGCTTTGGGGGAAGGCCGTTCAAGTCCTCTCAGACAATGCCACTGCAATAGCATATGTAAATTAGTAGTGGGGAACCAAGAGCCAGGGATTCTCGGCAGAGATGTTGCTCCTTTCCCCTTGGGCAGGAAAAACATCTGCAATTACTATTGGTGGCCCACATTGCCAGGCAAGAAAATGTGCAAGCCGACTTCCTCAGTCGAAATTTGTTAGATCCCAGGAAATGGGAGTTGAGCTCAGAAGCTTTTTGCAGAATTTGTCAATGATGGGGTAGTCTGCAGGTGGATTTGATGGTCGACCCATTGGACCACGAAGTTAGTAAGCATCTTCAGTTGGCAAAGGGAGCAGAGGTTGATGGGTATTGGTGCCCTAGTGCAGCCTTGGCCAACAGAGAAGTTTCTGTACATCTTCCCTCCATGGGCTTTCATAGGCAAGTTGCTGCGGAGGATAGAGTTGGAGTACAACAGGGTAATTCTGGCTGTGCCAGATTGGCTGCAAAGACTGTAGTACACAGATCTCATATGACTACGAGTGGGACAACCTTTTTGCCTCCTGCAAGTGTGGGGTCTCTTGGTTAAAGGGGCAGTAGTCATGGAGAATCCAGCTCCATTTTGTCTGATGGCCTGGCTCTTGAGCAGAGATGACTCTGCAAGAAGGGATATTCTTCCTCCCTGGGGGTCCAGCAGGGGTCCGGGAGCGATCTCCTACACTCCTGACGTCGGGGGACAAAAAAACAAAATGGCGCCGGCGCTACCTTTGACCTGTCATATGACAGGTCAAAGGTAGCGCCGGCGCCATTTCTACAACGCACGGAGGTCCGAGAGTAAAAGATCACACCGGGACCCTTCCTCTGGACCCCAGGTAATTTAAGGCATTTTGGGGGGGTTCGGGAGGGTGGGGGATTTATTTTAAAGGGTCGGGGTGGGTTTTAGGGTTGTTTTAGTGTGCCGGTTTTCCCGCCCTCCCCCTTCCCCTCCCCCTTCCCCCGATTTACGATTTTTTGATGATAAATCGGGGGAATTGTTATTGTATCGCGGCTCTAACGATTTTTGACGATTTAAAATATATCGGACGATATTTTAAATCGTCAAAAAACGATTCACATCCCTATTGTAATGCCCTACTCCTGGGCCTCCCATCCAGTTCTCTCAGGCCACTGCAACTGCTCCAAAATGCAGTGGCAAGATCACTCTCAAACACCAAAAGATCTGAACACATCTCACCAATCCTCAAAAACCTGCATTGGCTGCCCATCCCACACAGGATTCAATACAAAGTCCTATCACTCATCCACGAAGCACTATACACTGAAAACTTCGACTGGCCGAGCCCTACCCTGCACTTTCAATCCACCCAGAGAACACTCCGCTCCACCAACACTGGACTCATTCCAACTCCATCTCCTAAAATGGCCCACCTATCCTCAACAAGGAACTGAGCCCTAACTGTAGTATGTCCAACACTCTGGAACAGCCTACCACCTCAACTCAGGTTCGACCCCAATCATTCAAAAAGACTCTTCATAAAAGCATACCCAACAACCACGCATCACCCACCACCAACCACACTAAGATGAGCCCTCCTCCCCTACCAGCACACACATCACCCCTCCCACAACACCCCACATAAACTGCATAACCTTATATTGTGGTCAACCTATATTATGATCAACCCCAACGACTCTAGTTCTCTTGTTACATATGTTACAAAGTTTTAATGTTTTCACGACATTTGTTATAATTTATAATGCCTCCCCTCAGTCATTTATTGTGGTCAACCCCAACGACTCTAGTTCTCTTGTTATATATGTTACAAAGTGTCACTGTTTTCACTAAATTTGTTATAATTTTAATGACTCGCCACAATTCAATTGTTACTCATGTTACAAAGTTTCAATGTAAAATAAGAAGTCTATGTTAATAGATTCCTCTGTTACGCTATAAACTGGTGTGATATATCTAATTGAAGATCGGTATAGAAAAATAAATAAATATCACATATCTGGCTAACTAGCAGGGTATATATTCAGCAGTACAAGTGCGCCGCTGAATATACCTGGCTATCTTAAGTTAGCTGGCTATGTCTAACCGGCTAACTTTAGGACAGCTCTATGGCCCAACTGAAGTTAGCCACATAAATTAAGCAGCTTACTCTGAATATCGGAGTTAGCCGCCTAACTTATGTAGCTCTCTCCGCTCCTCCTTACCTGTCTAAATTGCTTTTGAATATGGACCTCATTGATAATAGTTTGTTTTTTCTCTTATTGTGTCTTGCTTCCTTGTTTCGTTGTAGAATGCAGGGAAGCATCTTCTCAGTTTCTGGTTGGAATTTTATTCTTCTTAAATTGGAGGGTCTGATCTGAAGCTTTGTCAGAAGGATACTGGATTCCTGCTGCGTAGCACCACTCATAAGTAGTGGCTATGATGTCTCAGAGGAAATCAGTGTTGTCTGTCTCCATCTTCTGGTAGGCGGAATTAACCCATTTGTCAAGGGCTGGACTGGTATAGCAGGACTAATGAAAGGAAAGAAACAGGTAAGAAATTTCTCCTTTTATTTAGCTCATTTTTTTTGTACTGATTTTGTAACATGCAGAATATTTTTTTTTTTTTTGCAAAATTTGTGGCTAGCCCAGGTTCTCTCTGCCTCCCCCATCCCCTGTACCAAGCCATCTACCGCCACACCTCAGATCCTTGTCCTCATTACATTCTCTCCCCTCCCTCTCCATCCTGGTAACACAGGAGGAGTGTCTGAGCAGTATTTCATACATTTGTCCACCAAAATAAACTCTGATATTTATCCAGAGAAATGAGGATTCTTTTTTTGCATTGACTTTCTTCCATATTTGTTATGGTAATAAACAATGATAAAGTCTCAGGAAAAATATCAAATAGAAACCAAAACATGAAGAGCCTTGAGGATAGGAAATGCTTAGAGGATAACTTTAAAGCAAGTGCGCAGGCACCCATACATGTCAAGTATATGGATGTACACGAGTATATGGATGCACTCACGCAAACATATGTATTTTATAGTGTGTGTGCAAGACATAAAATACACGCACATTTACTCATCATATTCACATATGTAAAATATGTGCGGCATGTAATATTGAACACAGGCAGATAAGTACGTGTTAACATGTCATGGAATCTGAGTCCTTTGGGCTGTGGCGAGAGTGGCACTGCCTGGTTGGTGAACCAGCTAGGCCCCGCCAATGGTTGGCAGACATGCTAACATTAGGACAAGAGCTAGGCTTCACCTGTACCAACCTCTTTCCCCGCAGGTTTATTTATTTATTTATTTATATGTCTTTTATATACCGAAGTATTGGTAGAGGCCTTCACTCCGGTTTACATTTATAACAACGCATACATTGAAAAATCAGGTGAACAGTTTAAACAGAGTTAAAGTTATAATGAATATATATAATATGTATATAGGCAAGTTAAAGGTCTAAATATTTCAGAATTGTTAAAAAACATAGATAACTTTATCATATTTATAATTACATCAGTAGATAGACAGGGACAAGTAATAGCTCATGGGAGCAATACTGACGGAGGGTTAGAGATATATTATCAAGAGGAATGAAGGTTAAGATGCTCGGGAAGAGAGATGATTGGATAAGTAAGGGGTGGGGGGAAAGAGTTGAGGGGAAGAGGGAAGGGTGGGTTTGGAGGAGGAGAAAGAGAAAAGAGGAAAAAGAGGGGAAAGTGGGAAATAGGGCAAGTGGAGGTTGAGCTCTTGGGTTCTGAGGCCAGCAGGACTTAGGTGAGGGACCCATAGAGAGCAGTCAGTAACCAAGCCAAGGTCAGGGCAGGCAGAGATCAGTCAACATCAATATCCGGGCAATGGTCAAATCTGAAAGGCAATCAGAGAGAGAGAGGAAAAACAAGGAATGGATACAAGACACCAGACGAAGGGTAGGACTGGAACAAGGCAGGGTAAGGAGCAGGATCGGAACAAGACAAGGCAAGGAGCAGGTCTGTTTCAGTTTGAAGAAATCTGGCAGTCATATCTGACCTGGCAAGATACCAGATCACATTAAATCCAGCTAAAATGGGAGAGTGAAGTTTAAAATTTGGGGATGATAGAGCAATTTGGATGAGACACTTAGGTTAATTGTGTTATGTGAGGGTTCCCAAGTGGCATTATGCATAGCGTTACCTAATTATCTGTATGGTGGGGAGTGGGGGGGATAAGGGGGATGCTGAGAAGGATAGAGTTATTACATTGGAAAATCTGATGTGTTTCATGTGTTATTTGATAATGGGTAATATGAGAGTGTTCTGTATGATGATTGGAAGATGACACCTGCTGACCTGCTGTTGTTACATTGCAATATGTATAGAATGAATAAAAACTTATGTACAAAAAAACCAAGGAGAAATAAAGAAAATTAGGGAAAAATGAAGGTGGTGGCCAGGCGAGAGGACCATGGCAACTGACTGACCCCATTTCCTCAGCTCAGGAGCCAGTTTAAAAATGGGATTTTATCCCGATGGGAACACTGCTCATTTTTGGGTATAAAAACCCATTTAAATGCCTAAAAAATGGGAGATTTCAGTGGTGAGCAACAGTGAGGAACTTGGAGACCCTTTCCAAGCAACACTTGGGAGATAAAAATTGCAAATTTACAAGGATGATTGTGGATGTCTACTACAAGTCAGGAAACAGTTTTAAAAACCAGTAGTGACCAATGAGAGATTATCCGAGTATGGGAGGCATCACTGCTGTCCTAAAGAAAATACCAGGAATAGTTTTAAAGGAACAAGATTAAAGAAAAAGGAATAATGGTAGTGTCTGTCCACCCCCAAAACTGGTGGACTGATTGAGTACATCCCATAAAAACTAGGACCGCCAGGGCAATCAGAGAAATTCTGAGACTGTATCTTAAGGATTGCATCACGACAGTTTCACTAGCAACCAGTGAAGTGGTGAGGGAAAGCTCTCTAAAAATGGTAAAAACACTTATAACTTTAAAACAACCAATACAATTCAAAGAAAATATAAGACATAGAAAATTGCCATACGACCCACATGATTCCACTGGGGGTTAGAAAGAGCAATTATTAATTTTACTAGCAACTGTACCCGTTCTACGCCCAGGCGGCGAGCCTTTTTATTGGCACATCTGCTCTTGTATGGAAGCGTTAGCTGAAAAGGAAAAATGAAATTGTTTTCACCCAGGGCAAGGGATGTGGAGGCACATTTGCTAAAGCCAGGACTGGCAAAGTTTATAGAATTTACCTAGAAATTCACTGTAAGAGTGTCCCTTCCACATACACACACCCTCATACAGGCTCCCTCACTGTCTCACACACACACACACACACACCCTCATACAGGCTCCCTCACTGTCTCACACACACACACACACCCTCATACAGGCTCCCTCACTGTCTCACACACACACACACACACACACACCCTCATATAGGCACCCTCACTGTCTCACACACACACACATCCCCTCATATAGGCTCCCTCTCTGAAACCCACACTCAAGCATCCCCCGCACTCCCCCTCTTACCAACCAAGCTGTCTCTCGCACTCCCCCACACCCCCTCTCCTCTCTCACACACACATTCTCTCTCATCGGCATCACCCTCCCTCTCTCTGAAACCCACACTCAAGCATCCCCCCCACCCACCCTCTCTTACCTCCCATGCTCTCTCTCACACCCTCCCCACCCCCTTCTTACCAACCATGCTCTCTGTCACCCTCCTCTCTCACACAGACATTCTCTCTCACCGGCATCCCCCCCCCCCCCCCATGTTCTCTCTCACACACCCTCCTGCTCTCTCACACCCTCCCCACCCCCCTCTTACCAACCATGCTCTCTCTCACCCTCCCCTCCCCGACACACATTCTCTCTCACCGGCATCCCCCCCCCCCATGCTCTCTCTCACCCCCTCCTGCTCTCTCTCACCCTCCTCTCCCCGACACACATTCTCTCTCACCGGCATGCTGCGGGACCCATGCCGTTCGCGGCGAATTTGAAGGCCCGGCGTGCCGTTCGTGGCAAAGATGAAGGGCCGGCGCGCCATTTGCGGCACATGGGGGCCTTCCATTTTCACCTTGAGCAGAAAATAGCAGCAGAGACTCCGGCATGCCGCGAAAGGAGAGTGTCCCACGGCACACGCTCCGTTCGTGGTGAAGTTGAAGGCCCGGGCGCACCGATCGCGGCACATGGGGGCCTTCCCTTTTCACCGCGAACGGCACACCAGGCCTTCATTTTCGCCGTGGGACACTCTCCTTTCGCGGCATGCCAGGGTCTCCTCTGCTATTTTCTGCCTGTCCTGCGATGGCTGCTGTCCTGGTTTTGAATAGTCTTCCGGCAAGGGAGGAAATCAGCAAGGTGCGGGAGGAAATCTGCGGGAAGGAGGAAGTCTGTGGAAAATTTGCATTCGGCAGTAGCGCTGGATTCCCCCAGGAGTACCTCTTGTAGCTGGTGTTGTGATATGGCCACTGTACGGCGTGTTTGAGCCTCCAAGGTGGCCAGGGAGCCGCCTGCGCCATCTACTGGCGGGCTGGGGAACATGCGCGAGCACTGACTGACATACTACCAAGCCTGATATATTATAGCGCCATCTATTGGCGGGCTGGGGAACATGCGCGAGCACTGACGGACACACTACCAAGCCCGATATATTATAGATATGGGAAACCTTAGCCAACATAGAACAAAATAAATCCCCATGATATCACAAGGTAGGAATATAGGACAGTATAGGTAAGGAACAGCAGTTTAGAATTAGTGACAGAACTGAGCCACTGAGTGAGAGGAAGCACTATACCTGTGCTCTTCTCTGTGTGAATAAAAATGCTCAGACAATAGAAAAAATTGGCAGGAACAATAAGGAGCACAGAAGAATGAATGTAGAACATTTAGATTTTTGTTTAAATAAAAAGAATGAAGGTAAAGTTTTGGAAAAAAAAAAGTTAACTTTAATGGTAAACAGCTGACCCACGGTTGATATTGTCAGCATTGATAATTAGAGGGTGTGAATGTGCAGTATTGCTGGAAAGCAAGAAGGGATCACTGGAACATAGTACTTGAGACTCCCTGAGGTTTGATAACAGGGAAAAGCCTGAAGCTAGCGCTAACTCCGTGAGCCTAATATAATTAAATGCTGAAACTTCTCGGCTGTATAGTAACGAGAGGTTAGAGAGTGAGGAAAGTTATAAGCATGCTTCCTAAGGAGAGAAAAAGATTTTTCCCATTGCAAAAATAAATTCCTGCAGTTTCAACAAAATATCCTAGTAATAAAAAAAAAAAAAGTACATAAAGGAACAGAACTGCATAAGAAATACTCTACGCTCTATTGTTCCTGACCAATATAGATAGAGATAATCAATTATCATTTATTTTGTTAGTTAGAATGAACAGTACAATAAGTCAACAAGGACATACACGATAGGGAACACGTGTAGTTACCGGCAGATAAAGCGGTGAAAGGGAGTTAGTCTTATTTAATGATTTTGTAAAGTAATAAACAGTAGGTACCAAAGAACGAGGAACAGAGTCGAAAGAGAAGAGAAAACAACCAATGCACCCCAGCAATGAGCCCCAAAATCAACAGACAACAATACAAGAACAGGACATATAAGATAAGTGTGTACACACCAACACGATATACAGATCTGTTAACAACGTTAAGAAAAGAGAACGATAGAAAAGACAAAAAGAAAAGATAACAGATAAGGTGATTCAAAAAGACTCACAAAGAAAAAGACGAAATTACAGGAGAAAAACAGAAAAGTACAGTACTTACCTCTAAGTTCCTTTTGAGAATATCACCAGGGAGAACTTCAGAAGTGACCTGAAAAACAAAAAAATTACATACCCACAAAGAATCAACTCTTTCTGTTACAAGAAAGAAATAGAGAAATTAAGAAAAGTAAAAGTTATGGTATTAGAGCTAATACTTATCTGATGTTATACTGTAGAATGTGGAACGTTGACATCCATGAAAATTCTGAAGTAATATACTTAGCCTAAGTGGAAAGGAAACATAGTAAAGGTATATGGTATTTGTTTAACGTTTTATATATATAAATATATATATATATAATTAAGACATTGTTAGAGAGTAGACGTTATTGCATATTATTCTCAAAAATAAACATTGTTATATTTTGAAACCTTTTAGGGGATTTATTCCTTATTTTTATCCTTGCCTCCTCTTTTGATCTGGGAGAAATTGTTGGGTGGGTTTCAGACCCCTATCCCTATTTCCTTTGGGGAGACCTAACTGGGAGGAAGGCACTGTAACTAACACCTGTGTGTAACACCTTAAGATTCAAGCTAACAGCTTAACGCTACTGATACAATAATTTCAACGTGGGAGGGAATCTTTACCACAGAACGTTGGTTTACAGTAGCAACTGCTACTCTGTGCAGTTGCCCCCAAGCCTTATGATAACCCATAATAATTTACTGCTAGCAACATTTGTACTGGGTGATAAGCCTTTTTGAAAATTTGGACAGTGCTGTTGATGTGCTTTGCTTATGGACTTGGCTGTAGAAGCAGTCCTGTGTTTTTTCCATTATATCTGTGCATCAGTTCCCCAGACCGTAAAAGTCAGGGCTCTTGTTGATTGCTGTCTGACTCCAAATTCCCCTTTTCCCCTTGCCATTGAAGAAGTGAGCAATATTGGAGTTTCATCAAAAGTGTCAAGGCTTATTGGTTAAGAGTAGCAACAGCCGCAAAAGCAAGTTGCCCCATATGCTTATCAATTCCCCAGATTGTAAAAGTCAGGTCCTTGTCTAAATCTATTTCCCCTTTTCCCCTTGCCTTTGAATCAGAAAGCAAAGTTGGAGTTGCATCAACAGTATTAAGGCTTATTGGTTAAGGGTAGTAACCACTACACCAGCAAGTTATCCCCATGCACTCTTTTCTTAATTTCCATTCTCTAACCAATCAAAGCAGTGATAGTCTTATGCTAGGATATCAATCAGATCTCATGTTACATTTGATGAGATTCTGCAGAAGTCATGTGCAATGCTTTCCTGCTGGGAGCTGCTTAGGTTACAGTTGTGCAAGGTCAGTTCTTATTTTAACTGCCAACTGTGTACTTAATTTTAGAAATACTGTGGTACACATCAGCTTGCAAAGCAGTGTTCCTGTCTGTTAGGAATACAGGCCTCAGTGTAACAATCACCAGATAAAAGGTGAGAATATCGTATGTTTTATTAGTAGCTCACTAATTAACATAATGCAACTAAAATTACAAATTCATGCTGAATATATATACATATGTGCTGAAAGGCCTTGCAACTATAATGAAGAAAACAGGACTTGCTCTGTTTACATCTAAAATACTTCTTAAAACAGATTACTCAGGTTTCTTATGTGACGTTTATTGTAAAGCTGCAGTGCCTGATGGCTGGATCCATAACCAAATCATGTTTCAGAAATTATTTCAATCTTTTCGATACATGTAAGAAGGTAACTAAAAGAAAAACTGATATTTTTGTGTGTGGGAAGGGTAAAATTTTGATGTTGAAATGATTTAAAAAGGGAACTTTCAATGAGAGTTGAGTTTCTTAAAATCTATTTGGGAAATATCTACTGAAGAAATTAGTTTTTAATGAGATAATGTTTAGAATCATGCGATTTCTGTTAATAACAGCAAGCAGTTGTTATCTATCTTCTCAAAACAAAATGGTGTGTAAATGCAAGCCATTTAGGGATAGATCGGCACCATTTTATTTTTTTCCAGTGAGGAAAGACATTTTGAAAGAATAGGCATTGATTCTTTCATGTAGATTTTCTAAACTATCTAGCCACCTGACTACAGAGTGAGGTGGCTAGATTCAAGGTTTGGAAAATTTCCCACCACTAGGTTACCAGCTGGTTTTAGATTTCCAGGACAGACTGATCCAGTCTTGGTTTTATCCCACTGCATACAGGCACTTGTGGTTCTGATTTCTGTATTTCAGTTCCTAAAAAGGCAAGACTACATGTCCCTGTAAGCAGTGAGATAAAACCAGGACTGGATCAACCTGTTTTGAAAATCTGGAGCTAGTTGGCAACCCTACCTACCGCTGAGTGGATAAATCTATCTAGATTTAGCTGCTAAAAAATGTGCATTTTGGAAGACATGGCTGGGTCAGGATGAGGAGAGGGATTTAGCAGGTTAGCATTGCAGTTTCAACACGAGCCAGTTAAGTTAAGTGACTATCCCTCTGCGCATAGTCTGTGTACTTTTGGCCATAGAAAAAAGGGGTGGGGAGATTAAGGATATCAAATGCACGTAGGGGTTTAATTCTGAAATCATCTTGCATATTTTACTTTGCATACTGGTAATTTATCAATGTTTATTACAATAACAAATACGGGAGAAAATCATTGCAAAAAGGACTCCTCATTTTTCTGGGTAAATACCAGGGTTTATTTTGGCGCTGTAAAGTAGGTGTTTTTATATCCATGGTCCCTGAAGTTTCAAAGAGAAACTCTGCAAGGATTTTCCCATTAAAAATGAGCTCACAAAGTATTCACAGACCTACCTCCGGGGATGGACTCTCTACCTGGGTAACATCAAGCTAGGTTGGGAGAACATTGAACAAATATCATCTTTGAGTGAGTTTCCTCACTCCGAGGGTCATCAAATCTTCACAAGAGAGCACTGTTCTGTTTGTACATCTCACTATGAATGTCAAAGTGGCCCCTAACCCCTACACTAATACCTAAACCTCACCTCGAGTTACTAGGTGGGCCTCCCATAGAGATATAAATACCTATCTAGGGTGAGGGCATTATGGCTAGTCTCTCTCTCTCCCCTCCCTCCCCTCCCTCCCCTGGATAGCTAGGCTGGTGCTCCAGGAGCTCCCACCCCTAACTCCTCCTCTTTTTCGGATTTGCATCGCACCATACGATAAGCCCTTAATGCATGTGAAAATGCCTTTTAGCATTTTGATAAATGACCCCCTAAGTCTTGAGATCTCAATCAGATCACCTCTACCTTCCTCTGGCCCCTGCCACTCTCTTCTCCTTTGCTGAAATCACAGTATAGGATGCCACCTATCTCTCCTCCTCCAAACTCTTCTTGTTCCTTTGACCCTATTCCCATCAAGGTCTTTAGCTCTATATCTCCTGTCACATCTCTTCCACCTGTCACATCCTCAGTCTGTTACTTTCCACTGCATCTATTTCCATTGCCTTCAAACATTCTGTGATCACACTACTCCTCAAAATCCCTCACTGGACCCTACCTGCCCCACTGACTATCGCCCCATCTTCCTCTTCCCTTTTGTTTCCAAACTACTTCAACATGCTGTTCACCTCTGCTATCTTGATTTTCTTTCATCTCAAGCCATTCTCGATCCATTCCATTCTGGTTTGCATCCTCTACATTCCACAGAAACTGTTCTGTTCGGAGTTAGCAGTCTGCTAGGGAGTTACCAATCTTTTGTTATTTAGGAGAGTTGTGGGTGGATCCTTGAACCGGTGGCAGATGACCACGCCCCCGGGGGAAGATCCCGAGAGGGACCACCGGTCAGGCTCAGAATTAGGAGACAGACTCACACTAGTTCTTTTATTAGACAGTATACTGAACCACCAGAGGTGGCAG
Organism: Rhinatrema bivittatum; assembly: GCF_901001135.1. Classification (NCBI taxonomy): domain Eukaryota; kingdom Metazoa; phylum Chordata; class Amphibia; order Gymnophiona; family Rhinatrematidae; genus Rhinatrema; species Rhinatrema bivittatum. The sequence goes on along the minus strand of NC_042623.1, from coordinate 46,139,037 downwards.
TAGTGAGCTGGAATGCCCGGCTGGGCTGTAGTCCCTCAGATACTGGAACAGCGATCCCTGGAGGTTGAGCTGTAGAGAAACTGAAATATAGTGAATAGGCAGGGTATGCAGAGTTCATGTACCGAACCTGTTGGTAACACTCACACAATGTCTCATAGAAGCCCAGGAGCTGGAATTTATAGGCCCTCGAGGAGCGAGTACCTGGTTCCAGGGAAAGCTCTGAGAGAGCGATGGTAACTCACTGATGTAGTTGGCAGTGATGACTTCCAGGTAGAAGAGAATACGGAGCAAGTCTGGGAACAAGGGCCCTCGAGGAGCGAGTATCGGTTCCAGACTGTCATCTGAAAAATAAAGGAGAGAGCGAGGCCCCTGAGGAGCAGATATCCCTGGTAAGTCCGAGGAGGCAGAGTAGCTTGGAAACCGTAGCGAGTCCGTTCCTTGCTAACTCGATTTGGTAAAAAATTCTAAGACCTTATATATCCGTCGCGGGTGACATCATCTCAGGGGGGATGCCCCTGAGGTTCGTGCCATTGCCGGTACTTCAGTCGGGGCCGCACCGCGCGCGCCCCTAGGCCTCCAGGAAACATGGCGGGTTGCAGCGTGTAGCCGGTCCGGGGACGCCGGAGGCCTTCGGCAGAAGGACACCGCGGCAGCCAGTCTTCCCGTGGTCGAAGAGGGAGGCGCCAAAGAGGTAAGGAGGGCGGAGAGAGAGCGTCGGGAACCAACGGACACAACAGAAACAGCCCTTGCTAAAGTCTTCAATGACCTGTTTATGGCTAAAACCAAGGGGACAATTTTCAAAGGGTTTTAAGCTCCTAACTTTAAGAGTTAAGCTCTTAAATTGGCCCTTTTGAGAATTTACTAGGGCTGACTTCTTGAATGAGGATCCTAGTTTCATTAGGATCCTAAATGTAGGTCCTAAATAGTGCACCTTAGCACTGATTTTCAAAATCTAGGCAAATGAATAGCAGGCCCAAATTTTAGGTGCCTACATTTATGTGAATTTTCAACTGAAAACTTACACTCCTAAGTTTGACTGAAAATAGGTACTAACTTAGGTGCCTAAATTTCGGAGTTCAGAATTTTTTTGAGATTGGCCCACAAAGGCCTTTCAATCCTTATCATCCTTGACCTATCTGCTACTTTTAATATAGTTGATCACCACCTACTGCTTGATACTCTGTCCTCACTTGTTTTTCACTTCTCTTCTTACCTCTCCGATAACTTTCGGTATATTCTGTAGTGGATCCTCTTCTACCACCATCCCAATATCAAATTAGTGTGTCTCAGGGCTCTTTCCTAGGCCCTCTTCTCCATGTATTAATTCCATTGGTACTTCTCTCATGTCTTTCAATGCCATCTTTATGTTGATAATTCCCAGATTTACTTCTGATCTAGACATTATTTATTTTCTATTCTTCACTGACAGTTGTACTGTCTGTGAATTTATAACACTGACATGGCCCTAGCTAAGCTCTCCTTTCTTGTACGGTACACCATGCAATCTGCAACTCCTGTAATGCTGTCCTCACTAGCTCATAATTCCATTTTACACATCAGTACGGAGCATCAAGACCATGAACTTTAGGCACAGAAGATTCATCTGTCATAAACAAGGGCTCCACTACAGCATCCCCAGCAGCCCTGTCCTCAAAGAGTGGATTCTGCCTTCAATGAATCCCACTCCTGCCAGTGCACTATTGCTTTCTACAAGATTTCCTTCAAACTACTGGTTTAGTGTCATATGGAAGCGGAAGACTTCCACGCCTGCGTTCACTGCTCTATGTATGGATGCACACCATTACACATTTATGTAGCCATACCATGTATATAAAACTGGACATAACTAGAGGTGGAGGAGTGATTGCTGTCACTCACTCATCTTACCCCTTCTATAAAGACTGCTGTTTATTGTGACAATAAAAAACAAGATGCTTTTGTGCCGAACTAACACAAATAGGCCTGGTCCCTTTAAATGCTGGTAGTGTCCTATTCTAGCAGTGGTGCTGGCATTACTTACCCATGCTTCTTGCCTAAGAGATGCAATGGTTATCACTGCTGCCGCTGCCACCCCCAGCTCCACTGTCAGTGTTCCTTCCGCTGGTTCACTCAGACCCAGTTCTAGGATGCCCAGGAGTATCCATCATGGGCCTTCTTGCTAACTCCAGTAAGAATCCCTGTTTCCACATATCCTTGGGTATTTTAAGATTAAGGTTTTCCCACACTTTGTTGACGAGTCCATTGTATGCTGCCAGGGTTACAGTGAGCAGTTTTAGCTTCTCTGACCGTACTGTGAACTAATGAATATGTTTTCTGTTGAGCTTTTCAGGCTGATCAAGACCTATTAACATCCTGTTGTTGGTCCAAGGCTTGGAAGGGCAGTGCCCTCTCTCGTGGATATCAGGGGGACCAAGTGCTGAGTCAGGAGTGCCCCACTGGCTGTTAGATGACCCAGAGGGGTATGAGATTCTGGGAGACCAGCAGCGGCTGATCCAGGGCAGCCACCCCAGGAGTATTCCCCTTTACATGTCTGTTTATGGCTAACTCGGTGTCTCTCTTTCTCTCTCTTGGTGTGCTGGGTGCTGTGTTCTGGGGATTTCTATGTGTCTGCCACTCTCTCCAGCTTTTACACAGTGTACGGCTGTTTTGTTATAAAATCCGTTGGCCGTGCTCACAAGGGGGTCAGGGAGGTAACTTTCCTAACCCCCTTGTCTAACCTTCCTTCCCCTTCCCCTCTCCTCCCCATCCCCTAACCTACCTTTCCTCAGGAGCAGAAGTAATTTATGCGCTAATGGCCGCTATCCCGGCTACCCTCCGGCCCGCCCCTTTTTCAGGGCCCAGCACTTGTGCACGTATCGGCACTTACGCGCATGGCTGGGCCCTTTTGAAAGTGCACGCAGAGCCCAGCCGCACACGTAAGTACCGATTTTTACATGCGCCGGGCTTTTAAAATTCGGCCACTATTGCGTCACAACGTTGTTGATTAACTAACCAAGGATAGATGGTCGTGGAAGTGGTGGTATTAACATTAGACATACTAACTGGGGAGGACATTTCTAAGGGATTGATACAGGTGATTAGGAAGTAACCCAGGTAAAACCCTGAGCATGAAAATTGCTCCCTCTCCCCTCTCCCCCCTCCCTCCCACATCAGCTAAATCAAGCCACCGAGTTTTAAAAGTAGGTGCCAAGACTTCTGCTACTTTTGTAGCCACAGGCTTTGCCAAAGTTAATTTCCAAAGAAAAACTACCTGGGCAGTTTTTTCCTCTGACAATTAGCGTGAAGGTCTGTGGCTGCTTTTGTACCTGCGGCCCTTCCGGCTACGCGGCCTGCCAAAAATTGCTCTCTGCTTGTCTTTTTTGCCCCGTGTGCCTCAAACATGTTGATTCTTGTCTCCTGCTCATAAGAGTAACTGCTGCCCCATGTATCTCACTTGCATTCCACTTCTTCCACTTATCGCTGACTGCGAAAGCCTGCAACAGCCTCTGAACCAGGCCGATGTTCTTCAGCCCAGATCTGCCACTTGCCCTAAAGGGGAAAGATGTCACCCCCTTCTGGAGGTGCAGTCGTACAAGCTGTCCTCTTCCCCACTTTGCACCTGCCGCTTTCTGTGCTGCGTGTCGGACATCCTCTTCGGGTGTTTCTCTTTTTTTCTTCTCTTTCAGTTTTACCGTGAATTTCTGCTGTTCTATCTCTGGAAGCAACCCGCGGAGGAAGAGGAACTCTCTCCCCACGGAAGAAAAGAGAGGTCCCTCGCCCTCCCTTCCCCACAAGAAACACCAGTACCCTGCCGCCCTCCTCCTCTGGGGAAGTGGGGGAAAAAAACTCAAACATGTTTTATTCCATTTAAAATTTAAAAAAAAATGAAGCAATAAACCCAGTTGTTTAATGTGGGGTATATATTTGGTCTCCCTATAGATTTAGTGATATGTGAGGGTGACACTCAATCCGGAAATGTGAGTGTGGGTGTCCAGGGTGGGTCGATTGTATGGAGGTATGAATTGAGGGTGCTGGAGTGAGAAGCATGTGCGCTGAGCATTTGGATTCTTGCCTGATGGGCACCGCGCAAGTCATTTTTAAAGGGCAAATGCTGTGATTTGGTGTTCACAGCACGGTCTCTTTAAAAGCACTGAGAAACTGCTCCAAAGTAGATGCTGCTGGACTCACTCCTGCTTGGAGCAGGGGCAGATCTATTCAGGGTACAGGCCTCTGGGAGGCGCACAGAAGTGTGTCTAGGTAGGTGAAAAACCCTTTGTGGGGGGGGGGGATTAGAAATTAGATTAAGGACTACAGTCAAGCTCCACCTCCAGCATGCTCCAGATGGTTTTTTTTTCAGAGCCATCCAAATAAGATTTTGAATGTTTCAAAACAGCACAGACAGCGGCCAGGTATCCCCCTTTTTGCTATTTCTTATTTGGAAAAAAAACTGATTATTTGGTTGCTGTTTGCTTATTGGAGATTCAGACCTCCAGGGTGACTCAAACTCGATGAACATAATCTTGTGATGTCCCACATACTAATGCAGAAACATATTTATCCCTGTAGTATGTTTTATAAAATTATAGGTATAATATTAAAGCAACCACTTAATATAGTCAACCCCAAATTCAATTACACTAAACTTTTCAGCTTTAGTTTTATAGTTTTATTACAGGGGTGGCCAACTCCAGTCCTCGAAAGTCACTAACGCTCTTGGTTTTCAGGAAATCCACAATGAATGTGCAGGAGATATGCAGTGCACATTCATTGTGGATATCCTGAAAACCAGCCTAGTTTGTGACTCTAGTGGACCGAAGTTGGTTACCCCTGATTTATTATATTTTATTTTATTTATTTATTTTTATATACCATCATTTGGAATATACCATCATAATGTACATAATTATCACACTCTTTGGGGATGTGACCTTTAAAACAAGCTATCACTATCATTTTCTCTATAGGGCATATCATTTTCTCTGTATGGCATATTAGAAGCTCTTTGTGTCCCAGGGAAAAATGAACTGATTTGGATTAAATTCACCCCTCTCAAATCACTACCTTAGCTTTGCTGCATGTTGCAGTATAGGAAACACAGTTTGATTTTCCTGTTTGCTGGGGCTGATGGAGTTTGATCACTTCATAGAAGGGAAGCACTTTTGGCCTGGATGTAGGGTGACTGCCACTGCAGGAATGACCTTTGCTAATTAAAAAGCAGCTTTGAGGTGAGCACTTCCTTTCTGGCCTCCTGAATCACCCAGTCAACCTGGAAAGGGGAGAAAATTGGGGGAAAAAAAGGGAGAACATTCTTAGCAAGGCAGGTTAAAGTGAAAATCAGATTATCTGAGCTGCAGTTAACTGTGACCTGATGCAGATGATTGACTTGAATTGAATTCTGCAACATTGGCTCACCAACATCCAGATCAATTTTAAACCAACTCAGATAACCACTGGTGACTAGTCATCTTGAACTGGGACAAAGAAGGCTCTTTTGATATAGAATAGCTGTGAGCATACTTCCAAAAGTCAGAGGTTAACTAAGAAAATTGCTTATATCAATGGAAACCTTCTGGCCAACTCCTCTCCTGTCGAACTAGAATACAAAGCTGATGCGCCTAAAAAAATCAAACCAGGAAAATCCACATCGATTAGTGAATTTCAGATTTATGACAACCGGGTCACAGTCCAGGTAGAATTTGTGAACTAGGATGAGCCCATCCCAGACAGAATCAGAACTGGGTCATAGGGACCAGGCTCTTCTTTTATCTGTCTGTCTAAGCCCTATCAGTGCATCTAGGCTGTGTGAGCTGCTGTCTGATAGGAGGTTCAGCTGCCAACTTGGGATGGCAAAAGTTCCAACTCTAATGATAAATTATCATAATTACTTAATGTTAAAAGATCAATATTGGCCCTAGAAGATTCATGGCACAATATACTTTAATAATACTGTTCCACTATAGTTAAATGATTCAGAACAGTTTCATTTTAGCTAGATATTCTGAGCTTCTACTGAATAACAAGCACAGCATACTCAACACACAAACACCCTACAGTTTTGCCAAACAAAGATGCACAGCATTTTACATGGATTAGAAGGTTTGCTGTGTAATTATTATAATCACCATGATAATACTGGCTCATTTGCAGGTTGTAATGGCGTGATTACAAGGGTGTACTTTAATTACAGTCATTTGTAATATGGATATCACACTTTGTACCTATTGTGAATTTGTGTGCAGTTAATGAAAGTTTAAAATAACTATAGGGAGAAAAAGATGCGAGTCACTATATCCTTTGTGTAAACTCTTGAGTGTTGCTGCAAATGTATGCTCATAGGCTGAACTTTTTTTGTGTGTGTGTGTGTTTTCTTCTTGGAAACTCTTCCCACACCAAGTACTAAATCAACGCAATGGAAGAAGTTGGTGAAAGCGACGAAGACCACGTAATTGCTTGTGCAATTCAGCAAAGTATTGAAGAAGCTATTGCAGCCAGTGCACAGGCATCTTCTTGCCATTATGACAGGTAAAAGTGGCTGAGAAAAACTCACAAAGGTGATAGTGTCATTCTCTGCTGTGCTGGAGATTTAATGCATGTCATGGAGCCACTGGAGTATGAAGAAATATGAGGGAAGCTTCCCAAATAAGTGCCTCCGTGATTATGCATAGAAAATAGTTTGAAACTGCAGAGTGTAGTCTGCACTGTTTATCTTTCAATTGGTTCCTTGAAGTGAGGTTAACCACAACTTTGTCATTGCTCTGGGTATGTGTACACCTTTCTCAGGCTCTCTACCCATGTAACCCCCCATTATAGATCCCAATTAAGCCCTTGAAATGTCCCCTGTGAAGTGGGTGTATTCATTTCCAGTCCTCAAGGGCCGCAAACAGGTCGGTTTTCAGGACATCCCTAGTGAATATGCATGAGAGAGATTTGTATGCCCACTGCCTCCTTTGAATTTATCCAGTGCATATTTAAGGATATTCTGAAAATCTGACCTGTTCACGGTCCTTGAGGCCTTATTGTGAACAGCTCTGCTATAAGGCACAGTGGCTGACTCGTGGGGAGCTCTCCGTATTTTTGGTGGTAAAACGTCAAAAGCATGGGAACCATTCCTGTTCTTTTCGGAATTTAAATTGCTCAGGACTGTACATCAAGATTGCCAACTGACTCCATTTGTTTGTCATGAAGGGCTGATCCAGAACTGGTGTTACCCCATTGTATTCATAGAGATGTTTAACTCCCAGGTCCTGCACGTAGTCAGGTCAGGACAGGTTGATCCAGGTTGATCCAGAATTGGATCAACCTGTCCTGAAAGAATGGAGCCAGTTGTCAAGCCTGCTATACATTACAGACACTATACATATCTCCAGAAGTATTTTGGGGCTCCATGTTGGTTTATTAGTATTTTTTAGGCAGCACTGATTCAATCAGTAGCTGTAAGTCTCAAAGAACATTCTCTCTTGTACAGCTGATGGACATAACTGGTATTCCTTTAGCTTTGTGCACGCTCTGTGGAATGCAATTTCTGCACGGCTGCTGAGAGCAAACAATGATTTGCAAATGTCTTTTATGATTGTTTTGCAAAACAAGTGATGGAAGCTTTCTGGCAGATCTATCTGAGAGAGATGCTCTTCCAAAGCCTGTTCATTTTACATTACAATATTTTGAGATTCAATAAAGAATTTAACATTAAAATATAAAAACAAAACCATGCCTTCTGTTGATGTGTGTTTGCAAATCTTAAGAAGGCATTTTATTCGAACTTGGAGGAGCAAAAAGATTCTGATTCAGTGATGAGGGTTGGAATGCAGAACTGATCTGATTGGTTCAAGTTTATTTTGAGAGGCTTATTAAAGTGTAATTATTATGAATTCATCAATTGCCAAAGAAAGTTACATCAGCACCTTCAGCCTTACAGATATAAGAGTCCATATTTATCCGAGTACACAGTTATATGCCAGAATCAGGCAGCGCGCGGAGGCAGGCCAATTAATTCAAACAATTCAAAGTGGAACAGTTCTTTCAGTCCTGTGTTGTACAATTAAATAGCTAAGTAGAGCAAAGAAAGAGATAATTTGTTTTTGATTCTTACACATTTATTCAAAGGCAAAACATCATCTGCTGCTTTAAATTCTCTTCCCTATCTACCTTTTTTTTTTGTTTTTTACTCTGCATTCCTCATGCTCTTTAGATCTTCCAGCTCAACTGAAACTAAGACAGGGATCTGGCACCGTGGGGAAGGCCAAAATCCTGAAATCATGGATCCTAAATCCAGCCACTAGGTGTCACCATTGCATGATGAGCGGGATTCCCTCCCTCCTGGGACTGTGAATGCTGCCTCTATAGCATCTCCCTGACATGAGACGGAAAGCAAACCCAGCTGCCTCTGCATAGCAGTGCATGGTGCAGCCTCTGAGCTAGACCATTTCCATAACTGTCAATATTAGGAATCCTGATTAGATCCAAGGAGGTTACTGTACTAACAAGGCAATGTGGCAATGTGTTAGAGTTGTGTAACAACTAATGGTCATATTATTACACAGAGTGCCATAGTAATAGAGAATAGAATTCACTCATCTTGTGACATTCCTTCAGTAGGTTTGTACCTGTCACTGAAGAAAATAGGAGACTTGTAGCAGCCATAAGGCAAGGTACGGTATGTATATATACATGTATAGTTTTATCAAATGTATAGTAACATTTATTGAGTAAGACTGAACACAATAATTTTACATTTTGTAACAAAGTATTATTTTCCTTAGGTAAAATGTCTGAGGTACAAAACCACTTAAAATATAAATATGCGCTTGATGAAGCTGACGAAAGAGGATGGTTTCCACTGCACGAAGCTGCAGTTCAGCCCATTCAACAACTGCTTGAAGAAGTTCTAGATGGTACGTGAGCTAACTGTGTGTTATGGTTTTGAGGTGTTGGAGTGGACTCTTGAGTGCTGTGGTGATGACCACTCCCACGGGGAGGAGCCCCGTGAGGAATCGCAGTACTAGGCTAGACTCTAGACACGCAAACACAGAGATTTGTCTTTTATCATACAGCAGAATGATACCACCAGAGGCAGCAGTCCAGGGGCCCTCGGCAGAGGAGGCCCGTCTCGCAATGATAGTATAGGGAGTGCAGGGTGCGGGTTCCCAGTGCTGATCTGTAGATGAGACAGACTGACACAGTTAGATTACTCACTAAGTTGGTAGCTGCATAGATGGAGATCCCAGCAGGCAGAAGTAGTTGGATACAGGCACCGAGGCAGGGAGAGCAGGCCCTCGAGGAGCGAGTACCTGATCCCTGATAGGCACCTGAAAGAAAGCAAAGGGCCCCGAGGAGCGGGTATCAAGGTTAGAGAATTACCCCGAAGGGCAGAGAGAGCTTCCAGTGGCAGCAGGGAAGCGGCAGAGTAGCTTAGACCAGACAAGTCCAATCCTTGCTAACTCGAATTGTTAGCAAACGAAGGGCAGGCTAAATATCCAGATGGCGTGACGTCACTCGAGGGGGCTGCCCCCGAGGTTCCCGCCATGACGTGGATAAAGACGTAGATGGCACCCTAGGAAGCCCTTGGGAGAAACATGGCGGATTGCCTTGCCATTGCCGTTCCGGGGACGCCGGAGAGAGCGGCGTGCAGACGCGGCGGTAGCCATCTTCCCAAGGCTAGCGGGGAGAGCAGAGAGAAAGGTGAGGCACAGAGGTCGAAGCCATCTGAGACCGACGGACGCAACACTGTGTCCACAGGCCACAGAGTATGGGGCCCCTACAGAAAACCACGTCTGCCATCTGCCTGCAGCAAGCAACAGCCCTCAGTCCAGGCGTCTCTGTGGGGTTGGATGAAATGGGGCAGCACCCAGGGTAGGTCCAAGGAGCAGTGCAAGAGGCTAGAAGTGTCCCATTAAATGGTAGGTATGATGCCCTTCCCCCAGTCCACCCAAAAATTGTTTACCACCTGGACATAAGTCCTGTCAACACGAGGCTTTTCAGGGAATGAAAGGTCCCTGGAAAAAAGAAGTTTAGCAAATATAAAATGCCCAGTAGAAAGCCAGTATGAATCACTTTACTCAGGTGTCTGAAATATTTTGGAAAATACATCTTAACAATGCACAATCACAAAGTTTTAAGTTAGCTTCAGTTCAGAGATGCCAGGTGAAAACCATCTTGCTCGTAGAGAAAACTGGAAGCTTCTTTGGCTGTCAAAATATTGTGGTACACAAGCTTGTGAGATCGTATAGGGCCCTGGTTCAGGTGTACGTTGACATCTGAAGAGAAAAATCTGTGTGGTCTCAAAAACTTAAACTGTTTGTGTCAAATGTATATAAAAGCCATTTTCAAACATACCTGTGCATAAATACAATCTTTTGAGGTATTTTCCATGTAAATCTGTTTCACAGTTTTTTTCCATCCATATTTTATCTATAATAGCATCATGTAAAACAATTTGGGAGCAGAAGACAGGCAATGGTGAGACCGCCTTAACTCTGGCAGCCAAGGCGGGCCTTACGGACAACGTGACAGCATTACTGGATAAGGGAGTCTGGCCTGACACCAAGAACAGCAAAGGAGAATCCCCTCTCCTCATCGGTAAGAACCACTTCACTTCCTCCTGTTCTTGCTGTCAGATCCTGTATGCTTGGCATTAGCATTCTCTGTCCTATAAACATGCGCTGGCAGGACAGGTATCCGAAACGATAGTGAGTTTGATCCTATGTACAGGATTTAGAGAAATACTATGGGCCAATGATCCCCGTCAGCTGGGTGCATGCCCACAGGTCGGGAACCGAGCGCACACAGGAAAACACGGCAGGCATAAGAGAAAAAAAACCAGAATGCTGTTTCAAAGAACACTGCACACAAACTGGAACATTGCATTACACCCAAGAATTTTTTGGTGCACATAGTCCACCAAAAATAAGAGCAAATATTGCTGTGGTGCTCCCTTGGCCATCTCTTTCCTGATAATCTACTCTACTCATTTTCCATCATTTCTCCTACTTCACCCGTATAAATTCCTTTGATTTGTAGACAAGACATATTATTTGTCCCTCAGTAAGGGCAGAATGCCTGGTATTCCCTGCCTCCTCAGGTGCACGGCGTCTACCGCTGAGAAGAAAAGATCTCAGCTGACCCGACCCCCCCCCCCCCCAATACCTATTGATGACTGCGGAAGAGCAGGGATGCGCAAGGGATCGAAATAACCTAGGAACTGTCAACAACACTTCCTATGTTGTATGAAATGAAATGGAAGGGAAAAAAACATTTTTTTTTTCTCATTTATGTCATTTATACACACACTCTTTGCAAACAGTACGCCCTAAAACCATTTGCCGATAGCACAAATAAAGACCTTTGCACACTACAACCTTTGGGGTAGATTTTCAGACCTGTGCGCGCGCTACCCGGCGCGCACACATGTACGCCCCATTTTATAACATGCGCGCTCAGGGGGTCACTGCTCAGTCTTCTCTTTTCCAGACCAAATAACTGAATTCCTTCCGCCTATCTTGTAGATCATGTTATCTGGGCCTGTTGATCATTTTTTTTTTTGCTTTTCTCTGGACCCTTTTTCCATATTGTCCACATTTTTCATGAAGTAATGGGTCCAAAATGATGTTATCAACTCTGAGTATAGGGGGACAAAGCCTTCGCATATACATATAATGGGGCAAATCTTTAAAGGTACGCGCGGGCGCAGATTTGTTCGCGCAACCAGGCGCGAACAAATCTGCGCCCGATTTTATAACTCGCGCGCCGGCTCTCCATCCCCCGGCACGGCAGCTGTGGCAGAGGCGTCGGTCCCACCCCCGGCCGCCCCCGGGCCGGCGCCCCGCCCCCGCACCAGGAACGCCCCCTTTTTCAAGCCCCAGGACTTCCGCGCGTCCCGGGGCTTCTTTTTCTGCACTTACCCCGTTATTCCTCATTTTCTATTTATACGTTTTCTATTTATACGTTTGATTTGTCCTCCCTAAGTATAATATCTCCTGTTCGGCCTTGTATTTCATTCTGTTTATAACAGACTATGTCTCCAAAATCAAAATCATTTTGAATTTTAATCTCCTCCTCCAGGGCACCTGCAGATTTCCCCAGTTTAGTAATATCCACAAATCTGATTAATATACTTTCTGTTCCAAATTCATTGCCTCAGGTATAAACTTAGGAGGTTATTTTCCAACTCGCGTTATGGCCTTTTCGCGTGCGTAATGGTGTTTCTGCATGCGAAAAACACCATAACGCATGGTGCGATGCTAATTTGGAAAAGGGGGAGGAATTAGGGGCAGGATGTCTGTCAAAGTGGACTGGCTTCGCAGTTTGAAAAAGCCATATCGCACAGTTTTAAAGCCGGAAATAACTACACCTTTTTCATTGGCATTAAGCTGTTACCCAGGTTGAGAGTCCATCAAGCTAGGGTGAGAGAACATTGTGCAAATCTCATCTTTGTGTGAGTTTCCTCACTCCGAAGGTCATCAAATCTTCACAAGAGTGCACTATTCTGTTCATACGTTGCTCTCTGCTTGTCAAAGTGGGCCCTAGCCCCTACACTATTACCTAAACCTCATCTCGAGTTACTAGGTGGGCCTCCTATAGAGGTATAAATACCTATCTAGTATGAGGGCATTATGGTTAGGCTCGCTCTCTCTCTCTCTCTCTCTCTCTCTCTCTCTCTCTCTCTCTCTCTCTCTCTCTCTCCCCCTCTCCTCTCCCTCTCCCCCTCCCTCCAGCTGCACATCTGCCCTTCCACCCAGCAGACCACATAGGAGGATATGGAAGGGAGTCGGCCGGTGCACAGCATGCCCTCGTCACCTCCATGGTCCCTCTCCCTTCCCCCCCCCACCTCCTGCTTGATGCCCCGGGTGGAAGCCCAGCACGCCTGCATATATTGAAAGCCCTGACCATGCGTTCCTGAGTACCAGCGTCGTGGCTATTTTGAAAACTTGCAGGACGACCGTGTTACTCACGTGTGTCATGACATTAGCACAGATAGCCACAACTTTTCAAAACGAATGCGGTACTGGCATTGAGGAAGGAGCAGAGGGCGGCAGGAAGGGCGTCACATGTCACCAGGTGACGCACGTGCTGGGAGTTGCCAACCCTGGGTCTAATCCTCATTTTTGTAGTTTGTTTATAAATATATTATGTGAAGCAGCCAAAGGCTTACTGAAATTAAGATTATACAGCATCTCCTGCCTCCTCCTTATCCTCAAGCCATGTTACTCTGACAGAGAGGAAACTTGGCCTGGTTCATCACAGGTCCCTGTGGATCTGCAGTTCCAAACTGTTACTTTCATTTTTACTAAAAGCTTTTCTAATTGAAAACCCCAGTTCTCCCCCACCCTCCTCTTTTTTCTGGGTGAGTACCAGTGAAATGAATTGCAGAGGGACGGGGCCAGCTTAAAGCACATTTTCTTAACACTGGAGATTTAACCTCTGAGTCAGTGCAGGAGTAAATGTTAACTCGTATTTCTCATGGTGGTGTCTATGTGTTTCTGTCATACTGGGCACAGCAATAGAATAACTTTGGCCACCAGAACCAGAAATGTGAGTTTTCTCCATCTTGGACCCAGGAGTTTCAATTCCAGCATTAGCTGTCCGGGCAAGAACATACAGCTGAACAATAAACAAACTCTGCACAGCCCAACTTTGGGAGAACGTTCAGCTCTAGGTACGAGAACTGAAACGTTGTTCAGCTTGCTGTAGGTGCCCACCTCGGAGGGCTCTATGCCTTGATTTTGCTTGCCATGCCTTGCCCAAATGGTAGTGTGCCCCCTGCTTAAAGGTGAATTCGGGTAGGGGCCGGGTGCTACACTTCTTTCTCTGCGTGCAGTGCAGGGGCCAGAAATGTGCTATCTGTTACAGCATCGCCTGTGTCCAAAGTATTCCATTGCAAAGCTCATCAGGATCGGGTGTGAATGAAAGTGTGCTGCATAAAATCCAAATTCTTATTATTTCAAGTTCTCAGGAGCCCTGAAAATCATGTCTTGTGTACTGTCTATCTCCTTCCTCCTCAGGTGCTGAATCTCTTCAGTAACCCTCTAACCCTGCGTATAGCAGACAAAGAAATCTGTTGTCCAGAACGTTTTAAACCATCATATATATATATAGCCATTTTATTTTGACAATGTATTATTTATATTTCCAAGCTGTAAATCTAGGGGTATATGAAATGGTGTCAACTCTGATTAAACACAACAGCAGTATTCACCAACCATGTGCAAAGCGATGGTCTGCCATGCACGAAGCAGCTAAACGGGGCCATAAAGAGATCCTGACTTTTCTTCTGAAGAATGGGGGGAACGTCAACCTGAAAGATGGATATGGGGTAACCCCACTGGGCACTGCTGCTGAATACGGGCATTGTGATATCCTCGAACACCTCATTCATAAAGGTACGTGCAGGCAATGTGTATCTCCGCAGTTGCGACTTCTTTTTCTCTGTGGAATTTTTTTCCCTTGACAGAAGTTGCAGGAAATCAAATCCTTAGGCAGGAGTCACCAACCTCCTGCTTGTCTACCTCAACCAGGCAGGATGGCCCCCACCAGGGATCTAACAACAACTTAGGAGGAAGCTCCTGAAAGAAATCCATCTTCCTCTTTTTTTTTTTCTTTTAACTCCAGACTGCAGGTTTTAAACCTCTACCATCTGCTGGAGACAGAGAAATACTGAGGGACTGCAGATGGCATGCTAAGTTAAGTAGCAGTATCAGTAAAGCTTTTCTTCTGTTTCTCCAGCTGCTGGCAGGGAGGCAAAACCCAAGACTGGACTGATCCAGAGTATGAACAGAAATGGAAGGATCCATGGGTGAAGGGGGGTAGACTCAGGAGTAATCTAAGAAAATATTTCTTTACAGAGAGGTAGTGAATGCATGGAGCAGCCTCCCCATGGAGGTGGTGAAAACAGGGACAGTATCTGAATTCAAAAAAGCATGGGACAAGCATAGGGGATCTCTGAGGAAGTGGTAGGAATTGTAAAGCTTAGCTGAGTAGTTGATGTGGATGGGCAGAGCAGATAGGCTGTATAGTTCTTTTTGCCACCAAGTTTCTACGTTTAATTGCATTTTTTCATTTCATTAGACTGCACATCCCTAGTCTACACTTCTCTAGCTCTGGTTCTCTCTCTTTCTTGCTCTTACCCTCACCTTCTGCACTAAGGAGATTTCCCAGCTGTGAGTTATGCAGATTTGACTGCCTACAGGAGGTCATTCCTTTGAAGGCAAATATTCACAGTCTCTTCTTCCACCAGGTGGTGATGTTCATGCTCAGGCACATGATGGTGCTTCTGTGCTGTTTGATGCCGCTGGAGGTGGTGATCCAGACTGTGTAGCTCTTGTGTTGGAGTATGGAGGAAGTGGAAATGTACCAGATAGGACAGGTCACCTCCCTATACACAAGGCAGCCTATGAAGGACATTTGCTGTAAGTAGAGATGTGAGCTTCTCAATTTTTCAAAAGGCACACACCTTCTCTGTTATATAAAAGAAGCAGATCAGAAAATTAAACTTTATATAAACAAAGAGGACCATATTCAGAAGCATTTAATCAGCTAACTCAGAAGTTAACTGGCTACAAGAAAATTTGAGCACTTATCCGGCTAATAGGGTCATTTATCAAAATGCTATAAGGTGTTTTTGCATGCGTTAAGGGTCTATCGATTGCGAAAAGAGCCTTTAACACATGTGAAAATGTCTTTAACGCATGCGATAGCACCATAATGTATGGTGCGATGCAAATCTGAAAAAGAGGAGGAGTGGGCTGGGTTTACCGTTTTGCAAAGCCCTATTGCCGATTTTAGCTACACCTTTTTCAATAGTGTTAAGCCATGTGATAGCTTGCGTTAAGACTTTATTGCATCTCTCTCCCTGGATAGCTAGGCTGGCTCTCCAGGACCTTAACACTGCTAAACATGGTCCCCCCCAGTGGTTGTATTTGGGAAATAGCACAATTCTGGCACATCTCAAAGTGCGAAAAAGTTATCACAATTTGTGGTAACTTAGCTCTTTGCATAGGTATTACCACAAATTGTGATAAAATTCCTATTACCATAAAACACACCCCTTTTTCTATCGCATGCGATATTTAGTGCATTTTGATAAATCCAGGCCTAAGTTAGAGGCGTTTCAGGAGCATAACTGGGAGGAATTGGTGTTAACTGGATAATTTAACCAGCTAAGTCTGGTCGACCTTTAGACCTGTCCTAAGGTTATCCAGCTACATTCTAGCCTGCCAACGTAAGAGAGCCGGCTATATTCAATAGTGCACCTGCAGTACTGAATATACCTTCTATAGTTAGCTGTATAAGTTTATCCAGCTAACCTTGCTATCCAGACAGCGAATGAATATGGACCTCTTTATGTTTATTTTTATGTTACATGCTCACATATTAAAACTGGATTATTTTTGTATTACTGGCTCAGTATTGTTGATGTAGGACTAGTTTCAAAATACCTTCTTATATTCTGTACTTGTAAATGAAACCTTTGAGAGTAGGACCCCTAGCACACAGTACATAGCAGGGGTAAGCAATTCTGGTCCTGGAAGGTTTTGGTTTTCAGGACATCCAAAATGAATATGCATGAGATATATTTACATAGAATGGAGGCAGTGCATGCAACTGTGAAAGATGGGGGAGAGTATCTAGACAGCTGTGTAAAAGGTTGCAAGTTACATGGTCACATATACTCCAGGAAGAAGTGAGATAAAGGGCTTAATGAGGGGGAGGACAGGAATCTGATCCCTGTGTCTGTAGATTAATGGCTTTGTTGCTGTTTTTAGAAAATCACTTTTTGTCTATTTATGTAGGGCACTGAAGTACCTAATTCCTGCCACATCCAAAACTGCAATAAAGAAAAGTGGATTAAGCCCGATTCACTCAGCAGTAGATGGCCAGCATGTGCAGTGTGTGGAACTGCTCCTTGAAAGTGGGTTTGACGTCAACGTCCCCTTGGCGGAACACATTTCAGAGAGCTACGAGGATGAAAGGAAGAGTGCTCTTTTCTTTGCTGTTTCCAACAACGATATTTTATGCACAGAGATGCTACTCAGAGCTGGCGCAGACCCTAACAGAGATCCTCTGAATTGTCTTCTCGTGGCTGTAAGAGCTGGCAACCATGAAATTGTCAGGTTGCTTCTTTCTTATGGAGCAAACGTCAACTGCTTCTTCATGCTGGTCCATGACACCCATTTCCCCAGTGCCATTCAGTACGCACTGAATGATGAAATCATGCTCAGGATGCTATTGAACAATGGGTATCGCGCTGAGATGTGCTTTGACTGTATGCACGGCGATATCTTTGGAAATTCTTTCTTGTGGGCCTCCTTGGAAGAGGACATCCTCCCAGGATGGACATCTTGTGTGATTAAAGATAACCCAGTAAGTATATTCCTCATAATTCTCACAGGAGCACCTGTATTCTTCACAAACGTCTGAACCGTATGAATGGTTAAACATGTGGAAGTGCACATGGCATGTTTATGTCATGGTTCAAAACAGATAATTTGGGCTGGACTGGAAGAGAAGCATTTACTCTTGTGCACAATTTTTTGCAAGCTTCTGAATTTTGCAGACGAGGGGCTCCTGTTAACTTCTACCAAATAGTGATGCAGAACTGCTAGGCATGTTAAAAGTGTCTTTGGTGCTATATTTTCAGCAGAAGCAGTTATTTCCTAAACTATTTTTCTTTGCTTTCTGCTAATTAACCCCTTTTAAAAATGAATGACTTGAGTTAGCCTTGTAACATAGGTTGCTCTATTTTTGTGCTGCCAAGCAGGAGAATGCTCAGGGCCTTTTTCAGACGCCTGATCGTCTTCAAACTTTGCAGGGTAGAAGGGCTCCTGAGGCAGGAAAGGGTGCACAAAAACAAAACAAAACCAAAATGCAAAAACAAAGCAATACCATTAAATTATACTTATCATAAGACATAAGGACAGATGTACTAAGCATGTGTTTCCATAGAAACAAACTGTATATATAGGGGTAGATTTTAAGACATGGCGCGTGCTACCCAGCGCGCACACATGGACACACGATTTTATAACATGTGCACGCAGGCGCGCGCATGTTATAAAATCGGTCGGCGCACGCAAGGGGGTGCACCGAGCCCGTGCCGAGCCGCGCTGCCTTCCCCATTCCCTCCCAGACCATTCTGAAATCAGAGCGGTCTCGGAGGGAACTTCCCTACCCCCCACCCCACCTTCCCTTCCCCTACCTCCCCCACCCTTCCCCCCCCTACCCTTCTTCTTTTTTCTGTTATTTCCAAACTTACTTCAGCCCTGGGGCTCTGGCCCCGCCCCTCCCCGCCCCTTTTAGCAAGCCCTGGGAGTTAACATGCGTCCCAGGGCTTTACTCTCGTCGCCAGGCCTTTTGAAAATAGGCCCGGCGCGCATGGGGTAGATTTTAAAAGGTTGCATGCAGGCGTACGTGTGTGCGCGCTACCCGGCGCGCACACACGTACACCCGATTTTATAACTTGCGAGCGCATGTTATAAAATCCAGGGTCAGCGCGCGCAAGGGGGTGCACAATTGTGCACCCCCTTGCGCGCGCTGAGCCGCGCAGCCTTCCCCTGTTCCCTCCCTCCTAACCAGGCCTTCCCAACCCTTTCCCTAACCTTTCCCCCCCCCAGCCCTACTCTAACCCCCCCCCCCAAAACTTTTTTTACCTTTTGTGCCTGATCCCCAGTACAGCAGCAAATATGGCCGCTGTGCCGTGAGCCCGAGCCTGCCCCGCCCCCTCCCTGCCCCTTTTTGCAAGCCCTGAGTCTTACACGCATCCCAGGGCTTTACGCTCGTCGCGTAACCTTTTGAAAATCCGGCCCATAGCCTTTAGAATTTATGTAATTAATGACATCAAAAGAAAGAAAAATGGCACACTCCATGTTCACTTTCATTTGTCTTTTGATCCAGTAGTTCCTCTTTTTTCCTGTAGTTCAGTTGGAGCCAGTGCTAAGAAGCACTGAAACAGGCTATGTCATTTCAAAATGAAACAAAAAAAAATGCCAACGAAATCCATTTTATTTCATTTTCTGTTTTTGTGCGTGCAATTTGGCAACAGCGCGCACAAAAACACAAAGAAAAACCAAAATAAAACAAATTTCGTTAGCATTTTGTGTTTAATTTTGAAAGGACATGAAATAAAAAACCCTGTTTCATTGCATTTTTCAAACGCATTCACCTCCCAACTTTTTAAAAGTTATGTTCCCTTCATCAGGTCAGTGTAAACCAAGCAGTGGACGGTGATGTCTGCAAATACAAGGAAACAGCAGGCTGAATAAAACAGCATTCGTTTTCAAAGTCACAAGTGCATTTAGTGACAGGCTAGAGGGAGATGGCCCTGGATTGGATGTACCTGAGGTGTTGCATTCGTTATGAACTAGTTGCTTTAATATGTGAGGAAATGTGTGCAAAAAATGGTTAGGGAAGGCAATAACCAGAGCTGACAGTTACAGGAAGGCTGTGAGGAAGCCAGTGCCACTACTGAGGGAGGCCCTTTGTGTTTCCGTCAAAGAAGCTCAAATGTTGCACATGCCTGAATAGTTTTAAGTTTCTTGAAAATAAGGAATTTAAGAGAATGGTTTGGTCTGGAAATCTATTAACAGATAGGTGTGTTCCTGTGGTGTGTTATGTCCATGGAGTTTCATATCTGATCTTTTTCATAAACTTAGCATCCCTAGCGACCTTTCCTGCAGCGAATCGTATCAACTTCTTAAGCAGAGGAACATGAATACGATTGTCTTCTGTTGAATGAATTCCCCTTGTGAGTAAGTGTTAGGTCCAGAGATATGTGCTGGCATACTCTGCAGTGTGATTTCTAGTAGTCAGTGAAGATTAGAGAATTTTGCAGCTAATAGCATGGCACTATACTGTTTACTGCAGTATTTATGGGTAGTTACCAGATCACGGAAGACTGAAAAGCACCCTGCAAAATGGTTTTAAAAAGAAATGTCCAGTTAATCTTCTTATCTGCATATGAATAGAGAACTACAAGGTCAGCATTCCCGAAATCCTAAACCATTAGTGAGGTCCTCACTTAGATATATGAATCTTACATGGTCAAAGGAAATATTCTTATTCCCTGAGGTATTGTCCATGTTCTTCTCTGGTAGAGTTATGGTATCATCATTTCCCAGGAGAAATACTTGCACCTACAACAAAACATTTTTAATGCAAGGTAATTTTAGTTATAATTGTTTCCAGTTGGGGGCCTTCATTTTAATTTATGTTTGGTTAAGTCTGCTTCTTCAATTCATGTCCATTCTTACTTTTTCTTTTAGTTTCTTCAGTAACCCCATAATATAAGAGGTCTGATACTGAGTTTTTATGATCCTGGCACCCATTCTGTGAGTTCAGAAACAAACACAATGGTCGGGCAGATGATGAATTGGACCTAGCTCAGAGGCTTAAGGGCATAATTCTGTACTACTGGATAGGAAATTAAAAATAAAAATCAATCTTCTCCCCTCTGTGACCGTCAGACTGACACCCCCCCCCCCCCCCCCCCCCGCATAAAATCTTCTGTCTTATTTATTTATTGATTTAGACATTTTATATACCGTCGTTCCATGTGTAGATCACAGCGGTTTACAAAGTGACGTTCATAATTTAATCTCAAAACAACACTGGAGGATCCAAGATCTCAAAGCCACAACCCTGGAATTACCTAATCAGAGTCTCACACAATGGCCGTTAATTAAAAAAAAAAATCATATCTTTTATTATTCTGGAGTACCCGGTAGTCAGGCAACAGTAAGGAATCACAAAAGGATCAGTTACATGATTCAACAGCAGAAATACCAGTAGCAAAAAAAAAAATAAACACTTTATTCTTCCTTTTCCTTTAGCAGCGCATCAAGATTCCTATTTCTTCCTCCAACAACCCATGGGCCTTAGTCATTCTTCCAACATAATCTCGTCAGTACTCCTACAGAATTGCTGAATTCTTCACAGGAGGAGATTTCGAAAGCAGGACAAAGCCTGTCCCGTATTGTACTTAAGTTTCCTGCCAGGCTCCTCTTGGGAAAATGCCCAGCATCCAAGGTAGCAGCTGGCTCGCCTAGATTGAGAGAACCAGCAGGCCTAATGGCTTCAAGTCTTTCCATCTGAATCCCACCGCAGACTCCTTCACTCCCACATTGAACCCAGGCTTGTATTTACACCGCACCCCCCCCCCCCCAAGGGTTACCTCTCCCTCCACTTACTTAAAGGAATGGGGAGCGCACACAGTGCCGTCTTCTGCTGTACCACCTTCTTCTGAGCTGACGTTGCTAACGGCGTGGGGACTGAATTTATGGCCTGGGCCCGTCACTGCTGGTAACCTGTTC
This sequence comes from Rhinatrema bivittatum, assembly GCF_901001135.1. Taxonomy (NCBI): domain Eukaryota; kingdom Metazoa; phylum Chordata; class Amphibia; order Gymnophiona; family Rhinatrematidae; genus Rhinatrema; species Rhinatrema bivittatum. The sequence continues at coordinate 46,117,759 of NC_042623.1, read as the reverse complement.
CAAATACCTGCCAGACCATCTAAAACCAAAAGCCTGTCCAGGCCCTTGCAGCAAACCACGTCTTTATTTGTCTTTACTCTCTCTTCCTTCAGAGATAATGGCGTAATTCCATGCCCCCTGAGATATCAGTGTCACTCTAGACTTGTACAGCGGGCTGGCATAAACTCTGTGCGGCCACCAAACCCCCCTTCTCTGCTCTGTCTTGGAGTGCAGCCATCTCCAAGATGGAGGCTCTCCATGTACCCTTGCAGAGATCTCCCCATCCTATCAATGGTCTTGTCCTGACCAGCTGTGGCTGCTCTCCTGCCCCAAGAGGAGACCCTGCTTAATTTAAGCAGATCCTTCATTAAAGTGACCTGTATTCCCCAATTTATATTGTGGTGTTCTGCAGTCATTTCCTTCCTTCCTGACTGGCTTTAGGTTAAGGTTCCCAGGAATTACAATTCCAGGCAGCCTCCTGTTTTCAATTGCTTTTGAGACTACCACTCCCAGCAGTCTCTTGTCCTCTGTTCCTTTCTTTCTTAAAGCGACATTACCTTTGGCATTCTCTTTCCAACAACCTGTGTGCCTCTGGCTGGCTACTTCTCTCCCTTCTCTGCTGGTTGTTCCTGGTTGTGTGAGTTAACCACATCATCTCATCTGCCTATACCCTAACAGCTATCTTTATTTTCACTTTCAGTTCTGTGATTTTATTACGGTCTCTTGGCTGCAACGTTTGGTTGGAAAAGTGGTTCGTGTTTTAGTAGATTATATGGATTTTGTTCCGATATGCACAAAATTGAAGTCTGTACTGGAAAACCAAAAGGAGTGGCCAGAAATACTTCATATATTAGGTAAAACAATTTTTATAGTATTTTTCATTCAATAAAAAAGTAAAGCTTTCTTACTTTTACTGCTACTTTTTAAATATTTTTTTCTGGTTTGTGCCGTGCTTTGTTTTAAAACAGCAGTGCCACATAATTGCTCGTTTTGAGTCAAATTGGAGTAAGACATGGGAAGGCCAACATTCAAAGTGCGTTTAGTTATACTTACCCAGCTAAGTGGCAGCCACCGAATATCCGGCTATGCTCAGTGGCCACCACTTAGCCGGATAGTTGGTGGGCAGATCGGAGTGGCGCTGCTTATTTGGTTAACTTAACCTGATAAGTAGCCATATTCACGCTTATCCTGTCAAGTTAATCAGGTAAGCTAGACCTGCCATAGAACAGGTCTAACTTAGCTTGATATAACTTATCTGGCTAAGTAGCAATTTCTACACGGATGTTCAGCAGCATAACTGTAGATAAGTTATATCCGGCTAAGTTACTAACCCAGATAGTTTTCAATATTGGACTTGCTGTGATCTGGTAATGTAAATAACCCAGCCAATTATTTATGCCCATATTTTTCTGGTTTAGCAGAAAAATAATCTGTTATTTCTTGTGGTAAGTTTTGCATCTCTGATTTGTACAGTTTTGTAACACCGTACCTGCCAGAGGCATATCCAAGAAAGTTAATAAAATACTTTCCCTCACTTCCAGAAGAGATTTTCTGTAATTTTTCCTCCTTATTTTTTTCTCATTTTTCATCTTAAACTTTATGGTTTTGTCTTTACATTTTTATGACTAATCCTCTCAGGACTGGCTCTGCTAATCTTTGTCTGTTTCTGCTCAAGACTCTTGAAATATCTCTAGGGCTTTCTTGCACTTTGATGGTTATAAATTCTCATTCTACAATGCAAAATGGGGCGTAGCTACAAATTGTGAAACTATGCACAATTTAAAGTGAAGTCATTTTTTAAATGTTTGATAAGTTCATTACCTGGTTCAATACATTTAGGGGTAGATTTTTAAAAACTAAGCCCGCAAGTACTTTTGTTCGCGCGACCGGCGCAAACAAAAGTATGCCGGATTTTAATAGATACACACGTAGCCGCGCGTATCTTTTAAAATCTAGGGTCGGCGCGCGCAAGGCTGCGCAAAATCGGCAGCCTGCGCGCGCCGAGCCGCGCAGGCTGCCTCTGTTCCCTCCAATCCCCGGACCTTCCCCTCCCTTCCCCTACCTAACCCACCCCCCCCAGCCCTATCTAAACCCCCCCTTACTTTTGTTGGAAAAGTTACAGCTGCCCGAGGCAGGTGTAACTTGCGCGCGTCGGGCCAGCTGCCGGCGCACCATGTTCCGCATCCCAGGGCTTGCGTGCGCCGCCGAGCCTATTCAACATAGGCTTGGTGCACGCAGGGGGAGGTTGGGGCAGGTTTTCGGGGTACGAGCATAAGATACCTGCGTATCTTATGCTCGTACCCCGTTGAAAATCTGCCCCATAAAGTATGTCCTATGCTCGCCATCAAAAATCATATAATATCAGAGCCATGTAATGCCTGATGTGCAAACTCGAAAAAAATCTGATGCCTGTTTCAGCAAACCTGCTTTAGAGTTTGAGCAGATTAATCCAATTTTGCAGGGCCTGCACCAGACAGGATCAGTGAGAATGCCCATGGATCGACAGCGAGTTTCCATGCAAGCTAATCAGATATTTCCCTATAATCGCTGGTGACATTTCAACAAATCACCCCAGCGAACCTGGGGAAGATCTGACAATTCTGAAATTTTGCTTGGTTCAAGCTCAGCCTTAAGTTATCTGCATATTTCTAGCTTGGTGTAAAAGTGTTTTATGCACAGGAAACATTAGGACCTATTCTCTAGCGACATAATTTTGTTACTTTCCTGCGTTATATCATATTTCCTTTTTTAGCTCCTTATTTACCTTTATTACACATTTATGTATCTATCAACTTATGCACTAAACCCTAGGTAATTACATAATAAAATAGGTAAAATAAAACATTTTCTTCTCCTGAGGTAGGGTTCAGTTAGAGATGAGTACGTTAACTCAGCTTAGATCTAACTCTGCCCCTCCTTATGAAGCTGAAAACCTCAGAATTCAACAAAAGTTTCAAAATTGTGTGAACTACGGCGATGGCCAAAGTTTAACTAAATCTCTCCTATGAATCTGAGTCAAGTCAGATCCCAAGCGAGCCAAGTTTTCTCTCTTTAATGGGGCAATTTGAGTCTGATCCTGAAAGCCTAAATTCGTCAGCTCGCTGATAGGTTTGCTAGAGGGATGTCCTGGAACTCTTGCTTGCAGTGTCTTACACAGGCCATCTTCAGCTCTGCAACCCTACCAGGGGTATCCTGATTTGTTTTACTGTTCTAGATGTAAATTAAAATCTTAAATATACTGTCGTGTCAAGATCATTTAAGAAAAATCATTTCTTTCCCCTGTAGTATAAATGACATTTTAACCTATCAAGTATTTTGCTGTTCTTTTAAAATGTGTGACGTTCCGTCTCAAATTATTGTATTTTATTCCTCAGTAGTGTATTAAGTGGTGTTTTATTTCCCAGGCATGCTGCATTTTATGTGGAAAAAAAATGTTTCCTCAGTTTGAGCTTGGGAATCTCTTGTTATAAATAATACAAAAAAAGTGATGTGGTAAATGGTGAAATCATTCCTTAAAATGTTCAATGAAAGAGTGCAAAGTTTGTTCACCTGATTGGCATTTCATCATTGTCACTCAGATTCCGCTAAAAAAAACCCCCAAAAAACCCACAGAAAACTTCGATAGAAGCTGTCAGTACCGTGCCTGCAGCACTTTGGGTTCCAGAAACGGCTCCCCTCTGAATGCCGGTGCTAGAAAAGATACTAACTCCGCTCTCCGTCAAGCCGCTAATGTTGTTCCTGGTTTCCAACTTTTTGCAGAGAACCCTCGCCCCTTGAAGCATTTGTGCCGCCTGAAGATCCGTCGCCTGATGGGGCTGCGGAGACTGCTGAGACCCAGCTCCATGGAGCAGCTTCCTCTTCCACCTCCACTCAAGGGTTACGTCTTGTATAAAGACTACGATCTGTACGGGAAAGGACTGAACCTGGATCAGATTTGAAAAGCAATCTCCTAGAAACAGGACAGTAACATTCATTTGAATATCACAGATCTGGAGGAAAAAAAAAAAAAGCGAATGCAGTTTTTATGTGCCAAGTCAAAATCTGAAATATTAGAAAGAAATAAGTTTTAATTTACTTCATTCTGTCTGAGACTGCGTGTGTCTATCTTTATATCCCTTTATTTGTATATGAGATGGAATTACTGTGACAACTGTTTGTCTTCGGAGGAGCTCACATTTATTGTCCTAAGATCTTCGACTTGTGAAGCCAGTGTACTAACCTGTGATAACATGGGCTGTTATCATGTGTTAATTAACACGCAATAATAATCCACTTCAATCACATGCAAATACATTTGGAGGTAAGTAGCACACGTGAAATTTCGCATCTTAATACTCCATTATCAAGGAAAATATTAGTTACAAATCCACAGTGAAGTTGTTTCTTGCAATACTAGCTCTGTGTGACATTTGCACGTTATTTTGTTATTCAGACATAGGTAATGAGCCAATATGCATAATTAGACATGCCCAATTCCTAGATTTGCTTAGATGTTGCCCTGAAGTTTGCAATAGCTAAGTGTGTTCTAAAATTGCAAATAACGCATGCAACATTTCACAAGTGAAATAATTCACGTATTTGACATGGTTGCCATTTTCGCAACCATGGTGCTGAGTAGTACATGAGTCTGTGTAAGGGCAAGTACCCTCCAGCATAAAAAGTAAATTTGCATACTTTTTGTCTTTAACTTATCAACATGAGCTGAGATTTCTTGTACTGCACATCCCTAAATGCAAACTGAAAAGCATCCGTAGCACTGTGGATTGTGTTTAAGATAAATTGTGATGGTCTGGTCCCATGGCCTGGGCATACCATGGTGAAGTAAATTCTGGTTTTGGTCTGCTGTCCAATGGGTCCAGCAGGACCTGGGCATATACAGGAGAGAGGGAGAATATCTGCTGCTTCTGTGCTAGTCTGTGGTGGCCATAAGAGTAGCTGAAGACTTCCCCCCAGCCCTTGGGACCAGCTGTCATGAAGTGGGAAATCAGATGGAAGGGGGATTTCCCCAACAGGAGCAGAGTCAGACTGTAGGGAAAAGCCAGACAGGGTCTTCCATCTGATCAGCCACCAACCCCTTGGGTTGAGCCCATCGTTTATGGTGGCCAGTTGGGCTTTCAGGAAGTAGTGCACAGCAGGCTGGGGTCTAGGCAGGCAGAGTTCAGACAAAGTCAGCAGGAAGTCTGGGCAGGCAGCGTACAGACAAAGTCAAGGCTAGAGACAGTCCAAGTCAGCAACAAGATCAGACCAAGAGATGCTGATAGGGAAGGCAAGGCGAAGCAGCACAGGGGAACCAGGCGGGAGCAGGGAGCTGGCACAGGAGACAAGGACAAGAACAGGCGGCAAGCCCTGGGACCAGAGACAAGAACTGGAACTGGAAGCAAGGCAGACGGAGACAATGGCTGGAACCGAATGCCTACAGGGAGCAGGGTCCTCAGGGAGGACCTGACAGCAGAAAACAAAACAAGGACATAGAGGGCAGGACAAGACCAGGGCCAGTGCGTCCCATTAGGAAAACTAGGCAGTTACCTAAGGCGCCAACCATTAGGGGGTGGCGAAGAGCAGCCATGTGGAGCAGCGAGCAGATCCTATCCCGCTCGTGGCCGAGAGGGGTTGAGACTCTGTGGGCTGCGAGTGGTGCCCATTCTGCTCACGGTCCAGAGAAGAAGACACTCGGCAGGCCACGAGCAACGTCTCAGTGAATGAGGTCGGAGCCCGGGCCAGGACTGGGGGGGGGGGGGGCAAGCGCAAGGCAGAAGGTTCACCTAGGGCACCTAATACCCTTGCACCGGCCCTGGACAAGACTAAGATGAGGAATCTACAAACACAGGCTAAAGCAAGGTACATATGAAACCAGACAAGGAGGCCTAAGCAGGGCCATAAGGGAAGGCAGAGTGAGGCTAGAAGGCCCGAAGGCACCAGGCAGGACAAGGCAGCCAAGAAGGCCACAGAACAAACTTGGAAATTCATTGAGCGGTTGCTGATGAGTGTGTAAAGGAACCAGTAGGTTGTTATGGAAGAAGAATTAAAGTATAATATGTATTTTAACTTGGAGTATATATACGAGTTGATGTTTTTAAATGCTGACTTTTATGTTGCTTCTTAGTTTTTTCTTGCCTGCATGTATTATCATATCTATTGTGTATGTAACTAAATTGTAAACCGCTTAGATTGTTGATAGGCGGTATAGAAACTAAGTCAAATAAATAAATAAAGGGCAAGGAGGCTGCAGGACAAAGCAAAGAGACCAAGGAAGGCCACAGGACAAGCCACAACAAGAAAACTACAGGGGCCACGCAGAAGAGAAATAAGGTAAGATGGGTCAGATCAAGGGTCCATCCAGCCCAGTATCCTGTCTCCAAAGTGGCCAATCCAAGTAACAAGTACCTGGCAAGGACCCAAACATTAAATAGATCCCATGCTACTGATGCTAGCCACAAGCAGTGGCTATTCCCTACTGATTAATAGCAGATGGAAAGGCACGAGTTGTGGGAGAGGCAGGGCTAAATACGGCTGGCCTTGCTGATTCATGGACTCATCAAAGAGGTGGCTAGAGTGCGAGAGAGCATGGCTCTGTGAGGACCTCTGCTGGCAGGGGGCTGCCTAGCAGCCAGGATCGTTACACCAGCGAGGATAGCTGAGCTACCTAGGCAAGCCATCAGGGATGGAGGGGATTTAAAATGCGAGAAATAAAAACACAAAACAAAAGGTGGAAGCACAGACGGAGGAAACCCAGTTTTTATAATCTTCTAGACTTTTCTCCCCAGTGTATCAATATAATTCTGAAATTGCTTTTATTGATTTCTTATTTTAAAATCTATTTCCTGTTGAAAATGGGCAGGGCAGATACTTCCATTAGGCAAACTAAGGGTTGCTTAGAGCACCAAGATTTTGGGAGCAGCAAATTCCTGCTAGCGTGAGGCCAGAGGAGTGCTGTTCCAGAACCAATACCGCCAAAGCAGGGAGTGCTACTGTTGGTGGAGAGGAGAGTTGTGCTGGAGGTGCCTTCAATAGGAAAGATGGGGGATGGAGGTGCATGACCGAAGGTTCACCGACTCTTGCAACAGCCTTAAAAACGGGAATGAGCATGTGAATCCATTCATCAGCAATTCAAATTATTGTTAAAGATTCTGTAAGTGGAAACCAGTGTAAGATGTCAACTGAGATCTATCCTAAAAAAAAGTATTATCTTTTTTTCTTTTGAATAAAATAGACTTATTTATTTATTTAAAATCTTTTCTATACCGTCGTTAAGTTATTTACCATCACAACAGTTTACAAAATAGGCACAAATAGTAAAAAAAAATAGTTAAAGTTATAGAAGTGCCAATAATGATCCGGTTACAAAGAATTCTAAAATAATAATTGATGAATTACGTATATTTTTCCTTCTGGTACATGTTTCATGGTTGAGTTACATGTAAATCTCACCTGTAATTTTAAATTTTAACTAAGGTTATCAGAGAGACTGAAAAGGAGTCAAGCACATTGAAACTAAGTGCCGGGTGCAGTTTTGTTGATGCCAGCTTTTCCTTACCTACTTACTTCTTTCTCTTTATAAAAAGCCAGGTCTTCAAACTTACTTTGAATGCTTGCAATCCTTACCTCAGTGAATAGACTTGGCCCGCTCCTTTACATCTTGCTTTTGCTTGTACCAAGATTAGAGTTACCAACACACTTCTTGTGATGCCCCCCACAGGAAGGGTTGTGTATGCACCAAAAGTTTCACTTAAGACAGATAACAACTAATTAACTAAAAGTGACATTCTTTTGTTGTAAGTAAGCCTCAGGGGGAAAAAAAATAGTAGTTACGCAAATAAGATACAGAGATGTTCCATGAAGACCCGAGTACTGAATTTCAGAAATACGGATTTTGTCAAAATGAGATTGTTCCTGGAGGAAGAACTAGAAGACTGGGAGAAAATGGGGGACGCTATTAAAAAGACAACAAATCTATATGTTAGAAAAGTAAACAAAAGTAAGAGGAAAAAGAAACTGATCTGTTCTCAAAGGAGGTGGCTGAAAAAAATAAAGGCAAACAGAACAGTGTTAAAAGAAGTATAAAGGATTCCAAAAAGAGGAAGGGATCCCAGGGAAGAATATCTAGTGAAACTGAGGGAGATAAAGAAAAATCAGGAAAGCAAAAGGTCAAGTAGAAGAAACGACTGCCAAAGAGGTAAAGCGAGGTGACAAAACATTTTTCAGATATATCAGAGAACGAAGGGAGGCCCGCCGTAGTGAAACTGAAAGGTGCAAGGAGCATTGTGTGGAGAAAGACAAGAAATAGCAAAAATATTAACCAAATACTTCAGTTCGATGTTAACCAAAGAAGACCTGGAGAAGGACCATTGCTGATTGATAAGACCATGGATGGTAGTGAAGTAGATGGAGCCCCGTTTACAGAAGAGAATGTATGGGAAGAGCTAGGAAATCTGAAAGTGGATAAGGCCATTGGGCCAGATGAGGTACATCCCAGGATACTAAGGGAGCTCAGAGATGTGATGGCGGGTCCGCTGAAAGACCAGTTCAATAGATCCCTGGAAATGGGAGTGGTGCCGCGTGACTGGAAAAGAGTGGTTGTGGTCCTGCTTCACAAGAAGGTAGCAGAGAGGAAGCTGGAAACAACAGACCTGTTAGCCTCAGTTCTGTGATAGGAAAATTAATGGAGACTGTGCTGAAGGAAAGGATAGTGAACTATTTACAATCTGGTGGGTTGCTGGACCCGAAGCAGCATGGATTCACCAGGGGAAGTTCCTGCCAGATAAATCTGATTGACTTTTTTTTAATTGGGTGACAAAGAGAACTGGATCAAGGAAGAGTGCTGTATGTGATTTACTTGGATTTCAGCAAAGCCTTCCATACGGTCCCGCATAGGAGGCTCATGAAAAAAATGAGCAGCTTGGGAGTGGGCGCCAAGGTGGTGGAGTGGATTCCTAACTGCCTAACTGCTTAACTGACAGGAAACAATGAGAGAACAGTGTTAAGAGGAGTGACTCAAGGATTGGTTTTGGGACAGGGTCTGTTCAATATCTTCGTGAGCGACATTGTGGAGGAGTTAGAAGGAAAAGTTTGCCTTTTTGCATATGATATTAAGATCTGCAACAAAATGGACACACCTGAGGGCATAAAGAGAATGAAAAGTGATTTAAGAAGTCTTAAAGAGTGATTGAAGATTTGGCAGCTGCAATTCAATGTCAAAAATTGCAGAGAGCATCTGGGGTGTGGAAATCCAGATTTGGGGGCGAAACACTACCATGCAAGGACCAGGAGAGGGACCTTGGGGTGACTGCGACAGGTGATCTGAGGGTGGCAAAAGAATGTGGCAAGGGAGTAGCTAAAGCCAGAAAGATGCTGGACTGCACAGAAGAGAGGAATAACTAGCAGGAAACAAGAACATAAGAAAATGCCATACTGGGTCAGACCAAGGGTCCATCAAGCCCAGCATCCTGTCTCCAACAGTGGCCAATCCAGGCCATAAGAACCTGGCAAGTACCCAAAAACTAAGTCTATTCCATGTTACCATTGCTAATGGCAGTGGCTATTCTCTAACAGGTGAATTTTCAAAGGACTTACTCGCGTAAATGTAACATACTTTTATAGCAATTTTCAAAAGCCAATTACTTGAGTAAAGTGCACTTATGCGAGTAAATCCTATGGTCAATTCAATGGCATCTATTGTAGCAATTTTCAAAAGCCCACTTATTCAAGTAAAGTGCATTTACTCAAGTAAAACCCAGTTTTACTCAAGTATATGCTTCTTAAAATTAGGCCCTAAGTGAACTTAATAGCAGGTAATGGACTTCTCCTCCAGGAACTTATCCAATCCTTTTTTAAACACAGCTATACTAACTGCACTAACCACATCCTCTGGCAACAAATTCCAGAGCTTAATTGTGCGTTGAGTAAAAAAGAACTTTCTCCGATTAGTTTTAAATGTGCCCCATGCTAACTTCATGGAGTGCCCCCTAGTCTTTCTACTATCCGAAAGAGTAAATAACCGATTCACATCTACCCGTTCTAGACCTCTCATGATTTTAAACACCTCTATCATATCCCCCCTCAGCCGTCTCTTCTCCAAGCTGAAAAGTCCTAACCTCTTTAGTCTTTCCTCACAGGGGAGTTGTTCCATTCCCCTTATCATTTTGGTAGCCCTTCTCTGTACTTTCTCCATCGCAATTATATCTTTTTTGAGATGCGGCGACCAGAATTGTACACAGTATTCAAGGTGCGGTCTCACCATGGAGCGATACAGAGGCATTATGACATTTTCCATTTTATTCACCATTCCCTTTCTAATAATTCCCAACATTCTGTTTGCTTTTTTGACTGCCGCAGCACACTGTACCAACGATTTCAATGTGTTATCCAGTATGACACCTAGATCTCTTTCTTGGGTTGGAGCACCTAATATGGAACCCAACATTGTGTAATTATAGCATGGGTTATTTTTCCCTATATGCATCACCTTGCACTTATCCACATTAAATTTCATCTGCCATTTGGATGCCCAATTTTCCAGTCTCACAAGGTCTTCCTGCAATTTATCACAATCTGCTTGTGATTTAACTACTCTGAACAATTTTGTGTCATCTGCAAATTTGATTATCTCACTCGTCGTATTTCTTTCCAGATCATTTATAAATATATTGAAAAGTAAGGGTCCCAATACAGATCCCTGAGGCACTCCACTGTCCACTCCCTTCCACTGAGAAAATTGCCCATTTAATCCTACTCTCTGTTTCCTGTCTTTTAGCCAGTTTGCAATCCACGAAAGGACATCGCCACCTATCCCATGACTTTTTATTTTTCCTAGAAGCCTCTCATGAGGAACTTTGTCAAACGCCTTCTGAAAATCCAAGTATACTATATCTACCGGTTCACCTTTATCCACATGTTTATTAACTCCTTCAAAAAAGTGAAGCAGATTTGTGAGGCAAGACTTGCCCTGGGTAAAGCCATGCTGACTTTGTTCCATTAAACCATGTCTTTCTATATGTTCTGTGATTTTGATGTTTAGAACACTTTCCACTATTTTTCCTGGCACTGAAGTCAGGCTAACCGGTCTGTAGTTTCCCGGAAGTGATAATATCCTCGTACAGATCCTTGCTGAAGCCTCACCTGGAGTTCTATGTTCAGTTCTGAAGATCATATCTCAAAAAGGAGAAAGAGGGGTTGGAAACGGTCCAGAGGAATGTGATCAAAATGGTGTGGGGTCTGTTTCAGAAGACCTACGAGGAGAGGCTGAAGTAGTTGGCCAGTAGTTGGTGTTCCACCTTCAGGCAGCAAAACACTGCATGGAGCGGCAGTAGCCACAGAGGCATTCACGGAACAGGATGCCAGTGGCCAGTGGTTGGTGTTCCGCCTTCACGGAGGGCTGCCATCTCCAAAAAAAAAACAAAAAACAAACAAACAAAGCAGGGGTGGGTAAGGGGCAGGGGTGCGGCCTGCTTGTTGCGGCGGTTGCTACCCCTGATTGAGCTGGATGTTCACTGGGATGCGGATACGGCGCTGCTCTCTGCATTGGTGGAGGGGTGGAAGGGAGTTGGGGCCGGAGGGTGCTGGAAGCCAATAGTGACGGGTGGGAGGGAGAAAAAGGGGGGGGGGGGGGGAAATGGATAAAGTGCGTGGCTTGCTGGGCAGACTGGATGGGCCGTTTGGTCTTCTTCTGCCGTCATTTCTATGTTTCTATGATCTAAATATGTATACCGTGGAGGAGAGGAGGTGCAGGGGAGATTTGATACGGACCTTTTATTACCTGACAGGTATTAACAATGCACAAACTTCAAACCTTTTCCAATGGAAAAGAAACAGTAGAACCTAGGGGTCATGATATGAAACTGCAGGGGGGATGACTCGGAATCAGGAACTATTTCTTTAAGGAGAGGATGGCAGATGCCTGGCATGCCCTCCCAGAATAGGTATTGAAGATGAGTAAAGTTAATGCATTCAAAAGGGCATGAGACAAACACTGCAGGATCCCTAAATACTTAAAGAAGGAGATGGCATAACATTTCTACATGGGGGTAACCGCACAGAGCGGCAGCTACTACCATAAGCAAATTACTGGGCAGACTACATGGACCAATTTGAGAAAAGGTTTTTTTTACTCAATGCACAATTAAGCTCTGGAATTTATTGCCAGAGGATGTGGTTAGTGCAGTTAGTGGAGCTGGGTTTAAAAAACGTTTGGATAAGCTCCTGGAGGAGATGACCATTAAATGCTATTAATCAAGATGACTTAGGGAATAGCCACTGCTGTTACTGGCAGCAGTAGCATGGGATCTTCTTGGTGTTTGGGTACTTGCCAGGTACTTGTAATATGGATTGGCCACTGTTGGAAACAGGATGCTGGACCCTCGATCTGACCCAGTATGGCAACTTCTTATGGCATTAGTATGTTACAATCTTTTCATAAAATCAAGGTAGCAATTGTTATTCGCAATGTACATCATACTATATCATGTTTCTGGATACATGGCTTTATTAATATTTGTTCACATCTGAGATGTGTGTACTGTACACCATCTTCCAACTGAAAACAAGTCATAAAAGAAGTCCCCTTTTAGTTGTTATATAATGAAGCATGGGAACAATTTGCAATAGACTAGACCTTCGCAGCTTAAAAAGCACCCAGGCCGGCTGTGACTGTACAACTTTTGGCTGTTACTGTTTCCTTGTGGCAGTGCAGATCCCAAATTGCTAAATTTTAATCAGAGCTGAGCAGGCTCAAAGGACATCTCCAGTGCTGAGGGTAATAATGTGGCAAAGCAGTCTTTGTTGTCTTGTGAACTAATCACTCTCTTGCGGGCGGGAAACACAGCAGTTCATCAAACTGGCATCTGCCCCTTCCGCAGCTGTTAGCTTGCTTCTGCAGTGCACTGAGCACACCAAGGGTAAAACACTGGGCTGTGTTGCCCACACGTTTGCTGTTCTCAGCCATTCAGTTTCAAAAATATGCAAGATATCTTGGGGAGGGGGGGGGGGAGAGGGGTGTTTGACCTTCTCCTTTAGGTCTCCAGCTCAGTTGCAACCACTTATTCTGTAATCTTCCCTAGCCTAGTCATTATAGTGACAGTATGAGGCTGGGGGCATCATTTGGAAGCCTACCTTCATGGGCTTTAAATCCAACCCTTGAGTGATGACCACAATTCCCTTTCTCTCAATGGCTATATGAACGCTGCCTCTACCGCATCCCCAGCCCCAGCTGATTCAAGAAGTGAGAGATCAGGCTGGGAACCTTCCGCACAGCAATGCACATCACTGTTCTGAGGCGGCCCAAAAGATAATCTGTTTTCATTCATTTAGATATTTTTAATTAAAATGCCGCAGTGATATGGGGTGGAGGGGGAATTGAATGACTCTATTTCTTATGTAAGTTATGTCTTTTTTTTTAATATATATGGTTATGCCAAAATTGTATAAATAAAATGAAAAAAGAAATACTGCAATGACAAGGAAGGAAGATGCAAGGCTACTTGCTTGCAATTAAAACTCACACCATGATGAGATTGTGGATCAATTTTATTTATAGGCAATGATGACCATAAGGAATCGAGTCCACTGGGCAAACTTCATGGATCTGTACGAGGAAAGTGAGATATGCTTGCCCTCCATTAGTCTTGGGGGTGGGGGGTTCACATCTTGGGTAAACATGAAGCACCTCTAAACCTCTTCTTCCAGGGTTATGATCAAGTCTTCATTGGCCAATGATGCAGCCCACGATCAGAAGCTCTGCAGGGTTTAGACCTAGCTTGACACTGACAATAGCAATAGACTTTGGGGAGAGAGCAATGGTCTCAGCCCTCCCCATGATTCTTCAGCCTGTTGTCTCTTCCATTGATAACCTCTCTGACTCTGCCCAGGTGACCCAGGCAATTAAGCCGAAGAAATCCATCTCCGTGCATGCCTTGCTCGAAGTCTAGTAGTGATGATAAGAGGTTTCATGGGAAGATATAGCAACAAACAGCAGAGATTAAAGTTTAATGTTGACCCAAAGGACAATCATTGGGCTGATAAAAACAAAAGCATACTATATCTTCAGACTTTTATCTCAAGAGTTTCGTGCCGTTCTGAATTTCTAAAGTCCAGGAAGGAGTTGGGCCTAACGTTCCAATACAAGTCAAATCCTAAATGAATTTCTCAGGCATGCAGATATTTATAGACAAATCTCAGTTACTTTTGATCTTCATGACCCTTCGGCATCTGTTAAATTTCTGGTAAAAAGACAATGTGAAGCAAGCTGGTACTGGAATCCAACTTCAAATGTCATTTTCACAAGCTGAGAATGGATTTTCTTGGCCCAGGCTTAAGTGATTCCAGATACTGCTTTATGAGAAAAGGGAAAGTGCAGGTTTATCGTAATCCATGCTTTAAGGCCGATGCAATATAGTACGCTCAAGCTAGTGCACCGGGTAACACACTATTGGACACGCATTTTGGATGCGCTAAAATAACCCCCGATGCAATACGGGAATTAGAGTGTCCAAAATGCACATCCAATCGAGCACATAGCTGATAGCACTCATAACATGCAAATTCTATGTAGATGAGGCTATTACCTTTTAGCGATGCCAAAAATTGCTGCTCGGCCAAGGTGCCCATTTTAACACGGAAAATTTAACGCCTGCCCAGGAGCTGGTGTTAAAGCATGCCGTGCTCAAAGCCTCTCCAAAAAAAACAAAACCAAATCCTGATTTCTGTGATTCCTCCTATTAGTATCTTCATGATACTAAGTAGGAGGAACCACAGAAAGCAGAATCATGCCACTCTCAAGGGCTCAACAAAAAAAGAAATCCTGCTGTCTGTGATTCCTCATAGGGGAAACCACAGGATGCAGCATCCCCAAGATCTGGCCCCGTTGGATCCCCTGCCAGCAGCAAGTGAAGGAGTGAATAAATTAATATTAAGTGTGGGGCACTTAATATTTGTTTACTCCTTCACTTACTGCCGATTGGTCTATTCACTGTCACATGTCAGTCAAAGTAACAATCCCCTTTCAGAAGGCTATCCTGAAAAGGGATTGGTCCTGTCACTGACAAGCATCAGTGAAAAAGACCAATTGGAATAATCCTGCCGGGGGTGGGGCGGGAGCTCTGGCCAGGCTGTTGTGGGCGCACAGCCACATCTCCTGGGCACGAGATGCAGAGCGCTAGGGTCGCACAAATTGCTCATTGCTTGTCCCTTATAGCACAGCAGCTCATTTACCTATTGCATTGTGCAACCAGGAGAGGTGGATATGTGCGCATTCAAAAAACGTGTGCCCAGTTTGGATGCGATGATATGGCATCAGCCTGAATGTTTGCAATAGAGTTTGGCACTTCATTTGGCTAAGAGGAACAGATGCACCTTTTTAAGCATCCACAGCATATGTAAAACATTAAAGAGCTGCTGCAAAGAGAACTTCCACAGAGCAAATGCAGGCTTTGTGTTGCAATTTATAATGTATTATTCTAGATTATCACTTTATTTTATAAGATTATTTCCAGAAAAAGAAAGAGGCTAATACAGGACATACAAATTTAAGGATCTGCAAATATTTATTATATTACATTTTTAGGGACTTTCGTTTCCAGTTTTTATTTTATTTTTCCTGGGAATTTCAATGTTATAACAAAAAAAAAAATCAGTGGAAAATAATACAATGTTATAAAAACAAAAATCAGTGGAAAATGACCCCTTTTTGTGTGGGGTTTTTGTGCTGCAGCATCTGCTTCAGGATCATCCCCTGCCCTCTTGTACCCTGCAGAAGAGGATGGGGAGGGGAGGAACAAGTGGGGGGAAATGCTGGATTAGGTAGCAGAGTGGCTGCTTACGGGTGCCTTGGCCCCCTTACTCCCAATATCCTTCATCTACCTTTGTATGGGCCCCAGGTGACCGCCTCATCCTTTCCTCCCTCAGGTAATCCATCACTACCAACAGGATCGCTCAGATGTGAATATGTTTGATTCAGCTTCAAGCTGGCTTTGCGGATCCCATTATGGAGGTGAGTTTGACATATTTAAAACGGGGGTAGGGGGGGGGGGATCGGAAAGGTTATTGCAACAAATCTCCATTCACTGTATCAAATAATGCTCTCCCCTGTATAAAAAAAAAATATCCACTGAATTTAAATATTAGTTAAAGTTTCCTGTACAAAAATGATTTTGAAAGTGCCAATGCACTACGTGAACATGTACCAGATAGAAATGTAAGATCAGCGAATAAAGCTCTCTTAACTGTTCCGTCGGTTAAAACAGCACATCTGACCCACATCAGGGAGCGAGCATTGCCACTGGCTGGACCCATCCTATGGAATACAGTGCCTCTTGAAATAAGATTACAGAGAAAGTTCAAACTGTTCAAAGTAAGTCTGAAAACCTGGCTTTACAAACAGGCTTTTTATAAAGAGAACGGAGAAAGGAAGGAAGGAAAAGCGGGCATCAACAAATCAGCACCCAGCATTTAGTTTTCATGTGCTCACCTGGTAATTATTTTACTCGCACTGATAAACGTAGAAGTACAAGAATGAACTACATGTAATCTAACCATGAGACATGTATTAAAAGGACAATATCTAACATTAATCAAATAGCCTTTATGTATAATTATATGTTACCGGATATTGAATGGTACTTCTGTTAAGTATTAACGATTTGTTTTTACTATATGTGCCTTATTGTAAACCGTTATGATGGTAAATGACTTCATGACGGTATAGAAAAGATTTTAAATAAAATAAATAAATAAATTGCCTTGCGAGGGGACACAACAGAGAGGAGAAAAGGGGAGGGGAAGTAGCAGAGAGGACAGGGGAAAGGAGGAGAGAGATTTTATAAGGACTTGAAAGCAGAATCATTTTTGCAAAACGCCTTCTAAATATCTAATTTGACAGCTGTTGCTGTTTGGGTTTTTTTTTCCTTCTGTTTGCTCTCTAGAGACCAAAAAGAATATTGGTGATTCAAGCCCTCTATCTATGATTTGGTCATCCTATCACAGTTGCAAAATAAATATCCAGACAGACTGTTTGGAGATTATACAGTTCTGAGCAATGAAAACCTGCCACAGTCTAGGTCCTGGTCAATATATTTTCTGAGCAGTAACTTAATCTTACCAGACAATTCTGATACTACAGTGATTCAGTGTTGAAACTTTTAAGGCAAATATTTTGATGTGTAAGTGCTGTAAATTCATTATCGTTCAAAAAAACACCATATGTTTCAAGTTTCATTCACAATTACATTACATTACATTTCAATGTTAACTCTTTTCTGCCATATTTGTATTAACATTTTGTTTACTTGAAATGCAATGTGGCATAAATTAGCATTATAACATAAGAAAAATAGCATCTTTCTTTGTCAGAGCTATTAAAGCTCCCTGATGTGACCCAGGTCCCAAATCTGTGACCCTTAGCCCTATAGTAATAGCTACAGGGAGTGAACAAAAATCCTGTGGCTTTATCATGAAAAATCTTCAGGCTGATGCAATACAATGTGCTCAGCCGAGCGCACTGATTAACTCGTGGTTGGCCGCGTGTTTTGGATGCACGTCCACAACCACTTATGCTATAAGGGGATTAGCGTGTCCAAAACACACGTCCAACCCTCCGCGAAGCTAATAGCGCTCAAAAACATGTAAATTCATGTTGAGGAAGCTATTAGCTGTTCTCCCCCGATGCAAAAAAAAAAAAAAAAATGTGCACCCAATGCACACATTTTTACCCTCAAAAATTAGCACCTACCCAGAGCAGGCGTTAATTTTTGAGCAGACCAAAAAGTGTACAGAAAAGCAGAAAATACTGCTTTTCTGTACTTCCTCTGACTTAATATCATGGTGATATTAAGTCGGAGGAACAAAAAAGGAACATTTTTTTTTAAAGTGTGCCGGCGGTCAGGTTAGGAAAAGGGACGCTCAATTAATGAGCATCCATTTTCCTAACCCACTGACAGTCACCTCTCCTCGGCGTCCACTGCCAAGGAGGCGCTAGGGGCACACAATTTCCCCTAGCGCCTCCTTTTTACCTCGACAGCTGATTTAAATATTAAATCATGTGCCCCGGAGAGATTGATCGGCCTGAATGAGCCTAAGTGATTTCCTCTGAGGGGGTCTGCATAGGCACTTCCTGATGCATCCGGAGTTTTCCGGTGTTGCCTGGAGACCAGCAATTCCTTTAGAATTCTGAAGTCTCCAGGCCAAATCCAGAGAGTTCCCAGGTATGGCAATGAATATGCACGATCTTGATTTGCATACAGTGGAGGCAGTGCATTCAAATCTATCTCATACATATCCTGAAAACCAGGCCTGTTTGTGGCTCTTGAGGGACAGAGTTGGCCACCCCTGCAAGTGCAGGAGGATTATGAGATCCCAGCAAAGGAAATTTCAGCCCATTGGAAGTTTCAGCATTTAACTCAACCCTCAGAACTAAGTGAAGCATCTGCTTTTCAGGATGAACTGTTCTGGTATTCCAAATAATTAATTCTAAATATAAATGTTGGCTCTAGTTACCAGTATAAGCAAGGTTTTATTCAGAAGCATTTAAAAAGAAACAAAACAGCAAACTGACTTACATTTCTGTAGAGTAAGGCAATACCGCATAGAGCTAATGCAAACACAGTCCAAAATCCACTCCTGGACAGTTAATCCAGTTATATCTGTTTCCTACATACCTGACACAGATTAACTTCACAATACTTTAAAGATGGCTTCTACTTACAGGAACAGGTACACAGATTCATAAACATGAGCACTCACAGGTCTCTCTGGGTCCAGTCCAGCAGCTCAATTCAGCTCGGCCTTCTGGCCATCGAGTTGCCAGGACACTAGTGGTTCCAGCAATCCCCTTTCAGCTCCTAAGTCCCAGTCTGGATCCCTGGGGGCTGGATCACAAGTGGTTGCTTCGAATGACAGACAAACCCTTTCTGGGTTGCCCAACCTTTAAGGCAGCTCTCGGACTTTCAACTGGAACAGAGCCAAGTTCAAATCCAGCTCTTTTTTTGCCCCAACAGTGAAGAGTTTTCAGGTGCTCCTAGTTGCTGTAATCTAGTCATTGGGTACTAGTAGCCTGTGCCTTGGAACTTGTCCCAGTAACCCCGATTCGGTGTTCTACTGGAGCAGTAAAAAAATACCACTACCTGCAATGAAATGAACACATTTTCAGGGATTAGGGTCAAGTGACGTGAATGTGTCACATGAAGTGATAGCTGTCAGGTGGCCTTGCACTGGCATACACTGCCCATGCTGCTCTGATGTGCTGCCACTTACCCTTCTGACTTCAAGTATCTGAGCTGGAAGCAGCAGCAGAATGCGTGCGTTCTGCCACCAGTGCGGGCCAGATCAAGCCCCTTCCGCCCTTGCTGCCAAGAGCCAGATGAAACTCGACCAAGAGCCACGTTCAGCCCTTGTGTCAGAGTTCGGGGACGCTGTTTTAAATATACGTTTTAAATATACAGTATCCAGCATAATCTGTCTGGGGCAGCATAATGATTTTTTTTATTTTCTTACATCTCAGCCTCTCCGCCCAACCTTTGGGATCACCATAGGCTGTGTGAGTTTACCCATCCTTTAATATACTCGCTGGAAAGGTGGGGCTGTGGTAGGGGCTCCTCCTGGTGCATACCCCCCTGGTAAGGGCAGCAGGGTCCACCGAACATTTCCACCTGCTGTGCCAGTGTGATTCAAGCAAACAGCGGGCGTGAGCCACAGCAGCACGTGCGTGTGCCTGTGCGTGTGTGTGTGTGCCCGCTTGCCGGTCGGAGCTCGCCCCATCAGCCGTTTATACTTGCTTCTTGCCAAGACACCCCTGTTTTTCAAGGCATTTCAGGGGTAAACCTATGGCAAGGATTAGGTAAGATAGCAGCGCAATGTTTTAGGTTCTTTGCACAGATATTTTAATTTAAAACCTAAAATAGCTTACAACCTTTGTGTGTGCGCGTGTGCGTATGGATGCGTTTTATATTCTTTTTATTATTTCTATTTCTCTTTCACCCAACTTTTCTTTTGCCTTTCATTCCTTTCTTCTCCTTCCTTTGGCCTCACTCTTTTACTACAGTCTGGCTCCCATCTGCCTTTCCCCCTCACAAAGATGCATGTCTTACCCCCTCCTCTCCCTTTCCCAGTGATTTGCTCCTTCTCAGGATCGCTGCTCTCACTCCCTCCCTCCCTCCATGGGTGCTCTCTTCTCTTCCAGCTTCTCTTCCCTACCACTTCTACTTCCCAACCAGCTTTCTCCCCTTCCCCTCCCCCCTTGTATATGGAGCTGCTCTCTGCTCTCCAGTGCCAGCTCCAGGACATCCGCATGCCCAGGACAAGCTGGCATTAGCCTTGCTTGTGCAAGTGGAGCCAATTGGGTTGAAGATAGGGAGAGAGGCTGCAGCACAGCCGTAAGGAGTTTTCAGTTGCTGTGGAAGGTGGTACATAAGATTTGCCATGCTGGGTCAGACCAAAGGCTCATCAAGCCCGGTATCCTGTTTCCAACAGAGGCCAATCCAGGTCACAAGTACCCGGCAAGATCCCAAGGGGTGGAGAGATTCCAAGCTGCTTATCCCAGAGATAAGAAGTGGATTTCTGCAACTCCACCTTAATAATGGTTTATGAACTTTTCCTCCAGGACCTTGTCCACATTTTTTCTCCAGACTCGAGGGGATTCCGTTGCTACAAGGAGTGTGATTAAAGCTGCAGGAGAGATTGCCTATTGTGAGGTAGTAAGTTTATACAATACAAGCTTGATTGTTTAAAGTAGGCATGTGCTGTTGTTTAAAACCAGGGCCGGCGCGTCCCAATAGGCAAACTAGGCTGTTGCCTAGGGTGCCAGCCATTAGGGGAAGGTAAAGAGCAGCCATGTGGGGCCATGAGCGGAGCCCATTCCACTCACGGCCAAGAGGAATAGAGACTCGGCAGGCCACGAGCAGACCCTATCCTGCTCGCGGCCGAGAGAAGCAGAGTCTCGGCAGGTCACGAGCGGTGCCTCTGTTTGTGTGTGTGTGTGTGTGTGTGTGTGTGTGTGTGTGTGTGTGTGTGTGTGTGAGTGTGTGTGCGCATGAGAGAGAGGGAGGGAGCCTGTGTAAGTGTACATGTGTTAATTACCATAAGCACATCTCGTTGATCATTATACGACTTTACCACACTTTCCACGGATTTTATCAGTTAATACCAAAACGTATTAAGTTACAGATATTTAAGTTTCGCTGTTAACCGTTATCCGCGCTGTTCACAGTTATACCATGTTTTGTTTCCTGATGTTGCCAAAATGTATTACGTTGTTGTATCTGTAAACCGGAGTGAAGGCAGCTAGCTAAACTTCGGTATAAAAAAAGCAAATAAATAAATAAATAAATCCGGCGAACAAAAGTACGCGCGCGTGTACTTATTTAAGATCTACCTCTTAGAGAATAGCCACTGCCATTAGCAATGGTAACATGGAATAGACTTAGTTTTTGGGTACTTGCCAGGTTCTTATGGCCTGGATTGACCACTTTTGGAAACAGGATGCTGGGCTTGATGGACCCTTGGTCTGACCCAGTATGGCATTTTCTTATGTTCTTATGTGGTGTATTTGGATTTTCAGAAAGCATCTGAGAAAGTCCCTCATGAGAGGCTTCTAAGAAAACTAAAAATACATGGGCTAGGATGTAATGTAATTTTGTGGATTGCAAACTGGTTAAAAGACAGGAAACCGAGAGTAGGATTAAGTAGTCAATTTTCTCAGTGGAAAAAGTTAAACAGTGGAGTACATGGGGATCTGCACTTGGACTAGTGCTTTTCAATATATTTATAAATGATCTAGAAAAGGATATGAGTGAGGTAATCAGATTTGAAGATGTCACAAAATAATTCAAAATAATTAAATCACATGTGGATTGTGATAAATTGGAAGACCTTCCACGAATGGAAGATTGGGTGTCCAAATGGCAGAAGAAATTTAATACAGATAAGTGCAAGGTGATGCATATAGGGCAAAATAACCCATGATGTAGTTACACAATGTTAGGTTCCATGTTAGTTACTACCTAGGAAAAAGATCTAGGCATCACAGTGGATAATACATTGAAATCGTTGGCTCAGTGTGCTGTGACAGCCAAAGATGCAAACAGAAAGTTAAGAATTATTGGAAAGAGAATGGGGAATAATATGGCGAATGTCATAATGCTTCTGTATCACTCCATAGTGAGACCGCACCTTGAGTACTGTGTGCAATTCTGGTCGCTGCATCTCAAAAAAGATATAGTCACACTGGAGAAGGTACAGAGAAAGGTAACCAAAATGATAAAGGGGATAGAATGGCTCCCCTATGAGGAAAGGCTAAAGAGGGTAGAGCTGTTCAGCTTGGAGAAGAGACGGCTGAGGGCGGATATGATAGAGGACTATAAAACCATGACAGGACTAGAACGGGTAAATGTGAATCGGTTATCTGCTCTTTCAGATTATAGAAGGACTAGGGGTACTCCATGAAGTTAGCAAATAGCACATTTAAAACAATATAGAGAAAATTCTTTTCACTCGATTTACAATTAAGCTCTGGAATTCATTGTCAGAGGATGTGGTTAGGGCAGTTAGTGTAAGTAGTTTTAAAAAAGAATTGGACAAGTTCCTGGAGGAGAAGTCCAAGCCTTCCCAGACACTTAACATTCCCTCTCTTTCAGCCTGACACTTCCAAGCTGACATTCCAGTTGGACACTACAGTCCAGCTCATTGTTCCTGTTGTTTTTATTCAGTTATCAATTCATTTGTTTTTGTAAAACTGTTATGACCCCGTACCACTGTTAATTGTCACCCTTGTTTTTTGTATTGCCCCTGAGCGAATTTTGCAGTTGCATTGTAAACCGATGTGATATGTATCTTATACAGGAACGTCGGTATAAAAAAGTTATAAATAAATAAACAAATAAACAAACTGCTATTAATCAAGTTGACTCAGGGAATAGCCACTGCTATTACTGCTATTAGTAGCATAGGATCTATTTAATGTTTGGATACTTGCCAGGTACTTGTAACCTGGATTGGCCCCTGTCGGAAACAGGATGCTGAGCTTGATGGACCCTCAGTCTGACCCAGTATGGCAATTTCTTATGTTCTTATGAGTATCACACATAGGATTTATTTTCTCACATACTTTCTCACAACAGGCCTATCCAGAATAGATTCCTTCCACCCCATCCCTGCACCACCTCATGGTGATCGCATCTTCCTTATGTTAAGGAACTAATTATACTGTTAACTTATGCTTGTTACTGTTGCATTATTCTGTCTTTCCACTCTGCTCCTTGTTATCCCCCTCCCAGTTCACTCTCCCTGTTAACATGTATTTTCAAGCCTTTGTGTTCAAATGTAAACCGGTATGATGTCCCCACTAATACCGGTATATAAAGGTTTCTAAATAAATAAATAAAAATACTTCATAGTTTTGATTCACTGGAGCAATGCTTCCCTTAGCACTTACGTAACACTTTGTCTCA
Organism: Rhinatrema bivittatum; assembly: GCF_901001135.1. Lineage (NCBI taxonomy): Eukaryota > Metazoa > Chordata > Amphibia > Gymnophiona > Rhinatrematidae > Rhinatrema > Rhinatrema bivittatum. The sequence continues at coordinate 46,094,354 of NC_042623.1, read as the reverse complement.
TATACCTTCACAGGCTTGGCAGTCTTACTTTTATTCTGCCCTTTCTCAGCCTGCTTACCCTGCTTTTTTACCTTGCCAAACTCTTTCTCTCTCAGAGATCTGATTCAGGATACAGGTTCCCTGACAAATGTACACTTATCTCACAGTCAATTGGTTCTTTAGCTTTTGCTTCCAGATATTCTCAGCTTTCATATGTCTGTTTCTCTCTGCATTAAACAGTTGATTTCCTTCAGTGGGTCTCAGCACCTTGTCTCTCAATTCACTCACATGGGCTTCTGCTGCCTCTCTCCAGGGCCCAGTCTTTCTTCTCACTTCGGGGGGTACGCACGTAAGATACGTGTGTATCCCCCGAAAACCTACCCCATACCCCCCCTGCGCGCGCCGAGCCTATTTTGCATAGGCTCGGCGGCGCGCGCAAGCCCCGGGACGCGCGTAAGTCCCGGGGCTTGCATGGAGGGGCGTGTCGGGGGCATGTGGGGGGGGCATGCCAGGAGTGACGCTGCGTTTCAGAGGCGTGTCGGGAGTGACGCGGCGTGTCTGGGGCGTGTCTGGGGGCATGGTTCCAGCCCGAGGGTGTTCCGGGGGCGTTACAGCGGCCCCTGGACCAGCCCCCAGACCGGAACATGGAGCGCGGCAGCCGGCCCGGCGCGCACAAAGTTACGCCTGCTTCAAGCAGGCATAACTTTCGTGATAGAGGTAGGGGGGAGGTTTAGATAGGGCTGGGGGGGGGGTGGGTTAGGTAGGGGAAGGGAGGGGAAGGTAGGGGGAGGGCGAAGGAAAGTTCCCTGCCTCGGAGGGAACGGAGGCAGGCTGTGCGGCTCGGCGCGCGCAGCCTGCTGATTTTGGGCAGCCTTGCGCGCGTCGACCCCGGATTTTAATGGATACGCGCGGCTACGTGCGTATCTATTGAAATCCCGTGAACAAAATACGCGTGTGCGCAGATTTATAAAATTTGCCCCTGTGTCTATAAAGGGAACTTGATATAGCAGAATTTGACTGCAATTCAGTGATTCTTCCCATACAAGAAGGTTAGAACAGCAAGATATTTCCTTAGCTGATAGTTAAATAAACTGATGAAAGGAGAGGGCATCTAACATTGATGTCAGGACAATTATCTGCCAATACAGGCTGCTAAAATAAGAGCTATCGCTAGTCTACAATAGAATTTTTAAATATTTTTCTTTTAATAAATTACTTCAGGTGAGATGAAAGTCAGCAGGTTTCTACTGACACATTATGCTTGGTAGATCCTGCCACTGATCAACTCGTCACATTCCATTTTCCTAAAATAAATATTGTGCAAGATTTGCTTGGTAGATTGGGATTTGGGATTTTCCGTATTAGAGCAGGGGCTTCCCAAATCTGCCCTGGGGGTCCTCCCAACCAGTCAGGTTTTCAGGATATCCACAACGAATATGTATGAGATAAATCTGCATATCGTGGAGACTATATGCAAATTTATCTCATGCATATTCGTTGTGGATATCCTGAAAACCCAACTGGCAGTGTGGTCCCCAGAACAGGTTTGGGAAGCCCTGTATTACAGGTAGACCGGAAACAATCACAGTCTGTCACTGTGATTTATGAACCTACCCATAATCTCATTACTCATCTGCAGGCCAGGCTTTCTGCACTTAATGACACAGATCACATAATAAGAACCCATGAAATCAAGGAATAAATGACAAACACTATTTATGGGCAGGTTTTAGAAAAACACATTTTGATCCATTTCAATTTACTATAAGCAAAGCATCTTGTAAAAGGTTTGTACATGAAGTTGGAAGGCTGTGTTTGTTCATACTCTGAATGTCTATGCTGGAGGCAGGTTTCTTGGTTGACATACATCAGCCTGTCTCTAGGAATTACTCTGCACAATGACCTGTAATTACATTCTCCCCATGATCATATTTCCACTTGCTCATGTGGTCCTACTGAACACTATTTTTTTATCCTCGTCTTGCTATACATTTGCAAAGTTGTAAACGTTTCCAGCTCCGGTCTCTGCCCATCACTAATAGATAATACTTAAAGGGGAATGTAGTTCGCCAACATTGGATCCTGACATCATGCGCAGAAAGATGAATCAATTGTTATTCATGTGGACAAATGAGATACTGGGGATAGAATCAGGCATTAGGATGCAGACATGCACTTTTTAGAAACAAATCACTGATAATGCCTTCAGGAAGGGAGGCCAAACCTCTTTTGGGGTCTGTCCTCTTGCCGAATACACATGTTGTCTCTCTCTTAGCAAGAAAAGAAAGAAAACATCCTAGTTTTCCATGGCTCTCTCCATGTTTACAGTATTACCAAGGTAGACAAGCAGAACAATGGGATCAGCTGGCACGGGGAAAGCAGCTGCAAAGTTATCCCTTCTCATGTCTGGCAAAACATGATTTATCTGGTTCACACTGCTGATACTGCTGTTAAATGTAGATGATGACTCATAACTTTCAAGGACATTACAATCTAAACAATGTTCAATTGCTGGGTGGTTATTTAGGGCACAGCAAATACAGCCTGCCCATCCGTGTGACATGTATTTATGCGAGAGAGGATTTGCCGGCTTTTCCTCGCACTTCTCTTGGGATTAGTGTCCATCTGGTAAAACACTGAAGGATAGAAAAAGCATAGCTCAAGAGTGTCAGTAAAATGACAGCATTTCATGGATCTTCATTAGTGCCCGACTAATGTTAGCACTACTGCTCAACAGCATTGTGCATGTTGCAAAATACGTATTTCACTAATATTACATTGCACTAATACAGCCTTCAGTTTCAAATGTGCTAAATATTGGTTAGACTGCCCTTTTATGATTCTGCAGAGTGCAGATATTTGTTCCCTTCATATATACATCTGCATACTTAGTTTATTAATCAAACTAGCTCTTGCCAGTCGTAGCATAGTAGGTTTGCATCAATCTGCGCTCATTTTTCCGGCAGTACCTAAAATAAACATCCTGCAATCGCAATCTTATTTCTTCTGCCTGATGCTGTGCAAGGCGAAGAGAACACAGATCCATAAGCAGAAGTCCTCTAGCGTGGTGAATGTGTGCTCTCAGGACTCTCAGCGTTTACTCAGCAATTGTGTTGGTGGACAGTGGACACTACTGTTGCACATGTCTGTTAAAAGATGCAGACATGGAGAACACCAGGGAAAGAGGGAATACCTGTCATCATGTACAAAACTGCAAGGACACTTGCAGGATTTGCTTCAGATTTCCCCAACAATACTACACATTAGGGCTCACAACCTATCAGATCTACCCAACAGAACTGTGAGCAAAGGATCACAACCACGCATGGATTCAAATAGGATGCTCTGCTTTAATGTACGGGCATCATGCTAGAACCCAGGAAACCTGATCTGTCACAGCACAAACTGCATGTTCAGGTTTTGATAATACTCCTGTTCCAATAAATGGCTTCCTGGACCCTTAGAGACACTAAACCCACATGAGTCCATTCAATGACTTAAATCATACTGGGAAAGTGAGAAATCTCACAACAGCCCCTTTATTTATTTATTTATTTAAAGTCTTTTCTATACCGTCGCTAAGTTATATACCATCACAACGGTTTACATGTAGGCACATAAGTAAGTTTGGAGTAAGCGTACTATAGTACATTCTAACAGGTGCCATTAAGTTTCGGTTACATTAAATCATAAAAATACGTACAAATGTTTAGTGATGAAGGTTCTGGCCAGGTGTACCTAGAAGGTACTTTTACAGGTCAAAGAAAATCACATTTACTGTGTTATATTATTACATTCATTGTGTACTCAATTTGTTAAAATATTGTAATGCACATTTATGAGAATAATGCTGTGTGCCGGTGCTCTTCTGTTTATTCCAGTGTGTTTTCTATTCTCCGGTCTCTTTATAAAAGGCTTGTTTAAAAAGCCATGTCTTTAGACTTCTCTTGAATGTTTTTGGGGGGTCTCTCTTCTCAATCAGAAGCAGCGCTTGGATCTAGCACCAGAAGTCTTCATTCACAACTCCCTGGAGATTCATCCCCTTATTTTATCTCCCCCCAGTTTTCTTGAATCCAGTCATTCCAGCAACAGAACTCAGCTGGGAGCCATGCACTCATGGGCCCTAAGTCTGTGAACACCACCTCTGCAGCATCGCTAGCTTCGGCCAACCCAAGGGCCGGAAGACCTGAGCCAGGAATCGAAGCCCAGAAGCTCCACAAGGCAGGGCCACTGAGCTTCCCCATACTAAGAGTGCTTGAATTTTAATGCGTTTGTCTCAACCCCGCCATGCATGCTCCACCCTTCCTCCTGGCTTAAATATTTAAGGATGCACAAACTTTGAACGGAAAGGAAACAGCAGAACTAGGGGTCATGACATGAAAATCCCCAAAGACTCAGAACCAACATAAGGACATTTTTTTTTCACAGAACCTGGAATGCCCTGCCGGAAGAGGTGGTGAGGACAAAAACAGTAAACGAATTCAAAAGGGCATGGGATAAACACTGTGGGTCCCTAAAGGCTTGAAGATGATAATAAAGAAAAGGGTGCATGGAGCAAAGGTTTAGTACCCTTAACCAGAAGGCATGGGGGAGGGGGGATTACTACCCTTAACCAACCAGCCTTGATGATTTAGACACAACTGCAACATCGTTCTCCGCTTTGACAGCAGCACAGGGGAAAAGGGATCATTGGCCAACGCTGGGCCCCGCCTTTTACTGATAAAAGCTGACATTGGGGATAAAGCTTCTATGGCCAACTCCAAAAGCAGAACTGTTAGAATTATCAGGAAGGCTGCTCACCACATAAAAATGTTGCAGTAATGTTGTTATGGGTTGGACAGTTTCTTGGTCTTGCTTATAAGTATACAATTCTTAACATAAGGCATGGGGGTAACCTGTACGGATAGGAAGTTACTGCCTTTAACAGACACATGGAGGTAATCTGTATGGAGCAGCAGTTACTGCCCTTACCAGACAGATGGGGGTAACCTGTAAGGAGCAGCAGTTACTGCCCTTACCAGACAGATGGGGGTAACCTGTACGGAGTGGCAGTTACTGCCCTTACCAGACAGATGGGGGTAACCTGTACGGAGTGGCAGTTACTGCCCTTACCAGACAGATGGGGTTAACCTGTACGGAGTGGCAGTTACTCCCCTTACCAGACAGATGGGGGTAACCTGTACAGAGTGGCAGTTACTGCCCTTACCAGACAGATGGGGTAACCTGTACGGAGTGGCAGTTACTGCCCTTACCAGACAGATGGGGGTAACCTGTACGGAGTGGCAGTTACTGCCCTTACCAGACAGATGAGGGTAACCTGTACAGAGTGGCAGTTACTGCCCTTACCAGACAGATGGGGGTAACCTGTATGGAGTGGCTGTTACTGCCCTTACCAGACAGATGGGGGTAACCTGTACGGAGCAGCAGTTACTGCCCTTACCAGACAGATGGGGGTAACCTGTACGGAGTGGCAATTACTGCCCTTACCAGACAGATGGGGGTAACCTGTACGGAGTGGCAATTACTGACCTTATCAGACAGATGGGAGTAACCTGCATAGAAATCCTTGTCACAAAGCCGATGAATATACAACTTAATACTGTTTCCAGTGCTAGCATGTGAGCAGCATAGGTGTTGTGTGCATGCATGCACGTGGCATCAAGTCTGGTTTCATGTCCTGCCTGTTGTGCACATTCACAACTTAGTAATTGTAACTATTTGCATTCACCTCCCCTTTGTTACACAGTCCTTTGTAATAGGTTACAGTCTTGTTACTTTGTCATCTGTTCTGATTTCCGCCTCATTCCGGTATTATTTTCCTGTTTTGTTGTTTTCCTTGCTCTGGACCATTGCCTTTATCTGTGGTGGCTAAGACGATCTCTGTACCTTGATAGGTAGGTTTTAAGTCAGGTTTTTAAGTACATGTAGAGTATTCTAGTTTTTCTTACTTTAGCAGCCCCGCTGTGGCTAGCTTCTCCTGCTGCTGGAGGAGGAGGAAGGTGGAGAAGCAGTGAACATGGGACCTGTGCAGGGCCCACTCACACCCACCCCACCCCCCCATCCCATGAGCCAGCGCACAAACTATTCCAAGTTTCATTTATTTTATGCACATACATGCACAGGTGCCTTTTATCCACCTCCAGAAGCCTCGGTCCTAAATATATTTATTTTCAACATGGAGAAAAAGGAGCAAAGGTAGCTGCAAGAAACTCCTTGCTTTCAGAGAAAAAGAAATGCTGCAGCTAGCTTTCCCCGTGAGAAGAATAAATGTCCTAACTGCTTTCATGGGACGTAACGGGAGCCGACCCAGACTTACACCATCCTCAAGCAGAAATCCATATATTTGGGACCGAGAGCTTCTGGAAGCGGGTAAAAGGCGCATATGCATTTGGGTGTATATTATATAGATATTTGTTGGCATGTCTGTGGGCATAAACGGCACATTTAGAGTAGTTTAAATGTTCCGAATGTCTTTTTCTGTGTTGTGACAAATATTTGCACTGTTTGCCAAATGTCTCCCAAGTTATTATTTTTACCACAGTTGCTATTTAGATTTTTTTCCCATTTGGTCCTCTAGAGGTGAAAAAGAATTTGTATGAATCACGGTTCTTGATGCAGTTCAAGAAGTTTGGACAACTCTTACCATATAAGTTGATGATAAATGTAAACCGTAAAAAAAAAAAAAATCACACATGGGAACTAAAGTATAGATATAGCACAGGAAAATAATTTGCCAGGGAGGATTTTTTTTTTTAATTTAGAAAATAAACAGCAATATGTGAAATGGACTATTCCGTTCAACATAATTCAGAGTCTGCTGGTGTGAGCAGTTAATAGAGCCCTTCACCTGGTTAAAGAGCACCAGTTTTGAAATTACAAAGCTCTCTTTTCCCCATAATGTATTTAGGGTGCTATTTTTCGCCTCCTAGCATTATAGCGCTACATTGCATCTCCCTGGACCCAGACAGAATGGTTCGGCCAAGCCGACCTTTAGAGCGGTGCTAGACTCCAGGGCTATGTTGGAATTTGGGGTGCTATTTAGGGTTGCCAACTGCACAGATTTTCTCCGGACAGTACAGAATTCAAAGGCAGTGTACGAGAAGCCAGACGGAGAACTGACATGTCCAGATTTTCAGAGCCGGCCATAGGCGCCGCCATGTGGGGCCTCAATAAGTGTAAAAGTGGCACAGCCCATCAGCTCTGCGGATGATTCTGGTGGGGCTGCGCTGCTTTTTTAATCATAGGCGTCAGAAGGGAGGGGGCCTCCAACAAAAGGAGAAGCCTCATTGGTGGCAGTGGGACGGCGCATGATTTCCTTAACGCAGCTCACCCCGGCGGTGCTGCCGCGATCCCCTCACTCACCCTCCCTGCTCCTGAAGAATGGAAGGATCGCGGCCTTCCAGCGCCGGCTGCTTCTTTCTCCTTGGCTGTCGGCACCTGATGCAGACACCGGCAGCCGGGAGGGAGGAAGCAGCCCATGCTGCAAGGCCGCGATCCTTCCATTCTTCAGGAGCAAGGAGGGTGAGTGAGGGATCGCGGCAGTACCATGGGGGTGAGCTGCGTTAAGGAAATCATGCGCCGTTCCACAGCAACCAATGAGGCTGTGTAACAGAAAGAGGCCAAGAGGGGCTGCCAGCATTTTACCCTCCCACCCAAGGTGCAGTAGAAAGAAGCCCTTGGGGGCCAATGACATCTCCTTTCTCCCACCCACGGCACAATAGAAAGAAGTTAGGCAAGGCCATCGGATTCTCCTCCCTCTTGTCTGCTGCGCGGCATCTCCCCACCCATCTGCAGTGCAACAGCAAGAGGCCTAACCAGGCCTTCAACATCTTTGGCTGCTGAAACAGAGGCCTAGAGTGTGTGAGAAACAGTAAGCGTGAGAGAGTCTGTGTGTGTATGTGTGAGAGTGTGAGGGAGAGAAAGCCAGTGAGTGAGAGAGAGAGCCTGTGTGTGAGAAAGACAGCCACTGAATGACAGAGCCTGTGTATGTGTGTGAAGGGGAGAGAGCCAGTGAGTGTGAAAGAGCCCATGTGTGTGAGGGAGGGTAAGAGAGGCAATGTGTGTATGAGAGAGAGATGTCGAGAGAATCAGTGCGTGTGAGAGCATTGTTTGTGAGGGAAAGAGTGAGCTAATGATTGTGAGAGAGCTGTATGTATGTGTGAGGGAGAGAAGGCCAGTGAGGGTGAGAGAGCCTACGTGTGTGAAAGGGAGAGAGCTAGAGAGTGTGAGGGAGGATGAGTCTGTGTGTGAGGGAGGGTGAAAAGCAAGTGAATGTGGGAGAGCTGGTGTGTTTGTGAGTTAGGGAGGGTGACAGCGCTTATGTGTGTTTTTGAGGGAGAGAGAGCCAGTGAATGTGACATAGCCTCTGTGTGTGTGTGAGGGAAAGGAAGACAGTGCCCAATGAGTATGAGAGAGCCTGCGTATATGTGTGTAAGGGGGAGAGAGCCAATGAGCATGAGAGAGCCTGCATATGTGTGTGTGAGGGAGAGAGCCTGTGTGTGGTGTGTGTGTGTGTGTGTGTGTGTGTGTGAGGGTGGGAGAGAGCTGGTGAGAGAGCCTTTGTGTATCTGTGTGAGAGAGGGAGAGAGCCAGTGAGGGCGAGAGAACCTGCTTTCATGTGAGAGAGGGAGCGAGAACCAGTGAATGCAAGAGAGCCTGTGTGTGTGTGAAAGAGAGACAGTGGATGTAAGAGAGCTTGTGTGTGTGTGGAAGGAGAGCCAATGAGAGACCATGTATGTCTGTGTAAGGGAGGGAGGGAGGATTAGTGAGGATGAAAACCTGTGAATATATGAGAGAGGGAGAGCCAGTGAGAGTGAGAGACTCTGTGTGTGTGACAGGCAGAGAGAGAAAGCCAGTGAGTGTGACAGAGAGAGAGCTCGTGTATGTGTAGGAAAGAGAAAGAGCTTGTGTGAGGGAGGGAGAGAAAGTGAGCCAGTGATTGAGAGCTCCTGTCTATGTGAGGGAGGGAGAGAGAGCCTATGAGTGTGATAGCCAGTGATTGTGAGAAAGCCTGTGTGTTTGTGTGTATGAGAGACAGAATGAATGTGAGTGTTAGGGAGTTTGTGTATATGAGAGAGAGAGAAGATAAAGTGTACACCTTCACTCTCTTCCACTAATCCACGACAATCTCAAGGTGACTGGAAATCCAAATTTCCCACGTATGGTGAGCGGGGGATATTTTTTGTCCCTCTGTTTTAATTATTGGACTTTATTTGATGTGTCTGCTGTTTTGAAATATTTTCCTGGTGTTTGGTAATTTTTTTTAAATTTAAATGAGTTAATTATAGGATGTTATTCGTCAAATGTTTTGAAATATTCTTTTTATTAGTACAGTTTCACTATTACGATTTATATTTCTTGGTTTTATTATTTGGTGTTTTGTGAGGAATGATGATGTTTCTTTTTTCCATTCTTGCATTATATGCAGAATTTGACTTGTTGCAGTTTCCCATTCATTTTTTGTCTCTGTGTTTCTGTTGATACATTATAGCCTCTTTATTCTGTATTTGGTGAGGATCTGTCTGTGTTCTGCATATGAGACTGAGGTGAGATATTCTGCTGGCTTCTACTTTTTATAATAGGGATCTATAGCAGCCTGGCTTGTTCTGTTTTCCTAATAGGAGGTATATTGCTGTTTTAGGGCATGGCGTAATATTTGCAGTGTTGTCTTTCCTTAGGTTGGATTGTTACTGTTTTAGTACTGGCAGTTAGACCTGTTTTGGTATGAGAGATTTACTATATTGTAATTGTAATTCAGTTTACTCCTAGGTTCAAAGTGTCTTTTTTGCAGGGTTTTCTGGCTGACACCACAGCAGTGCATCTACCTTATAAATGGCCTGTGACCGACGGCCCGCAAATGCGCAGTAGAGCGCAGCTCTACTGCGCATGTGCGGGCAAGGATGTCGATCAGAAAAAAAAATGGCGGTGGGGCCGCAGGAGCGGGAGGAGAAGCAGCGGCGCCGCGCGCGCGCGCGGTGCCGCTGCTTCTCCTCCCCAGATCTGCCGGCAGATCTCGGGGGGGGGGGGGTGTCACTCCCCGCGCTCCCCCCACCGAGATCTGCCGGCAGATCTCGGGGGGGGGGGGGTTGTCACTCCCGCGCTCCCCCCACCGAGATCTGCCGGCAGATCTCGGGGGGGGGGGGGTGTCACTCCCGCGCCCCCCCCCCCCCCGAGATCTGCCGGCAGGAGCGGGAGGAGAAGTAGCGGCACCGCGCGCGCGCGCGGGTGCCGCTACTTCTCCTCCCCAGATCTGCCGGCAGATCTCGGGGGGGGGGGGGGCGGGAGTGACACCCCCCCCGAGATCTGCCGGCAGGAGCGGGAGGAGTTAATGGAGCCGGGTGAGGGTTGCGGGAAGTCGCGCTTACGGCGCCGGGAGGAAAATGGAGGGAGGGAGGGAGGGAGAGGGGGACTGAGTGAGTGGGAGGGAGGGAGAGGGGGGACTGAGTGGGAGGGAGTGAGGGAGAGGGGGGGACTGAGTGAGAGGAGAGGGAGGGTGGAGAGGAGTGGGTGGGGGAGGGGGGTGGTGAAGAGTGAGGGGAGAGAGAATGAGGGGGAGGTGAGAGACAGAGGGATGTAGCCCGTTTTAACGGGCTTTACGGCTTGTATAACTATAATATACATGTTTTGTAAGCGATATTTTTACCTTAGAACACTGTTCTTTGAATGTCCTTTTCCATGTAAAATCTGTTAAAAATTATGCAGTTATTGTTAAGCCTGGGGGGGGGGGGGGGGGGGGGGGGTTTGCACAACGCTGTAAACTTTCCCTAGGGCACCTAATACCCTTGCACCAGTTCTGGGATGGCAGTGGAGGTTAAAGGGGTGTGATACCATATTAAAAAAAGACAAGTTTCCTGATGGTGGGAAGGCAGTTATTATTAGGTAATTGTAATTTTCCTGACAATTGTAATGGAATGTTATTGATAATTTTATATTTGGGATCATTTGGTGCACAGTTTTCTCGTAATAAGGCAAGTAATAAAAGATGTTGTGTGGAAGGACATATAGGAAATAGTCCGGGGAGCCCAAGTTTTCGGAATTTTCACAGCTGAAAGTTGGCAACCCTAGAGCTATTAAGCGCTTCACACACTATGAAGTATAAAGCATGCAAGGAAATCACCCCTTTCTGAGGTTGACAGAGTAAGCACTTGGAGCCGGACCCCCAGCAATGACGTCACGTCGCGGGCTGTCCCAGGCTCCCGCTGACGTCAGGGTCTGAAATAGCGCGCGCTTTCATCCCTGCAGGCATTGTTGTAAGCCCCCTTCTCGGGTTACACTTAAAAGAGCACCGCGGGCAGCCAGGCGACCACTTGCTGGCCACGCAGGGCACAGCAAGTGCATCCAGGTTTCCCCGCTACAGTCCCAGTGCCCGGGCAGGCCGGCTTGGAAAGGGAAACTCAAACTCGGGGTGGGGGGAGCACCATGGCCACGTTCGGCTACAGGAGAGAAATCAGCAAATACGAAGACCTGGACGAGGACGAGCTCCTTGCTTCGCTGTCTCCGGAGGAGCTGAAGGAGCTGGAGAAGGAGTTCGAGGACATCGAGCCCGATCGCAGCGTGCCGGTGGGGATGAGGCAGAAGAGCCTGACGGAGAAGTCGCCCACTGTCAACTTCAGCAGAGAAGCGTTAATGGCCTACTGGGAAAAGGAGACCAGAAAGCTCATGGAAAAAGAGAGGCTGGGAGCGTGCGACAGGGTAAGAGGGGCGGGGGGGGGGAGGCAACCTGCGGCCGACGACAACCGAAAGGCGACGAAACGCTGCGACGAGTCTGTTCGTTTTATCCGATTTTCTGGCGGAGCATCTGAACAGGTCAAAAAAAAAAAGCCACTAGTAGATACGGCGTTCAGAGAAGCGAAAAAGAGGGGACACCTGCCACTTAGTGCGCCGCCAGCGAGTTTACTCCCCCCGCTTAGTAAAGAAGAGAAACTTTTTCTTGAAAACAAAAACCCCATTCCTGAAAAAGTTCATAATAAAGGGGTGGGAGCCCTGAAAGATTTCTGGCGCTTTTGTTTTCGTTCAAAGAGAGCCCCCCCCCCCCCCCCCCGCAGCGGACCCCCCCTCCCGATCCCCCCAGGACTCCCCACAAACACCCGGTGGTCTAGCGGGCTCCCCTCACTCAAAACGGCGCCGGACTCCCTTCGCCCTTAACTCGTGACGGGGGCTCCCGATGCCCTGTCACATGGTAGGGGCAGCTGCGTGCCCCGGAGCGGGCAATCGTTCCCGGGCGCGCCGCTCGACCACCGGGTGTTTATGGTGAGTAACTAGGGAAAAGAAATAATGATTTAGGCCTGGTCTTAACATAAAGCGTTCAAAGTGATGCTTGATGTACTAATATCTGATCAATGGCCATCGTCAGGATTCCTTGAGAAAGGGAAACTGAAAATATATGCACGATATATCTCTGCCTCTAATCGGGATGGCCAAACTGATTTCTTTTGAGGCAGCACTATTATCTGTTCCTTTTTTTTTAACCAGTTCTAATCAGTTTTGTTTCACATAAATTAAAATGCCATCCACGCTTCCTCTGAGGTCAGGAGGTTTGGAAATTGAAGGAACAGCCTGGGAGGCTGACAATAAATAAACTTAGGGAATTGCCAGCAGGAAAATAAATAGGAATTTGTAATGGAGCTTCATAGGATGGGGTGGCAGAAGTCCAAGCTTTGAATATTTTTGGCAGCATTGGGTACCTGATGCATTAGAACAGATACAGACGGCCATCCAGCCCGCCAAAGGAATCTCTGAGGGCGGAGACCCGGAATTAGTGTACAACCAATCGCCACATAACCACATCGTCCTTGACAAATGCGTGTCAGCCAGGCATTTTCTATAAATAGCACCAAGATAATGCCTGCTTACCACAGAGCAAGGTAGTTAACAGTTTTCCAGATTACGTTTAACAGTGCAAACATTAGGAAGAACGAAATGGAAGTTTCACTACTCCCCATCTCCAACTTCCACATAATAGCTGAATGCCTATGCTAATGATATATGTTAATGGGCAATTCCACAAGATTTATTGGTTATTATTCTGTGGCATATCTGGCCCTATATTTAATTTAATCACTTAAACTGCCTTTCTCAATAGTCATATTCAACTAGAGTAGTATATGCCTATAGTAAATATAAAACACATAGACAAAATTAAAAAAATATAAATAATAACAACCAGTCACCTACTAATACTACATGACATTTGTCATAAGCAAGAGCTAATAACATAAACAAAGAGCATTAGCACATATACCAAGAATAGACTATGCATAAATACATCATTATGATTATAAAAAGGGATGCTAGCCAAGGGCCCTCAAATACTAAAATTAATTTAATCAAAATCATTTTTCTCTAGGGGCTTCTCCAATGATTGAGTAGAACTCTGCCATGGTGTAGGGCCAAGTTTGATCCTTCTCCAGCAGGTCAGGGCTGTGGATGCTTCACAGACAGTCCCCATCCTCCCCCCTGTTGTTATGCTCAGTGAAGTGGACCCTTGGTCCAACGATGACCGATTAGGCCAGCGTCGGTAGGCGAGGCTGATCCTCGGAGTTGCAGGTAGGAATGAAGAAGATCTGGATGCAGGCGCCTCCTGCTGGTCGTGTAATCCAGATGCTGGTGCCTCCAGCGGGTCGAGGAGCAAACCCCGAGGATCTCTTAAAGAAGTTCAGTCCAGTAGTCGTGAGCCAGAGATGTCCGCAGCCAGTCCAGGGGTCGAGAGCCAGAGGTGTCCGCAGCCAGTCCAGGGGTCGAGAGCCAGAGAAGGTATGTCGCCAAGCCAGGGATCGAGGAACCAGAAGAGACGTCAGCCGGACCAGGAATCAACACAGAAGGACAACCAGGAACTGAACAAACTCAGGAGCCAAGAAGTCAAGGCAAGGTCTGAGGGCACAGACCTTGCTTAAATAGTCTCAGCCAATCAGGATGCCGCAGGAAGAAGCTAATTCACATCCTGTGAGTATCTCTTTAAATCAGAGCCAGAGTCGCCCGCGCGGCCCTAGCAGCTAGTCAGGGGGCGGAGCTAAGCCGCGCGGAGAAAACACCGCGGCCATGTTGAAGAAGCTGTGCCGCTGAGGATCCCGTCAGCGCCGATGCTCCGACCGGCCCCTGGGGACGGCAGTAGGTCACGGCTTGCCGTGGCCGGTATTCATAACACTTGTGCAGAGAGAGCCCCAGCCATTCAGTAACAGTGATACCTACTGCTGGTTGAGAGGGCATTTGTGCTGGATTACAGAGAGAATCGTGCTCTGTGCCTCTTATTTATTTATCTATTTATCTGTCTGTCTGATTTTAGGTGGAGCATTGGGACTTGGTGACAGTTAAAAACTGGGGTACCGATGAATGAATATTTATGATGCTATAGTGCCAATAGAAATTGATTCCATTAGAAATAGATGTCCAGTTGAGGGGAAGGGGGGGGGGGGGGGAGTTGTTGGTTCCAAAAAAGTTTTTGTTCTCCTAAGGAATGATTTCTGGATACAGGAAACTGAATGATGCATTCTTCAGTTGTGTTAAAAAAAAAAATAGCATGGAAATTTTGTATTAATGTGTGTTGCGACCGAGTCCTGCTCTTCCTAATTTATTTATTTATTTATTTATAATTTTTATATACCGACATTCTTACATTAAAATGCAAATCATACCGGTTTACATAAAACAGAAAAAGCAGGAAAAAATATTTCCATAGTCAAATACAGAGAATATTTATAATAAAATTGTTAACAAAGGCATAAGGTAGGAACTTGAAAAAAGGTTACTTAACAGAAAACATAAAAGAAAAAATAGTAAATGAAACACAAAGAGTTGACGTCGGGGGAGGGGCATGGTCACACATCGCAGTCACCCATTTCCCCTCACCTCCTGATGATAGTTCCGTTTCTTTTTTATTATTTAAGATGGTGTTCATTTCTTGCGGGGGCCCAGGATGGAGGGTGGCCTCCCCGCTCGCTGGCGCCTGATGGTGAGGCGCTTTTCAACTGCCGCCGGAGCTCACAGTGACGTCGGGGGAGGGGCATGGTCATACAGCGTAGTCACCCATTTCCCCTCACCTCCTGATGATAGTTCCGTTTCTTTTTTTATTATTTAAGATGGTGTTCACTTCTTGCGGGGGCCCAGGATGGAGGGTGGCCTCCCCGCTCGCTGGGATTTTATATACAGCTGCTCTGAGTGAAGATCAGAACAGTTTACGTCATGACATAAATATTATAGGTACCAATTATAGGAACACATCAAGTGAATGTATCATACATTTTTGGCAAAAGACACATGCATTGATTGACTAAGGCGGCCAGGAGAAGGAGAAATATAAAGGGATGAGGTAGCACTTATAACAGAAGATGCTGGAGGGTTATAAAGAAGGGGTTGAGAGAAGATATTTCTGATATATTTATTTGGGCTGGGTTGGAAAGAAAGTGGTGATGAGTTCTTTAGTTAGGTTCATATTGAGTTTGTCCATGTAGGAGCAAGTAATGATTTCTAGGGGTGTGCATTCGTTTCCTACATATTTGTAATCCGCAACGTATAGGGCCATATTCGTTGTATTCGTGGGGAAGCGAAACATATCGCGATTCCCCACGAATACAACGAATCTTCGCCGAATTATTTGGCCATCTAAAGGAGCCAATTCAAACAAACTCCCCACCCTCCTGACCCCCCCCAAGACTTACCAAAACTCCCTGGTGGTCCAGCGGGGGGTCCGGGAGCCATCTCCTGCACTCACACCCTCGGCTGCCGGTATTCAAAATGGCGCCAGTCGCCTTTGACCTACTATGTCACAGGGGCTACCGGTGCCATTGGTCAGCCCCTGTCACATGGTAAGAGCAATGGATGGCCGGCGCCATCTTGTGCTCCTACCATGTGACAGGGGCTGACCAATGGCACCCGTAGCCCCTGTGACATAGTAGGTCAAAGGCTACTGGCGCCATTTTGAATACCGGCAGCCGAGGGTGTGAGTGCAGGAGATGGCTCCCGGACCCCCCGCTGGACCACCAGGGAGTTTTGGTAAGTCTTGGGGGGGGTCAGGAGGGTGGGGGGTTGTACTTAATTCAATTTTAGCCGGGAAACGAATAAGAATTAACGCATGTACATATAAGGGGCCCCCCTTGCCAAATGCAACGTATCTGCCCCCGATGAATACGAAACCCGAATGCAATGTATGGCATCCCTCTGCACATCCCTAATGATTTCAGAAGGTTAAATTAGACTATAGGCATTTTGAAATGACCACCTTTTGAGGTCATGTCTGAATTTCTTTGTTTCAGTGGTCAGACATAAGGTAGAGCATTCCAAAGTGTAGGGCCTGCAGTGGAGAATGTGCAGTCTCTTATTTTTGTCAGATGTGTATTCCGTAATGACGGCACAGCTAGTGATCCTTTTTTATGAGATCTTAGTGATCTCTGTGGCTTGTATGGTTGTAGTGCCACCCCTACCATAATGTTTAACATTAACAAGTTCCGAAATATGTACCATTTGTGTGTGGACGGTGGGAGAAGAGCAAATCTCGGCATGTTTTGAAAAGAATGGAGGCGCTGGATCAGCATGGAAAACCTTTCATGCATAAAGTTAAAGGCGGAGAGATGGTGATGGTCTCAGAACAAAGCACAAGAACTTCTGAAAAAGTAGGATATAAATGTTTTGGAGTTGATAGATAGGACAAACACAAGGGGTTGTGAGTCGTTTATATCATTTTAATAGGTGGTGATATGCAGAGCTTTCAACGCATAACAAGAGTGGCACTTTCATCCTAAAGAAAGCACCTTCTTACCCACATTATTCACCTCCATGGAGTCATTTCATAAATATCTGAGTTTTTGCATTATAAGTATGGGCAGCCAGTAAATCAACTCATTGAGTGAGGAGGTTGAGTTATACATTATGAACAAGCACCTCTCCTTAATTCAATGCTTTTAAAGTATATAGGCAGGATATACACTCTATTCAAGAATTCATACTGAGTTATGCCCTATTCATATCTACATAACAAATCCATTTATATAATTATATTCTGACATTTGCAGAACTACTTTTTTAAAGAGTTCTCTAAGTGAAAAACAAAAACAAAAGGAATTGTCTCCTATTCCTCAAAGCCAATTACTTGTGGCAATTGACAGTTAAATATACATTTTTTAATCAGATATACTGCTAGCACTAAAGAATGAAATATTTGAGGATTGGCACATATTGTAGGCATTCTTAGGTCTTGTTTCTAGATATCTCAATGTTGGGAATGCTGAGAAGGCAGTAGGAAAGAAAAGTGCCTCTCTGAGTGACGTCTACAGAATGGCTCAGAATGACCCTTCAAGAGAACTGTGCAAAGGTATATACAGGGTAGCCCGCCTCCAATACCAGTGCATGGGCCACCCTGTGTTTGCCATCCTGGTCCATAAGGCATCACTGTAGTTTCTGACCTTTAGTTGTGCAGTAGACAAGAAGTGTAGGCTAGAATGTACAGCTCTATGTTTGACCCTCAAGCCTCTCACCATCATCTAGCCAGGAAGTGTTAGAAAGATTGAAGTGATAGTCGTGTTCCAGTTAGGTCTGGGCAAAAGAGCAGTGAATAGACTTCTTGAGGGCACAGTTACAATTAATGACATGTCTGCATCACATTGCTGTTGTAGTTAAATTAAAATCATTGCCCATTTTATCATTTAGAGCACAAAGCAGGAAGAAGGCAGTGAAGATGGCAGTGAGGAAGATGACTTTGCAGAGAGCCACTGTGAAGTTTCAGAGGAGGCCTGCACTGAGGAAGACGAAGAAGAAGAAGAGGAGGAAGAAGAAGAAGAAAGTAATGATGATGAAACAGAAGAAAATAAGAAAGATGAAGACTGTGATAGGATTGTATATTCGGCAGCTGGCAGAAGCTGTGACCAAGATAAGACCGTGAAGCACAATGATCAGGTTGAAAGTGAACCCATGGTTAATGGTCATAATGTAAAGCAAACACAAAATTGCAGGACAGATGATCTGAGCCATAAAACAGCAGCGAGCTGCCCTGGCGGAAATCCAACTGTTATTGAAGATGCTCTTGAAAGAGTCAAAGACAATGATCCTGAAACCAACGAAGTCAACTTGAACAACATTGACAATATCACCACAGAAACGCTTGCACGGTTTGCAGAGGCCCTGAAGAACAACACGGTTGTTAAAACGTTCAGCCTGGCCAATACACGTGCTGATGACAGTGTTGCCTTTGCTGTGGCCAGTATGCTAAAAATGAATCAGAGCATTGCTTCTCTAAATATTGAATCTAATTTCATCACAGGCAAAGGAATCCTGGCCATCATGAGAGCTGTGCAGAATAATCAAGTCCTAACGGAGTTAAGATTCCATAATCAGAGACATATCATGGGAAGCCAGGTGGAGATGGAAATAGCTAAACTGTTGAAAGACAATACGACCGTGGTAAAACTAGGTTACCACTTTGAGCTCCCTGGACCAAGAATGGCCATGACAAGTATTCTAACAAGAAACATGGATAAACAAAGGCAGAAAAGAATGCAAGAGCAAAAGGAATTAGGTATTGACGGAGCAGCCAATCCCAGGACCAAGTTCTTACAGAGAGGGACCCCTGGATCCTCACCCTGTGCATCTCCCAGAAGTTCACCCTGGTCCTCTCCAAAGCTTGCTAAGAAAACTCAGCCTGTAAACATCCTACCTCCCTCTCCACCCCCGCCTCCTCCTCCTCCACCCCCACCTCCTCCTCCACCTCCAATTCTTCCCCCAAAAAAGGTACCTACCAGAAATATAGCGGAAGTCATCAAACAACATGAGAGATCGAAAAAGAAATCACAAAATGGACAGCAAAAGACAAAAGGCAAAAAGGTAAAAAAGCAACAAAATAATATCTTGACAGAGCTAAAAAATTCATTAAGACCAGTTTCAGAGAAGAGGGCAGAAGAAGGATCGAGGCCTTCTACTCCACAAAGATCTGCACATGATGACCTAATGGAATCCATCCGGGCAAGCAGCATAAAACAACTGAAGCAAGTAAGTATCTTGATAACATTGACCCCAAAGTAAAATGCAAACCTCAAATAGTTGATATGTATGATTAATTACTTTAAATACTGAATGTATACAACAGTAGCATTGCCTCTCACATATAGTCAGGGACATCGATCAGCTCAGTTAAAGGTTGTTTGAGGAGTCATGGATGACCTTATATTGTTCTTGCTTTGACAGTGGCTTCCAGTTCATGCAGTGTGCAGTGAATTTGTGTATTATAAACATGAGGTTTGTACTATTCAACTCAGTCAGCATTTTATAAGTAATGAAAAAAATAAAACTTTTTTCTAGGTGGATGTTCCAAAAGCCCTTCAATAGAGTCGTGGACTAACGAAGACCCAACATTCTACAATAGACGTGGGAAATGTTGGATTGCATTAATTAGCTCGTGAGCTGCTTGGAATTGCACTTTTAGCTTGAAAAGGTTGCTTGTTTTGTAAAGACATAAATGTATGCAGTATACACAACGTTTTAATCTGTAAATATTGGAGTAAACATCTTTTGTATTTTCTGAGATTTTTAAAAATAGGCATTTATTTATCTATTTTCAAAGTATGATTGGATATCACTAACTTTGCACTGAGATGTAATAATAGTATCCTATACTTTTTTTTTTTTTTTGCATTAATTTACAATAAATTTGATTTGAACCAATGGATGAAGTGCAAATTTCTATGATTTATCAACCCACCAGATGTGAATGTGAAATAATCACAGATTTTCTAAAACATTGCCCCAGTTTTATGACAGTGGTCATAGTTAAGCATTAGCAGGATCTACTGCCGGAACTATAATGTATTTGTATCTCTTCTCATGCAGGTGGGTCATGAGATAAAGTTAACACTCACTGAAGGATGTGCATATGTAAATAAGCCAGGTATTTAGTGCCCCTGTAATGCTTTAACACTACTGTACTAGCCATAACTGGGTGTTGATACATGGTTGGAGAAAACAGAGAACAGTTGCATCAGGAAGTGTGCAGGTTTGACATGGCCCGCACTGGATTTCCAAGACTAACACCAGGATATTGTGGCATGATTATTATTGTTGTTATTATTATTAAATATTGTTATTCTCAGTAGTCCTTACCCAGGAAAATTAGTTTTAGAAACAGCAGTTCACTATTACAAGGTGGCACACTGTAATGGCAGCTTTGTTTTCAGGGTTTTTTTCTGGTTTTCATACCATGTGATGTTACAGTTGACCATGCTGGTATTTCATTTCTGTGGTGGTACAGCAAAGAAACTGCCATTTTAATCCTGGTGTGTACAAGTAACTCATGCTAGCGTGGAATTTCTAGCCTAAAATTACACAAAACAGAAGCACACATAAACATGGTTTATGTTGGTACTGGGGTGAAACTATAGAAAAATCTTTTTATTGTGATTCCATCAGCTATTGACAATTATTGTCCCAAATGATGCTTCTTGGTTTCCATTTTATAACAACAAAACCTATTTTTATGTTTCTCATCCCAAACATTTATGCAAGAGATTATTTTACCAGTTCTCCTAAAGTAACTGCTGCTGCTCTAACTCCAATGTGGCTGAAGGTAGCATAAGGAAAGATACTTCTAGTGATGGTTGCCTCTTATGATTAAAGCAGTACGGCCCTCTGTCACTCACAGTTTCAATCGTACAAGACACCATGATGGTATCAACTACCACATATTTTCAAAAATGGTGTGAAAAAAAAACCCACAGGGTCTTAGAGGAGCAACCAATCACTTGTTACTTTATTGGCAGCAGCATTGTCTAGTTTGTCCCCTAAATCACAGCTGATCAGAAACAGTTTCAGCCACTATGAACCAAAGATCACAAGTTGATCTGTGAGACAGCTTCTTGAATTATTCTTGATAGTTCATATCCCTTTGTGCATTTGAAATTCCACAGTTGTGAGCATGTTGTTTTGATATGTTTGACCTTCCTTAAGTCAAGATAACTTGGCTTCTGCAATATGTTAATGGGCCTCTGTATTGCTAGAAATGTTAATTCTCTCTCAGGGAGGTGAGATAACATTACTGCAGTCTGGCACAAAAGGTGGCAAATTTTCAAACGTTATTTAAAGGAACATTTTGAAATAGAAGGAAGGGAGGAGAGATGTACCACACAGCCCTATTGAAATGGATTGAATTGGATGAATTTTTGCAGAACTCAGGGCAAAATTGTAGCTGCTTTTTTTTTCTTCTTGTTTTCAAAGGCAAGAAAGTTTGTCATTCTACTTATATCCTATGGGCCGGATTTTCAAAGGGTTTACCCGCGCCGGGCCTATTTTCAAAAGGCCCGGCGATGCGCGTAAAGCCCAGGGACGCGTGTAAGTCCCGGGGCTTTACTAAAGGGGCGGGAAGGGAATCAGAGGCACCTGGCACAGCGGCCATTTGCCGCTGTGCATGGGATCGTGCGCCGGCAGTTGGCCGGCGCACGCAACTTCAGCTCCAGGGCTGAAGTAAGTTTTGAAACAAGAAAAAAAAAAGAAAAAGGTAGGGGGAAAGGGCAGGGGAGGTAGGGGTGGGGGGGGGGTAGGAACAGACGAAGGCAGCATGGCTTGGTGCGGGCTCGGCGTGCGCACAAGGTGCCCAACTGTGCACCCTCTTGCGCGCGCCGACCCCCGATTTTATAACTTGTGCGCGCAAGTTATAAAATCGGGGGTACATGTGTGCGCACCAGGTAGCGCGCAAATGTACCCCCGCACGCACCTTTTTAAATCTACCCCTATAAGTCTATCTCAATTTATTTGGATTCGAATACAGTAATTTATAGTCAAAACTTTTTTTTTAACTGGTAAAAGACACTTTCTTAGCAGAATTCTTTTGTACTACCTTGTGCCTGAATTATAGCATCAAAGTTATGCAGTTATTTGTGTTCAACTTAGTTCAAACTCCTGTTTTTGCACTCGGCTGGGCATGTTTAGCAAATATTTTTGCTGAAGGCACAGAACAGCCTCCTTGTTACTGCAGAATATATTGTCTGAGCCTTATTTTTCTGCTCCCTGCACATTATCAATGAATGATCTAATGACCTGTGTAAAACAAGAAGTTCCACATTTGTCACTGGTAAAGTACTTTTTTCTCTGCCCTGGTAATCAGTATGGAGCCTCTGAAATTAGAGCTGGGTATATGAGTACTTGAGTACAGGAATTATTGTGGTTCTTATTGTGGCAATGGGCTTTCAGCCCAGGAACAGAACACACTGAAGCCAAAGCTCGTCCCGACGACCCTGGACTAGTGTTACCCATGCATTTCAGCAGGTAAGAGGGCATGGTTGGTTGGTTGGTTGTTTCTTTTCTTCAAGCCCTTTCACCCCTCTTCCAGATCTCTACTTTATATTAGAACATGGAATGTTCGTGGCAACCAATCACCTTTCACTTCCAGAAGGCGGAGCCTGCTGAAGAAGGGAGTATCCAGGGAGTCGTCTTCAAAGTACCCGCCCTGGTGCCAAGTCTAGCGGTACATTTTACCTGCGGACTTTGCACCAAATTTCGAAGGCCAAAGTATCTTTCTGCTGGTTGCGTTTTTTTTTAACGAGCAATTGAGGGTTTTCTTCATTTATTTTTACTTTTCTGAGATTTTTGTCATATTTTTTTTTAACTGTTCTTGTAATGCTTTGGGGGGAGTGAGGGGGGGTGGAGCATATTCTTGAACACGCAGGTGATACCTTTTTCCACTCTGGCACACATTTCAGATGTTTTTGTAAGGCGGCTAGGAGAAGTCAGGGCGCTGAGACACACCTCTTGGCAATTTCATTGAAGAGAATCTGGAATGTTCCTTTATTGCTGCTGTTTTACATGAAATGAAGATGTGTTCGGAATAAATGTCAAACCCATCTGTAATGGTCATGCAAGAAGCTGCCAGAAAAAAAAAAAATAATAATAAGACGGGTGCTTGTGACAGCTCTTCTTTTGCAACTGGATCCTCCGATCTCCTGAAATGATTGCCAGGAAGTATTGCGGTGCTCCCGAAGGGTGGACACAAACCAGGGGAGGCTCAGCGTTGACTTTGCTGGCCTCCTGCACTTGCTCTCCTTGCGATCAGGAGGCATTGAGCATGGAGGCTGGCTGCTGATTACTGTTATTATTAATTATTGTACGGCTGGCCCACTGCTTGATGCAACTGTATGCTGGGAGGAAGGGGAAATCAGAGATTTAAAAACAAAAATACATACATAACCCTTCCCCCCCAACATTTTTAAAAGGAATTCAAGCCCCAGCTTGAGCACATAATAATTTTTTTAAAGCCCTTTAAAGATTTTTAGGCAAACGAGAACACTGTCACGTGGAACTGTTTTGTCAGAATGGCTCAAGCCTTTGCATGACTTAGCTAGCCTCGTGGAAGTTTCTGGAGAAGAGGGGGCGTGGAAGATTGCATTAGTTTCTTTACCTTTAAACAAATAATGTCGTTAATGTGTGACAACATATTCCCTTTCATCTAATGGGAAGTTGGCGTTAGTTTGATGATTTTCAAAATTAAAATGCAATTTCATAACTGAGATGGCCATCAAATCTTCTCTAAGCACTGTTAACGACAGTAATATTTTGCTTATTGTAGAAGGGACTATTGGTGAAACAACTTGTAAGTCTATAATGTGCTTCAGGGAATTGTTATGTCTGATAATCTCGTCACAAATTGTTGGGCTATTTTTGTCTGTCAGGTTATTTATAGTACAATAGGAATAGCCATTTCTATAGCAACCGCATCACCAGGGCACTTTCCCAATAGATAATAAGTCAATGCGCTGGTTACAGTCTGGTGGTTTTGTCAGATTCAATAACAAACTACAATTCTGTGCAGCAGAGACAGATCAGGCCCTGGCTTCATTAAATTACAATGACTTTCACTCACCCATGACATGCAGTAATCCTCATATGCATACAGATCTTGATCGGGGGAAAAATAGAACTAGATGGAGGCTTTAATATCTACCACTTCTAGCTATGGGATATTAAGAAAGCAAAGCACGTTCTCTGATGCCTTTTATTCAGACAAGATTATGTGACAGCTGTGTCACATGAGCTTTCAGCTTGCCACAGAGACCCTACTCTACATCAGTAGGAACTCTGACAATTTTCCCAGAAAGCAACATTTTGGGCCAGGCATACAGACCCGAAATGGGAAAATTCTTCCAGTACATCTGGCTATAGCTTTGCAGATTGTGAGATCTACCCATCTAAGATCTTCCCCCATTTTTAACTTTCAGGAACCACTTTCTCCATAAATCACTATTACTTAATTATGGAATTACTGAATACCACAGTCAACCCTTGTGATAAAGTTTAAATCTCTCCCTATATAGTCTCCACATATATTTATACCATGTGTAGGGGCTTAATAACCATTATGTGACTTTTTTGCTAGCCATTAAAAATGTCTCCTCTATACTGCACAGTATTTCTAAAGTACAGAGTGTACAATAGTCATATCCTGTATCAATTAAAACATTTTACTGCTAAGTTATTATTTCTAGTTATTTAAACAGTAAATCCTTGAGTTATCTTAACCCTCGGATCAGATATTTTTGAACAGTGACCTAGATGACCTCACATTAACAGTCCATGTTAATGACATGCAATTGAGTTATGTTGAAATTAACACATTAACATACAGTAGATTTCGGTGCAAAAGAATAAACTAGACCTCCATTAAAGAGTTTGTGTTCACTTTTGCATGTATTATTTTTCTGTGCATTAATAAGTAATGAGCTGCTTTGAATAGTTTTGCATCTATTTATTTATTTATTTATTTATGTATGTATGTATGTTTTTATATACCGCGGCTCGTTTGCAAACATCACCTCGGTTTACAATGAACATTAAATTAGCAACAAGCTTTACAATCCAACATATTTAAATAAAGATACATCCCTGAATACATATAATTAAAATACACTAAACTAGATTTATCTTATTAGAATAGTTTTGTTTTAGAAATCTTGCAAGCTAATTAACACACCAATGCATGTAAATTAGATTGTGCACACCAGCAGGGCTTTTAACATACATTAATACTTGCAAATGTTTTAGTGTTCTCTGCAGTGCATTGGCCCCTTTGAATAGAATCGGATTGGTTCATGTATTATGATGTCATTTGTGACATTCTAGTTAGCATGGAAGAATTAGATCTCATGGGCATGAGGTAATTCATGACGCCCTGATACCATAGCTGAGAAATTTTCTGAAACCCATTATAATGGGATAATGAAAGCTTCTACCCATGACATAAATAATAGGATGTTAGCAATCAACTGCATACCAAGTGTTCTAGCATAACCAGCAAGGTTTGTATGTATGTATGTATGTATTTATTTATTTATTTATTTATGTTCTCTAGTTACTGTGAGACCAGTGATCCAGAAGACTTTGTGAAGGAGCTGCTTATTGACGAATAAGAGTCAAAAACTAACTATTCTAACTGATACAGGTTGGGTAATCCCACTCATCGTGTATATTTAGGGCTTCTGATTTTTCTAAATTTTAAATTTAGGTGTTCATTTTCCAGCTAATTTGGAGGTTCCAAAAAATCTGTTATTGGTGTTTTCGTGGCACAGGTACTATTGTTGGATACCTTTTTGGTTAAATTTGTGCAACTGAGGAGTCATTAGTCTGGAAAAGACAGAAAAACAAAGTGGAGGATCCAGGGTAGGCAAAGGAGGATGACAGAGTACCAGGAGAAGTAGTATTTTTCTGGTATTTTATAACAAGTAATATAAAATATAAAATAATATAACAAGTGTATAACAAACACTTGTTATATTATTTTTTTTGCATTGGGGATGTTTTATTAGGGTTTATCAGTTGAAACCTAAAAGGAAAAGCCCTATGCATATTGTTGAAATATTGCATAATATAGAAAGAACCTGACTCATTAAGCCTTCCCTCCTCCCCCAAAGACAGAATGGGAGAAAATCCTTAATGAATCAAGCTCAAAATAGCCAGTTTGTATTCATTTAAATTTCCAGGATATGTTGCACACACCTTTGTCACTGTGATGGAGCTGGAATGAAATGGTGCAGTAGAATCCTTATGGCCAGATAGATGGCATTGATGTCATAGTCTCCATTACCATCAAATTGGTCCAAGACAGAAATTCAGACAATTGCAACCAAGCCAATCAAGTACAAAACATTAACATAGAATGAGACAGTAACTGAAGACCATTAGGCCCATCCACTCTGCCCAGTTTCATTCCTGATGCAATGGCATTAGGAGTTAATGTAGCATCTAATTAATCTAAATGTCTTTCACATATGACAAAAATAAATAGCGATGGTCTATTAAATGTGGTTTTAATTTTCACCAATCATGGGGGAGAGAAAGGGGTGTTCATAATGAAGCAGAAAATCATCACTTGTGAGATTTGAAAATCCCCACCCATTATCACTATGAATTTACCACATCCAATAGAAATGCATACAGCCACCTTTGGGGCTGATGTGCCCGATAGCACACTACTTGCATTTGGACTTTATGGAAGCTCCCAGAGGAGTGAGAGGAGCAGCATCTGTTGTTATTATTTATTTATAGTTGAGTAAGCCCAGGCAAAGGGAGAGAACGTGACCTGTGATTCAATGATGTGATCACTAGAATGCATATATACAAATTACAAAGCTGAAATATATATATCAAAGTTATAGCTAGGAACTTGTGGACCTGCACGATCCAAAAAAACAAATGACAGTGGAACCCTAATGAATCTGTTGGTTGAATGGATTTTTGTCATACAGTATACCTCATGTCTCATACATATATAAATCACCTCTTTCCTATTAGTGCTTTCTGTGGGCTTGACTGTTGTTAACACTCATTCCCTTTGTCTAAGCTCGTCTTTTTTTTTTAAATCTGCATGCTCTTGCATTCTGTGCTTATTTATGCCTTTTGTCTTTCCAAACCCCAAAACGCATTTTTATGATCCAGAGAAGATTTAAATTTCTTTTTACCTTGACTGGGGGTGGAAGTTGGACCAATCTGATTTGGAATGAACTTCCTCAAGTCTTGTTTCTCTTAACTCTTTTCTAGTGAAGAACCAGGTCTCAGTGTGAAGAACCAGGTCACAGTATAAAATAAACAGAGAAGAAAGCATGTTTACATAAACATGTAGGATACAGTATTCATGACATGTAGGTGATGTCATCCGATAGCCCCAAACAGAGCCATCGTTCTAGTTCAGTAAAAATTTACTACTGGGACATGTGCGGGAGTTCCCACACATATGCTGACTCATGAGCCCCTCAGTCGATTGTAGAGCTTAGCTTTAGCCAAATAGTCGAATCTCCAGGAAGGTTGGGGGGTATTAAGCATGGCTAATTTATCCTGCTGTCTACAAAGAACCCTGTTTATGGTAGTTATGACACATGGGGAGTCCTGAGCTGATGTACAGCAAAGCACTTACTGAAAAAGTAACCTGGAATACCCCTCCACACATACACACCTTGGAGTGTGGAATGCTGGGTGAGCAGGCTATGCAAAAATGTTGCCCAAAGTTGCCATCCCTTCTGGAGAAATTACTATCCAGACAGTAATAGGACATAAAGGTGTGAACTGATGATCAAGTTGCAGCTTTTCAGATGTCCTCAATAGCCACAGTTCTAAGGTGAGTCATTGAAGTAGCTAGCCATGGCTCTTACCTGTTATTAGGGACAGTCACTTGGAAGATATCTAGATGTATGCGTAGGAATAGTCTCACAGGAAAGTGAAACACTAAGCTCTGATTGATAGCCTAACATTGCTTGACACGAAGAAATTTGAGCCACAGGTCTATGGTTTAGGACTGCTTGAACAAAGAAATCCTTACTATGCATGCCTATGCTCTGCACACTCTATATTCTTGTCCCCTGCCTTAAATTCTTTGGTACAGAAGGAAGGAAATGCTCAACGATATATCTGACCCCCAACGTCATGCTCCCAAGAAGTGTAACCAGCCTGCCACTGTTGGACACCCATGGAGCATATTCAGGAACATGTGCAGATTTGGAATTAACTTGTAAATACTAGTTCTTTATTTACCTTTTTATATAATAACATCTCTTTCGATTGTTCTGTGCATAAGGATGCTGCTAGCAATATTTTTTCTATTTGCTTACACGCACATTAATATTATAATCTCTAATATATTTCCTAAATGTGCACTGATTTTTTTTTTTCATGTCATTTTCATTGTGGGTTATCTGTTTGATTTCATTTTTAAAATGGTTCGGGAGGTGTTTATTTTGGGTTTCCCTAATTTCTGAGTTAGTGTGCACTAACAGGACTTAGTGTGCACTAACTAAAAATAAGTTAAAAAGTGTAAATTGGGGAGCAGTTTGTTAGCTAGAGTTGTGGTTTTCATTCCCATTGGCTATCTCCTTAGTTACTTGTTTGTGTTGCCAGGGTTGCAAGGTGGTGTAACAGTGTCTGGTAACAAGTGTAAACAAGTGATGTAATAGCATCAAGTTCTAGTCAGCAAAAGCATGAAAAGCAAATGCATATTTACAATTTGCCAATCCCTTTGTATTTTAGGAAAGGGGACATGGCATTTTGGGATATGCATACTTTAAATTCCCCTGGTGTGAGTCTGTGTGTTTGGGGTGGGGAGTGGGGGTGACTGGTAAGAGGGGAAGTGACTTGGGTGAATGTACAGGGTGACAGATGAGAGAGAGCCTAGATGGGGTGGTGACTAGAGAGAGACGTTCAGCCTGGTGTGTGTGTGTGTGTGAGGTGACTTGTCACCCCGTACAATTAACCCAATCACCCTCTCCCCCCACAAACACACCAGGCTGCCTCTCTCATGTCACCTGTCACTACAGTCACTTCCCCTCTCACCAGTCCCACCCCACACACAACAGGCTGCCTCTCACCAATCACCACCCCAAGCAGTCTCTCTCCCCCATCATCCCATACAGTCACCCCAGTCATTCCCCCCCTCACCAGTCACCTCCACACACCAGGATTCCTTTCTCTCACCACTCACCAACCAGTCTCTCGCCCACCTGTCACCCCATAGTCACTCCAATTACTCCCCCTCTCACCAGTTCCTGCCTCCTCACCCAAACACACAGACACACACCAGGGGAATTAAAAGTATGCATATCCTAAAATGCCAGGTCCCCTTTCCTACAATACAAAGGGACTGGTAAATTTTAAAATATGCATTTGCATTACATGCTTTTGCATTTGCTGACTAGAACTTGAAGGTATTATTATATCTCTTGTTGTTTACATTTATTACCAGGCACTGGCCATCCCCCCACAAATACAACCTTGGCAACATAAACAAGTAATTAAGGAGACAGCCAATGGGAATGCAGAACCATACCTCTAGCTAATGAACTGCTTCCCAATTGACACTTTTTAACTTATTGGTAACATTTCTAGTTAGTGCATGCTAACATCCAGTTAGTGCGCGCTATGTCCTGTTAGCATGCACTAACTCCGAAATTAGGGAAACTAGTTAGTGCACGCTAATAGGTCTTAGCATGCACTAACATTCAGTGGGGTAGATTTTCAAAGGGGTACGTGCGTACGATACGCGCGTACCCCCCGAAAACCTACCCCAAACCCCCCCTGCGCGCACCGAACCTATTTTGCATAGGCTCGGTGGTGCGCGCAAGCCCCGGGATGCGTGTAAGTCCCGGGGCTTGCATGGAGGGGCGTGTCGGGGGGGCGTGCCGCGAGCGACGCAGCATTTCGGGGGCGGGCCCAGGGGCATGGTGCCGGCCCGGGGGCGTGGTCGAGGCCTCCGGACCAGCCCCTGGGTCGGGTAATGGCGTGCCAGCAGCCCGCTGGCATGCGCAGATTTACGCCTGCTTTCCACAGGCGTAAATCTGCCAACAAAGGTAGGGGGGGTTTAGATAGGGCCGGGGGGGGTGGGTTAGGTAGGGGAAGGGAAGGGAGGGGAAGGTGAGGGGAGGCGGAAGGAAAGTTCCCTCCGAGGCCGCTCCGATTTCGGAGCGGCCTCGGAGGGAACAGGCAGCAAGCGCTGGGCTTGGCGCGCGCAGGTTGCACAAATGTGCACCCCCTTGCGCGCGCCGACCCCAGATTTTATAAGATACGCGCGGCTACACGCGTATCTTATAAAATCCAGCGTACTTGTTCGCGCCTGGTGCACGAACAAAAGTACGCCCGCGCGTACATTTATAAAATCTACCCCAGTATGTGTATACTAATTTTTCCGAAATTGTCTTTTTTTTTTTTTTTTTCATTTCATGGCGCCCCCATTGTCTATTTCATTGAAAACAAATGCACATCCCTATTGCCTATGTCAGTTAAAGTAAATTTTTCTACTGATCTTCTGCGTGTTATCTGTTTCCCCACACAACTTACTACTAGTGACCTGCCCATTACATACAGTCACTCTGCCCATTATATTTGGTGCTGGAGCAGAATTTAGTTGTTGTGCTTGGAACAGGATGCTATGATTTGCTTTGCACATGACACGGACTGTCACTGCCTATTACATCCAGCCACATCACTCATTACAGGAGAGTCCTGATGGGTCCTGCGTCCCTGGGTTAAATAAGACTGAGCAGCTCATTTAGCGGCATTAAAGGCGGACAGAATCCTTTTCCTATTTCTCGTTCTAACGGGGAACAATAAGTGTAATAAAATTAGAACCCCTGATAATAACAAAAACAGAAGGTGAGATTTAAAGAACTATGCTTGTCCTTCCGATGCTTGGAAGAACTCCCTGCTCAAAACTGACAGTGCAGCTGTTCCCAGGGAAAATATGCAGAAAGATTAACAAACACTGCAGTGGTTTCTCCGAATCCATGGCACATATGACAGCTATAAGCAGATATGGTATCAAATCATTCACCCATGGCAGCACCCATGCACAGATTGAGCTTTTGGCTTTCAGTAAATGCAACATAGGCTCAACCCTGAACTGAATGACTCTCAAGGACATCAAGACTTGGGGACAGTAAAGTGTGATGCAAACCAATCATTCTATCACTTACTCTTAACTTGGGCAAAGCCATCTTGGATAAGACAACAGGTCAGGCTGTTTCAACACTTCTACGGTAGTATGGGGAAGCCTACTGACAGCTGCTGACTGTCGTCAGTCTGGACCCACTCTATTGTAAAAGCAGGAATTACTTTCAGAAAGCACAGCTCCCCAAATCAGGAAAGTGCAGTATGCTTAATTGTAGATCTGCAATCGAACTAGGCAAAAAGTAGGGTTACCTACAGACTCCATTTAGCAGGACAGGTTAATCTATGCCTGGATTTACCCCACTGTATGCAGGGACTTGTAGTTCTGACTTCCCTAAGCAAAACAGGACTACAAGTTCCTGCATGCAATGGGGCCAAACCAGGGCTGGATTAACCTTTCCTTACAAAATAAAGTTGCTAGCTGGCTCTGGGTAATGACCCCAAGATAAGAGGTAAAATGGTGTATTCAATTTAAGGAAGACAGGAGCAAAGCAATTGCTTTGTACAATTGCCAATTGTCCTCCTAACAGCAAATACATTAGTTTAGAGCCATGTCCTGCACGGTAAACAATTTTCTATGGAAAGGTCATTTATGACAGAAAAATATTTTCCCAAGAGACAAGGTAATGAATTTAATAGAGCCATGATGAACTTCTGACGGGTTATTTTGCCACACAGTTAAATATGGTTCATAACATTTAGGAATTTGAATTTGAAAGGACAATTCTCGCGTTCTTCCTTCGGCAGCCTTCACTTGCAGGCCGAGCATTCAGATCCTGAAACTGATGACAAACAGCTTGAGCCGACCCGGGTACTTAGGAGAGGAGACTCGTCTGTTGCTGATGGTTTTCTGTTTGTGCTGTCAGTCGTTAGGGGATATTACACTGACGACTTTTGCTTTTTCCCCTCCGCACAGGCTCGATTTAAAGAGCAGCAGAAGAATAACGGAAACACTTTTGAGGGGAGGCTTCAGAAGGTGGGTTTGGAAGAGGGTGCCAATAAAAAGGTTATTATCTCTGTACTTGTTACTCGGAATCATGGCCAGAACATTATTCCAAGAATTTCGTGGAAGATTAGATAAAGGCTGCCATCCCTCACTCCTGCATGTCCCACTTGAAAGTCATGGCCTTGTAATTTCACAGCAGTGGCTTCCTGACAAATCCATCTCCTGCAATACGCTATAACATGGGTAAGCCAGGCCTGACGCTTCTGCCCGGGCCTGCCCCTTCACAACAGAATAAATACACACACAACAGATTTGGGAGCCAACAGGCCGCAGCTTTATTAAACACTCCCGGAGCCCGCGCAATGCAAATGGAGCAATAACTTCCCCCATTTGCCACCAACCAGCAAGATGGGCACACCCAGGCTAGCCCCATCTCTAGCTGTGTCAACTCTTTTCTGAAGGACAGGCTTGTCTACATATCTAATATCTCTGTACTGAGCATGACAGGAGGGAGGTACAAAGGGGTACATATAACCTTGACTACAGAAGTGAGCTATCTATTGCACAAATGTGGGTTTGGTTTCTCCAAGAGACTAGGAAGTCATCGACAGCAGTGGTCCCCCAACCCTGTCCTGGGGGCCCACCAGTCAGGTTTTCAGGATATCCACAGTAAATATGCATGAGTGAAAATTTGCATGTTATGGGGGCAGTGCATGCAAATTTTCTCTCATGCATATTCATTGTGGATATCCTGAAAACCCGACTGACTGGTGGGCCCCCAGGACAGGGTTGGGGACCACTAATCTACAGGACCCATCATCTGACCACGCTGGTCTGCTATAACCATCATTCACTTGTGCAGTACCTAAACGTTTTCTGGTTACTACATGGATACCCTTGGGTTAAGATGGTGATTCCTCTAAGATTATGTGCCATTGGGATCCAGGAGAGGGAGGCCCAGTTTGTAAGTACTAGGGGTGTGCACAGGAAGAATTTCCTTTTGTTTTCCTTTTTTTTTTTTGTTTTCTTTAAAGACAAAAACCATATATATATATATATATATATATATATATATTGTTTCACAGGAGGAAAAAAATTTCCTCCTGTGAAAAACAAACATCTCCTACAGGCCCTCTCCATATCATCTTAGACCCTACTTAGCCCATCCAGAGCTTAAAAATAAAGCAGGAGCGATCCTCAGTTGCTCCTGATACTTCTCACAGACTGGCAGTAGCTGACCTGAGGCCAGCACAAATTTTAATGTTTTTCATACAAATATCACCAGTCTTGGGTCACCTGGCACCAGTCTGAGATAAACACAAGCAGGGCAGGAGAGACTAGGCATTGCTCCTGCCTGATTTTCAAGCTGCAGCTAGGGGAAGAGAGGCAATGATGGAAAGTAATGGAGAACAGGTAGGAAGAGGGGTTTATGCTTTTTTTTTTTTTTTTTTAATGGTGTAGGCTGAGCTTAGCTTTGGAAATTAAATACAAAATTAAATGTTTTTGTTTCCCAACAAACTGAAACAAAATGGGAAATTTTGAGAAGGTTTGCATGAGTGAAATCAAGCTTATCTACTCTTGCATGCAAGAGTTTCCTTATCTGGTTAAATGTGTATTTCCAAACATAGGCCAGTTTCTTTCAAGTTACAGAAGATGGAAAAATCTGAAGCAGCTGAGAAGTGAGAGACTGTGCAGTACACAAGCCCAGCTATCATACTGTAGGATCAAAGTGCTAGGTATGAAATACCTGCAGATCTGTAGTCTGCAAAAATGGGAAAGTACTTTACCACTAACACATTCCAAGACTTTTGCTTGCTCAGTAGACAACACGATTCGACTGCAGGAGGTCGTTCCGGACCCCCGCTGGACTTTTGGCAAGTCTTGTGGGGGTCAGGAGGCCCCCCCAAGCTGGCCAAAAGTCCCTGGGGGTCCAGCGGGGGTCCGGGAGCGATCTCCTGCCGCGAATCGTTTTTCCGTACGGAAAAACCAAAGGTAGCGCCGGCGCCATTTCTACAAGCACCGGAGGTCCGAGAGTGGAAGATCACAGCAGGGACCCTTCCTCTGGACCCCAGGTAATTTAAGGTATTTTGGGGGGGTTCGGGAGGGTGGGGGATTTATTTTAAAGGGTCGGGGTGGGTTTTAGGGTTGTTTTAGTGTGCTGGTTTTCCCGCCCTCCCCCCCCACTGGACCCCAGGTAATTTAAGGCATTGGGGGGGGGGGGGTTCGGGAGGGTGGGGGATTTATTTTAAAGGGTCGGGGTGGGTTTTAGGGATGTTTTAGTGTGCCGGTTTTTGATTTTCACGATTTTCAAAAAACCCAAACGGCGACGATCCAATTCCCTCCCCCTCCCAGTCGAAATCGATCGTTAAGACGATCGATCACACGATTCACATCTCTAATAAGCAGTGGATTTCCTCAAGTCCACCTTAATGGTTTATTGCCTTTTCTTCCAAGAACTTGCCTAAACCTTTTTAAACCAAACTATATTAACATCTTTTACCACATCTTCTGACAATGAATTCGATTTAATTATGTGTTGAGTAAAAAAAAATATTTTCTCCTATTTATCTTAAATGTATCACCTAATATATCTCCTAATATATCACCTAATGTATCTCAATCTTTCGCCTATCTCTGCGTTTGTGATTCTGCCTCAAACAACCACAAGTCTAGAATCCTTTGAGCCCACTTCCTCTCTACTCTCACCCCTCTGACCCTTTACCTATGAACCTTCTCATCTCCATCCCGAACATTATTTCTAAACCTATTGCAGAAATCATAAATAAGCTTGCAATTCTTAAACCTCTTTTAAAAAAACCAAACCTGCCACCCACGGACCCAGCTAACTTTCGCCTCATAGCCAACTTACCTCTGCTTGCCAAACTGATGGAGAAAATAGTTAACAAACAGCTCTCAGAATACCTGGAAGAAAACAACATACTCGCTCCGACCCAGTATGGATTCCGGAAATCTCTGAACACAGAATCCCTCCTGTTATCACTCACAGACACCTTTCTCATGAATCTGGAAAAGAGTCAATCCTACCTTCTAGTCCTATTGGACTTATCTGCAGCTTTTGATACGGTAAAACACGCAATCCTCTTGGAACGACTAGCAAACATAGGCCTCAAGGGATCTGCCCTCAGCTGGTTTAAGTCCTTCTTAGACAACAGGTTCTTTAAAGTTAGGATAAACAATAAAGACTCTCCACCTGTCCTTTCCGACTAGGGAGTCCCCCAAGGTTCTTCCCTCTCGCCCACTCTTTTCAATATATATCTTCTCCCGCTATGCCAGTTACTCACTAACCTTAAGCTAACTCACTACCTCTATGCGGATGATGTGCAAATTCTCATCCAGATCACAGATTCCCTCCATAAAACGTTGTCCCACTGGAATGTTTGTCTGCAGTAAATCAACAAACTACTCTCCAGTCTCAACCTAGTTCTCAATTCCAATAAAACAGAGATGCTCATCATCTCTCACGACGACACTTACATCTGGCTCAACCCTCCAAGCTCTTCTCAACCCACAACACCTAACCTAAACCTTTCTTCATCGGTCAAGGACCTAGGAACCTGGCTAGACAACCAGCTAAACCTAAAACAAATTATAAATAACACCACAAAGGAATGCTTCTACAAATTGCAAGTCCTCAGGAAGCTTAAACCACTCCTTCACTTCAACGATTTCCGTCTGGTGCTACAATCCATCATTCTATCTAAGATTGATTATTGTAACTCCCTCTTACTCGGTCTCCCTGCCAACTCCATCAAACCACTACAGATGGTACAGAACGCCACCGCCAGGATCCTCACCAACTCCAACAAAAGAGTCCACATCACCCCTATCTTACGTTCCCTTCATTGGCTGCCCGTCAAATACAGGATACTCTTCAAAGTGCTTTCAATTATACACAAAGCGACGCACAACCTCGCTCCACTCATCTTAAGCAGCCAACTAAGACCGCATACGTCATCCAGACCCATTAGAAGTGCATACAAAGGCACACTGTATGCCCCCCCGGCAAAAACATCAAGAAAGAAGCAGGCTCTATCCACAGCAGGCACTCACCAATGGAATGCTCTCCCTCCAGACCTACGCCTTGAATCATGCCACGCGACTTTCAAAAAAAACTTAAGACTTGGCTCTTCATCCAAGCTTTCACTGACACTTAATACCTGCCCTTGTCTCAATTTACAGTCTCGCCCTTCCCCAGTGTTCCCTACTTCTTCTTTGTGCCCTTAACGCCAATCCCTTCCTATTTCTTAATGCCATTCCCCTCCTACTCCAAAATAACATACCTATTTCACTTGCATATGTCTGTTGCTTGCTGATTGTATATTCCCGCCTATCTATGCTTCGAGGCGGTCTGTTGCTTGTTGATTGTATATTCCCGCCTATCTATGCTTCGAGGCGGTCCTCTGGACTGGTTTTTCAGTTGTCCACTGTTCATTACATCCTACCCTTATGCCTGCTCCCAGCTTGGTTCCCACTTGTTTATATACCTTTTGTTCCAGTTCTAATATTCCACTGTATTAGTTATACCAGTTTTTAGTTTGTTTCTTCTATTTTTCCACTGTTCCATGTACTGCTTTTGAGCAAAGTTTACTGTTTACTGTAAACCAAGGTGATCTGTATCTCATACAGGAACCACAGTATATAAAAATAAAAAATAAATAAAATAAATAATATCTTCACTGAATGTCTCCTAGTCTTTGTACTTTTTGAAAGAACCACCAACCAATTCACCTTTACTTATTCCACAGCACTTATGTTACATACCTCTATCATATCTCCACTTAGTTATCTCTTCGCCAAACTGAAGAGCCCTAACCTCTTTAGCCTGTCCTCGTAGGGGAATTGTTACATCCCCTTTATCATTTTGGTCACCCTTCTCTGTACTTTTTCAAATTCAACTACATCTTTTTTGAGATGTGGTAACCAGAACAGCACACAATATTCAAGGTGTAGTTGCACCATGGAGCAATAGAGAGGCATTATGATATTCTGTTTTAGTTTCCATTCTTTTCCTAATAATTCCTAGTATTCTATTCGCTTTCTTGGCCACCATCACACACTGAGCAGAGGATTTCAACATATTATCCACAATGCTGCCTAGATCGTTTTCCTGGGCGGTGACTCCCTCTGTGGAACCTTGCATTGTGTAGCTATAATTTGGGTTGTTTTTCCCTACATGCATCACTTTACACTTGTCCATATTTAATGCCAGGTCTTGCAAGGTCTTCTTGTGATTTAACAATTTTGAATAATTTTGAATCATCCACAAATTTGATGAGCTAAAGATGGGAAAAATAAGTGAGGTGATTTATGAATATGATAAAAAGCAGCAGTCCTAGGAGAGAGCCCCAGGTCACACCACTATTCACCTTTCTCCATTGTAAAAATTGTCCATTTAGCCCTACTCTGTTTTCTATCTTTTAAGCAGGTCTCAATCCACAATAAAACATTGCCTCCTGTCCCATTACTTTTTAGTTTCAAGAGTCTCTCATGAGGTACTTTGTGAAATGCTTTCTGAAAATCTAGATACACTATATTAACTGGCTCATCTTTATCTACATTTAAAGGTGTAGTGACATTCAGTTGATATAGTGTATACCTTTCTCTAGTTAGTGTCTTTTTCACAGATGAGTTTATTATATGTCAGTGGAGAGCCTATCACACAGTTTTAATAATGTTGGCTCTCAGGGCCCTTGCTTATATTAATCAGATTCAGGTGCCTTTGCAACTCTGTTTTTGATAGTTCAGAGGAGGGGGAACTGATTTGGAGGCTGATTGGTGTTTGTAAGATTCATGAAAAGGCAAGTGCCATTTCTCTACAACTTTATATGCATGTATTAAGAGAATCAAAACCTTTCAGCTCAGTGTGCATGACTAAGCTCCCTATACACTGAACTTCTGAGCAAGTGGTGAGGAAAATCATAAAGGGCCGGATTTTAAAAAGGTTACACGCACCAGGCCTATTTTAAAAAGGGCCGGCGACGTGCATGTAAGTCCCGGGGCTTTACAAAAGGGGGCGGTCTGGGGTGGGGTGTGGGCGGGGCCAGAGGCCTCCAACAGAGCAGCCATTGCCACTGTGTCAGAGGATTGTGTGTTGGCAGCCTGCCAGCAGGCACAAAAGGTAAATAAAATTTTTGGGGGCGTTAGAGTAGGGCTGGGGGGGAAAGGTTAGGGGGGGAGGGAATGGGGAAAGACAGCACGGCTCAGTGTGAGCAAGGTGCACAATTGTGCATCCCCTTGTGCACACCGGGTAGCGCGCGCACATGTAAGCCACGCGCGCTTTTTAAAATCTACCCCAAAGTGACTAAAAAATGGAAAAACGTTACATCTATAGTTATTTCTTTTCTCTGTTTAAGGATGTTAAGGTCTATAAGGTTACCCACCAGTTTTGTTTTGGTTATTTTTGAGAGTTAGGGAGTAGGGTCCATCAAGGGCTTGATGGACCCTTGGTCTGACCCAGTATGGCATGTTCTTATGCACTGGACAATAGTTTTTTTTCCCTCCCCACAATTCATATTCCTTAATATCATTTCCAATTTAATTTTCATATAATTCAATACAATGACAAATTATTATAGTTGCAAAACTTGAATGACTTGGAGCAACGTGAAATTTATATAAGCTAACCATTTACAGCAAAACTGCTAGAAAGCTACAGATTTCCATGGAAACCTGAGTGCAGCTTTGCAATTTCATAGGAGTGGAACTCCACTGCTTTATGAATTGCTTTGCAATTTCATAAAGCAGTGGAGTTCCTGTGGGTATCCAAAAATTGCCCACAGGATTTTACCAATAGCACTGTATGGGGGAAAAAAAGCAACCCCAGGCAGTTTGTTTTGTTATTTTGGCTTGCTGAAGACTACAATGATTTCATCCTAAAATGCTAAACTCAGTATGTACCTGCCTCTGATAGTTGCTTCCAGGAAGCCACAGGACAGATGTCATGACTGCCAGCAGGAAAAGTAGGCAAATGAAAAGGCGTGAGCTAAATACACAAATTTAAAAAAAAATAAAATCTTGTACTCATCTAACTTCTAAGATGCACCAAAATTCTGAGCCATGAAAACACATTGTAAGCTCTGGTGTTTTGATATGAAAAAGCAAAATTGCTTACCTTGTAATAGGTGTTATCCCAGGACAGCAGGATGTAGTCCTCACATATGGGTGACATCATCAGATGGAACCCTGACACGGAAAACGTCTGTCAAAAGTTTCTAGAAACTTTTGGCTGGCACACTAAGCCCACTGAGCATGCCATGATATTCTCAGCCACAGGGGTCTCCCTTCAGTCTCGTTTGTAGCAGTAAGCGTGAGCTAAAAAAATAAAATGTATCGGAGCCTATTCCGTGGGGTGGCAGGTGGGTTCTGTGAGGACTACATCCTGCTGTCCTGGGATAACACCTATTACAAGGTAAGCAATTTTGCTTTATCCCAAGACAAGCAGGATGATAGTCCTCACCTATGGGTGACTAGCAAGCTACAGGCTGAGTCATTCTTGCATTATAACAACAGCATACAACTTGTGCAACAAGTACAACGGATGTACTGCTAGAAAGAATGAGGCAGCCTGAAATCACAGCAGGATGTATGTAGAAGGAGTTGGTATTATACTGGAAATAAGTTCTTTAAGACAGATTGTCCGAAGGCTGAATCTTGTCATCCTTCTTTGTCCAAACAATAATGAGCTGCAAAGGTGTGAAGGGAACTCCATGTTGCAGCTTTACATATGTCAAGAATGGGCACTGAACGATAGTGTGCTACTGATGTAGACATAGTCCTTACTGAATGTGCTCTTACTCGCCCCTGGAGAGGAATTTTTGCTTTTTCATATCAGAATTCGATACAGTCTGCTAGCCAGTTGGAGAGAGTGTTTTCCTACCGCAACTCCTGGTTTATTTTTGTCAAAAGAAACAAAGAGTTGGGTGGATTTCCTATGGACCGCCATGCGGTTCAGGTAAAAAGCTAGCGCACGTTTACAGTCTAAGGTGTGTAAGTCTCTCTCCCTGGTGAGAGAGGTGTCTTGGAAAGAAAGTAGGCAAGACTATTGATTGATGTGAAAATCCGTTACTACGTTTGGTAGGAATTTGGGGTGAGTGCAAAGGTCATGCAGGAACCTTGTATAGGGTGAGTATGTGATGAGAGCTTGCAACTCACTGACCCTCTTAGCCGATGTAATGGCTACTAAGAAAAATACTTTCCATGTAAAAAATCTTTCATCGCAGGAATGTAGAGACTCGAACAGTGACCACATGAGTCTAGTCAGTACTAAATTTAGGTCCCATTCAGTGACCGGTGGTCGAATGGGAGGCTTAAGGTGAAGTTAAGCCTCTCATAAACCGACTTACTAGGGGTTGTGCTGTTATTGGCGTATCCCCTATTCCCTTGTGGTATGCCGCTATGGCACTTAGGTGTACCCTTGCAGAGGATGTCTGGAGACCAGAATGTGAAAGGTGGCATAGGTATTCTAGTAAAGGAGTGGGGCAAGAGAAAGGGTCAAAACCTTTTTGTGTGCACCACTTGGTAAATCTAGACCATTTGGAATGGTAAGATTTACGTGTGGAAGGCTTTCGTGAAGCTACGAGAACTTTAGAGACTTGTGTTGAAAGATTAAGTGGCTGCAGAATTAAGCTTTCAACATCCAAGCTGTCAGGGCAAGAGTTGTCAGGTTGGGATGACTCAACTTGCCCTGATTCTGAGTTATGAGAGTGGGTGCTGTGCCCAGGCGAATTGGCTCTCTGATCGAGAGGTCGAGGAGTATGGGAAACCATACTTGTCGAGGCCAGTACGGGGCTATGAGGATCATTGTTCCTCTGTCCTGTTGTAGCTTCACGAGAGTTTTGGCTATGAGCGGAATTGGAGGGTACGCATACAGAAGACCTGTGTTCCAGGGGCGAGCAAAGGCGTCCCTGGTGAATGCCTGTTGACGGCTTTGGAGGGTGCAGAACCTTTCCACTTTGTGGTTCAGTTTGGACGCAAAGAGGTCTATGATTGGGCAACCCCAGCGTTGAAAGATTTTGCTCACTACACGTGGATCCAGAGACCATTCATGGGGATGGAAATGTCAACTGAGATCGTCCGCTAAAACGTTTTGTATGCCTGCCAGATAAGTTGCTCGGAGATGCATGGAGTGCTCTAGAGCCCAAGCCCAAATCTGCACCGCTTCCTGGCAGAGCAGATAAGAGCCTGTGCCTCCCTGTTTATGTACCAC
Source organism: Rhinatrema bivittatum (assembly GCF_901001135.1). Lineage (NCBI taxonomy): Eukaryota > Metazoa > Chordata > Amphibia > Gymnophiona > Rhinatrematidae > Rhinatrema > Rhinatrema bivittatum. The sequence continues at coordinate 46,053,315 of NC_042623.1, read as the reverse complement.
ATTGCTACTGTGTTGTCAGTCAGTATCAGCACAGTCTTGTTTGAGAGGCAGTCTTTGAAGGCACAAAGGGCATATCGCGTCGCTCGAAGTTCTAAGAAGTTTATTTGACACTTCATTTCGAGCGTAGTCCACATCCCTTGTGTTTGAAGGTTGTTGACGTGAGCTCCCCATCCCAAGTTGGAGGCATCTGTGGTCAAGATGACTTGTGGAGTTGACTGTTGGAATGGGAGACCAGCTTTCAAGACTGTTTGATTTGTCCACCAGTGGAGCAATAGGCGTAATTGGTGGGTGATTTGAACTGTGTACGACAGTGGTTGGAAAGCTTGTAGCCATTGAGATTTCAAAGTCCATTGAGTTCTTCTCATGGCTAACAAGTACTGTCGAGACCATGTGTACTAGTAGCACTAGAAGTTGATGGGCAGATGCGAACTGGTATTGGGTTACAGAGTTCGCCAAACGTGCTAGATTGTTGGCACGGTCGTTTGGAAGAAAAGCTTTCGCCACTGTGGTGTTGAGGTCTGCTCCGATGAACGTGAGGAGTTGAGATGGCTCGATGTGGGATTTTTGATAGTTGATTAGAAATCCCAGGGAGTGTAATAGTATTGTGCTTTTCAAGGAAGACAGAGCTCCCTGCCTGGATGGACTTCTGATTAGCCAATCGTCTAGGTATGGAAAAACATGAATGCTGTTTTTTCTTAGTTGTGCAGCAGCCACTGCTAGACATTTTGTGAATACTCGAGGAGCAGAGGCAAGTCCGAATGGTAGGACTTGATACTGGTAATGATGTTTTCCCACGATGAATCGCAGATACTTGCGATGTTGTGTGGAAATGGGAATGTGTGCATAAGCTTCTTGAAGATCTAGAGAACAGAGCCAATCTCCCCGTTGAAGTAATGGAAGGATGGTTCCTAGAGATACAGTCTGAAATTTTTCTTTTTGGAGAAATTTGTTGAGATTGTGGAGGTCTAAAATAGGACGAAGGCCGCCTGTTTTCTTTGGAATTAGGAAATAGCGGGAACAGAACCCCTTGCCTTGTTGAGACTGGGGAACTGGTTCGATAGCCCTGGCAGTCAACAAGGTAGAGAGTTCTACTTGAAGTTGAGGTGTGATGACCATGCTTGTCCAAAGTGGAATGGTAGAGAATGCAGGGATATTGTTTTGAATTTTAGACAATATCCCCGATTTAGTATGGCTAACACCCATTGGTCTTTTGTGATGAGACTCCATTGGTGTTTGAAATGATGGAGTCGACCTCCTACTGGTTAAGTGAAGCATAGGGTTGATGGAAAGGCTTCTGGTCTCTTGATTCATTTAAAAAACCCGCTGCTGGTCCAGTTTGTGGTGGTGGCTGGGTTTTTGGCCGTTTTGGTTGGCGTGCACGTCCCCTTTGTGGTGGACGGTATGAACGCGTTGAAGAAGCAGGTGAGTAATATCTTCTACGCCTATAGAAGGGTCTCCTGGTTTCCCTTCTGGTTGATTTTCTTATTGAGGATGGCTGATCCGATGGTAGTCTAGAGAGTTGACGAAGGGTCTCGTGATGATCTTTCAACTGAGAGATGGTAGCCTGAATTTTTTCTCCGAAGAGATTCTCTCCAGTACAAGGAAGATATGCCAATCTCTCTTGGACTTCTTGTCTGAGGTCCGAGGCCTTGAGCCAAGCCCACCTCCTTGCATTAATTCCCGATGCTGATAGGCGGGCAGATGTCTCAAATGAGTCATAAGCTGCCCATACCTCGTGTTTGCCAGATTCAAGCCCTTTTGCAATTAGTGTGTTCAAAGCCAGTTGTTGCTGAGGGAGATCGGCAATACCTTGAACATGCTTCCACAAGTTTCTTTGGTACTGTGTCATATAAAGCTAGTATGCCGCAACACGAGATACCAGCATGGATCCTTGGAAAACCTAAGGTATCTAAGAACTTCTGTTCTTTTTCTGGTGGGGTAGAAGAGTGTGGGTTTTGTTTCCTGGCTTTTTTCTGAGCCGATTCGACGACCACAGAGTGATGAGGCAATTGAGGCTTTTGGAAACCTGGGTTATGTTGCACCAGTTATGTGGCATCTGTTCTTTTATTTACAGCCTGTACAGAGCAAGGATGCTCCCATAACCTATATGCTGGAGTTCCAACAGGACTTCGTGAATAGGGATTGCCATTACCTCCTTTGGTGCATCAACGAATTACAGGACTTCCAGAGCCTTGTGTCCTCCTCAGTCAGTAATTCGAAAGGAATTGTCTGCCATTTCCTTAATGAAGTTTGTGAATGACAAATCTTCAGGAGGGGACTTCCTCCTCTCTTCTGGTGGAGAAGGTTCAGACTAATTCCTCTGAATCAGTATCAGTATCATCCTTCCAAGCAGTATACTGAGGATGGGAGGGTGATTCAGGATCATCTGGTTCTTGTGTTTGCAGATGGTGTTTTGTTTTAGAAGCAGATTTGGATGGAATCTGCTTTGGTAGCATAGGAGATAATAAAGGCATCGATGGGGACTCGATGGGTCTCGATGGCATCAATGGCAACCGGTCGGGTGTCACCCGATGGACCGGGATGCAATGGCATCGAGGGTTCCTTTACTGGCATTGATGGTCTTGTCGGTATTCGGTGATGTTGAAGGCCCGATGATCCTTGGACGGAATCCGAATCCCTGTCATCATCCTCTGATGAGCCTGGTATTGGAATCGAAGGAATCATCGGTGGATGTTTTAGCATCAACAAATTCGATGGCTGCTCCGGGAGAGTCTGTGTCGGTGGAGGAAAAACTCCAATCAATGCGTTGATTCTATTCAGCAAAGGCTGAAAAATCGATGGATCCGATGCCGGAGTCGGTACTGATGGTGGCATGGAGGGAGGGTGAAATTTTCGAAAAGCCTCGATGATGGCCTGCTGGACCATGGAAGTTACTTCTTCCCTGGAGACTGGGTCCACTGTCACAGAAGAAGGTAAGACTGGCGCTACTGGCACTTCCACGACTGAACATGGTGGCATAGTCTAACACTGATCCTGGTGGAGAGCGCCTCGGTTCCTCGGGTACAGAAGGGCGTATTGGTTCCAGTACCCGGACTCGCTTGGGCATCAGCTCGATGTCCTTTGATGTTGATGCCGGTGCCATTTGATCCGATGGATCAGTGATGGAACGGTGTCGATAGCGTCTTTTTTTCTCGATGTTCCTTAGATGCAGAGGAAGACGCTATGGAGGACCTTGATGGGGGTCGGTGATGGACGTCATCTGTCCTCTTTTTTTCCTCGATGTTTTTCAACAGAGGGTTATATTTTTCTTGGAGACTACGTAGACGATGGAGTGAGTTTCTTAAACAGCTCCACCATCTTGTCCAATTGGGCACGCCTGCCCTTTGGTGTCATCTGGGCGCAAGCTGTACAAGCCCGGACATCGTGGCCTGATCCCAGGCACAAAACACAAACATTGTGCGGGTCGGTAATCGACATAGTTCGGTTACAATCTGGACATTTTTTGAATCCGGAGGCCATTTTAGAAAGTTAGGCCGAATAACGGTCGATGACCTGCGGATACCGAGTGAGGGTGACAGGAATAGACTGAAAATTGACTCTAAAAAGTACTCACTGATTACTATGTCGAAGGGAGACCAGATGACAATTTGTGTCTGAAAATATCTTTTCCGTGAGGAAAAAGTGAGGGAAAACTCACAGAGCTCCTAATATGCTATGCTTACAGCAAAGTGGAAAAAAAGACTGAAGGGAGACCCCTGTGGCTGAGAATATCATGGCATGCTGGGCATGCTCAGTTGGCTCAGTGTGCCAGCCAAATGTTTCTAGAAACGTTTGACAGAGGTTTTCCATGTCAGGGCTCCATCTGATGATGTCACCCATATGTGAGGACTATCATCCTGCTTGTCCTGGGATAAAATTTAAAACATAGTAGCTTTTATAATGTTCCCCTAAATGTTTAAAACAAAGTATTGTAAATTGTACTATTACCTTGATTTGGGAATAAAAACACAAATACAGCAACACATTGTGGGTCAAATTAATTTTATTATGCTCCATGATAAATTGCCACCAGTGCAACATCCTATTCACTGTACATTTCAAAAATTTCACATAAACAAAATTTGTTGATAAATGGAAAATTAAATGATTGAGAAGCCCTTACAAATTTCCTACTGTATATACAATACATTGCTAGCTGCTATTGTCTATGAATTTAGTGTAGAGATATACAAAAGCCTCATGGTAGTTTGCTAAATGCTAAAGATATCTGGACATAAGCATTTAACTAGAGTATATAGGAGGCTTTCATACAATGTTTAGTGAATGTGCATCTCAGTGCTAGGAAACGCTGGTTTCTGCCTGCCTTGCAAATGGTGGAGTGTTGAAACACGAAGTCATGATGGTTACTTTAGCATACCCTATATGCCCTCTTCATGCCAGAGGTTTACCCATTAGTTGAACACATTTATATCATTACTACTTCAGACGTGCAACACAACTGTGGATATATTCTTTGCAGACAATATATGGACTAAAATCTTATCTAGCAAGCATTACTTGAGCCTTGCTCCAAAGACATGATAATGACAGCAGTGCAGAGAAACTGGTTTCGTCAGTGCCCTTTTATACTGACAGAAATTAGCATTCTCCATCAGTGTTTCGTTTTGAAAATTAAATGAAGTCCCAGGGGAAAAGATTTAACACATCATCATAAAAAGTTTGGCCTCCATTCATCAAGTCATCAAAACAGTTTGAAAAAAAAAAATCTAAGAAATATGTGGAGGGAATATCCAATAAAGTAAAATCCTGAGATTTCACCTGCTTTTCTTTGTGCACAGGTTATACACAAAATGATAATTCAACCACCTCAACCACATCACTCAATTTTGTTTGAATCAGAAACAAAAAAGTGATGTTAAGCAGAAAATGTTTCCAGCACCTAGAAGCAATATATAGGGAGGAAGTGAGGAAATTAAAATTCCAAGTGCAGAACTTGCTATTGAAAAGCAGTCTTACACTAATGCATCTCACCGCCATTCAATATACAGATATATTTTTATTTATATTGGATTGCACGCATTATCACTGAAGAGTAAATATTGGGTCAGAAACCTTATTACACAGGCCCAGCCTGTCATCATTCGATTTGGTCAGTCAAATTTTAGTGATTTAAATGTAGTTTTAATACGGTAGTCTTGCATATCAAACGTTCTGCAGTAACAAGCTGCAAACAGATATATATACATATATGGTATGATATATGGTGGTGCTTTTAACCAAACAATTTTCCCATATTACACCAAATATCATATATACCAAATAGACTGCACCTGTTTCACCAAATCATTTCAGCTTCTTGAATGTTAAATCTGCAGAATTAAAAACAAAACAAAAACCCCTCACATGTAGTATTAACTTTTTTTTTGTACACAAGTAATCAGCAAATAAGGCCTTTAATCAAATTCTAGTCTCTAGTCTCCATCCAGCACGCATGAAAACATATCGCAGTAAGATGATTCAGTAGATATTACTATTTAAGTGTATAGACTAAAATTTATGGGCCAACTTGATTTTCTGTTGGACTAAGGACAAAAAGTTCAGTTCTGAATTCACCATGTCCAATGGCCTCAAGAAAACAGCATACAAAACCATATATAACCTTTTATATCATTTGATCATCAATGTTCCACAAGTATTTTTTAATTAATTTAATCCAACATTATTGAAGCAAGAATCAAGCAGAAACCTTCAGCCCAAAAGACATGAAACCAATTTAAAAAAGTAGATCCCTCAAATAAGTGTAGCAACTAAGCTGAATCAATGATTATTGATTCAGAAGAGAATTCCAAGTAAAATGGGCTGCTCTGATTCATAACTAAAATACTTACAAAACTGTGCTCATTACGGTACAAAATAAATTTCAGGTGGGTAAGACCCCCTTCCATAAGAAACCGGTTCAACAATGAATAATTTTCAAAACATTGCCTAAAACCATCGTATCAAAAACCAGAGGAAATCAAACGGGCACCTGTGGTTACCATTGGGGTGTGGTTACAGTTACATCATGTAACCACACCCCAATGGTGTGCAATAGTTATTTGGAAAAAAAAAAGTCTTTGGGAAAAAAAAAAACACAACTTATGTTGGACCAATGATTATAATCATTTACACCGCAGATGGATTGATCTCCTCTGGTTTCTGATACAATAGTCATCCTTGTTTAGACAATATGTTTTATTATTTAAAACATTTAATTATTCACTGGGATGTTTTATTTGTATTTTACATTTTTTCCTTTTGATAATATTGGGTATTCAGTGTATTGGTATATTAAAACATGGTTATCTGTCAGATATACAATCAGAGGAAAAGCTTTAGGGTTCCATACGAAACTACAGATTTTCAAGCCATGTAAAGTAAAATTTACATACCACAAAAGCCAGATTTGGCCAATCTGAGTGTTTGAGATATTATATATAAATAAAAGGAAAACAAAAGTCACTCAACATAGCTTGAACATCTGGATCAATTTGGACCCTCGCTGGATTTCATGCCAGTCACTTAACCAGTTATCTTTCACTGCTGTACAATAGCAGCCAATATTGCTACAGTATAAGGATATATTACTTTATGCTTAGTAGCTGTGCATATGTAGTGATTCTATTCTGAAGAATATTTTGCCTCCTGGTAGTAAAGTACTGAAAACCGTGCAAAAATGATATCAGCCTCAACATTCACGAAGCGTTGCATTCAAAATGAAGGGGCTAGACAAACGGAGATCATTATGTAAAAAGAATGTAGTGCTATATTAGGTTTTAATAAGAAAGTTAGATACAGAAAAAGTAGGGTATGAAAATAGTGTTTCTTCTTCCATTATAACAGTTGCAATAAGATTTTTTTTTTTTTTTTGTCAGTCTCACACATTACATTTAAACTCCCTTATCTTGATGGAATGAAAAATATTCACGTGTTAGCAGAGCATCTGGATGTAAACTTGTACACGTTTAACAGGGAGTAGCTTTGTAGAGGATTATGACAAACCTTTACAGATTAAACGAGGTATTGCACAGATTAATAAAAAAGCAAAAGGCAACAAAAATATACAGCAAATTGGTAGAACATTTACATGATTTTACAGAATCCTCAGACAAAAAGTAGTGTTTAGTATCCATTCACCTTTAAAAAAAATATATATTATATATATTTATACTGATCAATCATCCCATTCGTCGTCATCCTCAAAATCTTCTTCATCATCTTCATCCTCATCTTCGTCTACAAGGAAAAGGCAGAATTATTACAAAAGACTGTCATGGCATTAAGAGGGCAATTATCAAAAGCCATTTACCCCAGTAAACTGGCTGTCTGAAAACTGCCCAACCTGTACATGGGTCAGAGAGACTCAAGACTGATCCTTTTCAGTAGCCAGGCCTTTTTTTTTTTTTTTTTTTTTTTTTTAAACGCCTTACTTAAGCGTCTGTGCACATGACATGCAGGAAACGGGTTTTGTTAAGCAGGCATCTAAGTCTGGTGGATAGGGGTCCTCTATGCACCCTTTTTGCAGGATGACTATAGCAGGTCATATACTGTACATTGTATTTGTACTGTTCTTTTGACTGTTGTCTTGCTTTTTTTGTATGCATATTTACTCTGTGTTTTATGACTGTTTGTACCCTGCCTTGAACCTTCGATAAGAGCAGGGAATAATTAAAAAAAAAAATTATAGTATCACCGGATCAATAATAAGCGTGCTTTTTTACCCATGGGAAAAATAGGTGTGTCCAGAGGCCGAGTTAGGTCAGGGAAACAATATGTGTAGTTTTGCATTTTCAAAATCATGAATGTTATTTTTTAGGGAAAACATTCACAGAATAAAACAGGGTCAAACCTCTGTAGATACTTTTTCCCTAGGCAATTTTCCAAGAGAAAGTATTCTTGTACTTACCCTTTGAAAACAGGAAGAAATTCCATAGGTAGAAATACCTGTGGACTTTGTAATTACCCACATAGTTTTGAAAATTGCCCCCTACAAACCTTCTACCATCCTAAAGCTTTAAGTGCCAAGGACCTCCAGTTTCACAGGATTCTAACAAGAAATCACCTCCATAATACAATGGCACTGGGTCCATCTCATGCATCTCACTTCAGACCACAAGCAAACCTGGCATTATGCAAGCACTAAAGAACTATATAATGTATGTATAAATAAATCTATAAAGTTGGCTTCTTCTTTCCTTTTTGGTCAAAAACAGAGGTAGAACAAAAAAAAAATCACAGAAAAAACCCCAAAACAATGGGCAGTGCCTACCTCATAAAATCAAGTACAACCTACAAAAGTTTCAGACCTTGGTTTCTCCACATGGTAGGGCATACCGCTAACTCCTGAACCACTAGACCAGCCCTTCTTTATCTTTTAAACACAAAGGAGGAGCTCAGACAGATAATAAAGATGTTAACACAGTCACGTGTACCAGGAATTTCTTCAAGAGACTCAAACTGGGGAAAACCCTTTCATGCATCTGGATCCAGAAAGTCTAGGATGGCCATATCGCTCCACATTCAGGGGGGACAAGATGAACTGGTCCTAGTTTTATCTCACCGCATGCAGGGAAATGCTTTCCGTAGGGAACTCGATAAGGAAATCAGATCCATAACTCCATGCATGCCATGGGGTAAACCTGGATTGGTTAATATTGTCCCCTGGACATGGAGTTATATGATCACCCTAATAATGTCTCATGCAGAAGCTGCTACTGCATAGGAAAACAGCAACTTCTGAACATACTTTTATGTATGTGGGGGGTGGGGTGGGGAGAGAATTAGAATAGCTTGTACAATTCAATCTGCCAAGGGCAAGCAAATACAGTATATGCCAGATAGCAGTAGCAGCATACAGAAATATTTTACATTTCAGCATTTCTCAGCCTTGGAGACTCCTATATTAAAATACCAATTCATATAATTTTCCCAAGTAACTAGAAAGCGAGCTGACAGTTTTGTCTGGTCTGTTCTGAAACTGTAGAATCACTCCTTTCATTACAGGCCAGCAGATACTAGAGACTTCTGAAATCACCAGACATAAAATGCATCACGCTGATGAAACATGACATGTCATACAAACTGTCATTGGTGCGTGACATGTTTTTGCGAGACGTGTCATGACACTATGTCAAAGTATTGCCATCATGACCACCTTTCAGGTTGGCAGGTATGCAGCATATTTTCCTCTTACAAGGCAGCTACACTTGATCATTTGCAAGATTTCATCCTTCTATATTCCAATTAACATATCAAGACAACTGAGTCTAGTACGCTTTCTTTGCTCAACATTCAGTATATATATGTGTCTTACAACTTTTTGCAAACTGGCATCTTCAGCACATCAAGTCAACTTGAGGCTCTTGGAAATTGAGCTGGTCACAATCCTGACAGGATTGCATTTACATTTTTTGGCAACAGAGGCTTTAGAAAATTATCAAAATCCTTTACAGACCTCTAACAATTCATAAAGATTTATTTTATACATGTAGAGTAAGTCAGACTTATCTGGCAAAGTGGCAGCTACTGAATATCTGGCTATGTTCAGCAGGCCATTCAGCCAGATAAGTCCTTATCCTGTTCAGTAGATAGCTGGATAAGTTGTGGGTGGATTGGGATGGGACTACTTACCCAGTTAATTTAATCAGTTAAGTGGCAATATTCATACTTATGACAAGTCTAACTTAGCCGCATATAACTTACCTGGCTAAATAGTTATACATACGGGGTTATTCAGTAGCCTAGCCGTACTGCTAAATATCCCATGTAAGTGGGATGGTCAGTTTTATCTGGCTCACTTACCTAAACATTTTATTCTGAGTATCTACCTCTCAGTTCATGGAACCTCCCATTTGTGTTTTTGGAATGCTCAACTTGTACTTAGCTGTCGAGGTATAGGACAGCCCAACCAAATATAACCAAGAAATATGAAAGGGCCCCCTTTTTAAGGGAATAAACAGCATTTAAGCAGTCACCCCGGAGACTACTGAGATGAACATAGCAATTAGCATAGCTGTTCTTAAAGCACTTGTTTATCCATATAGAGTTTTTCATTTGGAAAAAAATCTTGAAGATGCATGAATTGCCTTTACAGCACAAATGACCAAGACAATGTTCAGACAGCCCAAAAGCATAACTATCAAGATTAAGACATGATTTTGTACGCTGTATACACAAAGATATTAAACAAAAAAGGGTACGATAAACAGTCTGGTAATTATCAAATGTTGGCAAAATGGGAAAAGGAGAATGGGAGAACAAATCTCTTTTGAAATTTTAAATTCTGTAAAGCAGAGGTTCCCCAAATCTGTCCTGGAGACCCCCGTTCAGTCAGGTTTTAGGATATCCATAATGGATATACATGAGAGAGAATGTGCATGCTATGGAGGCAGAACATAAAGATGTATCGCATGCATATTCATTGTGGATATCCTGAAAACCTGACTGAACGGGGGTGCTCATGGACAGGTTTGGGAACCACTGCTAGAAAGCATTTCTAAGCCTCTTCCCCTTTCTTTTCCATATAAAGCATGACATGATGGAGAGTCATTCTTCTGAAAATATATTTTATTGGGTCATTTTACTGGGGTATAATTCATCCACCCCACAGGCTTCCAACTATGAAACCATGAGAAAATACAAGCATCACCACCCCCACTTGCACAAAAAAAAGTGTCACATTTGGATGCCTACCTGAAGAATGAATGGCTTTACTCCTTTTCTGCATTACTTCCATAAGCGCTCCCACAATGCCTGAGGTGGGTGCAGGAGTGGGTACTGCAGAGTCTGGGCCATCAGGTACCTGGAAAATACATTTTTCTTTCATCATATCGCAACATTATGTTACATTCTCTATAATGTCCTTAGTTGTTTATTCTTTAACATACAGAGGAAAGTGTTTTTCAGATGGTACAACTATTTCAAGGAGAATACTACAGAAGCAGAATATCATTGCAAATAACATCTGCAAGGCTCGTCTTGTCTGGACACTGTCCCTTAATATTGCTGTACTGCAGACCCTGCTTCATCTCCAGTTCTATCCTCACAACCCTACTACTTAGGATCCTCCATGTTTCTCCAGGCTTTCTTGAATTTTAATGCGGCTTTTACCCTTCCAACTCCATTGGGATGGTGTCCCATGAATTCCTTACCCTTTCTGTATAGTCTAAAGTCTACCCACCTCTAGCCTGATACCATGATCCCCGTCCTATAATGTTCCATGATAAATGATTGTCTTTTATACATAGTGGGCCTCATATTTAAAGCGCATTCAGCACTACTTAACCAGATAAATGGGACTTATAAGGCTAAGTAGTAACCGTTGAATATGCGCCCACGGTCAGTGGCTGCCGCTTAGCTGTATAAGTCCTTTATATGGCTAAAGGTTACACGCACAAAAAGTAGGTGTGTATTGATGGATCAGGGGCAGAGCTAATTAGCGCAATAACTTATATGGCTAGCTACCAATATTCCCAATTAGCCACATAAGTATACATGTAAGTTTAGACACGCCATAGAGCAGTTCTAAACTTAGCCAGGTAGATTTATCTGGCTAAGTGCGTATATATCCACTAATATTCAGTGGCTTTGCCGTGTCACTGAATATACATCATTACTTACACGAGTAAGTTCTAACCAGCTAAGTAACTTACACGGTCAGCTTTGTATAACTTTCTCTCTCTCTCTCTCTCTCTCTCTCTCTCTCTCTCTCTCGAGAGAGAGAGAGAGAGAGAGAGAGAGACACACCCATACATATAGTAAGTTATACAAAGCTGACCGTGTAAGTAACTTAGCTGGTTAGAACTTATTCGTCTAAGTAATGATGTATATCCAGTGACTCGGCACTCTCTACGGTATATATTCAGTGACATATCTATATCTATTTCTTTGGTGTCTGTCTCTATCCTGTCTCTTCTCTAGGGCATAAGATACTGGATAGCCAGTATATGCAAATGAAACACACACATTCATCATGGATGTCCTGACAACCTAACTGGCTATGGGGATCATCAGGACAGATTTGGGAAGCCCTTATTTAAAGTCTCCCTCACAGAGCTTGTAGCATAGACACTGTACCATTTAGCAGAACTCCTAGGCCACAAGAACTAATTGATATCATTCTGGAGATACAACCTCCAGAATTTGACGATTACTCCTGAGTTCTCAACAATGCGTTTCACAGAGGCATTACCAGTTTTTGCCTCTAATGCCCCTTATATATTTGGCTAGCTTTCTTCTCCCTTGTTCCATTTTGACAACCACTGAGACTACTTATTTCTATATACCAACTAGACATATACAGTGCTGTACAAATACATGAGATAATACCTTCTCAGAAGAGCTTATAATCTATTCAAGGCAGACACGACAAATTAGAGGCTAAGGGAGTTTTAGTCAGTTTGGGAAATAGTTAAAATCAACCACTATCAGATATTGGCATCTTCCTCTCCTAAGAGCTCAACAATACCTTTTTCAGTGTCATGAACTAAGCCCCCGGATTTTAGATCCCCTGATCTGAATTCTCTCCAGACTCTACTCCTGTCCTGCAACATTTCTTTCCACATTCTTAAAAATATACCTATCGCAGAATTTTTAGTCTTGTGAATGATTGTGAAGCAAATAGCCTGGATACGTTATTAATTTATTTACTTTCATGCTTTTTCATTTTTATTTTATGGGCAACTATGGATTCCAGATCATGCTAAAATTATATAAATCTAAAAAAAAGACATTACGCAGATGATTATCTGCTTCTTAAAAAAGATCTACCCAAGTGTTTTATACCTTAGCACTCTGAAATTAGTTATTCGCTGTGTGCTGCTGATCAAACTTAAAACTATAAAGTTTTATAAAGTACTCAAAATATATTCATCCCAATCTGCCATAAGGTAGGGGAAAAAAAACTGTGTGATAGGTTTATTTTTAAGAGATTGGATAAGGACTGCTTTGTATAAAAATTCTCATTGGGGTAAGCAGTACCCTTGTCTCATCACGTTTGCACATCCATAGAGAAATCAGCAGCTGGTGCTCAAACAGTGATCCATTACTGCCCAAATTAAAGCGCTCCAGAATATCTACACGTCAAATGTTGGAAAATCTGTTTGAAGCCTGTTCAGTCTAGTACATGATACTTTGCAGGTAACTATCTACCATAACATTAAAAATGACTGAGGTAGCTTATAATTTTTAAATATTTAAGAATATGCCAGTGTATCAGGGTCATTTATCAAACCACGATGTGGCCATATCGCATGCATTAGGGTCTTATCGCAGGCGATAATACCCTATTGCACACGGTATGTACTGCGGTGGTAATATTTAAATTCGGGAAAGGGGAGAGGTAAAAATATTTTTGATTCTGATACTGCTGTGAGCAATAATGTTTTACACATTATCGCTGGCAGCAGCACCAGAATTAACACCACCTTTTCCGTATGGTATGGGGGCAATACGGTGCGGCGTGGCCGCAACTATGGCAGGCAAAACCGCACCACGGCAATGTAGCCAGCTGCCCAATTTCACCCCCCCTGCCCTTTTTTTTTTTTTTTTTTTTTTTTTTAGAGCGGTTCATCATTCTGCTATATTTATAGCAGAACAATGAATCTAGGCCTAAGATTTCTAAAATACAGCCCTTGCAGACAGTATGCTAGCTGCATAATAAAAATGATACAGAAGGGCGTAACATTTGATTCTTTTTAAATTTCTGTAAGAGTTAGACGAAATCACTTTAGATTAAGAAGGGGGAAGATGCTAAATAATTGAAAAACAGTGTTACAAGGGACAATTTACATACACATTTGGTTATGACATCAAGTCTACAATATTAATGAGAAAAGCAAATTATTGTAAAGGAAAGGAAAAATCAGATTAAAAAAAAGCAGTACTTCATGCCTGCCTCAAATTTAATAACTGATTTTAAACATCATAATGAACTCATAACAGCTGTTCAAAGTTTTGGCCAACTATAGATTCTGCTTTTCATAGACTATTTTCTTTTCTAACCTCCAAATGTTAAAGATGCATGCTAGCACATTTGGCCCCTCTGTTCTTGCCAACTATGCCATCTTGCAACAGGACCAGCAGCTGCCTGGTGCAATCTGAAGTTCAATGGTTTTACTGCACTTCAATATAGAGAACGCTTCCAGCTATGCAGTGCAGCCGACAGTGCTTCAGCAAATGATATGATTAAGAAGCTTTTAGATGCCTGGGAGCAAGAACACAGAAGAATCAAAAGATAACTCAAATTTTATAACCAGGCTAATTTAAGTGATTATTTTAAAAAATTCTCTACAAAGCCACTAATTGAATACTTGGGGGGGGGGGGGGGGGAGAAAAAGGCCTTTACATTGATTAGGAACCATTAAAAATAGTAGCTCAACATACTGAAAACTGAGCTAAATAGGGGTACTAAGCTCTCCCACTCAAAAATGTCTGATGTCTCTGCAAACATTTTTATTCACACACAGATTTACTATCCAACTGCAGCTGCACTGCACCTAAACAGCTGGGTTATTGCATTGTGTAGCTGCCGAGTGCTGATACCGGTATTCACCCATGGGAACACAACTACTCTGTATGGCCAATTTTATCAAGAAAAGTGAAATGATGTCTTTCCACTTATTTCCTACAGTAAGCTGGTCAGTTTACAATAGACTAATATGAATGATCCAGGGGCACAGAAAAGTCAGCAAAGGTTTGTTTTTAAAGCGAGCTTCATTTCACAGTCAGATTTCACTAGATGAACTTAAGCACGAGAGGATCCCTCAATGGCTTGATACTAGTTCACATTATTCACTTGCTCTCTGAACATTAAATTACAAAACAATAACTTACAGACTTCAGCTGTATGCCCTGCCGTATTTGGTCTAATAGCGCATCCCTTCCCGAGCAGGACACCGGTCGATTTTCTTTCTGATCTACTTTCTTTAATTGGGTGCCTTCCTTTATTTGATCTAAAAGAGCCGCTTTGTTTCCCATTGGAAATGGAAGCTGCTGGTCTCCTCCATCAGAAGAAAGGCTAGATGGCGGAGGGGGGCCAGGAGGTGGTGGAGGTGGAGGCGGCGGTGGTGGTGCAGATGACCCAGGCGCTGTTGACAATGGAGGTGGAGGTGGTGGAGGAGGACCTGATGGAGCAGATGATGAATGCACTGGAGGTGGTGGAGGATACATTCTATTTGGAGGTGGTGGTGGAACTGCTCCCCCTGGCCTAGAAGGAGGTGGTGGTGGTGGTGCTGCAGTAGGAGCCCTGGAAGGTGGAGGTGGTGGTGCGCCTCTGCCTCTGGCAGGTGGTGGTGGAGGTGGAGGTCCTGAACTATGTGGTGGCGGTGGTGGAGGAGGTCCACCCCTGGAAGGTGGAGGAGGTGGAGGTGCTGGAACATACAAACATATAAAAATATTTAATTCACTTGTGCATTTTAATGTTCCAGTAATTGCACAGCATCAATTCCTCTGGCATGCAAACTACAAACACAAGCACAAAGTTAATACAAAGTCAAAACATATTCAAACACTTATATTGTACAGCTCCTCTCAGAGCTTAAAATTGCAAGAAGCAACTTGTAACCAAACATATTCTACAGTTGCAAGTTCCAATCATATATATATACTTGGTACTATTTCTCTCCTTTACCTCAAACTCTAAGTTCCTACTAAGTTAGCCACGTTATTTATACCCAATCGTTGGATGTAATTGTTTATTTGTTTAATTGTTCAATCTGTTTGATGTAATTTTCTGTTCCTTGTTCTGTGTAAACCGAAGTGGTATGTACTAGTGCATGAACTCCGGTATATAAAAGCCTTTAAATAAATAAATAAATAAATATAGAAATACCACCTTATAAAACTTATATTAAAATAATTTTAGAGAAACACAAAGAAATGCAAAATTACACATTTTATTTTGATTATTTATTCATGTCATGATTTTTCGTACACTATGCCAGGGCTTCTCATCTCAGACCTAGCCAGTCAGGTTTGCAGGATATCCACAATGAATATGCATGAGGTAGATTTGCATGAACTGCTTCCATTGTATGCAAATCTCTCTCATGCATATTCATTGTGGGTATCCTAAAACCTGACAGGTTAGGTGTGCCCTGAAAACGGGTTGAGAAGCACTGCATTATGCAAAGACTTCTGGCTCAAGACATTAGCCCAACAGATCTAACAAAGCTACTGTACTTGCAAAACATTTGTAGACAACTCGGCAGCAAACCAACAACATCCCCCTTTGTGTGCAGATTTGTATATAATTCCTGAAGTGAGAGTTATTTTTAAATCCTTTGAAAGCTCTTATCTACATAAATCATGGCAGTGGTGGGCTCGACATTCTAATAAACCCATGCAGGCATTGCAAGGATCTATGGTAAAACTCGACAAATAAATAAATAAATGTAAAGTATGACCACAGCATGAACAAATGAAAAGTAAACATGGGGGCATAACCAAATGAAAAGGTATACATTGAGCCAAAGACTCAAGCATTGAGCCACAAGGCAAGTTTTTCACCATTTGTACAGATTCATGGACCGTAAATGCATTTTCAAGATGCTGAAGGCTACTTTATCATGCATAGCTAAGTAGGGGGGAAAAAACCCAAACCTCAAGAGGTGAGTTGAACTGATAAATATACCCAATATCAAAGTTTGTAGATTGTAGTACATTAATGGCAATTACAACCTATATATAACTGGTTAGCAAAATATTTGTTTTTACCAGAGATGAGCCTTAGGAAACATATAATACATAAACATTAACACTTTTGGGTTTGTGGAATGACTGTTCCTATGGTGACAGTAGTTATTAGAGGACAGAGATACCGGATATTCTCATGAAATCGCATAGTTTAGCTGACTGCCTGGATTTACTGTTTGCACAACCTTCAAAATTGGAAGCTACCAATGTTTCATGAATATTGTGCTATTATTAGCTGTCGACAATGATTTGACATTATCAGAAATTAGAACATACGTTCACTGTTTACCACAAACAGAATAACCATAACATTCAGAACTAATCACCTATGGAAAACTCTTCAGGATACAATAAAATTTCTCTCCAAGGAAAAGGGCTACCTCAGAGTAGGAACTTCAAAAGTATTCCTGAGAAAGGGGGGGGGGGGGGAGGGGTGAGATGAAGGAGAATTACCCATGTTGCTACTATAACTTCCTATGACATTTCTCTAATCATTTACTGTACCTGTCAAATTATTTGTAAACCGATGTGATATGTAAATCGAACACCGGTATATAAAAACAAATAAATAATTACAATATATTTGAAATTCTGAGCCAAAAGCCATAATGTAGAGATTACTTACCTGATAATCTCGTTTTCCTTAGTGTATGCAGATGGACTCAAAACAAGTGGGTATAGTGTGCTCGTGCTAGCAGTTGGAGATGGATCTGACGTCAGCACGGGTACATATACCCCCGCAGGAAGTGCAGCAATTCAGTAATCTTCCTTGCAAAAGCTGTATGGATATATGTGTAGCTGACCGATCGATTAAATGAACAGGATAACCCTGACCGATTGATAGTAGCTGGAGACCGCCAGTGTTCTCAACCGGAAGGCATCGACACCCGGCAGGGTGGATGGCCTATTATAAGAAACATGGTATACCGTGAGTCGGTGAATCCCCATGTATGCCGGCAGCCGGGCGGGATGCTGAGTCCATCTGCATACACTAAGGAAAACGAGATTATCAGGTAAGTAATCTCTACATTTCCTAGCGTGTAGCAGATGGACTCAAAACAAGTGGGATGTACAAAAGCTACTCCCGGACTGGGCGGGAGGCTGCCCGAGGTCCGTTCAGGATTGCCCTCGCAAATGCTGTGTCCTCCCTGGCCTGGACGTCCAGACGGTAGAATCTGGAGAAGGTATGGAGGGAGGACCACGTTGCCGCTTTACATATCTCTGCCGGCGACAGCATCCTAGTTTCTGCCCAAGAGGCCGCTTGCGCTCTGGTAGAGTGAGCCTTGACCCGTAGAGGTGGTGGTTTTCCCGCCTCTACGTAGGCTGCCTTGATAACTTCTTTGATCCAGCGGGCGATGGTTGCCCGTGAGGCCGCTTCTCCTTGCTTCTTCCCGCTGTGAAGGACGAACAGGTGGTCCGTCTTTTGTACTGCTTCTGACATTTCCAGGTATCTGGATAGTAGCCTGCCGATGTCGAGATGGCGCAGTATTCGACCTTCTTCCGACTTCTTCAAACCTTCCGTGGTGGGCAAGGATATGGTTTGGTTGAGGTGGAAGTGTGAGACTACTTTGGGTAAGGAAGGAAGGAACCGTGCGAAGATGGATAGCCTCTGGAGTGATTCTGAGAAACGGATCCCAGCAGGACAGCGCCTGTAGCTCTGAGATGCGGCGTGCTGAGCATACGGCCAAGCAGGAACACCATCTTCAAGGTCAACAAACGGAGGGACATGCCTCGAAGGAGTCTGAAGGCAGGTCCCGCTAGGAATTCCAAAACTAGGTTGAGGTTCCACAAGGGCACTGGCCACTTCAGTGTCGGGCGAATGTGTTTGACTCCTTTCAGGAAACGTGAAACGTCTGGGTGTGTGGCAATGCTGTTGCCGTCACTCCGGGGACTGTAGCAGGATAGCGCTGCCACCTGAACCTTGATGGAATTGAGGGACAGACCCTTCTGAAGGCCATCTTGAAGGAAATCCAAAATGATAGGGAGTTTAGCGGCATGTGGATTGGTGCCGTGAGATTCGCACCAGGCTTCAAATACTCTCCAGATCCGTATATATGTTAGTGATGTGGAGAACTTGCGTGCTCGGAGGAGTGTATCTATTATCGGCCCCGAGTACCCCCTTTTCTTCAGTCGAGCCCTCTCAATGGCCAGACCGTAAGAGAGAATTGAGCTGGATCCTCGTGGAGGATGGGACCTTGCCGCAGCAGGTCCCTGTGTAGAGGCAGTGGCAGTGGATTCCCTGCCAGTAGTCTTCTCATGTCTGCGTACCAGGGTCTTCTTGGCCAGTCTGGGGCCACTAGAAGAACTAGTCCTCTGTGCCGCTGAATCTTGTGTATAATGGCGCCCAGCAGGGGCCATGGAGGAAAAGCATATAGCAGGATCCCCAGAGGCCATGGCTGTACCAGGGCATCAAGTACCCAGGTATTTCAGCCGCAGGCTGAAATACCTGGGTACTTGAGCGTTGGACCTGTCCGCTAGTAGGTCCATGCCCGGCGTCCCCCACTGATCCACAATCATCTGGAAAGCTGTGGGCGACAGCTGCCATTCCCCCGGGTTTAGGCTTTCTCTGCTGAGGAAGTCTGCCGTGGTGTTGTCCTTCCCGGCGATGTGGGCGGCGGAGATGTCCTGGAGATTTGCTTCCACCCAAGCCATCAGGGGGGCTATTTCTAGGGATACCTGTCGGCTTCTGGTTCCGCCCTGTCGGTTGATGAATGCCACTGTTGTGGCGTTGTCCAACATCACTCTGACCGCTCTGTTTCGAAGTCTGTGGGCAAATTGCAGGCATGCTAGCCTGACTGCCCATGCCTCTAGTCTGTTTATGTTCCACCCTGACTCTTCTCTGTTCCACCGCCCTTGGGCGGTGAGTTCTTCGCAGTGTGCTCCCCATCCATTCAAGCTGGCATCTGTCGTGAGCAGGGTCCAGGTTGGAGAGGACATTCTTGACCCCCGGCTCATGTGGCCGGGCTGCAACCACCATCGTAGTTGATTCCGCACTCTGGCTGGTAGAGGTAGGTGTACGGTGTAGTTCTGTGAACGTGGGCTCCACCGAGATAGGAGGGCGCGTTGTAATGGTCTCATATGAGCCCGCGCCCATGGTATCACCTCCAGAGTGGATGCCATAAGGCCGAGGACCTGTAGGTAATCCCAAGCTGTGGGCCGGGTGGCGCTCAGCAGGGCCAGCAGACGATTCCGGAGCTTTGATCTCCTCTTGGAGGTCAGACTGACCTTGTCTTCCTGGGTGTCGAATCGGACTCCTAGGTATTCCAGCGACTGAGAAGGCTGTAGGGAACTCTTGTTCAAGTTTACTACCCATCCTAGGCTTTCCAGAAGAGCTATAACTCTGTTGGTTGCCTGGTGGCTCTCCTCCGGTGACTTTGCCCTGATCAGCCAATTGTCCAGGTAAGGATGGGTGAGGATTCCTTTCTTCCTGAGTGACGCCGCCACTACTACTATGACCTTGGTAAAGGTCCGCGGTGCGGTGGCTAACCCGAAGGGTAAAGCTCGGAACTGGAAGTGTTGGTTCAGGACCTTGAAGCGTAAATAGCGCTGGTGATCCCGATGGATTGGAATATGCAAGTAGGCTTCCGACAGATCTAGGGATGTGAGAAACTCCCCTGGCTGTACTGAACTTTTGACAGACCACAGAGTTTCCATGCAAAAGCTGGGGACCCGCAGGTGCCGGTTGACTGACTTGAGGTCCAGGACGGGCCTGAAAGTGCCCTCCTTCTTGGGCACTATGAAATAAATGGAATAATGCCCAGAATTCATCTCCCCTGCAGGCACTGGGATTATGGCTTTTAGGGACAGGAGCCTCCGCAAGGTTACTTCTAGTGCCGTCCTCCTGAGGGGTGAACAAGGAGATTCCACAAACTTGTCCGGCGGGAGCTGAAGAAAGTCCAGGTAATACCCTTCTCGGATGATGGCGAGGACCCACTGGTCCGAAGTAATCTCGACCCACCTGCGGTAGAAGAGGGTTAGCCTGCCCCCTATGGCTGCTACCCCCGGATGGGTCGGCTGATTGTCATTGTGGGGTACGGCCGGGACCCGAACCTGAGCTGGTTCCCCTCTTGTTGTGCTTAGTCCGAAAGGACTGGTTCCTGGCCTGCGAACGAGGTGCTTGGTAGCGAGTCCTGTAAGGGTTGAAGCGCTGAGAGTTTCTACCTCTGGATGGTCTAGGAAAAGGGCGCTGGCTCCTCCTTGACCTGTCCTCTGGTAGACGGGGTAACGGAGAGGTGCCGCATTTATTGGCCAGTTTCTCGAGGTCGCTGCCGAACAGGAGGGATCCCTTAAAGGGCACTCTCGTGAGACGTGTCTTGGAGGAGAAGTCGGCCGACCAATTACGTAGCCAGAGCTGTCTCCTGGCTGCCACTGAGGATGATACTCCCTTGGCTGCCGTACGGACTAGGTCGGAGGCTGCGTCAGTGAGGAACGAGAGAGCTGATTCCATCTCTTCTCCCGGGGTGTTGTTCCTAGCCTGTGATAAACAGGAATGCGTCACCACGGTGCAGCAGGTCGCAATTCGTAGGGACATGGCTGCCACCTCAAAGGCCTGTTTCAGAATGGCGTCCATGCGCCAGTCATGTGTATCCTTGAGGGCCGTCCCCCCTTCCACCGGAATGGTGGTGCGCTTCACAATTGCGCTAACTATGGCGTCTACCTGGGGGTACGCCAGCATCTCCTTGGTTGCCGGGTCTAAGGGGTACATGCCAGCCAAGGCCCGACCCCCTGTGAATGAGGCCTTCAGCGCATTCCATTCCAGATCGATTAGCTGCTGTGCTGCTCGTAGGAGGGGAAAATGGTGAGTCGTTTGGCACAGGCCCTCTAACAGGAGGTTCATTCTAGGTTCCCCTGGGGTGTCATGGCCCGGGAGGGCCAGTTCCGACAGGCATTGTGAGATCAGGCCTGGGAGATCCTCTTTCAGAAAGAAACGCCTCATGGTCCGATATGGTTCAATCCCAGAGGGAAGTTCTCCCTCCTCGGGGGGCTCGTCATCTTCCTCAGAGCAATCTGAATCCCCATAAGTGGGGCTTCCGGGTGGCGAGTGGCCGTGCCTAGGCCTTGAGGGTCCAGGGGCCGGGTCATTCGGTACGAATGGACCCGTTCGGGGAGAAGACTGCATTGTGATGAAGGCATGAATCCCCTTGAATAATTCCACCCAGGAGAGCGAAGCAGGATCTGACCTTAGGGGCACCAGGTCTTTCGGGTTCCCTGGCTGCTCACCGCTGCCTGCTAGGTCCGGGGTGTTCCCTGAGGAACTGGCAAGTACTCTGGGCTGCGACCGGTCCTGGCCTGGAACTCCCAGGGCCTCTTCACATTGGGCACATAGGGAGTCTGCTTCCTCACTCTGAGTGGCTCTGAGGTTGCATGCAGAGCAGAGGCTTATGCTGATTCTGGAGGTGCCGGCTCCGCTGACACATGGGCTCTCTTACGCTCCATCTCGTCTGTGAACTCAGCTGGAGTCTGCACTTTGTAATATGCGCGAAGGATGTGCGCCTACCAATCTGCGCCTGTCCATGGGCGCCTAGCAACGGGTGCCTATCAACGTGCGCTTAGCAACGGGCGCCTAGCAACGGGTGCCTATTGCACGGCTGACAAACCAGGGCAGAAGGCGAGCAGGCAGGCAAAATGGTGACCCCCTTGGCGGGTTGCCACGTAGGCAGACTTCTGCTAATCCTTGCTTCCTCTGAGACCAATAAGTAAAGATGTACGCCTTACCTTGTCTTCGGCGCTTCCCGGCTGCGACCCGGGCGGTCTCCGGCTGCGGGGGGAGAGGGTAAGTACCGTCACCGCCGTGCTCGAGGAAGTGCACCCGCTGCCTCTAGGCCGCGCCCGAACTCGTCTCGCTCGGGATCCAAGTCCACGCCGGGATCGAGGCTGCCTCTATGCCGCACCCGAGCCCTTCTCACTCGGGGGCTAGGTCCCTGCCGCGAATGGGCCACCGGACCGAGGCTCTTACCTCCGAGGGGACCACAGAAATTGCCTCGGGAAACTCAACTGGGGGAGGGACCTAATGGTATCACCGCAGGAGTGCGGGGCTCGTCTTCAAGTAGGTTTCTTCTTATGAATTTAGTCGTTAGAATTTGGAAAAACGCTCAGCGAGCGTGAGGTAGCTCCAAACTGCTTTGGAGATGGAAATTACTGAATTGCTGCACTTCCTGCGGGGGTATATGTACCCGTGCTGACGTCAGATCCGTCTCCAACTGCTAGCACGAGCACACTATACCCACTTGTTTTGAGTCCATCTGCTACACGCTAGGAAACAAAACTTATCTATATCTGGGATAGGGAAATACCTACAGCACCTCAATATAATCTACTTTGAAATACCAAAAAGCGGAATATAAAATAAATAAATCGAATAGGGCTTGAGAGCAATCCAAGAAACTAGAGACTAAGAATCCAGATGTTGATGCTGGGCTAAATGGGAAAAACTATTCTTAAAAACAAAAAATCGTTTGCTTACCATAAATGGTGTTTTCCTTAGAGTGAATTAGCCATGCTGTCTTGGATGCGACGTCATCCAGCGGCGTGCGGCTCAGAAACTTCTCAGAATAGCAGAGCTTCACGCTCTGCCCATGCATGGCTGTTTCTGCGTGATGACTTCAGTCGTCAGTTCTTCACTTGGTATTATTAAAGCTTTCGGACTGTGTCTGGTCAATATCTAGAGGCTGCCAGGAAGGTGGGTGGATTGTGTGACTAATTCATTCTGCTATCTACGGAAAACACCATTTACAATAAGCAAACTTGCTTTTTTCCATCGATAAGCCGAATGAAATAGTCATGCTGTCTTGGGGAGTCCCAAGCTGAGGGTTGCTGCCTTCCGAGGAGGAAGTTCCTTAACTTTTCTTCTATCCTTTTTAAATTACTGTTCTTATTATTTATTTATTGAGTTTTATATACCGTCATTCGGTAGAGCCAGCATAATGGTTTACATTATGACTATTTGCAATCCGTCCACCTAGGTGGCAGTCTCTAGTGGACTCCTACTGTGGTCAATATTGCTCTGCCTACTGCACTGTCTGACTCAAAGTTTGTTCAGGCAATAGTGAGATGTAAAAGGATGGAGTGAAGACCATGTTGCGGCTTTGCAGTTATCAGCTATGGGCACATTGTTAAGGTGTGCTAAGGAAGAGGCGGCCACTTGAATCTGATGCACTTTGACTGTTCCATGGAGAGGTATGGAAGCGACATCGTAACAATGACGAATACATGATGCTAACCAGTTAGCTAGAGTTCTTTGTGAGAAAGCAACTCCATGCTTGTTGCGGTTAAAAGAGAAAAACAGCTGTTGGGACTTCCTGTGGCCCTGTGTCCTTTCCTTATAACAGGCTAAGTACCGTTTACAATCCAAAGTATGTAAAGTTTTTTCTCTCTCATTCTTATGTAGTCTTGGGAAGTATGTTGGTAGGGAAATTGAGTTGTTTAGATGAAAAGTTGATACTACTTTCAGCAACAATTTTAGATGTGGGTGAAGTAGTACCTTATCATGGAAGAACTGTAGATAAAGAGCTGTGAAAACTAGAGCTTGTAGTTCACTGATCCTTCTGGTTGAAGTAACTGCTACCAAGAATAGAACCTTCCAAGTAAGGTATTTCAGAGGTGCTATCGCTAGAGCTTCAAAGGGGCTTACCATGAGAGCCAATAGAACTATGTTAATGTCCCAAGGTACAGGTGGTTTCCATCTCGGTGGAAGTATGTGCAGGAGGCCTTTCATGAAACGAGATATCAACGGATTTGTTGAGATAGATAGCCCATCTATCCGGTGGTGGTAAGTTGTAATTGCGCACAAATACACTCTTACCAATGATGTTTGAAGGTCTGTTTTGGTCAAATGGTAGAGGTAGTTGAGTAGGAGTTCCGGAGGGCAGCTGAACAAGTCAGTTGACTGTTAATGTACAAATCCATTTAAAGGAGTAGTTATGGCAAATGGAGGGTTTTCTTGAGGAGAGGAGAACGTCCTTAATCGGACGTGGGAGGCATAATGGTTCTAAGACCTGGCGCTCAATCCAAGCAATGAATTGGAGAGAGGAGAAGAGAGGATGGAGGAGGGTCCCATTCCCCTGCATCAGTAGGTTCAGTTGGTTCTCTAGGAACTTCGGCAGT
Source organism: Rhinatrema bivittatum (assembly GCF_901001135.1). Lineage (NCBI taxonomy): Eukaryota > Metazoa > Chordata > Amphibia > Gymnophiona > Rhinatrematidae > Rhinatrema > Rhinatrema bivittatum. The sequence continues at coordinate 46,028,520 of NC_042623.1, read as the reverse complement.
TGTGCTGAGCATTGTACAAGATATATGTACCATGGCTGCCTTGGCCACCCTGGTGCTATGAGAATCACCTCCATCTGATCTTGGATACACTTTTATATCGTTCAAGTTAAGAGTGGAATTGAAGGGAAAGCGTAGAGTGGAGAAATTATTTACCTGATAATTTTGTTTTCCTTAATGTAGACAGATGGACTCAGGACCAATGGGTTTATGATCCCCTGCCAGCAGATGGAGACAGAGCAAGCTAATGTCACAGAATAAATTACCCTGCAGTGACCCTAACCTGCTAGTATTCTCTTCAAAAGCAACTGTAGACAGACAAGCAAAAAACTTGATTGAAAACATGATTAAACAGATAACCAGAACTGTACTCAAATCAACCATAAACACTGAACTCACATAAGATTCTAGGTACCCCAAGCTAGGGGACTAGATGAACAATTACCAATAATCCCTTGGGACCTAAAGTCCCACTGGAGGACTATTGACACACTCATGCTGCAGCAGAGGGTGGGAAGCTAAGTCAGTCTGTCTACATTAAGGAAAACAAAATTATCAGGTAGTTAATTTCTCCATTTGTTAGTGTATAGACAGATGGACTCAAGACCAGTGGGATGTACCAAAGCTATTCCCCAACAGGGTGGGAGACTGCCTGTGGTCCAGTCAACATCGCACGTGCAAAGACTGCATTCTCCCAGGCCTGCACATCCAGACGATAAAACCTGTAAAAAGTGTGTGAGGACCACCACATTGCAGCTCGGAAATCATTAATGGGAGACAGCAGATTAACCTCTGCCCATTAAAATGCCTGAGCCCTAGTGGAATGAGCCCTAACCTGAGTAGGCAACTGCTTTCCAGCATCCACATAAGCGGTCATGACCACCTCCTTAATCCAACGAGCTATGGTAACCCACAAAACAAGAGCGCCCTGCTTACTCCCGCCATGGAGAACAAACAGGCAATCTGTCTTTCAAAAAGACTCAGAGACCTCCAGATACCACACAATAAATAAGATGCTTAACATCCAAGGAGCGCAAAAGGCGAAACCCCTCTGCATCCCTTACCTTATACAGGGATGGCAAGGAGATGGACTGATTCAAATGAAAGTCTGAGACTACCTTGGGCAAGATGGATGGAACAGTTGCAGCTGTAATGCCCCCAGAATCACCTGAAGGAACAGTTCCAGGCAAGACAAGGTCTGCAGCTCAGAAATCCAACACCCAGAACATATAGCCACCAAGAACACAGTCTTCAAAGTCAACTACCGTAGGGAAAGGCTAAGCAGTGGTTGGAACATAGGGTCTGCCAAAAAGTCCAGCACCAAATTAAGACTCCACAATGGAACCAGTATCCTCAAGGGAGGCCTAAGGTGCTTCACTCCCTTCAAAAAAACAGGCCACATCAGGATGAGACAAGGAAACACCATTCACCAGACCTCAAACAGGCAAGAGCCACAACCTGCACCTTCAAGGAATTAAGGGCCAAGCCTTTATTCAATCCATCCTGCAAAAGTCAGAATGAGAGGGATCTTAACTGAATGAGGAAGAACACCCCGCTCCTCACACCAGGCCTCAAAAACTCTCCAAACCCACACATAAGCCAAGGAAGTGGAAAACATGCAAGTGCGGCGTAAAGTAGCAATCACCGCAGAGGAATAACTACACTAACAGGTGAGACCTCTCAAGGGCCAAACCATAAGACAGAATCAAGTCGGATCATCATGAAGAACCGGTTCCTGCCGAAACAGATCCATGTGTGGCAGAAGACAAAGGGGGGGGCGCAAATCCAGTCTGGGCCAGTCTGGCGCCACCAGTAGTACTAACCCTCACGGCCTTTGATCTTGCAAATTTTCCTGCCCAGCAAGGGCCACGGAGGAAAGGCATAAAGCAATCTGTCTTCCAGCCAGACCTGTACGAGAGTGTCTATTCCCAGGGACCATGGATCTCTCATGTGACTGTAGAAGTGAGGAACCTTCACATTTCGAGAAGTCACCAGTAGGACTAGGAACGGAAGGCCCCAGCGATCTAGAATCAGCTGAAATGTCACTGCTGACAAAACAAAATTGCTTACCTTACAATAGGTGTTATCCCAGGACAGCAGGATGTAGTCCTCACATATGGGTGACATCATTGATGGAGCCCTATTGCGGAAAACTTTGTCAAAGTTTCTAGAAACGTTTGACTGGCCCTGTGAGGCCACTGAGCATGCCCAGCATGCCATGATAATTTCTGCCACAGGGGTCTCTCTTTAGTCTCGTATGTAGCAATAAGCTTTAGCAAAAATATCCGTATTTCATATTTGACAGTAATTGTTATAATTATGGAAAATGCAATAAATATATTAATAAAAAAAGATTTCTACCTTACCTTGTCTCGGCACTTCGCGGTTTCGTTCTGGGCGGTCTCCGGCTACAGGGGGAGAGGGAAAATACCTTCACCGCCGCGCTTGAGGTTGCACCCCCTGCCTCTCAGCCTCACCAGATATCGGGGGTTAGGTCCCCGCCAAGGGTCGGCCGCCGGACCGAGGCTTCCCTCCGAGGAATCGCGGAAATCACCTCGGGAATATCAACTGGGGGGAGGGACCCATCGGGTGTCACCGCAGGAGAGCGGGGCTCGTCTATAGAGGTAAGATTTCTTCTTAATTTGGATTTCTTCGGTAAAATTTACTCTAAGGTTGTGCTAGTGTGCATAGAGTCCCTAACTGCTATGGAGACGGAAAATACTGAAGAGCTGCACTTCCTGCAGGGGTATATGTACTAGGGCTGACGTCAGATTGAAATCTGATCCGTCTCCAACTGCTATCAGGAGTACACTATACCCATTGGTCCTGAGTCAATCTGCTACACGCTAGGAAATCAGATTTTCTTTGATTCATAATGGTGAAAATTAATCAGTAGGACAAGCTTTTATAAACTTGTAGTTACTACTACTCCAGAAATTAAGCAAAAATTAGAATGGAAAATGTGATCTTATTGATTTGCTTTAACTGCTTGCTTGCTGAATTATCTAAAAATTAAAATGTTCTTTTGGGTAACTTTAGAAAAATGTTTTTATATCTTATTTTCAGTCAAGGACTATATTAAATTAAAGATTTTTTTTTTAACACTAGGCAGGTTTCTGAGAATGTTTAATTGTCTATTTTGGCATTATGTATCCTGAGAGGATATGTGATCCAGTGGTTAAAGCAGCATGGGTCATCACTTCTTAGGTTTGACACAAAGGTGATGCACTCAAACCCTGGTGGTGGGGGCAGGGGAACAACCGTGTGATGCAGAGACAGTCATAACAGATGACACTGAAGGCTCCAGGCCTCTTGCAGGGCTCTCATTTCAGACATCAGTTACCTGGCTAACTGGATTCATTCAACATGATGGGGTGAACAGCAGAGCAGATCAGAGCAAATATGGGAAGTAAATGTCAGGTTGTCTGCATTTATGGTTTGGCTTTTTCACTCTGTGAAACTTTTGGCCAAATAATTAGCCTGAAGCACATAATAAAATTAACTTTCACATAGGACAGCTTAGGCCTTACTAAAAGTAAATGATGTTCAATGTGCAGCCGTGAGAATCTTCCAGCAATGGAAGGTTCACTAGGAGTTCAGAGGGTGGATGAGATTTTGGGAATGACATGATTGTTCTCCTCCCCCCGCAAAAAGGACGGATCAGTAGGAAGTCTATAAAATGTTTCCTACAAGACACATAGGGAGTTGCTGAAGAGTTTTTTGGAGTAGAGTCTGTAAAGAAGGGTGCTAACAGAGAGAGCAGTAGTTTTGAAATGTTGAAAGAGCCAGAGAACAGAGGAGCAACAAGGTGATGTCGTCCTTACCTGACATTTCCAGTTCCTGATTTTTCACAGAAAGGTTCTCTTCCTTCCACAGAAAAATCCAAGAAGTTATATTAGGAACATATGTCCACTAGAAGCAAGTGGAAGGAATTTCTGGACCACTTGAGTATAAGTACTACAAGCAACTTCGAGAAAAATTCTATAACTTTTCACTGTGAATGCAACAGCAGAGCCTGTGGGAGAAGCAGCAGGTTTACTGTGTTTGAAGAGGCTTATTTTGCCTAAGACTGAGTGAGGAAGTAATTAAAAAAAATGTTTTTCTTTGAACCTTTGTATTTTGTTTCTGGACTATGACTTCCAAGTCTTTTGCTGAAATTTGGCTACATTTTTCTTAATAAACTTTTCTCTGTCTGGAGCACAATTGTGCGAAAGGTATTTTTTCTTGTGGTAACCTATTCTCAGTGGTCTTGAGAGAGTCTCCTGCCCCAGTCCACGGTACCCAAACATTTTTCCCATTCTAGCCGAGAAGTCAAATGCACTCCAGGGCTGGGAAGGGGACCTTTGGCGAAAGGGGTGGGGTTTTTTTTTTTTGTTTTTTTTACGTTTTGTATTATTAGCTCTGTTAGTTCAATCCAATCCTTAATCCCACATTTCAGAGGCTATACTACAACATCCCACACTAAGGGGTCTATTTACTAAACTGTTAACATGCAATATCGATCATGCTTACTTACATGTTAGGTACTGGAAAAGTTTCAGGTCAAACGTGACAAATATTGACCTGCATCACAGGCAAAGCAACTCAGTATGAAAATGGTTTAATGCATATAGTGAACCTTGAAAAGTTAACCACCAAAATATTTTTATTCCCCACACCTGGGCCACGAACAAGACAGGGGGAAGAGAGCACCAAATGAAACCTTTCCAATGCAGTACAGAGTTCACTCCCTCTCTGTCCCTTTCTCCCCAAAAAATCACCCATCTTGCAAGAACCAACACCCCCACAAGCAAATATTAAAAAAAAAGTCCTGCTTCTTGCCCAGTAACAGTTCCCATTAACCCATGGTAGCCTCAGACAACAGCGGAACCTAATGGCTGCTGCCCTGATGGCACGAAATTTAAAATGGCAATAGCTGACCAGTGGCCAGACTCCTGATGGGGGAAGAGTGAGAAATTACTACTTACCTGAGAATTTCCTTTTCTTTAGGACAGTCAGATGAATCAAGAACAAGTGGGTTATGCACCTGTACCAGCAGATGGAGAGTGAGCAAAATGTCGTCACAGCCTGCCAATATTCTCTTCAAAAACAACTGTGGACAGACTAGCAAAAAAACTTGATTAAAAACAGATAACCATTTCAATACTCAGCCAACAGGCAATGCTGAGCTCGGATAAGAATGTAAAAACAGTCTAGGGACTGGACTAACACTTACCTGTAATCCCTACAATATGTAGTCACAAGGAGGACCATACTATAAAAACATTCGGCAGCCAAGGGAGGGAAGTTGAATTCATCTGACTGTCCTGAAGAAAAGGAAATTATCAGGTAAAGTAGCAATTTCTCAGCATCCAGATAGATGAATCCAGAACAAGTGGGATGTACTCAAGCTATTCCCGAATAGGATGGGAGGCTGCTCGCAGATAAGCCGACAAGGAACCACCATTCACCTGACCCCTGAAACAGGCAACAGCTTCTACTTGTACCTTTAAGGAATTAAGGGCCAAACCTTTATTCAAGCCATCCTGCAAAAATTCCAAAATGAGCAGGATCTTGGCGAATGAGGAAGAAAATCTCTATCCTCACACCAGGCCTCAAACACTCAAACTTGCACATAGGCCAAGGAAGTGGAGAACTTTCTAGCACTAAGAAAAGTGGAAATCACTGACACCTAGTATCCACGTTTCAGCAATCGAGCCCTCTTAAGGGCCATACCATAAGATAAAACAGAGTCTGATCTGCGTGAAGAATCAGACCCTGACTTAGCAAGTTCTTGTGTGCCGAAGTCAAAGGGGAGAGTCCCCCAGGAGCTGCCGCAAATCTGCATACCACGGCGTCTTGGGCCAATCTGGAGCAACCAAGAGCCCCATCCCTCTGTGGCGCTCGATCCTTCAATCTGCCCAACATGGGCCATGGAGGAAAGGCATACAATAACTTGTCTTCTGGCCACTCCTTTACTAGGGCAATGATCCACAATGACTATGGATCTCTCCTGCGACTGAAAAATTGCGGAACTTTCGCATTGTGAGAAGTCACCAGGTGGTCTAGGAAGAGACCTCAGCAATCCAGAATCAGCTGAAACGCCTCAACTAACAAGGCCCATTCTCCTGGGTCCAGACTCTCCCTGTTGAGAAAGTCTACTCTTACATTGTCTTTTCCTGCTATGTGTGAGGCTGAGATCTTCTGGAAATGCACTGCTGCCCATTCCATAAGCTGATCTATTTCCTGCGACACTTGCTGGCTCTTGGTTCTTCCCTCCCATTGATGTAAGCCACAATGGTTGCATTGTTTGACATTAACCGGACCGATGGACCCTGTAGCCTGATATTGAACTGCAAAAATGCCAACTGGACCGCCCTGGCTTTCAGATGATTGATGTTTCAGAGAGACTCCTCTGTATTCCAGTGCCCTTGCACCCTCAGCTCCTGTCAGTGAGCCCCCCAACCAAGGAGGCTCGCATCTGTTGTCAGTACTAGCTAGTCAGATGGCGCTAGGGAAACTCCCTTCATTAGATGATCCGCATGCAGCCACCACTGCAATTGGAAGGAGACTTCCATTGGCAGGAAGAATCGAAAAGTCCTGAGACTGCGGCTCCATCAAGACAGCAGGGAGTGCTGAAGAGGACACATTTGTGCCCTCACCCATGGGACCACTTCCAGCATCGCTACCATTAAGTCAAGTACTTGCAGTTAGGACCATATGGTCAAGAGAGTGCTCAACAACAGTGGGAGCTGTGTCATGAACTTCTGAATGCGCACTTCTGGCAGGAAAACCTTGCCCTGCCTCATGTCGAACCAAACCCCAAGGTATTCCGACGACTGAGCAGGCTGAAGACTGCGCTTAGTCAGGTTCACCACCCAGCCAAGCTCCTGCAACAGGGAGATCACCTTGCAGGTCACTCAGCAGCTCTTTTCCAGTGACTTGGCTCAAATCAGCCAGTCGTCCAAAAACGGGTGCATGAGGATCCCATTTTTTCTCAATTCTGCTGCCTCTACCACCATTACTTTGCAAAATGTCCTTGGGGTGGTGGCCAGACCAAAGGGCAGGGCCCAAAATTGATAATGGCATCCCAGAATTGTGAATCGCAGAAAGTGTTGATTCTCTAGTCGGATGGGAATATGAAGGTACGCCTCAGACAGAACCAAGGTGGTCAGAAACTCCCTCGGCTGCACGGCCATTATTACAGAGTGCAATGTTTCCATGCAAAAATGTGTCACCCGCACATGACTGTTAACACTTTTGAGAACCAGGATGGGACAAAAAGAGCCCTCCCTCTTGGACACAATGAAATAAATAAATTAATGACCCCATATTTTCTTGAGACTTGGGCACTGGAACCATAGCTCTCAGACTGAGGAACCTTGCCAATGTAGTTTCCACTGCTTGCTTTTTCCTGAGGCAAGTGGCAGGGAGACATCATGAACATGTCCCGAGGAACACAAACTCCAGCGCATATCCTTCTTGTATCACCTCCAGGATCCACTGATCCATTGTGATCTAGATCCACCTCTGATAAAAAAAAAAGAGAGGTGTCAGTTTGCTCCGTCTCCATCTGATGGTAGAGGTGCATAACCCACTTATTCTGGATTCATCTGACTGGATGCTAAGAATTTATCTTTTTTGGCATTCAGGTAGAGCATATGAACAGGGGCCAAGGTTTTCTATGTAGAAGATCTTGCAAGGGTTCTCTATTTCTTTGCTGGGAGGGGACGGATGTTTTCACTCAAGACTAACTATCTGCTTCTCTCTCACAAACAGGGAGCTCATTAATGTGTATTTTCATGGCCTAGCATCCACACTTTCCCAGCTGCAAAAATATATACAAACACATTTACTAAATTTCAGTACTTAGGACAGTTTAGTGAATACCATGGAAACTAAAGTGTGTTAAGCACAGTAATGTACGGTTTTAACCAACTTTAGTAAACAGGGGCCTAAAACCACTAGAATCAGTATAATACTTGTGTTTTAGTCCTGGGGAAATTCGGCACTACTGCGGAGCACAGAATTCCCCCCCTGCGCAGAATTGCCAAATTCTGCACAGAAAATGGCAGAGGAGACCCCGGAATGCCACGAACGGAACACTCTTCGCGGTAAAGATGAAGGCCCTCAGCACGCTGTTCGCAGCAAAGATGAAAGCCCCGACGTGCTGCAAACGGAGCACGGGCGCCATTTCCAACGCACATGAAGGCCCCCGCGTGCCTCAGAACGCATTCCACTCATGGCAAAGATGAAGGCCCCAGTGAGCATGAAGGAGAGAGGGGTGTATGTGCGTGTGTGAGGAAGGAGAGGGGAGGGGGTATGACAGAGAGAAGGGAAGGGGAGGATGAGATATGAAGAGGGAGAAGGGGGGAGGGGGTGAGAGCAGGGCGGAAGGGGATGAGCAGGAAGGTATGAGAGAGAGCAGGTAGGGTAAGCCGGGGGGGGGGGGGGGGGGGGAGTTGATGTGGGTGCCAGAGAGAGGGAGCCTATAATGAGGAGATTGTGAAGGTGTGTGTGAGTGTGAGTGAGTGAGAGAGAGAGAGATTGGGAGCTGGTGTGTATGAAAGGGATCCTGAATATGTGAGGGTGCTGGCCTGTGTGAAGGGATTGTGTATGTATGAGAGAGAGCCTGTATGAAGGAGTGCGTGAGAGAGAGACATAGGTAGCCTGTGTGAGGGTGTATGCGTGAGAGAGAAAGGGAGCTTGTGAGAAAGTGCATGCAAGAGGGATCCTGTATGAGGGGATGTGTGCAAGAGAGTAAGGGAGCCTGTATGAGGGTGTATATATGTGCACTAGAGAAGGGGAGCATATATGTGAGAGAGGGAAGATCAGAGGGAGCCTGTGTGAGGGGCAGTACTGGGAACAGGGTCAAACTCTGGGAGTAGCGATAGAGTGGAAGGGGTTGAGCCTAGAGATGGAGGGGAGAGATACTGGATGGAGGAGTTGGGGCCTGAGAGGGCAAGTGGCTAGGAGAGTAGGGAGAAAGAGTGGAAGGGACCCTCTTACAGTGAATTTCTAGGGAAATTCTGCTCAAAATATTTAAAATTCTGCATCTAAGTAATAACTTTTTTCTGTTTTAATTTAAAATGTAATTACTTAAGGACTATCATGTAAATTGTGTTATTTTGACCAATATAAAGTTCGCAGAATTTTAAGTTTTTGGGCACAGAATTTATATTTATGTGCAGAATTTTAAATGTTTTCGTGCAGAATTCCCCCAGGAGTAGTGTTTCTAAGATATAAAATACTTCAGGAACCTGTTTGGCCAAGATGTACTAACCAAATTATGAGGTTCAGAAAAGAGAGACATGCCGTGGCTCTAAATGCATCTGATTCATTGCCTAAGTGGCACACAGAGCACACCATGCATTATTTAGCGATATGATTAAATGATATCCTGCATACATACCGCTCCACCGTGGTGGACCTAGAGAACAAATGCAATGAATTATTGTGCTTTGGAATTGGAATAGCTCATACTGCTGCAATACAGTTGTAAAAGCAGTTGTAACTGGTAGCCAAACTACTATTTTTTATTTTTGGATTTAGATCACACCTTTGCATCAGTAGTTCAAAGCAAATTACATTCATTTCCAGTAGGTATTTCCCTGTCCACAAGGGGCTTACAATCTAATACCCTTTTTACTAAGCATTTTTCCCCATAGACACAACATAGGAGAAAACCTTTAGTAAATAGGCCCCTAAGTTTGTACCTGAGGCAATGGAGGATGAAGTGACCTGCCCAAGGTCACAAGGTTAACAGCTCGCTGCTCTAATCACTAGGCTACTTCGTCACTCCAGTCATTCACAGCCTGATTCACTAGTGTACTACTGCATCATAGCACATTAATGAACTTTAATGAATAGACCTATTAGCTATAATGTAAGCTGCATTAAAATCAAATCATTAATGCACATTAGTAACCTGTTATAGCAGCCGATATATAACACGCTTTCATGAACAGACCTATAAATGCTACAACTTAATAGTAAAGCAGTACCAGCATATTTCAAAACATACCGTTTCAGAAAACCTTGATCATTATGCATTTCACCTGAATGTTCTTTTAGAGAGACTTTAAAACAGAGCTAAGCAAAGTCAAATTCTTCTCCAAGAGAGTATACTACAAAAACAGTTTGACTGCTATGTTATTATCAGACCCAATAGGAAATTACCAGAATTTTTCATAAGAGAAAAAATAAATTGTGGGGAATTTTTACCAATTTCTTACAGAATTTCTCTAGACTGTATCAGCGCTAGATTCATTCAGTCTTCTTCCGCAAAAACTGAGGAGGGGGAGAGAGGGAGGGAAAGCATGACAGGATGTCTTATAGTCTCACTCTGTTCAGTTTCATGGAGGACCCACAGCCAGGTGCCTGATCCAATACATACAGCAGCAAAAACTTCCAAAAACTGCAACGGAAGTTTAAAACAAGCAAGCAAAAGCCAGGAAAAAAAAATGCAAGAAATTGTAAAAAGAAAAAGAAAATGAAGTCAGAAATTTAAAGAGAAACCTCTAAGTTATAGGGTTCCATATTCAGAATGTATGTACGACTAAGTCTGGCACGAAGCCAGACAGAACGCCAGGATCTGAATTTCCTGTCAGCATGACAGAGAAGTTTATAGCCTGGGGCGGAGCGACATTATTCAGCTAAGTTGGGATAACATCGATTTTCAGCACTATCTGGATAGCTTTAGGAAAGTTGAAAAGCAGTCCTAAAGTTAGTCAGATAAACGTATCCGGCTAACTTTAAGATAGCCGGGCATATTCAGCGACGTGGACATGTCACTAAATATACCCATCTAACTTTGCCAGCCAGCAGCTGAACATGGACTTCACAGAATTTTCAGCTTTTTCTGAACTCACTTTTCCAGCAGCCCTATTTCTTATGTTATGGCAGGAGTGAGCAAATCTTTTGAGCCTCGGACCCCCCCCCCCCCCACCCCTTCCATCCATACAACATATTGGGGCCCCCACCCGATTAGAGGAGGACAGAGATAGAGATGTCAAAGTCTCTCATCAACCAGTCAGCTGCTGAACCGTTTTGCCAAGTAGGCAATCACGCTACCAGCCAGAAGCTCAAAATTCCAGTTTTGATTCTCTTGGAGGTTGCTGATAGGAGCAATCAGATACACACAAACACAGAGGTGCACCTCACAGTAAATATATCTCAGCACAAGCTCCTTCCACAAAACCCTACAAAAAAGTCACTCAAAATCTATACAGCAACTTATTACATAACTGTAGCAACACCAAGAACTCAAACAAGAACCCTACCTGGTGAAAAAGCAGCACTGTAAATATTACACTGAGTCCCAGAATATCAATACACCACCTACTGAGGAAAGAAAACAAACCCGATTGCTATAGATCCTCACACAGACACTACAGGCTAGCAAAATCTGTCACCTTGTTCACACGAACAGAGCAGAGACAGACCCTCACCAAATACAGAATAAAGGACCACAGATTAGAACCGCAATATGCAAACAAAAACTTAAAATGGAAACGCCAAGAAGCCAGACTCAGCCTACAGCGTTAACAATGGAAAAACAGAACCACCATTCCTCATAAAACAAGATCAACCAACAGCACCAATTATAATGGTAGAATCAAGCTAATAAAAATAAATATTTCAAAACTGACAAATAGAACAAGTCATATACATTTTTTGAAAATTTCACAAGCACCCATAAAATATTTCAAAACAGCACACATATCAAACACCCCCAATAATCAAAACTGAGGATAAAAAAAATCCCTGTTGTCCATACCTGGGAACTTGATTTCCAGTCATCCTGAGATTGTTGAGGATTAGGGGGACATCCAAATTTTATCTCTCTCTCTCTCACACACACACACACATATGCATGTTCATTCCCTCTCACATATACGTAACACACCCACACACTCTAAGTCCCTCTCCCACCCCCATGCATACAAAAGCTCTTACTCTCCAAGATTCCCTCATAAGCACACAGGCTCTCACCTACACAGACCAACCCCCAAGGCAGGCACCCATTCTCTCTCTCTCTCTCTCTCACACACACACAAAGACCCCCAGGCAGGCACCCTTTCTCTCACAAACACACAAAGACCCCCAGGCAGGCACCCATTCTCTCTCTCTCTCTCTCTCACACACACACACAAAGACCCCCAGGCAGGCACCCTTTCTCTCACACACACACAAAGACCCCCAGGCAGGCACCCTTTCTCTCACACACACACAAAGACCCCCAGGCAGGCACCCATACTCTCTCTCACACACACACAAAGACCCCCAGGCAGGCACCCATTCTCTTTCTTCTCACACACACACACAGACCCCCAGGCAGGCACCCATTCTCTCTCTTCTCTCACACACACACACACAAAGACCCCCAGGTAGGCACCCTTTCTCTCTCACACACACACACAAGCTCCAATTCATACACATGTGCACACTAAAGGCAGACCTCCTCTGTTTTGCTGACAGCCTCAGAGCCTCTCTCATTCCTGCTGCTGCTGTCACCGCCACCGCGTGGCTGTTAGGGAGGAGCCGATCCCTCGTTGCTGCTTCTGGCACTGCCCGTCCTGTTGCCTCCTCCTCTGTGCAAGACCCCCAATATTCAAAATCAGCAGGACTAGCACTTCCTCCGTGCTAATCTCATGCATCATGAGATCAGCATGGAGAAATTGCTAATCTCGCTAATTCTAATACAGTGGGCGTGCAGTCCTCCTCTGCTCAGCTGCTGTGGCAGTGAGGTCCATTGGCGGCTGCATGGTTTGTTTTTTGGCCACCAGTGGGATCGGGTCCCCCAGCGGCCGCATACACCTCTCCCCCCATGGTACACATTTGCAGGCCTCTGGAATCTCCTTCGCGCCTCCCCTCGCGCTGTTTGCGTACCTCTGTGTTATGGTACTCTCTCTTTTACATGACACGGCATGTGGCATACATGTATCACTAATAACTCTCCAAGTCACAGGGAGGACAACCATCAAAGCGAATTATGTAGGTAAAAAGCTGATTACCACATTAACTATCTTAAAATTCCTCCTCTGAATGCAGCTAAATGTCTGTAAAATGTTTTACTTTTAGCTACATTGAGAAGAGCTGTTTTTGAGGCTGTGTTTAGGTCAAGGGAGGAAAAGCACATGGATTGCATTTTCAAATCTTTGTGCATACGTTTCCAGCAAAATTCCAGGCAGGTGCAAGTGACTGTTCTTTGTACCTGCAAACATTTGCTTTTAGAATTGGTGGCAAAGCCCACATGTTTTATTGTCCCAGTGAGGACAGTTTGAAAATGGCTTCCTTAATAAAAGGGAAGACACTAACTCTTCCATCAGTTAGATCATGAAATGTCTCCCTCCTGGGATGCAATGTCAAAATAATCCTGAAATGTAGTTTCTTTCTGAGAAAAATAAATTACTTTGAAGCTTCAGTTGCTGAATGCTATTCATAATTATCACAGAATTCATAAGGTAGGTTTGGTATTTTGAAGAACTAGCCTGCTCATGTGTATTATTTCAGAGAAAGGACTATATTATTGCTTGAAAAGTGAACAGGAAAGCTGGCCGAAGACCAGATGCCTTCAACACTTACAAAATGGAAGATAAGACATACTCTTCAACATCCCTACCCTGCCTTCCTCAGAGAGAATGAAAAATTGTTCTGCCTGCCTCTTTTAGTACTTTTGCACTTTGCGACTAAAGTTGAAACTTACCCTGCCTGCGCAGCTCATTTTTGACAGCTTCTACGCCTCCAGTTTTTTCTATGAAGTCATAAATGACTTTTGATGTTTCTTTGTCCTTTAACTGAGCCTCTGAGATCCCACATAGATCAAAGAGATTTTTCAGTTCTGGATCCAAGTTGTTTACCTGCAGATCAAACACAGTAATGTAGCATTTCAAATATTAAAACTTTTTTTTTTTGTCTTAACTACGACTAGGTGGTTTGAAACGAACTGATATGGAGAGAAATTCAACAACAAAAAAAGGGTAAAAGATCAGCAATTACTACAGGTGAAACTATACTGAAAATGGCAAGTGCATAAAGTATGACACACTCACACTCCTGAGTAAATTGTATTTGAGGAATGGATTTATACAGAATTAGTTTCCTCCTCTTCATAAATTCAGTACCAAGATGTTAAAACCCAATAGATCAATTCTCATGAGATATGTTTCTGAAGAACTTCTTTAATCAATGCCACTGTATTCCTGGCAAGAATTTCACTTCCTTATTCCAAGACGTTCAACACTGAACAATATGATATAGTTAAAAGGACACAAAGATACAAAGGAAACACAAACACAGATCTCACCAGTTGGTTGACAGTTTCTAGCAGAAGTTAGATGTACTTAGAAGAGGGAAATGTATTTTATGCAAAGGCTGGGGCCAAGTTTATGTTACAAAAAAGGTGAGCATGTGACTTAGCATTTTAAATCCAAATATGCTTAATCATAACCGCATTTAGCCATAGCTTAAACTAAAAAAACACTATATACCTCTCTCTTCAGATTAATTAAAAAACTGGTAGAAGTTTTTTTTAGTATTTGTTTGTACTTATACACACACAAATACAAACACACACACACACACAGTGTCCTAGAAGTGACTGTTCTCTAGAGTCATCCAACTTTTAGTACAATTTTTAACTGGTAATTTGAATTAGCGCAAAAAACTATTAGTAAGAATACCTAGTTGTGAAATAGTAAGGGGAAAGCCAGACATCACAGGAGTCTGTGGCACTGTACCAGGAATAAAACTGGGCAGACCAGATGGGCCTCAAGTCCTTATCTACTTTCATAGTCTATGTTTCTATGATATAATTTTTATATTTTAAGTCATCAATGACCATGATAAGCCTCATCTTTTTCTCTGTAACAAAAGCTGCACTATTTGACCATTCCTTCAGCCCAGTAGCTATTTGGTGCTGCGAGGTAAAAGATCCAGGCCCAGATCTCCTGCCCAGCTATACTGATGAGGGTTTGTGTGTACCATGGAGATAATGTGCTCCAGTACCTCAGAGAAAGGGAAACAATCTCATCTTACATAGTTACCCCTACAGTTACACCACAGGACAGAAGTCTCCCTCCACACAATTACTGGCTTGATTCGTAAAACTAAAGGTTCATTGTAATAAAACCCGTGCTAAAAATTTGAATTAAATTTTAGCATGGGTTTTAGTTAATGTGCACACTAAAAACATGGGTCCTTGCAGGATGCAGTAAAAGAACAAGGATATAAATCAAGGAGTTAAAAAAAAATGTGCACAAGAAGAAAAAATGCACTAAAATGTGAATTAGACTGAAAAGTCCGTAGTAATGTAGAAAAGTGCTTTAAAACAATACAAAAAGTAGGTGCTTGAAATTGGAAGGAGAGTGACCAAATAGCACTGGGCACTCCGATTTGGGCATGGCATGCCAAGTCAAAGGGTAAGCTCTGTAGGCAGGGCCGCCATCAGGGCAGTATTCTTGGGCCTGCAGTATGGGGCCCCAGGATCTACTGCCACATATGGGGGCCCGCAGGCTGCGGGCCCCCATATGTGGCAGTAGATCTCCGGGACGGTAGAAAAGCGGCGGGGAGGTAAACCACTTCCTCATTGGCTATCTGGATGTGAGA
Source organism: Rhinatrema bivittatum (assembly GCF_901001135.1). NCBI lineage: Eukaryota > Metazoa > Chordata > Amphibia > Gymnophiona > Rhinatrematidae > Rhinatrema > Rhinatrema bivittatum. The sequence goes on along the minus strand of NC_042623.1, from coordinate 46,012,935 downwards.
CATCACGGCACGCTGTTCATTCGCTTGAGCTGTGCGGCGAGACCGCGACAGCCTTCAACTAGGTCCCGTGAAGAAGCTGCCGAGGGCAGCTTGCGGCTGCTTTAGTATGCGTCAGCAGGAGAAGGCGGGCTAGAAGCCGGAAGAGAAGTTCTCGCGAGATGGGGCGGGATTTGGCCTCTGTGCGGTAACGTGCGCTGCAGACGCCGGTTGTGAGGAGGATTGCACTGCCGGCTTTTGGTTCTCGCCCGCGCCCGGACTCCGAGCTCGCGGAGCCGCTTTGCTGCGCTCACCTTCTCCGCCCGATGCGGCGGCGTCGCCGGCAACATGAGCGTCCGGGCCTGTAAGAACTGCGGTTGCACGGACATCGATATCGACCAGGCCCAGGGCGATGCGGTGTGTACGGGCTGCGGCTCCGTTCTGGAGGACAACATCATCGTGTCCGAGGTGCAGTTCGTTGAGAGCGGTGGCCGCCAGGCGGCAGGTGCGCTTGGGGCCTACTGAAACCTGGAGCCGGCCCTGGGTGCAGGCCCCAGAGAAGGGAGAGAATCAATGCTATGCTTGTCTTTTAGACACGCATAGCATTGATTTACAGAGCACCGCAGACAGAGACTCGTCCGCGCGCTCTGTCCTGCCAGCGTTCACTGTCTGACACGGCTGTGACGTCACCGCCGCGTCAGACAGTATGCGCTGGCATATTGGCTGTATGGGGCCTCAAAATTCCTGATGGCGGCCCTGTCTGTAGGGCAGATAGCTACAGCCCAACAGCAGGCACTTTGGTGCTATGCATCCCTAATGGTTATCGTCCATTCCAATAAGCTTATCCTTTGATTTCACATGGCATGCCTTGCAAGACAGATTGTCCCCATCAGGATGCCTATGCCAATCTTGCATGCAAGGCCATTTTGATCGTACTACTTCCAACTTCAAGCACCTATTCTGTTACTCCGGTTTTACACTTTAATAGTGTGTTGATTTTCAAGTTAAGTCCTTAGCCTGAAGTGGAGAAAAAGTTAATTATTGCTAAGCCCAAGTGGTAGTTTCTAGCCGTTTCTACCACACTGGGCACAACAGAATAACTTTGGCCACTAGAAATGAGAGTTTACTTCATCTCAGACTAAAGGAATTAAATTTCCAATGTTAGCTCTCTGGGGAAGGCACCTTGAGTAGAATAGTATGCACTTTGGTGTTGTGCATCCTAAATTTGGCATACTGTTTAGCTGAAGGTGCCCACCCCAGTGAGCTTATATATTGCTCAGCTGTAGATTCCAGCCCTGGGTCTAAAGTGGAGTACCATATTGGGCACAACAATAAATACTGGATACCAGAAATGTGAGTTTACTTCACCTTAGACCCAGGAGTTAAATTTCCAATGTAAGCTCTCTGAGGCAGGCACCAGTCACAGGTTTTCGCCGTTTTCTTGAACAGCGGGACAGTATGCGCACATATTGCTAAAGTGTGTACTATTCAGCTGCTGGCATCCACAAAGATAGCCTATGTTTTGTTCTTCTAGCTATAGGTGCCTTCCCTAAAAAGCTTATTCTTTTATTTTACTTACCATTCCTTGTCAAAATGGCCTTAAAGGTGAAAGTACTACTTACCTGATAGATAACCTCCTTTCCTCTAAAAGAGTCGGACAGGTCCATTCACAAGTGGGGTTATGCATACCAACCAGCAGAGGAGACAGATCAAAGTCTCGCTGATGTCACGCCACATATACCTCTGTGCTAACAGCCAGCCAGTAAATCCTGTAAAAGCTAACTGTGGACATATTTAAGGGCGTACCTACTGCCCTTCAGTTGTTTATACTCCTATGTACATTTTTTTTTTAAAACTTCCAGAAGAACAAGGAAACTACAGAACCAACCAAACCTAAAGGATTGATAGCCAAGAGGAAAAAGGAAACAAGCCCCCTCATACTCATGAAAGCCCCAGGCTGTAAACAATATATCCTTCATACACCTTCCCAGGACTATCTGCCATGAACCTAAAGGTAGGAAACAAGAAGGTAGCATGGATAGGGAACATGGCTGTCCTGACTGTCCTAGAGGAAAGGAAATTATCAGGTAAATAGTAGTTTGACCTTCCTTTTCACCCAGTCAGGTCAGCCTATTCACAAGTGAGATGTACCAAAGCTACTCCCCCCTCAAAGGGCGGGATGCTGCCCACACCCCCTTCAAAACTGCCAAGGCAAAGGACACATTCTCCCTTCATGTGGACATCCAGACGATAATGCTTCAAAAAAAGATATGCAAGGATGACTACATAGCCGCTTTGCAAATCTCCAAGGGAGATAACAGCTGAAGTTCCGCCCACAGCATAGCTTGCACTCTCATGGAACGCACCCAAATTTGATTCGGTAAAGACACTTTAGCCTCCACATAAGTGGCCGTGATCACTCCTATATTAGGGCAACTATGCCTTTTGATTGCAAGTCTCTCCTGCAGCTGAAATATCGAAGCACCTTTGCATTTGCACTGGTCACCATAAGATCCTGGAACAAGCAGCTCCATCTGGCTACCAGGAGGTCAAATGCCATCTCAGAAAGACTCCACTCTCCCATGTCCAAATTGTGCTGACTGAGATAGTTGGCTTGCATGTTTTCTTTGCCAGCTATGTGGGATGCCAAAAAGGCCAGAATTTTCTTCTCCACCCATGGAAGGAGGAGATCTATTTTTAAGGAAACTTGCAGACTCAGAGTTCCTCCCTGATGGATTATATATGTCACCACCATGGCGATGTCAGACATCACTCTCACTGCCTTCCCGAGCAACTGGGATGAGAATTTGAGGAGGGCTAATTGAATCACCCACATTTCCAGATGGTTGATGGACCAAACTGCCTCCAGTGGAGATCAGAGTTCCTGCACATGGAGATTTTATTTATAAAATTTATGAATCACCTTCCAGGACTTACAATAAGTTCTTCCAAAGCGATGTACAACAATAAAACAATAAATCGTAACAATATTACAGTAAAATACTTAAAACAATATCAAATAAAATACTAGAGTCAATGAGAAGTCATGATTAGAACTTTAAACAGAAACCACCTGAACTGAAAACTCGGAAGCCATCAGCCAGATCTTCAGTTTACAGCAAACACACAATAAGTATGTTCTTCCCTGATTGACAAAGGAAGATCATTCCAAATCTTAGGGATCGAGATAAACTATCTTTTCTGCAATTTTACATGTCTGAAAACTCTCAATGATGGAAGTTGAAAACTATACTGAAAGCGCACATTCCTGGGTGAAGACTTCCAGCACAACCTAGATGACATATGAGGGGGTCAACCCCATGCAAGATCATAAATGCAAGAACAAGCACTTTAAATTTGTATTGTAATCTTACCTAACAATGGGCTCACCAGCCCTTCAGACTCATGTCTGGTTGCCACCATCCAGACAGGGGACACTAGATCCACTCACCTGCCAGATTCCACAGTAGGCTATGTGGAACATTTTACGGAAGAGGCAGACACACCCTGTAATCTTGAGACAGGCGACGCAATTGAGAAAGTAAGGCCCTCTGCAGCGGAATCATGTTAGCCTTTGCTGATAGAACTACATCTAAAATACACCAGGTTCAGTGACAGATGCAGACTATTTGCTAGGTTTACCACCGAACCTAATTTCTACAACAACTGAACTAGCCTTTGGGTGGCTGTTTGGCTCTCTTGGAAAGACTATGCACGAATCAAGCAATTGTCCAGGTATGGGTGTTACCAGGATGCCTTCTCTGCCCAGGGCTGCCACTACCATCACCACCACAACCTTGGAATAAATTCTTGGAACCATGGCCAGCCCAAACGGTAGTGCCTGAAACTGAAAATAGCACACCAAAACTGCAAATCATAGGAACCGCTGGTGCTCCTTTCAAATGGGGATATGTAGATATGCTTCCATTAAATCCAGAGAGGTGAGAAACTTTCTGTACTGCCATGATCCCAAAGCACAAGGTCTCCATGTTGAAGCATGTTACTTTAAAAAATTTGTTTACGCCTTTCAGATCTAGGATAGGCCAAAAACCACCTTCTTTCTTTGACATCAAGAAATAAATGGAGTAACATCTTTGCCCTTCCTGTTCCTTGGGAACTAGGACAACAGCTTTCAAAGTGAGAAGCCGCTCCAGAGTAGACTGAATGGCCGCTCGCTTTTCTGTCGCACAAGGTGAAACCATAAACACATTTGAAACTGGATGCTCAAATTCCAGGGCATAAGCATGCTCATCTATATTGAGGACACACTGATCGGATGTAATCTAGATCCACCTGTGATAAGATGTGTTGACGCCCACCTATTTCTGGTAATAAGAGGTGAACCTCTGAACCTTTGTTACAAAACTATTCCAAGAATTTCGCATCGAAAGGACTTGCTAAGGGAAAATGTGCATAGACTTCCGATACAACATCCCTCAATTCTGCTGAAATAGTCTGGAATTTCACTGATGACCCCACATTAAGCCAAATGCCATGAGGATCTGACCCTATCTTCTGGCAACCGGGAGATTTATGAGTCCTCCCACACTTTGGCCACCTTTTCCATCTCCTCTCCAAATAGTAGCCATCCTTTGAATAGCAATTTGGTCAAACTGGACTTGAAATAATATCCACTGACCCATTTCTCAACCACAGAAGCCAATGAACCACAATAACGAAGGCCACTTCCCAAGTCACTGGATGAGCCAGATCATAACCTGTGTCTACCAAAAAGGTTGCCCTTGGGCTCCAGAGGTGTAAAATCCTCTGCCAGATCAATCAATTCCTGAACTGCCTCATGCAGCGGGGATAAAATAGGACGATTTCCTTAAACTCATCATAATTGGATCCCTTTTTGCTACAGGAAACACTGTAACTGAATCCATATCTAACTCAGCATTCATAGGGACTGCACAATCAAGGGTGCCAACTCAACCCTATGGAGTAAGCACAACATGGTCCTGTGAGCTTCTCCCTCAGAGGGAGTTCCCCGTCCTCCAATTCATCAGGAACATCTCCAAAAGATAAATCCTGAAAATCACCCAGTGAATCAGAGTGTACGGAATCACCTAACCCTTCGAATTCTAGGTCTCCTCATATTCTCTTTCTCCCCCGGGATTTGACAGCCCTTGAAGGAGGAGAGAGAGAAAGACCTTCCTGCAGGGATCCCTGCCCCTTGCAAAAATCTTGCAAGCCTTGGGAAAAAAAATCTAACCAGGAAAGCGAGACCATCAATTCCTGGACCAGGTAGAACCGGCAGGGCAAGGAGAGGAAGGGAGCTCCCTTTGTTCCAGTATTGCTTTTGGCAAAAGAGCAGGAGGCTCATTTCTATGCTGCAGCCCCTGTCCCGCCATGGCCATCTGATCCTCCTCTGTGGAGACTGAAACTGTGCCAAAAAAACTCTATTTGTGGCTCCAGAATAACCTGCAACAACAAAATCCTGGCTAGCCATGCCCCCCCCTTTGGCCACAGAACACTCCCTAAACAACTTTAGGGATCCCCCTAGCATCACCAGTCTTAGCCCACAGGCCGAGCTCAACACAGTATTCCTCCAGCATTGTGCAGTCGGTAATGCACCATATGCCTTACCTCATCTCCCGCTGAAGTCATTTCCCACTCTTTGCAGACTAAGTCACTAGGTTCACTAAAAGGCCTCTGGTGCAGTCTCTCAATCACCGTCATCGGTCTGAGGAAGGATTACTTTTTTTTTTTTTTTTTTTTTTTTAACACACTTTATTGCCTGCTGAGCAAACTTTCCCTGCTGGCTAAGCCAAGACTGCTCACCATGGGGAGTAGGGGGCAGGAGGGAGGAAGAGATGAGAAATTTACAACTAAAATTATATTATACCTTACCCTCCTGGAAGTTCAACTTCCCTTCTCACTTCAGCTCTACAGATGGAGAGGAACTCAGACTGTCGCCTCTGGTGCTCTGCAACCAGAACCGTCCTACCTTAATTGAGGGAGGGAGCTTAGCTATCACCTTAGGAGCTTTCTGGCACCTGTCCTATTATGCTAGATCCAAGCCCAGAGTTTAGGTTAGCATGTCGTTAATCTGCTGGAGACAGATTATTAGCAGTCTTATTTCAGCACAGAGATATTATGAAGAGTGACATCAGTGAGCCTTTGTCCTCCATCTCCATCTGCTGGTTGGCAAGCATAACCCACTTATGAATGGACTGGCCTGGGTGAAGAGGAAAGAGAATGTGCCCACAAGTTGGGATGCAAAGGACCAATCTCACATGCAATGCCATTGTAGAAAGGCATGGCAAGAAAAAAATCAAAAGCTTTCTGGGAGACATCTTCAGCTGAACAATACAGAGTTTATGCTTTGTTCAGTTAGTTGTAGGTGGCCGCCCCAGAGAGCTTATGCTTTGATTTTTACTTGCCATTCTTTGCCAAAATGGCCTTGGATACAAGAATTTGCTCTCTGGATTGGCCACTTACAGCTAGCTGAAGCTCCCTGGGGTGGGTCTCTGCAGTTAAACAATATGCCAAAGTTGGGATGCACAGTGCCGATGTACTGTTCAGCTATAAGTGCCCACCCTTAGAGCTTACTTTGGAAATTCAACACTTGGGTCAGAGGTAAACTCACATTTCTGGTGGCCAAAGTGAAATATACTGCTGTGCCCAGTCTGACAGAGGCAGCTAAACACTATCACATTGTGCACAGCTATAGTATAACATGGCCACCAGAAATTTGAGTTAAGTTTTACTGCTGCTCTGACCCAGGAGTTAAATTTTCAGTGTTAAGAAAACGTGCATTAAGCTATCTGCCTTTTAACCTTCCTCCTTGCGTTGCTGGGGATAAGTTAATACCTTTCTATTATTTTATTATATTTTTTTTTTTACATAGGATATGCATACACCCATGCTAATTTTAGCATTGCTTTCTATACCTGGTTTAGCACACATTTTTTAGGCGTTAAATCTCCTGCTAAATACCAGATTCTTTAACTTACAGCAGAAAAATGTGCAAATAAAACAGGAGAAAAAATTTGCACCATTAGCACACCTTAATACATGGTTCCCTAAGAAAGGTAAAGAAAAAGTAAAATGGATAAAAATGTTCACACTGTGCTCATTTTGATATCTTTCCCTCCTGAAGTGTTACTCACCCTTGATACATTATAATAAGCAAAATAAAATTAAATATTCCTCATTCAGAAATCAAGCACTTTCCCAGTTTATTCAATCTATGCAGTCTGATAGTGTAATACATATACCACCAGCATACAAATGTTGAGAACCACATTCCTTTAAATGGATTTCACACAACCCTTCATATTGTTATTGTATTACATCTACTGTAACATGCATTGGATGTGTACATGAGTTGGGTGTGGGGATGAGTAAATCAAATGACATTATTGTTTTAACTAAACAGGGGAACAAAGCCTCTGTCTGATCTTGAAAGCTCATCATCATCTCTGGATAATTCTTATACTGGTCTAAAAAAAGATATATGAAAATGGCAATGGATTAATTGGGTTGTGCTCATTAAGCTGTTGTCCATATTTAAGGTTTTCAGTGGTATCCAATGCATCTGTAGAAGAGATCTGTGTTGTTGAAAGTGCATGAATAATTTTGAGAATTCTTATGCTGGTCCAATAAGTCCTGAAAATTAATCCTGCATTTTTTTTCACAAGGCTTGGAATTAAATAGAGGCTCCAAGCCAGTAGCAATACAGTGTTCCTTCCAGGAGAAATACTCATCTCTACTAGAGTGAAAATACTGCCAAAATAATTTACTTTCTCTAATTACTCACTAGAAGTAAAAATGTTGTCAGAGGTAATCATCAATAAGAAAGTGCAGTTGCTTACCTGTAAACAGGTGTTCTCCTAGGACAGCAAGATGTTAGTCCTCACATATGGGTGTCATCATCACAGGCACAGAAAACTTTTGTCAAAGTTCTAGAAACATTGACTAGCACACTTAGGATGCCCAGTATGCCACTATCCACCCGTCCACACGAGGTCCCCCTTCAGTCTCGTAACAGAGAAAAATACGAGCAAAAAAAACCCACCACAACACAAAAGGAGAACCCAACTCCATAGGGCAGCGGACAGGTTTCCTGAGGACTAACATCTTGCTGCCCTAGGAGAACACCTGTTAAAGATAAGCAACTGCGCTTTCACCTAGGACAAGCAGGATGGTAGTCCTCACATATGGGTGAATCCCTAGCTCCAGACTCTCCCCGGTGATAACCAAGACCAACAGTTACCGAACAAGGTGCCAACGGGCGCAATTGTGGTGCTATTGCTTGCGATGGAGAAGGTACAGAGAAGGGCAACCACAATGATAAAGGGGTTGGAACAGCTCCCCTATGAGGAAAGACTAAAGAGGTTAGGATTGTTCAGCTTGGAGAAAAGACGGCTGAGGGGGGATATGATAGAGGTGCTTAAAATCATGTGATGTCTAGAACGGGTAAATGTGAATCTGTTATTTACTCTTTCGGATAACAGAACGACTAGGGGGCACTCCATGAAGTTAGCATGTGGCATATTTAAAAATAATCAGAGAAAGTTCTTTTTCACTCAATGCACAATTAAACCCTGGAATTTGTTGCCACGGAATGTGGTTAGTGCAGTTAGTGTAGCTGGGTTTAAAAAAGGATTGGATAAGTTCTTAGAGAAGTCCATTACCTGCTATTAAGTTGACTTAGAAAATAGCCACTGCTATTACTAGCAACAGTGACATGGGATAGACTTAGTTTTTGGGTATTTGCCAAGTTCTTATGGCCTGGATTGGCCACTGTTGGAGACAGAATGCTGGGCTTGATGGACCCTTGGTCTGACCCAGTATGGCATGTTTTTATGTTCTTATGTTCTTAATAGGGAGACAGCCTGGTTCCAACCAGGGGCCCTAGGCAGGAAGAGTTGGGTCTAAGCCTGGAAGAGATTGTGTACGACGGATTGGCTGAAGGCACTGTCTTGATGACCATCCTTGTCCATGCAGTAATGGGCAGCGAATGTGTGCTAGGGGACTTCATGTCACTGCCTGATAAATATTGGCAATGGGAACTGCTTGCAGGTGAGCCACAGACGTCGCCATGGCACATACAGAGTGAGCTTTGATTCGGCTTGCAAGCTGAAGGCCCGCTTGTGCATAGCAAAAGGCGATGCAATCTGCTAGTTAATTAGATAGGGTCTGTTTACACAACACCACTCCTAATCTATTGGTATCAAAAGAAACAGAGTTGAGTGGATTGCCTGTGACCGGCTGTGTGTCCTAAAGAGAAAGCCAAAGCCCTCTTGCAATCCAAAGTATGAAGAGCCCGTTCCCCTGGATGGGAATGAAGCCTGCGAAAAAAAACAATGGCCTGATTATATGGAAATCAGTCACGACCTTTGGCAGGAGCTTGGGTTGGGTACGCAAGACCACACGATCATGGAAAAACCTTGTATATGGCGGGTATGTAACCAAGGACTGAAGCTCACTGTCTGTACGAGCCGAAGTGACCGCCACTAGGAATATAACTTTCCAGGTGAGAACTTCAGGTCATAGGAATGCAAAGGCTCAAAGAGGACAATAAGCCACGCCAGGACAATGCTGAGATTCCAGGATGCAATAGGAGGCTGAAGTTGGAGCAGACCCCTCATAAAGTAACCCATTAAAGGCTGCACCAATGTGGGTGTGTCAGCAATACCCTGATGGTACACACTAACGGCACTGAGATGAACCCTGACTTAGCTGGTCTGAAGCCCAGACTCAGACAGGTGTCACAAATAGTCTAAGAACTGGGGAAGGGGGCATGTGAATGGATCCAAGCCATGCCCCACACATCAGGTGGAGAATCTTCTCCATTATAACATGTAAGACTTCCTGGTAGAAGGCTTTCTGGAAGCCACCAGCACCTGGGAGATGTTTTCCAAGAGGTCCAGGGGCTGAAGGACTAGGTGTTCAACATCCACACTGTTAAAGCCAACGGATGGCGCAGAGCACCCTGGTTTTGAGTTATCAGATCGGGTGCAGTCACCAGCCAGATGGGATCCCTGATGACAGATCCTGAAGGAGAGGGAACCAAACGCAGCAACATCCCAGGACCAAATATGTATTGCCTCCCGACAGAGGAGGAATAATCCTGTACCTCCCTGCTTGTTGATATACCACATCACAACCTGGTTGTCGGTCCAAATCAGGACTTCCTTGTGTGACAACTAGTCCCAGAATGCCCAGAGGGTGTGACAAATCACCAGAAGCTCTAAGAGGTTTGTGTGTCAGAGATCTGCCTGAGCAGTCCAGTGATCTTGCATGTGGAGGCCATCCACATGGGATCCCCAGTCCTGAGGAGAGGCATTGGAAGTAAGGACCACCTGAGGCAGGCCAGCCTGGAAGGGAATTCCCTGCTCTAAATTGGAGAGACTCAGCCACCAGGACAGAAATATCCTCAGAGGTTGTGTGACAGAGACATGAGCCTAGAGGTCTTGGGATGCCTGCCTCCATTGCGACCACAACATCCATCACATGCACAGACGGGTGAGCGGGGTAAACATGGACTGAAGTCGCCATGTGGCCCAACAAGTGAAGCAGAAGGTAGGTACTCACATGCCGATTGCTGCATACAGCAGTTGCCAATGACGTGAGGGTAAGAGCCTGATAAGAGGCAGAAATGCTGTTGCCTGCACGGTGTCCAGCCTGGCTCCTATGAAGTCCAGCTGGGAAGACGGGGCAGAGGTGAAATTTTGGGTAGTTGATAACAAGCCCCAAGGACTGCAGCATCTGCACAGTCAGAGCTAAAGTGTTCAGCACCCCTGTGCGTGAGTCACTTTTGACCAACCAGTCGTCTAGGTATGGGAAGATGTGCACCACATGGCGCCCGATATTCGCAGCCACCATTGTCAGGTACTTGAAGACGCGAGGGGCCGAGGCTAACCCAAAAGGCAGCACCCTGTACTAGTAGTGAGCCTTCACCACCACGAAGCAAAGGTACTTTCTGTGGCTGGGGAAGATGGCTATGTGAGCATAAGTATCTTTGAGATCAAGGGAGCAAAGCCAGTCTCCTCTTTTGAGGAGGAGAATCAGAGTGCCCAGAGAGACCATTTTGAACTTCTCTTGTGAGAAATTTGTTTAATGCCCTGAGGTTGAGAATAGAGCGCAAGCCTCTTTGGTATGAGGAAATATCTCGAATAGAACCCCCGGCCCTGCTGAGGAACAGGCTCTACTGCTCCTGCCGTGAGAAGGGCGAATGGTTTTGTCCGACATATGACCTGCTGGGCGGACGAACCCCAAGATTGACATGGGGAAGAGTTCTCTGGAATCCTTCTGAAACTGAGACAGTACCTGTGGTAAACTATGGTAAGGACCCATTGGTCCGAAGTGATGGCCCCTCCAGTGGTGGGCAAAGTCAAGAAGCCTGCCTCCCACTGGGGGATCCAGTGCCAGAGGTTCGTCCTGCTGACTCATGTTCCCTCGTCACCCAGTGAAAAGCTTGTAGCCTCTGCTTGCTGGGGTGCTGGCTGGGGCCTAGGTGCCCGCTGTTGATGGAAATGGCCCCTGAAGCTAGCACAGGGTGTGCAAGTCCGAGAGGCGGAGGAATAATACTCCGCTGCCTGTAAAAGGACTTCCTGGAGCTTAGTCTGGAAGACTTCCTGGCAGAGGAAGTTGCGTCTGAAGCACTAGCAGAGAGCTGTTGGAGGGTTTCGTAGTGGTCCTTCAACTGAGCCCATAAAGGTTGCCACCTGTACAAGGGAGGTCAGCCAGCTTCTCCTGCACCTCTGGACGAAGGTCGGAAACCTGGAGCCAGGCCATCGTATGGGTGCCGATGCCCCGGCAGCCACTCGGGCTGCTGTCTCAAGGACATCATAGGTAGATCTCACCTCGTGTTTTCTGGCCTCCAGACCCTGCAGGACAATGGCAGAAAGTGAGTCCTGTTGCGGCAGGCTTTCTGTAAGTTCCTGGACCTGTTTCCACAGGTTTCGATGGTACTAGGTCATGTACAACTTTGTAGGAAGCGATATGGGCGATGTGCAAAGCACCCTGAAAAACCTTCCTACCTAAAGCATCCAAGTTCCCTATGTTCTCACCCTAGGGGGGCAGAGGCATGGATGCGGGAGCGTTTGGCCTTCTTGAGGGCGGACTCCACAACCACAGACTGGTGAGTAGGTGGCGTCCGCCTTCCGATTCATTGGAGAAATGGAGATTGGATGTTCCCACATTCGAAGGAGAAGCTCCTTAAAGATGTCACTATCTTTAAGGAACTATAAATTCCACATGAGGTTGGAGGACCTCCAACATGTTATGTTGCGCATCTGCCTCTGTGAGAAGCTGGAAGGGGACAGCTTCAGGCCATGGCCCTGACTAACCCTGCAAAGGAGAGGTGCTCCGGGGGGGGGGGGGGGGGGAAGGGGGGATCGACACCTTTCCGCCAGTGGGGAAGGCTTGGATAGGGGTTGTCCAAGAATTCGGATGAGAACTCCGAAGTATTGTCCCCCCCCATGGTTCATAAGGGCTTTCTTCCTTACTGAGGCCATCCCGGGACATAAGCGGCAAGGCCTGTGGAAATCCCTAGCCCTGAGCTCTGAAGGCCTCGAAGGCACCAAGAGCACCACAAGAATCGACAGTCCCACCGGTAATGGAGGGAACCGGGGGTTGTGGGAGGCCAGAGGGCCCAGGCAAAAGCTCAGAGAACAGAGGCTTTGGGACCACGGCACCGGCTGCATCTTCCTCCTCGGAGGACCCAATGATGGGGATCGCTCCCGATGGGGGCATTGGTGGCTGCTGGGGAATAGAGGGTCCTCAGGCACCAGTTGTGTCAGAAGGGTGCCAAGGAGGATGTCCAGACGCTCAAGCAGGGGCACCAAAATAGACGGCAGAGGCTCTGGCACCGGCATGGACACCAGCGGTGAGGACAGCTCAAGGCTCCGAGGAGAGATCGTGCCGGACACTGATATCAGAGAGGAATACCTTGGACTCCCGAGTTTATCAGAGGATGGTGCCTCCGAACCACAGGGTCACTTCGGTGATGGTACAGCAGCCTCTGTTACCGCACCGGAACCAGAGCCGTGTGCTGACGGCGACCGGTGTTGATGCTTGTGGGATCCCCAACGGTGCTTGGCCCAGTCTTTCCCCGGCGCCGAGGAGGCAAAGGATCCCGATGTCCTGGAAACCGGTGAGATCATGGAAGACTGATCACCATTCCCTCGGTCTTTAGAAGATGAAGTCAGAGGGGCAACGAGGGGGAGCGTATCGAGAGGCTCCCCTCGACCCCCAGGTGTCAAGAACTCCAACATGGGTATGGATGGAGCGTACTTTTTGGGACCAAAAGGTTTCTCCATTTTATCGAGTCTTGCACAACGGCCCTTGGGGGTCATCTGGTTACACAGCTGACACCCTCGGATGTCATGTGAGACCCCCAGGCAGAGGATGCAAATGATGCAAACCTCATGTGGATCCGTGATGGACTTGGTCCGCGGGCACTGTGAGCACCAACAAAAGCTGGACAATGCCATGAAAAACAACCGGTGTGCAATCAATAACCAGGGGCCTCCAAGACATGGGATGCCGGGAATCGACTGCGGAAAAGGAAGAAAAATGTTTTTACCTACTGCACAGAGAAGAGACACCAACCACGAAGGGGAACCTGATTATGGAACAGGGAAAATATTCAGATTTTAAGCACAAAGGCAAAAATGAAGCAGAGCCCCACAAACCGTGAGGCAATTGCACCACAGAAAAAGAGAGACTGAAGGGGGACCTTGCATGGATGCGCGGATCGTGGCATGCTCAGTGTGCCAGTCAAAGTTTCTAGAAACTTGACAAACGATTTCCATGCCGGATTCCATCTGTTGATGTCAACCATATGTGAGGACTACCATCTTGCTTGTCCTAAGAGAACGTTAACTACTTAAGAGAACCCACAAGACTTATATCACATCACATAAATCTGTGTAAACTTTTTTTTTTATTATTTATGAGACCACACAATAGAAATTCTAACTAGACAGAAAGTACTACCCTAGCTCAACATTCATCACAGTCACACCATTCAATCACAGTAAAAACATCACATTATTTAATATTCACAAATAATTAATTATATATTCATCAGAAATATACATGGGCACACAGTACAATGAATCCCACTAAATTGTAAACAATATCATGTGCAAATGTTTTAATTACTCTCAACAAAGATATTCTAATCAATCATATTCTCCAAGACTAATTATTTTATTTTTATTTATTTATTTAGAGCTTTTTTATACAGGCATTCATGATACAATCATATCATGCCGGTTTACAGATAACAAGGGGTGCAGTAACTTTGTACAAATAACCAGTGCATAAGAAACAATAAAGTTACAATATAACAATTATAATATAATTATGGACCACTGGATCGATAAATATATATCATCACCTAAAGGCTAACGCTTTCAATGAAAACTTCCAATGTCCAGCGTCCAGATAAAGATTATCTTTTATTGTGTGGTCTCAAATAATAAAAAAAAATGTTTACACAGATTTATGTGATGTGATATAAGTCTTGTGGGTTCTCTTAAGTAGTTAACATTGTATAGATATAGGGAACCTATTGTATGGTTTACCCTCAGTGAGTATTACCTTGGTGATGTCCTAAGAGAACAGCATTGTAACTGTTTAACCTACTGTAACAATGGGGAAGGTAAGCAAAAGGTACTTACATCAAAACCTGTGTTTGGATCCCAGCCAACATGTCCAATATGTCTGAAATAAAGTAAAAGATCAAACTAGAAATTACTTTGATGCATTACCTCAGGGTGAACAAATTAAATCAGGCAACACAATGACTTAGCAAGTGCTGAATAATCTTGAGGAATCAATTCACCCAAAATGTTTTTGGCCTTTGAAGGGAAGCTATTGGAGAAAAAATGAACTGTCATAAAAACAGTAATTCAGGAGATAGTCAAAAAAAGATCAGACATGAGCTGAAAAAAAAGAAAGTTATTAAGAGTAAAGTATCTCATCTATAATGTGCACGCACCTACCTTATTCTAATCTAATCCTAGTTTTCCTTACATTCACATTTTTATTCCCACTCATTTAGTCACACTTCTCAAGGTGACAAACATTTCATAAGCATACAAACCGTTTTCTACATATTCACCTCTCATTTTTTCAAATATACAGCACATATCATGTGACTATGTATTTCCAGATCTGTAATGCTATCAGAAGACACACAGTGTTGTCATCCTGCTCACTTATATTACTAAGCAAGACTAATATAGCTGAACAAATTGATGACTCATAACACAAGGTTACACTACAATATGCAGTCAGTCATACATCCAAGCAAATAACCTACTGCACACATTTCATTCATATCCTTCTTTTATACCACATACACCTACGGTACAAGCAAGGGATATAGTACATACACAGGCACAACAAAATGATTCATATAGTAAGACACCACACATGACAAATATACATAGAATAAATCTTTTATTTACAAAAATGAAAACCAAAATAAAATATTTCTTGGCCACAGCTGCTGCTGAAGGAGCAGAGGACTTTATTGCTTTTATGACTCTTCCGCATGCTGCTTCTCCTGAAAGCAGGAGCTGCATATGTTGCTTTGTGGCTAAAAAGCAAGAGAAACAGATATGTAAATCCTTCCTTAAACCCTACCTAATGAGCAGCAGGCATCAAATATATAAGCAACAGAGAAAAGGAGAAAGCTGACAATTGGTCAAAGCAGAAATAAGTAATAAAGAAAAGAAGGGTAACAAACATTTGTCAAAATGTGAACCTTATAACCAAATAAATGACAGCCAAAGAGAAAATGAAAGCCAATAAAACTTCAAAGAATGCAAGCACCAACACAACATTAATAGGAGAATGAAACTCATGCTCTCAACATGTGTCCAACTTTGTCAATCTCTAGCAAACAAATGAAACCTATCACTACATACATGCAGGACAGACAGCACACTAACAGCTTGTGTTACTGTGCAACAATTCAACTGGTCTCACAAGAAGGAAATGGGAACACTAGCCATAGCAACATACTAAAGGACAGAAAATAATAACTAGTCCACTCAGTCTACCTGGTTGTTTTCAACTGTACAACAGATGTAGGAATACAAGCCTGACTGCCTGCTGGATATCAATCCTTATCCAAATTAGTTTTATATTCTTCCCTCTTTGGTCATCTACAAAGTGGTTGATAATACAAGTTTCCATACTTGAACCAATACCAAGCCCTCACTTGCCTCCCCTATAACTAGCCCCCAAAACATTTACTCAAACTCCCAATCCTGTATATCAATCCCAGGTATGCTTACGTTTTGTCACACAATAGGTTTTCATCAACTCTACTAGTAGGTTATTGCGGGTATCTATCAACCTTTCAGTGAAAAATGATTTCCTTATATTTCTTCTGACTCTCTCTCCAACTTCCTATGTTTGTCCTTGTCCATGAATTTCTTTTTCTATCCAAAATTCTACCTCTGTATTTTACTGAAGCCCACCTCATATTTCAATGCTTTTATCCATATACCCATTAGGGATGTACAATCGTTTTTCCCGAATTAGGCAATTTCAACAAAATTGTTTAATTCGGAATGGTTTGGGAGAACCAAAAAATAATTGATTTTTTCAAAATTTCGGAAAAAATTAATTTTTGAGTTAGCGTGCGCTAACTCCCGATAGTGCGCACTAACCCGAAAATCGGGGCCCCTGAAAAAAACAAAAAAACACGAACCACAGGAAAAACGAAATTCCCATTGGGGGGGGGGGGGGCCCCGACACGAAGCCCGACAAAATCTTTACCCAAAGCACATCTCTAATACCCATATCCCTTCTTTCCTCCAGTCCCTCTGTGCAGAGTTTGTACTGAAGGCCCTGCAAATCTTTAGTGGCCCTTCTCTGAACAGCTTGCATCCTCTCAATGTCCTTACAAAAAATATGGGTCTCCAGACCTGACCATAGTATGGCTCTAATAGTGGCAGAGGCGGGTGGCACCTTATAGACTAACCAAATTTATTGAGGCATGAGTTTGAGGGCCAAAGTCCACTTTGTCAGATGCGTCCGATGAAATAGACTCTGGTCCTCAAAAGCTCATTTATTTAATAATTTTTATATACCGAATTTTCATGCGAGCATATCAAATCGGTTTACAGTAGTTAGCAAATATTCATTTAAAAATATTTGCATTTCCATAGGAAGAAAGGAAGTAGATACATAGTTTCATAATGTATATAAATAATTTGATATCTGCTTCTAATCGTAATTCCTGTGGAATAGAGCTCCATAGTTGGGGTCCAGCAATAGAGAGAGTTTATTTATTTATTTAACACTTTTTTTTTATACCGGCATTCGTAGGACACATCATGTCGGTTTACAAGTAACTGAGAAAGGAAATTACAATGAACAAGGGAAGGGCTAACTGGGTAATATGCGAAATACAAAGGAGGAGAGTCAACGAGCAGAATTACAACTTTTTGCATTCAAGTTAGGGTTAAATATGCAAAAGAACTTATAAACAAAGTTAACGAGGCATGTACACTTGAGAAATTAGCATATGAGGGCTTATTTACAGTATGAGGAGGCAAGTGTACATATGTATAGTTAAATGCTAGTGAGGGGAGAGTAAGGAGGGAGGGAACAGGGGGAAAGAGGGGCGGGTGGGGTAGAGTGAAAAGGGGTACATTAAGTTGGCAGGTCTTGGGGGAGTCAGGAGGGTGGGGGGGTTTTGTTAGATTTTTAGTTTTTTTTTATATTCGCTCCATAAGACGCACATACATTTTCCCCCCACTTTTGGGGGAAAAAAGTGCGTCTTATGGAGCAAAAAATACGGTACATATTGTAAGTTATACTTTTACCTCAGAAGACTGTGCTTTGTTCTTTTTCTTGTAAATTCTGTTATAAATGCATAATTTTTAATTGTGTGTGAGGAGGGTGTGATGAGGTGGGGGATGCAAGGCTGTAAGTTCTTCCTAGGGCGCCTAATATTTTATTTATTTTATTTGTCGAGTTTTATATACCGTTGTTCGGTTTCACCACCACAACGGTTTACATGATTCGACTGGTAGAGCTATACAGAGTTCATTTGTTATCTAAGGGTTAATGCATACAGATGTTACAAAATACATACAGAATTTGTGAGCACGTATAAGTATTATAAGTGCAAGTAAGACTTAAAAGTTTACCCTTAATACCCTTGTACTGGCCATGGGCATTGCGGTACAAACATTTAACAGAGTCTCCCAACTCGTGGTGTCATGTGTTGTGTAAAGGGGGAGGATGCAGATTTTCACTTGGCCATAAGCACCAAATTGCCTAGCTACAGCTCTACTCTGTGCTAGGGCCAGATCCTTTCATTATCTTTATTAACACTATTGCAGAGGGACTAGAGGGAAAGTATGCTTGTAGATACATACCAGAAGGGGTGTAAAACTGAAAGAAGACGTGAAAAAAACTGGAAACATGGTTAAGGATTTAGAAGTTATGCTTCAGT
Source organism: Rhinatrema bivittatum (assembly GCF_901001135.1). Lineage (NCBI taxonomy): Eukaryota > Metazoa > Chordata > Amphibia > Gymnophiona > Rhinatrematidae > Rhinatrema > Rhinatrema bivittatum. The sequence goes on along the minus strand of NC_042623.1, from coordinate 45,994,517 downwards.
GCCAAAAAGATGCAAAATTTTGCATATACCTCCAAAACCCCATTTGATGCAGATCAGGAGGAAAAAACTGGCAATTCTTAAACAGGAAAGAGACCTAGGACTAATCATTTTATAAGGCTTGAAATTTTCTAGTCAGTGTAATAAAATAAGGAAAGCTGATATTATGCTCAGGTTTATATGTAGAGCTGGTATTACTAGGAAAACGGAGATAATATGGCTTTGGTATAGTAAAACTATACTAAAATGTCAGAGGCGGGTCGTATCTTACAGACTAACCAATTTATTGAGGCATGAGACCATTGTAACTTCTGCAAAATTCAGCAGCTAGACTATTGACAGGAACTAGAAGATCTGAACATATCACCCCAATATTGAAAACTTCACTTCAAATACAGGGCCCAGCATAAAATCTTGTCCCTAATTCATAAAACCCTCTACAATGAAAAGATTGAATGGCTAACTTCATCACTTCATTTCCACATCCCTTCTAGAATTACTAGATCAACCAGAACAGGGATGTTGTCAATTCCTTCCCCTAAAATTGAGCATCTAAATGATGTAAGAGAGAGAACTCTCTTACAGTAGCCTCTGTGACATAGTAAAGGCAAAGGGCCGTCGGCTGCCAGTAATCAAAATGGCGCCGACGGCCCTTTGCCCTTACTATGTCACAGAGGCTACCGCTGCCATTGGTCGGCTCCAGTGACATAGTAAGGGCAAAGGGCCGTCGGCGCCATTTTGATTACTGGCAGCCGACGGCCCAAGCCCAGGAGATCGCACCCGGACTGCTCCTGGACCCCCGCGGGACCACCAGGGACTTTTGGCAGGTCTTGGGGGGGGGGGGGTCAGGAGGGTGGGGGGTTGTAGTTAATTAACTTGGCAGGTCTTGGGGGGGTGTTAATTTAAAGGGTTGGGATGGGGGGGAGGTTCCCACAGAAAGAGAATACGTTTTCTGATCTGGGGAGTGGACCGAAATGGCCCTCCCCAGACCCGAAAATAAAATGGGGAGAAAAAAATGTTATGCACTCCCCTAATTTGCTCCATAAGATGCACAGACGCCCGGGGACAGAGCCGGTTTAGCACAATTTTTTTTTTTTAAATTTCCCCCTTCTGAATCCTAGGTGCGTCTTATGGTCAGGTGCGTCTTATGGAGCGAAAAATATGGTATATTATATTTGCATGTACTGCTGAAGTGCCAACCAGAAAACCCTGCAAAAAAAGCAAGAGACCCGTGGAACCTATATGGTATTAGGCCTGCTGTAATGAGTCTTGGGCATGGGCATGACCCTCAGAGAGCCACAAGTAAAAAATTTCTATATAAAAAGAGTACTAACTGTCAGCACTCAAACAGCAACAACCCTACCTATGAAAGTTAATACTACATGTATTACACCAGGCTTAAAATAATAATATACCCCCTATTAGGAAAACAGAACAAACCAAGCTGCTCTAGATCCCTACATAGAAACTACACACTAATGGAATAATTCACTTGTCACACAAGCAAAACTCAAACAGACCCTCAAATACAGAATAAAGAGACTATACAGTATAAAAAGAAATATACAGACAAAAATTGAACTGGAAACTGCAACAAGCCAAATCTATATGCACTGCAACAATGTAAAAAACAGAAACATTACCATTCCTCATAAAATACAATTAATAAAACCATACCAATAAAAAGAGTCAAAATAATTAATGAACAAGAATAGCATTCAATAATTAAAAACTCATTTAAAAGTTTTCCAAACATCAATAAAATATTTCAAAACAGACATCAAATAACACCCAACAATTAAAATAAGGATTTTTAAAAAATTCCCATTATCCATACCCTGGAACTTTTGATTTCTAGATGCCCTGAAATTGCCATGGATTAGCAGGCAGGGAGTAACTGGGGTAGATGTGCACACATATGCTCGCTCTCTCTCACTCTCCCACACACATGCTCTCTCTCTCATTTCCTCCTTGACATAGCAGGCAGCAGCAATCTCCTTCTTCAGCCCCCGTGGCCAAGGGAATGACTTTCGGCCACAGGGCATTGGACTACTTCTGACAGGGCACGCTCCTCCTCTTCAGCAGATGGCCTGCCGAAATTGTCGGCATGGTAAGCACTGTCTTAGTAAGTGGAAAAGCAGCGCAGTTCCACCAAAATCAGCAGTGTTGCCAGCAAGGGCGCGCTGACCATGCTATCAATTTTGATGGGGTAGTGCTGCTTTTCTTTTGCTGAGGACCAATTGGCGGCCAGTCGCACTGCTCTAGTTGGTGCCATTTGGTAGCGGTGCCTATGGCCATGGCCATAGGCATTCTACAGCTCTGGCACAAAGCCCCAAGTACTCCACTGATCAGATTACATTCATCAGAATGGATTTCATTGACCATCACCCTCTAAGCTCTGTGGCTCATCTAGTTCCTCATCCAATCAACAGCTTTCTGTCTTCATCCCTTAACAGGCTTGTTGGCTTACCATCCTTCCCTGTGTAACAGTGTCAAAAACCTTGCTAAGTCCATACAGGCAACATCCACTGTCCCTTCCTGATACATTACATTACTTTTGACACTTCATTAAAGACTGCAACAAGTTTCTCTGACAAGATCTTCCCCTTAGTGAAATCATGCTGTCTAGGGTCCTGTAATTTAGCTGTTTCAAGATGCTACACTCTTATTAAATTACCAGGCCTAGAGAACCTGCACCTTCCTTGTTCCCATTTTTGTGGAGTATCTTGGAACCTTTTCTGTCTCCAAAGAGAAAGCAGAGAGGGGGGGGGGGGGGTAAGTCTGCATTTTCTAGAGCTTTTCAGTATTCTGAGGTGTACTCCATTAGGTTCCATGACATTATCTATTCTCGTTTGTTTAAGCATTTCCGATATTTCCTCCTCTGTAGTCATTTATGCCCTCATTTACTACCTTAAGTAGGTGCTTTTCCCTTTCCTTCTGTAAATACATAGCAAAAAAATTAGAATATAGGAAGTGCCATGCAGAGTCAAACCATTGGTCCACTGAGTCCAGATCTCTGACAATGTTGGGATTACTACCTGATAATCCCCTTTTCCTTAGTGTAGACAGATGGACTCAGTACAAATGGGATAGTATCCGCGTGCTAGCAGTTGGAGACGGATCTGACATCAGCACGGGGGCGTATATATCCCCACAGGAAGCGTAGCTATTCAGTAATCTTCCTTGCAAAAGCTGTTATAGTGTACTGACGCACAGTTAAAAAGTGAAACAGGATCCCCCTGACCGATTGATAGTAGCTGGAGACCGCCAGCAGTCCCAACCGAAAGGCGTGGACACCTGGTAGAGTGTACGCTCTCATGGAAACAGATGACATGGCTTACCTGGAATCGGTGATACCCATGTACGCAGGCAGCTGGGCGGGATGCTGAGTCCATCTGTCTACACTAAGGAAAAGGGGATTATCAGGTAGTAATCCCAACATTTCCTGGCGTGTAGCCAGATGGACTCAGTACAAATGGGATGTACCAAAGCTTTACTCCCCACCTGGGCGGGAGGCTGCCTGAGGCCCATGTAACACCGCCCTGGCAAATGCTGAGTCCTCCCTGGCCTGGACATCCAGGCGGTAGAATCTGGAAAAGGTATGGAGGGAGGACCATGTCGCCGCTTTACAGATTTCCGCAGGCGATAGCATCCTGGATTCCGCCCAGGATGCCGCTTGAGCTCGGGTAGAAAAGAGAAAAATTAAAGTAGTCTTGGAAAGCACGCTCAACTAGCGTGCAGGCACTCCAAACTGCTTTGGAGACGGAAATTACTGAATAGCTACGCTTCCTGTGGGGATATATACGCCCCCGTGCTGACGTCAAATCCGTCTCCAACTGCTAGCATGCGGATACTATCCCATTTGTACTGAGTCCATCTGGCTACACGCCAGGAAATGCCTAATTTGGATCACTTGGAAATACCTCACCGATCCTAATAAGGAAAGCAGGCAATCTTCTACACGAGCATGCACTACATAAAATTTCACACCTGAAGCCAGATACAATCATTTAGGCATTCAATATAATAGAAAAAAGTAATCAGTTGTACAACATTATCTAGTGCTGCTTCTATTGAGAAAGGTACACTCCTAAGTCCTTGTACAGTCACTGGGACACCGTGCCAACACAATAACATTGTAATGACTATGGAGACCAGATGGCCCATCCAGTCTGCCCAGAAAGCTTCCTATGGTATCTGCCACTCTGTGCAGGATATTCCCATGTTTTGCTCAAGGGTAGCAATTGCCACTTTGTGCAGTTACTCCCAAGCCTTATAAGAGTAGTAATATTTATAATCAATCCAAACCAAGCAACTACAAACCTATAAACTGCTGCTAGCAACATTTTTACTGGGTAAGGAGCCTTCTTGATATTTCAAACAATGCTGCTCAATGTTCTTTGCTTTGGGACTTGGCCATGGAAGCCACCCTGTGTTTTTTCCCTTATGTCCACATGTCTGTACCCCAGACTGTAAAAGTCAGGACCCATGTTGGTTGTTGTCTGTATCCAGTTCCCCTTTTCCTCCCCCCTCACTGTCAAAGTGGGGGGGTGGGGGGTGTAACTAGTTTATTTCATACCTAGCATCTTGTAGGCAAGAGACTTAGCCATTCTCCCAAACCAGGAAAATGGTTTTGGCCTTTCCAGTATTGGTCTGAAAATCAAAAGAAAGAAATCCATGTCAGGCATTTTACTGGTATACCCCAAACTTACACCCACTTAGGTTGTAATAGGGAAGGAATGAAAGTCAGCACTCAATATACTGTATACCCCTGACCTCTATGCTTCTTTAAAAAGACAAACCTTAACTCTCATATAATGATGTTTAACTGACCATTATATATCGTTACGTTTAGGGGGGGATTCTGAAGAGGCATTGAGTCATAATCCCACAGATGGTGGCTTTTCCTCATTGGCTCCTCAGCCAAACACTTACATCACATCAGAACCTGCAGCTCTCATACTGAGCAGGATTACTACTGCAAGAATACATTATCAGTAGGGTAAAATTAACCTGCTCACGATGGTCTAAACCCAGCCTCTAAATCAGAATCTCCTCAGAACGGAATGATTGGGCATAGAAGGCATGAAGACATCAGATGATTATAGGAGCATTTATGGATAAGGCAGCTAATTTTGGAGAAGAGATCACAAAGATAAGTGTCTGACAAGATTTTATTTACACTTAAAAATATTAAAAATTGAGCTTTGGGCCAATGGACATGAGATTTGTTGACCTGTGATTAAACATAAGGCAGACGATGATAAGAAGAAAGGTTTAAGTCTTTTTAAAGAGGCACAGAGGTAAGGGATATACATTTTAAAGGAGGCATTTTACTGAAACACATTTTACAGTACTTTAACCTATGAATCTAGGTTATCAATAAAACCATTCATGCAGCACAAAGCAGCTACATTTATGCAGTTAACATTTTGTATAATAAAATAAGTAAACAGACAGAAGAGTACTTACAAGGTTGGCATGAGGACTGTGCAGATTACATGTCCCACTGCTGGTTCCAGGCCACCAGCTGGGAAAAGTAGGGGTGGAGGGGGCAGCTTGGTTTCCCTCACAATTTGAGTTGCCCTCTCTGAAATGAATCAGGCAATCATGAAAATCATATTTCAGATACAGCATAAGAGCCACATGTATGACTGCCAAGAGGGGAACTGCATACACATTTAAAGGGCCCTTAACGTTGCCACAGAGTAGATAACTATTATGGGATAAAAGGTTTTCAATGATCTGCTACCAAACAAAAAAAGCAGACTTGCTTACCTGTAACTGGTGTTCTCTGAGGACAGCAGGATGTTAGCCATCACGCATAGGTAAGATCATCAGATGGAGCCTGGCATGGAACTTTGATCTCAAAGAATCTAGAACTTTCAAACATGTGCAGCGGTAGTCATCACCCTAGTCCCTAGGCAGAGTCCCTCAGTCCATAACATAGCTAACACATGGAGAAACCAACTCCCAGGAGAGGAGGGTGGGTTTCGTGAGGGCTAACAACCTGCTGTCCTCGGAGAACACCTGTAACAGGTAAGCGACTGATTTCTCAGAGGACAAACAGGATAGTAGTCCTCACACATGGGTGAATCCCAAAGTATAGGTTGTCCAAGCAGGACAAAGTGGGAAACTGCACCGTATTGAAAGTACTACCTCCTACCATTTTGCCTGTGAGGCAGCCGACCCACAAAGGGGTCTAGGAGGGAAAAAGAGTTCAGCTCTACAAAGAGAAAACCATTGAAAAGACAGACACAAACCCCGATGTGTAGCAGAGGCACCTAAAGCAGGGAAGTCATGCGAGTGCCAATAAGAAACATACTCCACACCACAGAAAACATTACAAAGCAGGGTTTAGGATCAGTAAACCCTGACAGTAGGTCTAGAAACTCCTGGATTCAGGAAAACGTCTAGAGATATAAACAAGAGGACGAAGACCGCACAGTTTTCTTCGGTGTTACAGACAACCGAAAAACCAACTGGGTCTCAAAAACTCCCCAATAAGAAACTGCAGTCCACTGACACTAAAAGGCAGGATGTCTCTGCAGAAGTGCGCCCATGTTTGGCTAATAGGCAGAAAAGCAATGTTTGGAAGAATAATCAGCAACAATGGGTCTGTGATAGACCCTATGTGCCAAAGCACCAGACATAGCTGACTAGCAGGACAATAGGATCGCTAGCCCAAACCCTTGAGCAGAGAAATACGTTAGGCTTAAAGCTCACCCACACTGCACCCTGTCAAAGGCAGGGGTATGCATCCTGTCTACAGGATAGTTCAGTTGAGCGGGAAGACACTTTGGGTGTCCTAGTGAAGTGAGAAAATCTAAAGGCAGTATAGGCCAGAGCTTAGCGAAAATATAGGGGAAAAGTAGTGTCTTTCCCTGCAGATATACACTAAGATATACCACGAATGCCTTAGATTTCCCCCTCCCCCTGAAATTCCAACCGGAACTCTGAAGGAGTGATGAACATAAGGAGGCAGACTGCCAAGGTAAGCGCATGCACTAGGTTGTATAACTCAACCCCAAGCGAATAACTCACTGCCGATTCCAGTAGGGAGTTACCCACCAAGATAGAATACTCAGCCTGATTGGAATAAACAGAGCGAATTCCACAGGGAAGAAATCCAGAAACACTCCACTAAGACAAGAAGCCGAGGTGCCGCAAGTGCAAACCCCTGATGACTTCACCTTCCTGGAAACTCTAAGGGTAGAGCAAGGGTGACCTCGGAACAGATTGCCCCGAACCTGGCTTAGGTATAAATACCTCAGCCATGATAGCATATACTTCCCCCAAGGAAGCATGTGGTCCAGTAAATGAAAAACAGAGTTGCTTACCTGTAACAGGTGTTTTAGGACAGCAGGATGTTAGTCCTCACACATGGGGTGACATCACTGGATGGAGCCTGGCATGGAAAACTTATGTCAAAGCTTCTAGAACTTTGACTAGGCACACAGAGCATGCTCAGCATGCCCCCTATACCATGCATCCATGCGGGGGTCCATCTTCAATCTCGTAACAGAATTACAAAAAATTTTAAAACAAGAAATAGGAGAAACCCAATGCAATGCCATGGGGTGGCTGGCGGTTTCATGAGGACTAACATCCTGCTTGTCCTAGAACACCTATTACAAGTAAGCAACTCTGCTTTCTCCTAGGACAAGCAGGATGGTAGTCCTCAAACATGGGTGAATCCCTAGCTACAGGCTGCTCCCCAACACAAAAGGGGACCAACCTGCACCAAACAGGTGCCAACGGGCACAACCACAGTGCTGATGGTAACAGAAGGGGAGACAGCCTGAAACCAAACAATGGGCCCTAGGCAGGGAGAATTGGGTTCTACAGTTCAAAGAGATTCTGAAGGACAGACTGGCCAAACCTATCACCACATGGGCCATCTCTATCCAGACAGTACTGAGATGCGAATGTGTGGAGAAATTCTCCACATCGCAGCTCTGCAGATCTCCTCCACGGGAACTGCTTGCAAGTGGGCCACCAACGTTGCCATGGCTCTGACAGAATGAGCCCTGACATAACCCCCAAGAAGCAGTCCCGCCTGGGCATAACAGAAGGAGATGCAGTCTGCTATCCAACTGGATATGTCCGTTTGTCAACAGTAGCTCCCAGTCTGTTCCTTTCAAAAGAAACAAAAAGAGCTGGATGGACTCTTATGGGCTTTTGTCTGTTCCAGATAGAAGGCTAAGGCTCTCTTGCAATCCAGCTGTGCAGTGCTCGTTCGCCTTGGTTCGAATGGGGCCTGGGAAAGAATGTTGGTAGAATGATTGGTTAAGATGGAAATCTATCAACCACCTTAGGCAGGAACTTAGGGTGCGTACTAAAGACCCTGTCATGATAAAACTTGGTATAAGGTGGATAAGTCACTATGGCCTGAAGCTTGCTGACTCTGCATGAAGTGACCGCCACCAAAAATATTTATTTATTTATTTATAAATAAAATATGACCTTCCAGGTCAGGTACTTCAGGTCACTGGAGCTCAGCGGCTCAAAGGAAGCTTTCATCAGCTGAGCTAGCACCATGTTGAGGTCCCAAGACACAGCAGAAGGCCTCAACTAAAGCAGGCCCCGCATAAAGTGTACAACTATGGGCTATACAGAGATGGGCATACCATCTACACCTTGATGGTATGTTCCAATTGCACTTAGATGAACTCTAACAGAGTTGGTTTTCAAGCCAGCCTCCGCTAGGTGCAGAAGTTAATCAAGCAGTTTTTGTGTGGGGCAGGAGAACAGATTTAGGGCCTTTTGCTCACACCACATGGAAAACCTCATCCACTTCAGCCAGTAGGACCTTCTACTGGAAGGCTTTCTAGAAGCCACTAGGACCCAAGACAGTATCTGAAAGATCAAGCGGCTGCAGAATCATCCTTTCAACATCCAGGCTGTGAGCAACAGGGCCTGGAGGTTGGGATGCCACAGCCTGCCCTGATCTTGCGTGATGAGATCTGGGGAAGTCCCCAGACTGATCGGTCTCTGGATGGACATCTCCCGAAGGAGTGGAAACCAGATCTGCTTCAGCCAATGAGGGGCTATGAGGATCATAGTTCCTCTCGAAATTTTAGGAGTCTCTTCGTCACCAGAAGAATCGGAGGATACCGTACAAAAAACCCTTGCGCCAATGGTGAGCAAAGGCATTCGAAGTTGGTTTGCTGTCTAACCTGTACAGGGAGCAGAACAGACACCTTTCTGTTGCAGGGAGATGCGAACAAGTCCACGTCTGGGTTTCCCCCAAAAGGTGGAAAATTCAATTCGCCACCCCCTGGTCCAGCGATTACTCGTGGGGTCTGAAGGCCCGACTCAGTCTGTCCGCTATCACATTCTCAGTTCTGGCCAGATACATGGCCCCGAGTACCTCCCATGGGTCAGGGCCCAGGACCAGATCTAGACAGCTTATTGACACAGGAGGAATGATCCCGTGCCTCCCTGCTTGTTGATATAAACACATTATTACTTGGTTGTCTGTTTGGATCAGGACAATTTTGTTGGACAGCCGACCTCAAAGCCCACAAAGCATACCTGGATTGCCCGAAGCTCCAGGAAGTTGATATGACAACGTGCTTCCTGGGTGGACCACAGGCCTTGGGATGCACAGCCCCTTCTACGTGAGCTACATGAGGTGAATGATTCTGTGGATAGGACAATTTGTGCAGGGAAGTTTTGAAAGATTTTCCTCGTTCCAAATTTGAGAGGACCTGCCACCAGGACAAAGAGTCCCCGAAAGACAGAGATTTGGATACAGGCCTGGCACCACTGCGACTTCAGAGTCCTTTGGGCTCTGCACATCTGTAAGCATGCCAAGGGAGTAACATGGAAGGTTTCAGTCAAGTGGCCCAACAGCCTCAACATGTGTCGAGCTGACAAATGCTGGCTCTGTTGAATCTCCGACACTATGGACAAGGTGACCGTCCCGGATCGCAGCAAGAAGGCTTTTGCCTGAGCCATGTCCAGCAGGGCTTCTATGAAATCCAAACGAGGTGACGGGCTGAGTTGGGACTTTGAATAGTTGATTACAAACCCTAGTAACTCCAACACCCGGATGGTCAAGCACATGAACCGATCCGCCCCTGCATAAGAGGCACTTTTGACCATATAGTCATTCAAGTAAGGGAAAACATGCACTCCCATCCTGCGGAGGTGTGCCCCCACCATGGCCAGGTATTTGGTAAAGACATGTGGGGATGACGCTAGCCTGAAAGGCAATACTCTGTATTGGAAGTGCTGTTTTCCCACCACAAATCTGAGATGTCAGTCAAAATTGGGGCACCAGCTGGGTCTTAGGAGCTTGCTGCTACCTGGGACAGTGGCGAGAGCTCACCCTCTGAGAATAAAGCAAGGGGCTGGAGGATAGTACTTCCTTTGGCAATAGAAAGACCTCCTCTGACCCTGTCTCGCAGACCTCCTGGCTGAGGAGGGCAGGTCTGAAATGCTGGCAGAAATGCTGGAGGGTCTCATGGTAATCCTTCATCTGGGCCACAGCGTCCCTCACTTTATCTCCGAAGAGATTTTCTCCTGTACAAAACAGGTCAGCAAGTCTTTCCTGTATCTCTGGTCGCAGATGCAAAGCCTGCAGCCATGCCATTCTGTGGGTGCCGATTCTCGTTGCAGACTCTCCCTGCAGTCTTTAAAACACCATAGGTTGCGCGAACCTCATGGTTTCCACACTCGAGGCAATGATGCACCAGTGATAAGGTGTCTTGCAGCTGATGAGGCAGCCGCTCGGCCACCTCCAGCACCTGCTTCTAGAGGCTGCGTACCAGCTCACGTATAGCTGGTAGGAGACTACGCGAGCAATAAGCTTGGCCCTCTGAAACACCTTCCGCCCAAAAGTATCCATTGCTATATGATCCTTCCCCGGGGGCACCGAGGCGGGGGTCCAAGTGCATTTGGACCTTTTGAGAGCGGATTTGACCACTTCCGAATGGTGTGAAGCTGACATTTTTTGAATCTAGTAGCCTATTGGATGAGGTAAACTCCATCCACCTTCCTGTTCACGTGAGGTACTGTGAGGGGGTGCTTCCAGATCCTCAGCAGCAACTCCTTAAAGGTCTTATGCACTAGGACTGCCATGATCTCTTTAGGAGCCTCCATGAACTGGAGGATTTCTAGCATTTTGTGCCTGGCGTCCTCCTCCATCAACTGAAAAGGGATGGCCTTAGCCACCATCCTCACAAACCCTGCGAAGGTCATGTCCTCTGAGCGAGACCTCCTTTGGTCCTCTGGAGGAGACTGTTCTGAGAAGAGACCCTCAGAGTCCTCAGAGGAGAATTCCGCATTCTCCCAGGGGTCATATGGGGCCTCATCCTCACTGTAATCCACACAGGATAGGGCCCTAGGTACTCATCCTTTGTCTAGCGGCATCGGTAGCACAGGCGCTGGCAAAGCTCGATGGGGGGCTGTACCCCTCAGAGGAACCGGCAAGCACTGGATTGGTGGGGGTATGTATTGGTACCCCACCAGGCATTGATGGCTTCCAGGAACCAGCTTCAACTGGGTCAGTAGAACACTAAAGAGTATATTGAGCCATTCCAGCAGCGGTTCCAGCAGGGAGAGCGGGGGTACCTATATCGGTGCTACTGGCTCGATACCCTATAGGGCCCGTTCGACCGCCATTTGTGTCTGTGCTCTAACTCCTCCTCAAATGTTGTTGATGCCAAGAACTGGGAGGCAGGAGGGGTGGCTAAATGATCTGCGGGGATCCGCAAGGTGGATCGGCAACTAACACCAGGACTAGTTAAGACTGCTGCGGACCCCCGGCATTGAGGATGGGCACGCCTTGCCACAGAAGTTGCTTCAGGGGCATCACAGTTGCGCCAGCACCATCCCGAGCCCAGCACTGTGCATCGAAGGCAACTAGTCCCAACGTTTTCTCAGCTTACCTCGGTGCTCGGCCTGGTCTTTCCCCGGTACCGAGGTCGATGACGAACCCGCTGTCCTTGACCTAGAAGAGCAATATGAATCGGTCCCTGGAACCCCTATCTGCTGGCAGCATCGACGGCCCCGCCATGGTTGATGGCTTGGTGTCCATCGGTGCAGCTCTGAGGTCCTTCAGTGTCTATGCCACCTGAAGGACCTCAGACTTCCTTGACCCAAAGAGCTTCTCCATCTTGTCAAGTAGAGCGCAATGCCCCTTTGTGGTCATCTGGTCACATAAGTGACAACCCTGGACATCATGCAATGCCCCCAGGTAGAGAATACACACATCATTTCATTTTCATTAAAATTTCTTGATCGCCTTTCTCAAAAGGTCAAGGTCCATGATGGACATAGCCTTCGGATGAGGCCATGCTGATACGAACAGAAGGGGAAAAACGACATGCGATGATGGCAGATGGGCGACGCCAGTGGGCACAAAGGTACCACCTCCACAGTGGGAACAGAAGCAAAAATAAACTTACTGAACCAATGAAAACCTGACTCGGAGTCTAAACCGTTATGATGGCTACACCAAATGCCGGTATATAAAACCAGTAAATAAATAAATACATACATACATACATAAATAAAGGGACTCGCAGAGGGACCTGCATCAAAGAAAACACGAAAACCCCAAAAATTAACAGTGGAAAAAGTTTTCAAAGGCAATTTCTAAAGAAAAGCCACAGGCTTACTTCACTGAGGCAACAGCTCAGTTGAAAGAAAAAAAAAAAAAGACCAAAGAAAGACCTCGCGAGGACACATGGTATAGGGCATGCTGGGCATGTTCAGTGTGCCTAGTCAAAATCTATAAACTTTGACATAAGTTTTCCATGCCAGTCTCCATCCGATGATGTCATCCCATGTGTGAGGACCACCATGCTGCGTGTCCTAGGAGAACAATCGTTCCATGAACCAGGACTCCCCCTGTCCGCAGCTAGAGTTATCCCTAAAATGGGACGTATAGCTTGCAAGCCACTGCAACCAAAGAGCAGTAACTCTGTTGCGGGGTACCTCATCTCCCTCGGCCTTGGTTATGGCAACAGGTTGAAAGGCATACTCGCCAATTAGATGATTAGAACCCTCCTCACTGAAGTAAGGTCTCGCAGGCGAGAATGACTGGCAATAGTGGTCCTTATCAAAAAATGCCCAGAGAGCTCAGCAGGTATCAAAGGTGACTCATGGATGGGAGAAACTCCTAATAGTCACCAGGGAGCTACTCTGGAAAGGCTCCCTCGCGAAATAGACCTGCTGTGCCTTAGGATGACCTAAGGAGAGCACTACCACTCAACCAACTCTCAGATCCCATGAGGAACAGAGAGCGACTGCCAGTCAGAAGCAGTGACATGCCTTCTCCGGAAAAGAGAGAACGAGGGATACCCCTTGCAGGGGAAGATAACCAGGCGTCCAGAAGGGAGTCCATAAGAGTTGCCCTGGAACCCCCCCTCCTGAAGGGACAGGAAAGCAATGGAAATTGGGGCCTCCCTATCCTAAAAAGCCTGTCAACTCTCCAGTTGAGACACAATCACTGATCGCTGTGGTTCAGAAGCGACCAATCTGCCACTGGCAGCCACCCTTAGATGGGGAAGGCCACCATGATAATCAACGAAGGGGCCCCAGCCAAAACAGTAAGATGACCTCCGTTGCAGTCCCCCAGCCGTGGCCTACAAGGAGATGCACCGATTCAAAGAATCAAGGCTCCGGTTCAGCAATAAACCTGCCAGGTATTGAGCCCCAGGGGCTTCTCCACAAAGGGGATTAGTGACACAGAAGGGGGTCGAAAGACATATTACTCTTCTGAGGAAGGAGACGACGCCTGACATTACCCTCCTGGTATGTACTTCCCTTAGGATTTGACCAGGATTACAGTCCTAGGTTAGTCCTGTTGTGCTCACCACACGAAAACAAACACACACACATACAGTAGAGAGCGACTGAAGAATAGATCCTTCCACTGTAAAAGCACGCTAACCAGTACTCATACAGTGGTATCCCATCCTATGGACGACGACACACCTATGACCCCACTCGCCATTGTTATGGGTAAAATCCCATGGCACAGCAAGGATCGAGTACCACTCGCCAGAGTCTGTGGTTGTGCGCTGCCAACAGGCAAATCACTGTGTATGATGACGCCTTCCTCGCCAGTGCTCCCCAATAATTTGTGGTGCAGAACTGACAAGGAGGCTGAGATCTTGATGCGATTTTGGCAGAATGCTGGCATGGCTAAGAACTGCACAGACAAGGAAAATGTCGCCTGCCATCCCCCGAGGCACTTTGAGTAGATGCCTTGCCATACATGCTGCACTCTGCTGTCACGTAACTCCCAAAGCACTCAATCACTCCGGTGCATCGAGATTCCATGTCCATATATGCCTATGGCACAAAAGGCCTTACAGCATCGAGAGCACCCCGGCACCTCGACAGCATCAAGGGTAATCATGGCACTCAATGGCAGTCCTGGTCCCCAACGCAGTCCTGAAATCAATGCGTCAGATGAACAGTGTGCTGGTCACAGATGTGAACAGGCAACCGTTATTGGGCATGGCACTGAAGGTGTGGCAGCAGGCTGCTTGCCCAGGTTCCTGCTTACCCTCTCTCACAAGGAGACTGCACTCCCATTACCAGCAAGCAGGCGGGGAGGTTACATCATCCAGAGCTCCTGACTATGGAGGCTAGTTGCTTTCAATGTCAGGAGGATGAGCTCTCCCCCCAACAGGAACAGTGTGATCCTTGATCTTTGTCAGGTGAGTCCCAGACTCAGGGGACTCGCCTGACAAAGGTACAAAAACAGACAGAGCAAGGAGAGGACACAAATACCAAACTGCTGGTGCAGTAATTATTATTATATATATATATTTTTTTTTTTTATAAGGAATAGAAATAAGACTGCCAGACTGCACAGCAACTAAGGCCCGCCATGTGGTTAGCGGGCAGAGGAAAGAAGATAAAAAAATAAAACTACTGTAAAGGAAAGAAAACAAGTGTAGCTCTAGAAAAAATCATTTACAAAAAGTATGAGGAGAGAGCAAAGCTGAATACTGTGAGACTTAGCTCCACGGAAAAAAAAAAAAAAAAAAAAGACTGCCTAGGAAGCAGGGTGATGACTACAGCTGCACATGCTCAGTAGAGCATGTTTGGAAGTTCTAGATTCTTTGAGATCAAAGTTCCATGCTGGGCTCCATCCAATGTCGTTGCTCATGTGCAAGGACTACCATCCTGCTTGTCCTCAGAGAAAAAAAAAAAAGCAGACTTCCTACTCACCTGGCCTATAAAAGATGGATTAGTGTTTGGCTCAGCAACTGACCATCCTGCTTTATGACCACAGTAGGAGACTTAGTCTCAAGCAGGATGAACCTCTGAATCTTTGTTTCCAAACAAACTGGAAGAGACAACTTTCTAGAGACTTCTATCAGAGTGAAAGAAAATACAAGAGGCATCTGTCATTTCTCTCACCTTACTTCTTTGTAGATGGAACACATGCCTACATTCCCTAGTACTTCCTGTAAACATTCCTTGAGAACCATGAAGTGAAAAATGGCATCTATGAGATAGGTCACTTCTTCAAAATGGTGTCATTGAGAGGGCAGCTGTAGTGTTCTAACCAGATGCTATTTCCCTTTCCTTCCAAACCCCTTTGGATAATGTGCTCTGAATTATGCAGTTCAGACATATGAAATAATGCTATACTTGAAGAGGTGGTGTAAAGAATAAGACCAGCATAATGTGATGGAAAGATGCATTTCTGGAACTCTTCCATCTTGATATGCTGTACTGGTCATAAGAGTGAGGCACTGCAATTGAGCAGTAGGGATGAACCAAATTTTCCACTTCTTTTGTAGTACAATTAGGTCAACCTTCCCAAACTTCAGTGCAGGTATAACTTTTTAAGTTTTAATGATTTCTATTTTCCTTTCAATCATTCATTTCTTCATAGATTCCTATGGAATTAATGTATGTTAAGTGTTCTGGAAGCCATACATATTAAATACATGGTGATTTAAATTTGGGCAAGTGGTTTTGGCAGTTTAGTCTAACTATTGTATTACCTCTGCCCTATTTCAGATACTGACTGTCAGAGAAGTTTTGCATGTTAGTAAAGGGATAAAGAGAGCATGCACACCATAATAGAGCGATACCTTTGACATTTCTGAAAGGGAGCCTATAAACTTTAAGGGGATTTATTTGCTTTCAGAAAGACAGACAGGGCTCCTAGATTAGTTTATTTTATTTTTACTTTAACATTGATTTTATTACTTGTCAAAGATAGTGAATAATTCCTTCTGGAATCTTTTTTTAAATCCTACATTTGGGTGAATTGAGCCCTTAGTTTTAAATTTCAGAAAGAACAATACAAATTTACTTGTAGAACAAATCTATAAAAGTTAAACCAAAACCAGCTCTTACTGAAAGTTACTGGGCGTGCCAATATCTGCTTTTGTTAATCTTTTCTTTTTAGGTTTTCCTTTTTTCTTAGCATATGTAACAGTATTGTTGACTTGCGCATTGAAATATCTATTAGTGATTTCTGGATTTTTTATATCAACAGTTGCCATTGGTAAACTTGGTCCTGTAAGAGAAACAAAAAGAAGGTAATTATGGCACTATATGTCAGGAACAAATCAGTACTATTACTACAGTACAGAACCATTTATCTGGAATAGATGGGACAAAGCCCATTCCAGATAATAGGAGCTCCCCCTCGGCTGGCACCTCTCTATCTCCATTCTCCCCTTTTTCTGCATGGCACTTCTGTAACAGACTCCTCCAGTGACCTGGTGCCTCTCCCTCCAGCATGGCTGTCTCAAATCAGCTGTTTGAATCGCATAAAGAAATCTGATCAAGGGGAGAGGGTGGAAAGCATTGATTTATCAAACAAGAAAAATCATCACTAACCAGGTGCAATCAAAAAATACCAAAAAACACATACAAAACCCAGTTATGACAAATTGTGAAATGGACTTCTGTAATTACCAAAAACATTATTCAAAAAAATACAAAAAAGTCAAAAGTTAATTCAAGGAAGGGTTGCTAGTTTCCTATAATACTTTTAAATCACTTACCACCAACCAAGGTTAACAGGGTTGCATATTGTTTTTATAATCAACTAACCAACCTCCTTCCATGCTACATCTTATTTAAATATTGTTTTCTTACCAAAAAACTTAGATTTTTTTTTTAATTTTCTGAAATCTCTAAGTACTTTTCAAAATTAGTGTATCCCAGTGCTACAATACTTGAAACATTTGAAGTAGTACAAAGTGTACTCTCGTACAAACATGCTCTGACCTCCAAACAAACATTTATAGTTCTCCCGACAGGGCCTCGTTTCAGAGTCCTTCATCAGGGGATATTACTTATCTTTTTTAGTAAGTTAGAAATAACTTCTTCCGTATGTCAACGCAAGTATCTACTCCAAAAATAAAATACTCTTCTCCCAGATTAAAAGACGACAGCACTAGGTAAGCATTAAATGGCATCCATTCCATGTTATATAAACATACTGAGTCCTGGAAAACCAGGCAATCAGGGTAAAGTTAACTCGTTTCTTTGATAAGAAAACAATATTATTTAAATAAAAGATGTAGCATGGAAGGAGGTTGGTTAGTTGATTATAAAAAAAAAAACAGTACACAACCCTGTTACCTTGGTTGGTGGCAGTGGTTAATATTATATGAAAATAGCAACCATTCATTCAATAATTGTTTGAATTATTTGTATTTTTTTTTAATAATTTTTTTGGTAATTACAGAAGTCCATTTCGGAATTTGTCATAACTGGATTTTGTATGTGCTTTTGGTAAGCATTGTATTATGACATCTGCATGGAGTCAGATTACAGAAAATATAATGGAACATGGCCTAGTAACCATGACTTTTCCAGATATTGTGAGTTTTCAGATAATGGGTCTTGTAATAAAAGCTGTTTTGTATTGTACAGTATAGGCAAATGAGAACCTTGAAAATAGAACCAGAAATGAATTAGACTGCATGGGAAAACAAAATGATCACATTCAATATTTCCCAACCATGCTCAGGTAAGCCAAATATATCCTGCCCTTAATTGTTATTAATTTTATTTTGCATTTTTGTTTTTAAAATTGTACTTGCAAGGGTCCCTTTTTTTTTTTGTAAAATGATTTTTTAATTTGATAATTTTTATTGGTTACAACTTTCATAAACCAGCACTGAAACAGTACAACACACAACTGAGAAAATTAAAACTGTAGATGGTAAATACTGATTTTGAAAAATCAGTATTTTTCAAAATCCCTCCCTCCCCCCCTTATCTCTTCATACCACTCATTACTGTGACACATCGCACCTCAGTGAAAATATAAAAGTCCATATGCTTAAATATAAAGAGAGCATTCTGGTTTCATCTATAGCTCCCAAACATCTAAAGAACAGAAGCAGCATATACACCAGCTTTGAGTAAGGGACCTTAAAATTTTTTTTATTTATTTATTTTTTTTTTTTTTTACAAAGCTGACGATCCCTAGTGTCAAGCTGACATGTGTCCTTACTTTAAGTTAATTCAGATCAATTCACATCAAATCAAGTAGGGACTGAACCATATCTGAAGCAAGAGCAAAAATCAAAAATCAGAGCAAGCGTCACTTAGAACACAATTTTGTTCTAAAATCTCCATGGCAGTTCTGCAAGGTTATAGGACATCTAGAGAAATTAAGATGGGTTCCCAAGCCACTTAGTAAATGGCTTCCAGACTTCATTAAAGGTGGTTAGACGGTCGTGTTTCAATGCTGTGAGGTGGGCCAAACGATAACAGGAATGGAGGCGATGAATAATCATAGGTAGTGTTTGACCAACAGTATTCTTCCATAGCCTTGCTAACTCGCACCGTGCTGCCATGTACACCTGGAGACAGAATAGTTGGCAATGTTTGTGTAACTCTGTGGCTGGTAGGTTTAACATCACACGAGGGTCTAAGGACACTGTCTCCCCTATTAATTGCGAGACCCATTGTGTGATTTGTGTCCAGTATGGGATTATATTCGGGCACAGCCACCAGATGTGATAATTTCCTTTATGGCCACAGTTTCGCCAGCAGAGATCCAAATATTGAGGGGAGATGTTATGTAGCCTAACCAGTGTCAAGTGCCATCTATACAGTACCTTATAGCACTGCTCCTGCAAATTCTAAGTGATAGAACATTTGGCTATCCTAGTATATACAATATCCCATTCCTCATCACTTAGTCACTCCCCTAGATCCTGGATTCAAGCTAGAGTATGGCGTTGATGCTCTTGGGTGGGGGCATTTAATAGATCATAAATTTTTTATATTATTCCCTGCAGTTTATCGGCATAGTTACAATAATTTTCAAAAAGGGATCTAGTGAGACTTATAGAATTGGCTTTTAAAAGGAAGTTTAAAAAATGGTAAATTTGAGCATATGCTAAATAGTCCCTTGAGCCTAATCCAAATCGTTCCATAACAGTTTTATAATTGAGAGGTTTCTCACTTCCCATAAGATGGCCATCAGTTTTTCCACTGTGTGAATGTTTGGGAATACATTGCAGCCGAAAAGGCACTGTTATGAAATAAGTGCGATGGTTGGAAATAGGAAAAATTGCCTACCAAGTGTTTTTCCACTGTGCCCAGATCCACAGAGTATTATCAAGCGACATGGGGAGATATGAAATAGGCCGACATGTGGCTTTGTTTTGCCAAGGCAGAGCTTGTACAGGCATGTGGCCTATTAAAGTTTGTTCCAATAATACCCATTGTTTCTGTTCTAATTTTTTATGTATATCCACCACAGCTTTAAGTTGAGCGGCTGCGAAATACCATAGGATATTGGGGACACCCATACCACCTCTTAGTTTTGGATGGAACAGTACTGTTTGAGCTACCTAGGTGGTCTTTTTCTTCCATATAAACCCAGAAATCTTTGTTTGCCATTGCCTAAGGAGCGCCGAAGAATAGGTAACAGAGAAAAAAAAAAAAGAAGTCGGGGCAGAACAAAGAGAAAAAAAAAAGAAGTCGGGGCAGAACGTTCATTTTAACAATGGCAATACACCCTTATCCAGGAGAATGTATTCCTGTGTCACCTATCCAGGTCCCGTTCTATTGCTCTCCATAAGGGGGTTGATATGTGTGCCTGAGCTTGAGACCAACATGGAGATGACAACTGACCCAGAATCCTCTGCTAACTTAGCCTTTCTGGCTATGTGAACTTTAAATGCCCTACTGAGCCTGACCTAGAGGAATTCCAAGGACACCTGGATAGCAGTTGAAGCTGATGACAATTTGTGATGCCTAATCATATGGTCACAAGAGCAGAAGGCGACGGTCAGAACCTCAGGCTAGAATGTCGATTACAGGGTCATCTATAAACAGCACACAGCCTAAGAAACAACAATTGCTCTGAACAGCAAGATTTTAACAGAACAAAGGATTATCTAAAGCGTGATGGTAAATGGGCCCCAACTTGAAGAACTGGTCAGGGTAACGTAGGGATACTCTATCATGCTGTTGACATGACAACCTATGTAAATGATACTCCAACTGGTCACACAACAAGAATTTCTGACCTAGTAGTGTTTTGTATTTTACCTATAAAAGAAGGATCAGTTCATATATACAATGAGATGCTGGTTGGTCAGTTTGTCAGAGAAGTGGCATCCAGCATCTCCCAAGAACACTTATATTGCTCAATAAAAAATTATACTTTTACAAAATCTAAGTGTTCTTGTACCCACGGAGAAGCGCCCATAAGCGTGTTTGGCATATAACAAGGTGAAATTTAATTTAAATAGATCTGTGATTCAAGGACAGATTCCTACCCCTAGATATTTAACAGCCTGTTTAGCCCACTTAAAGGAGTGCCTATTTCTAATTGAGGACACCTCCGGTGCTGTCAGGTTTAAGTTCAATATCTCTGATTTTTCATAGCTGACCCTGAAACCTGACACCCCTCCAAAGTGTTCTAGTTCCATCACTACACTAGTTAGAGAAGTATCTGGATTAGTTAGTGTAAATAAAATATCATCAGCAAAAAGCGATAGTTTATACTGCATGCTGCCTAATCATATACTTGAAATTTGATCCGTCCTTCTAACCATTGTGGCGAAGGGTTCAAGAAACAAAGCGAACAGTAAAGGGGACAAGGGGCAACCCTGCCTTATGCCCCTTTCAATATTGAAACAGTCTCCGTAGCTTCCATTGTTCTTAACCCTAGCTTTAGGGAAGTCATATAGTTTAGCTATCCATTGACAGAAAAAGGCCCCGAACCCCATATTTCTCAGCGCTTTGAATAAAAAGGGCCAATAAGCAAGATCAAAGGCCTTCTCGGCATCGATGGACAGCAAAACAGCTGGTATATTTTCATGGTGGATCCAATCAATAAGATCTATTACTTTGCGAATGTTATCTGTTGCCATTCTGGATTTAATGAAACCAACTTGGTCATTATGAAGGGTAAGATGGTGTTGAGGTGTTGCGCCAAGATGCTAACTAATAATTTGAGATCCAAGTTTATCAGAGATTTGGGGCGAAAAGAACCACACAATGTGGGATCCCTGCCTGGTTTAGTGAGGACCGTAATACCCGCTACGTTAGAATGTTCTGCAAGATTTCCCTCTTCCCTCAATGAATTAAACAGCTTGGCGAAAGGGTCAGCTAGAATGTGAGAAAAATTTTTGTAATACATACTGGACATCCATCTAATCCAGATTATTTCCCATATTTTAACAGTTTAACGACAAAGTATTTCTGTGATTCAGATAGGACCATCTAAGAAAATACGTTGGTCCTCCTATAATGTCGGGAGCGGCAAAGCATCCAGGTAAGAATCTATGTCCCCCTCTTGTATACCAGCATAGAAGTCCGTGAACCTTTGTCGTATATCCACTGATATTGTCAATATCTCTCCCCTCGAGTCTTTAATTTTGGCAATAGATGTCTGGGTCATAACTGACCATAAGCGTCTAGCCAAATATCTCCCTGCTTTGTCCCCTCCCTCATAGTGAGCTTGTTTAGTTAATTCAAGCATATGTGCAATATTTTCATTTTCCATATTTTGGAGAGAGGACCTGGCTGCGTTTAGCCGTTTAAGAATAGACTCAGATTGGGAAACCATATGTTGTTGTGTTGAAGTGGAAATAGATTGTAACAGGCTTTGTGTTTTTCTTTTTGCAAAAGGTCGCCCTTGCAATAAAAAGGCCTCGTCACTGCTTTTGAGCATTCCCAAACAATCGACACCCGAGTAGAGGAATTCGCATGATTCTGAAAATATTCACGCAAACTCCCCACTACTTTATGGAAAAAAGCAGAGTCTTTTTAAAAGTGATTTGTTTAGTCTCCAGAAGCACAAGCCAGGGCTAACATCCACCATCTGAATATCAATCCATACTAGCGCATGGTCGGACCACGTTCTACTGCTTATGTTTGCTGCACCTTATTTTGAATGTTTGCGCAGACTAGAAAATAGTCAATACGGGAATATGAATTATGAGGGCCGAATAAAAAGTAAAACGAGAAGATGTGTATCTCTGCCTCCAAATATCAACTAGATTCCAACTGATTAGAAGAGAGGACAATGCTCGGCGTGCCTTGGATAGGCCCCTAGCCTGAGTGGATGAGTTATCCAATGCCACAGATCTTGAGTGATTGAAATCTCCAATTACCACTGCACCTTGGGCATGTTGTAACAAGATAGACTCAAGAGATTGCATAAAATGGCCTCGATCCTGATTTGGTGCATAAATCGTGAGGAACGTATAAATTTCTCCATTCATGCACACAGTTTGTAAAAGATAACAGACACAGGGATCCGCCAGTTGGAATAAGGCTTCATGTGTCAGATCTTTAGAGATTAAGATACCCACGCCTGCATATTTAGAGCTCTTAGTACTTGATGCCAAATACTTATAGGGGTAATTGCGTAGAGTTAAAAGATATTCATATCTTGTGTGGCTATGGATTTCCTGTATGAATGCTATCACTACTTTATGAGTTATTAGTTCTTGTTGAAGGAGATGGCGCTTGTGCATATGATTCAATCCCTTAACATTTATAGACAAAATTCGCTCTGCCATGAACAACAAATATGAAAGAAAATATCCACCATTTCTGTGATCGTCTCCTTCTTGCTCTCATACTTGAGGTGTATTTCCAAAACCACCTACGTGTCACAAAAACATTCCCCACTAAAATACAAGTAACCCCCCCATCAAATCCCCCTCCAACACTTCAGGCCACCCACTACATATAGTGGCCCCTCCTAACCCCTGGGGGTGACTTCCACAGGCCAGGATGGTCAATTGCCTTCCTATACCCTCCCCCTGCTCATGAATTAAAGATTGGTCCTGATTTAAACACTTGAACCACCTCTCAGTTTTGATTGCTACACTACAATCTTCTAGCTCCCCTTATGGAAAACAGTACAATTAAGACCAAAGCAGAGTCACCAACATTTATCAGATAGTGTTGCATGGGAGTCCTCCGAATTGCAATGTAGGCGGTGGCCACCTTTGCCACCTTGGATGTGTGTCCAATTTTTATTGATTGGGCGCTGTTTTTGGTATGGAAAAATTCACCTTAAGTCCCGCTGCTTTGAGAACCTCAGCTGCCTCTCCTAATGTCTTGACTCGATGGGTGTTTCCTTTCAACAAACTGTAAGCCAAACAGGAAGAGCCATCTGTATCGCACTCCTTCCGACTGGAGAAGTGAGGTTGCCTTGCGCAGCTCATATCGTTTGCGCAAAGTTGTTGGTGCTATGTCCTGAAAAATGTTTATACTGTGGCCCTCCCAGAGCCAATTCTGTTTTCCTGCCGCTTCCAGAATTTGTGATTTCTGTTTAAAGCTTTGCAGACATATAACCAGATCGCGTGGGCACGATTCTGACCTGGGCCCCAGGGCACGATGTGCTCACTCTATTTTAACCTCTGCTGGCGTTGAGGGAGCCTCACCATCCGAATTGGTGTTTCCCCCAATGAGAAGCTGACATTTTTTGGGCCACATCCTCCGCCGTCGCATATTTCGGTGTATCAGGTACCCCTCTTATGCGGAGACTGCACCTCCAAGTCTTCAAGTTTTTCAGATAAGGTGGCTAGCTCTGTAGAGACAGAAGATTGCTGGGTCTGCATTTTATTTAAGGAGTCTCCATGATCATCAACCCGGGTTTCCATCTCATCGACCTGGGCCCCAAGTGACGCAAAGTCCTTGCGCATTTCAGCTATAGAGGATAGCAGCTTGGCTCTGTGTTGCTTCAGGTCAGAGCAAATTTCCAAAAACCATTCGCGAATTTCTTCCCTGGTCAGAGGATTAGACGCTGGAACCCAACTTGGGTTCCCCATAGCCTCGCCTCCGCCATCTTTGCCGCTCTCACCATTCGCAGGTTCCAAGGCCTGCTCCAGCCTGCACGCCATCTTCCTCTGGGAGCTCCGAGGCGAGCTTACTATAGGAAAAATGCTTTAAGTCCGTTGTCTTCATCTTGATGCCATGTTCGTGAGTCAGGCTAGCTCTACAAGCATTCAGTTTTTCAAAATAGATAGGATCACTGTAGATGGTTATAAAGGTTCTGTGATTGGGGAGCTCTGGTATTACACATCCATCCTGGTCAATGGCTGAACAGCGCCCCCCTGTAAATTATGATTTTATTGTTGATATAGAGAACAGTATACAATAAAACAAGATAGCAAGAATACAATCCAATGAAGAATGTATAATATTATAATAATAATATGGTAACATTTACCCTCCCCCCCAGCATCCAGAGATAAGAAACTGGTGGAGCAAAACAATACCCCTATTCATCGAAGCTAAGAGGTTAAAGCCTGTTACAAAAACAGAAGGAAAAGCAAACAATAAAATCACAAAAGGAATTAGGGTCTCCTAGATATCCATTTAAGGAATGGATCCCAAACTTAATGAAACCTAGAAAGCACAGGATTTTTAATAGCAGATAATTCATATAAAAAGCAAATCCATTCAAATTGACTAATAACAGTAGCAATGGTAGGAACAATATCCAATTTCCAACTAGAGGCAAGCTCACATCGAGCTGATGTACTAGTATCTGATGTACTAGTAGCCACTGATCCAGTGATATATCTAAAGGTAAATTCAAGAGCCAAAGAGAAAATCTTTTCCCAGAACAAGACAACTCTGGGAAAGCTCCACCACAAATGGAAGACGGTACCCCTTTCCCCACATCTCTTCCAACATAAATCAGACTTACTAGGGTAAGCTTTACTAATATGTACAGGAGTAAGATACAACCGCATTAATACCTTGTAGCTGTTTTCAGACAAAAGGGCAGATATAGAACAGCGTTTCATAAGAAAAATATTATCCTTATCTATCAGATTTCACCTTAAATCCCTGTCCCAAGCCGTACATACGTAGCTTGGGAGTATAAATCTCTATTAAGAAACTTATAAATATGGGAAATCATGCCTTTCAGAGAGTCAGCATGAATGCACCAATACTCAAATTGTGTTTTACCTAATACCAAATCTTCCCCAATCTTCTCGGCTGTCAGAAAATGACTAAGCTGAAGATATCAAAAACATCCCCACTTGCCAAATTATACTTGTCCTGTAATTCCTGAAAGTTGAGAAACCTCTGAATTCCCCAAATCTTTTTGAATGTTGTCAAATCAATACATATCCATGACCAAAAGTGGTGGGATGACATGCCAGCTGGAAAGGCAATATTATGGTTGATCGCTGAATTATAAAAATATGTATGGTTCTCAACTAAATTTAGTTTACATTGTTTCCACAACTTCAAGGCATAAGTAGTAGTTGGTGGAAACTATAACACCTGCGGCCACGTTGATCTAGGATGCCAAGGAAAAGCCCAGATGGCTTTTTTCCAACCAACGACTGCTCAATCTGAACCCAAAGTTTTGATTCACCCTTTCTATGCCAATCTAATATTGCTCTTAGTTGTGCAGCAGTATAGTACTACCAGAGATTAGGCACTCCCAACCCACCCTGAAGTTTATGCTGGAACACCATGCTTGCTATCCTAGGAGGTATGTTTTCATATGAAAGTAAATATGTGGCACTGCCAACATTTCAGAACCACAGAAGGTATGTGAATCAGGATTAGAATGAAAAAAATTAACCAGATCTAGGTAAAATGTTCATTTTTACAGCCCCTAAATGACCAAACCAGGACAACTTGTCTAAATCCTGATAGACTTCAGCAGAGTCTTATAATTCAACTCGAACAGATCCTCTAAGCAGTTACTAACACAAATCCCAAATACTTAATACTCTTTGGTGCCCATTTAAAGGGAAACTGTCGTCTCAACAAAGGAAGCTGATCCTCTAACAGTAAGATTAAGCAACTCAGACTTTTCCAAATTCAATTTAAAGCCGGAAACCCTATTAAACGCACCCAAAACTCAACCGCGCCCCCAGTGAAAAAAAGGGATGCGTTAGGGTAAATAAAATATCATCAGCAAAAAGAAATTTTGTAAGCTCGATCCCCCACCTTAACCCCAGAAATCTTCCCATTCTTCCTGATTTGGATCGCCAATGGCTCCAAAAATAAAGCTAATAAGAAATCAGAACATATGCCATTAACTTTAAAACAAGCCTTTGGATTAGAATAAAGCTGCTGAAGCCAAGTGATAAAAACAGACCCAACTTTCATTTTCTCCAAAACACTAAATAAAAAAGGCCAGTGCACTAAGTCAAATGCTTTCTTGGCATCTACTGAAAGCAAGACCGCCGGAGTATGTTGTTCCCTGACCCACCAGAGTAAATCAATCTTACGCACATTGTCGCTGGCCATTCTCCCAGGTATAAGCCCCACCTGATCCGAGTGTCCCATCCAAGCCTTAACCCTGTTTAAACGATTAGCTAAAACTTTGATCAATGTAGACCAGAGCTTTCCAAACTTTTCATGTTGGTGACACTTTTTAGACAAACATAATTTCACGACACGGTAATTCAGTCTACTAGTAAACCAGAGGTTAAAGGTTAAACGAACGAAACATATTTCGACAATTTATGTATGTTTCCTTAAATATATACATAAATAAAATGTTTCACGACACAACCTATCTCATGAAAACCTTAAATTTATATTAAAAATATATATTCCAAGATTCATGTTATTGTTATAATTTATGAGAAACAATAATAAAACAAATTGTCTGTCCCCCACACACTCATCTCTCTCCTCCCCCCAGCACATGTCTGGCCCCCACACACTCATATCAATCCCCCTCAAGCACATGTCTGTCCCCCCAGCACATTTGCCCCCCACTCACTCATCTCTCTCCCCCCAGCACATGTCTGGCCCCCACACTCATGTACCTCGTCTTTTTGATTGTTGCCAGTTAAGTGCTTCACTCCCTTCCATGATCACCAGACACTGCTGCTTGCAGTCAGTACTCCTCATGGCCAGGCCTCATTGGCAGCAGCCAATGCAAGGATGGCTGGGCTTGTTCCACCCACCAAGCCCCCCAAAAAAACACGATTGACAGCAAAAATCACCCAATAATAAGCAACCCATAAACTGAAAAAAAAAAGTGAATCTCTAGAAAAAAAAAAGCCCAAATTTGCGTCAGAGTTGACCGGGCTTGTGCGACACACCTGAACACTGCAGGCGACACACTAACGTGTCCCAACACACAGTTTGGAAAGCTCTGATGTAGACCTTAAGATTCTAGCCAAAGAAATAGGCCTATAAGAGCCACAAAGGGTCATGTTATGACCCGGCTTAGCCAAAATAGTTAACCCAGTGATATTGGCCCATGCTGACAAGGAATTGCCAACATGTAACGAATTAAATCACTTCAGCAATAGAGGAACTGCTGCTGAAGAAAACTTTTTTGTGAAAAAGGCCGGTAAAAGCGTCCAGTCCCAGAACTTTATCTATCTTCAAGTCTTTGATCACCTGCAATACTTCGCAAGGGTCCCTTTTTACGGCAGAGTGTGACCAACTAAAACATCACATTATCAAACTGCCAAACTCTTGGTTCTGTTACCTCTTTAAATTCTATATCTAGATTTCTGTTCTTTTGATTTATTTTTTAAAATTTTAAACATTTTAAATAAAATAAAAATTCCAATTATAAATGAGCTGACATGCTGGACTCTGAGTTCAGACTGCTGTTGATCATAGCAACAGCCAGCCCCAGATTTCAAACACGCATGTTTCCCTCTATCAGCTCTAAAGGAAACAGGGAGGATTCACCCAACACTCAAATGTGGCATTGGCCACAGTTCTGACTGACACAACAGCAGAGCCTAGACGGCTTTTGAGCAGTTGTGAGACAGCTTTCAAAAATACGGAATTTAATTTAAAATTGAGTATCATTTAGTTACACACAACTTAAGATGGGAGCTAAATGCCCTTTTTGTTTAGGAAAGGAATTAAACATAACCATATAATTATCCCTTTAAAGGAGCACAATTAAAGAAGAGACCTATATGATCTGAAAAGCACATACATCTCGATTCATCTTATTTTCATTCAATAAAAAGATAACACAAAGAACCCAGTTTAAAAAAAACAAACAAAAAAACATCATGATTCTTATAGTATGTACTTACCATTGAGGGGCTCACGTTTTCTCTCTGTCAAAAAAAAAAAATGAGAGCCATTAAAATGAGGTAAATCAGTCCTTTTAGTGAAACTGTGCAACTATATGAAACTGCATTTTATTTTTTACAACATTTACTAGAAATTTTACTTTGTAGAAAAACTACATGGTCAAGAAAAAGTTAGCATTCCCTAAGCTCCTAAGATATTTCACAGTTCGACAGATTTTTTTTACAAAGAAAATAGTTATTGAACTTTTATTTCAAGCACTATACACAGAACTGAAGCTGTGCACATTTTATCCAGGGAAAAAGGTAATCTGGCATTCCAATATGAGCTATTCAGCCATATTTTACAATGTAAAGAGAATTTGCTAGATTCAAATCTTTTGGCCCAGAGGAGCTTTATATACTAGAAAAGGCCAAACTGTTTAAATCATGATTCACAGTTTTAACCTTCTCCCATGAAGTGAATATTTACTATTTATTTTATTTACTAATTTTTACTATACCGATATTCAAGACAAAGTCTTATCATACCGGTTTACATCAAACAAGGGAAAAACCATCTAAACATGCAGAGAAAAAGTTACATATAACAGAGGCGAAGAGGTGAAGAACTCGGAACAAATCGGAATAGACCCAAAAAACATTTTAGCCTAGCATCTAGTGAGACTAAAGATCAAACAGACTGCACAATTTGATCTTTCTAGAATATAAATCCCCTCCATGCAGGCAATATATGTTCTGGGCTAAACGATTTGAGTTAAGTTCAATGTGAATTTCTGTATGGCATTTTTCCATAATTGTTTTATTATGTTTAGGGCTGTAAGCTTGCCATGGAAAATTCAAGAATATTGCACTTTGCTTAAAAAAAAAAGTGTCAAAAATCCTGAAGTCAAAGATGTATTTATGAAAGAAGCAGTTTTAATGTTTACAATACTTACACAGATTTAAAAGAAAAAAGGCATTTCCAAACAACTAAGTCTCAAATACCTATTTGGTAAATAAGTATTTGAGATTTGTTCTTCTGAAATGCAGAGAAACACCCTGAAAGAACAAAATGGAAGAATGTTTAAAGGGACTTTTAAAGCTAAAAAAGGAAAAGGCACAAATTTTAAAACATGCTTTCCATGACAATGGCAAACATACAAAAGAAGTACACAAAGCTGTAATTCAAGCACATGAAATGTTTACCCAGTCAGCTATTAATAAAACCTCAACTTTACAAAATTTAAGTAAAGATCTCCACCTAGTGGCTTAGCAGAGCAAGTTCCTGAATCCTTCAGTGGTATTAAAAAAATAGGAAAAAAAAATAATCTATGTTTGATTAACATGAAAGGATGGTCACTGTTGTAAAAGTGAAATTCTATTCAAAATTGGCTGGACGGGACAGGAAAATTCACACCTCGCAAGTTTATCCTTGAATGGTTGAAACCGAATACTACAGAAAATATTATGCAACTCCCAGGTTCCTCGGTCCCGATTTCCTTCCACAGATTTTTGATACATCGGGGAGAAGGGCATGGCGTATTTTATGCGTTTCTAAAATACACCTAGGTAGCCAAATTATGCCGCTGTTGGCCCTGAGGGGGAACCCACAATTTCCGGCGGGTCTTGACAATCAGGTGTTTCAACAATGGAGAAGCAAAGGATTGGAAAGAGTCTATCATTTTTTTGATCCTAGTACGGGAGTGTTCCGATGCTTTGCTGATCTCCAAGTATTCTATTAATCTCCCCCCGAAAGACTTCTTTGCTTTTTTTTTTTTTTTTTACACAGGCAAGACATATCCAGGCCTTATTTGGAATGCAACCACTGGAAATATCATGGGAGGGGCTTAGAGAGATTTTTAATCCAGGTCCCAGAAGGGGCAATTCCTGTTCCATGTTCTCGAGGGCCCTACAGAGCCTCCCCAGATAAGTCTGCCTTGTGGGTCATTCAAAATTAGAGGGTAATACAGGCCAATTTATATCTATCATTGGATGATATTGTCACAATTTTGGGGGAATGTTATAGGATATCTGAAAATGTAACAATGTGGCATACAGTTTCAGATACCCTATAACATTCCCCCATGCCTCGCCTGTATGTACATGCCTAGAACTAGACTGTTTGCAGCTGGATTATGCGTTTCCAATCTGTGTTTGAAATGCCAAAAGGAGAGAGGTTCTTACTTTCACAGTTTATGGGAATGTAACTAGTTGGTTCTATTCTAGGAGGAGGTGTTGAGCAGTCTGGGGCACATACTGCAGACGCCGATCCCTAGAGATCCAAAATTATGTATATTTCGACTAATCCAGGTCCCGTTGGAATACTTGTCAGCTAGGGCCGGGTCACTGACTGCCAGACATGACACTTATGCCATATGGAACAAATATTGGACATCCCTACCACGCTCCAAGCAAGTCCTCATTGCAACAGTTACCAAATATACGTACAAAAACTCAACATGTGTCTCCACACCCTGAGAGGGTGAAAGATAGAATCTGGCTCTTGCGGGGGGAAGGGGCTGGGAGAGTTCTGTCAGTTCTCATTGTTAGACATCAATATCTTCCGGTGTAATAAAAACCAATAAAGAAGAAAAATAAAAAAGTGAAATTCTTGTCAGGAAGGATTAATTTCCCTTAAGGCCAAGCACATGAGGCTTTACTGATTGATTCCAACTAATTTACATGCCTTCAACTTATTCATCATGACTTAATGTTTGTTCTGCTCCTTCCTCGTTCTTGACAATTCTATAACATGCAATTTATTCTTGCTATACTCCTAGGATTCCATAATCAGTATGTCATTTGTTTACTGAAAATTTACTCTGTGAAAAATATTTCCCTGGCAAGTCTCTCAATTTTTTCTAATTTTTATTTATATACATTTTACTAACAATCCAAGTAATTTTACTAACAATCCAAGTAAATCACTTAAACAGTATAGATAATAAAATTCAAGAAAAAAATAAACAGAAAAATTCAGAGGGAAGAAACTTTAGATCAAAGGAAATAATCTATAAAACTAAAGTTTTAACAAAAAGATGGCTGAACACTGATAGACTTCCTTAAGTTATAGCACCTTAAATTGGAGAAGAGGCAGCACCAGGAATAGGAGTCTCAGAGCCGTCTCTATACTGTTGCCTCAGTTAAAGCGAATAATCGGGACGAGCCAAAAAACACATACTTGACCCCCCTGAAGCTTTACAGGGGAAATTGAGCCGAAACAAAGCTCCCATTCGAAACAAAGTTCCCAATCGCAAAACACAAAGAATGAAGTAACAAAAGCCTCTTCCTTTAGGATGGGTAAATATGGACTTTAAAACCTTGAAGCAAGGATTCCCTGTTACCAAAAGATAGCTGCAAAACACAGTCTCAATCAGAATCTAAAACTAAAGCCACTACAAAAGTTACAGGAAATACAATGTCATCTACTGATACTTCCAACTCTGCAATCAAATTAATTAGATCCAAAGAGACTTGAGGTAAATTAGGATCATGCAAGACTTTTTGAAGGCAGATAAAAAAGCTTTGGAAATGGGAGGTATAGCAAATGTTGCTTACCTGATGTAACAGGTGTTCTCACAGGACAGCAGGATGTTAGTCCTCACAAATGGGTGACATCGAGGATGGAGCCCACCACGGAAAACTTCTGTCAAAGTTTAAACAGAACTTTGACTGGCCCCTACTGGGCATGCCCAGCAAGGCACTGACCCTGCAGCCAGCAGGGGTCTCCCTTCAGTCTGATTTTCAAAGCTACAGGCAGTGCCTAAAAAGTAAAAACAAAACAAACCCAACACCGCGGGGTGGCGGGCGGGTTTCGTGAGGACTAACATCCTGCTGTCCTGTGAGAACACCTGTTACATCAGGTAAGCAACATTTGCTTTCTCACAGGACAAGCAGGATGGTTGTCCTCACAAATGGGTGAGTACCGAGCTGAGGATGTCCTGACTTGCACCAAATGCACCCAACGACGTGCAACAGGCACAACAACTGGGGTGGAATTTGGGAAAGGGCATCCGCACCCTACCGGGAAGGTGGAAGGGTGTTGGTACATCACGTTGGAAAAAGGTTACGCAAGACAGATTGGCCGAAGATAGAGTCCTGTCTTCCAGCTTTGTCCAAACAATAGTGGGCTGCAAAGGTATGGAGAGAACTCCAGGTTGCAGCTTTGCAGATGTCAGGAAGCGGCACCGATCGAAGGTGTGCCACTGACGTCGCCATGGCCCTCACAGAGTGTGCTTTCACACGGTCTTGAAAAGGAATGCCAGCTTGCTGATAGCAAAAAGAAATGCAGTCCGCCAACCAGGAGGAAAGAGCCTGCTTACCCACAGGATGTCCTAACTTGTTAGGATGGAAAGAGACAAATAATTGAGTGCTCTTCCTGTGAGCAACTGTACGGTCTAGATAAAAAGCTAGAGCTCGTTTGCAGTCTAGGGTATGCAGAGTCTGTTCCCCGGAGTTGGAGTGGGGCCTGGGAAAAAAGATAGGTAGTATGATGGATTGATTAATATGAAACTCAGAAACTACCTTAGGTAAAAATTTAGGGTGAGTGCGGAGTACCGCCCGGTCCTGCAGGAGCTTAGTGTAAGGCGGATAGGTAACTAGGGCCTGCAATTCACTAACCCTGCGAGCTGAAGTGATAGCCAAAAGGAATAACACTTTCCATGTGAGATACTTTAATTCACAGGAGTGCAGAGGTTCGAAAGGAGGTTTCATTAGACGACCAAGAACCAGGTTAAGGTCCCAAGATGGGGCCGGAGGACGTAAGGGTGGCTTCAGATGGAGCAAGCCTTTAAGAAAACGTGTTACCAGGGGTTGTACTGAAATAGGGACACCCTGTACACCTTTATGGAAGGCGGCTACCGCACTGACATGCATCCTAATGGAAGAGGTCTTTAGACCGGATTCTGATAGGTGCCATAAATAGTCCAAGAACTTAGAGATTGGACAGGAAAGGGGATCAAGGGACTGAGAAGTGCACCATGATGTGTACCTTTTCCATTTATATGAATAGGATCTTCTGGTAGAGGGCTTTCGTGAAGCTATCAGGACACGAGAAACCGAATCCGAAAGGTTAAAGGGCTGAAGGACTAACCTTTCAACATCCATGCCGTCAGGGACAAGGCCTGGAGGTTGGGATGGAGGAGGCATCCGTCGTTTTGAGTGAGCAGATGCGGATCCGTTCCCAGAGGGATGTGCCTGCGGATGGAGAGATCCTGGAGTATGGGAAACCACGCTTGGCGTGGCCAGTGGGGTGCTATCAGGATCATGGTTCCTCCGTCTTGGCGTAGCTTCACGAGAGTCCTTGACAGAAGAGGAAGTGGAGGGAATGCATAAAGCAGACCTGTCGTCCACTTGAGGGAGAAGGCATCTCTCGGCTGAAAGTGTTGGCTCCGAATGAGAGAGCAGTAATCGTCCACTTTGTGGTTCTGAGGGGACGCAAAGAGGTCTATGCGGGGAAAACCCCACTTGTGAAACAGAGAGGTCACCACCAGAGGATCGAGTGACCACTCGTGTGGCTTGAAGACACGGCTCAGCTGGTCTGCCAATACATTGTCTACTCCCGGCAGGTAAGTGGCCCTGAGGTACATAGAGTGGGAGAGGGCTTCCGCCCAGATCTGCGCAGCTTCCTGACACAGAAGGAAGGAGCCTGTGCCTCCCTGCTTGTTTATGTACCACATGGCCACTTGGTTGTCCGTCTGGATTAAGATTATCTGATGGAATAGATGATCTTTGAAAGTTCGGAGTGCATAGCGGATTGCGCGAAGTTCCAGGAAATTTATCTGGTGTTCGGCTTCCTCTTTGGACCATAACCCTTGGGTTTGTAATTCGTCCACATGGGCTCCCCAACCGATGTGAGAAGCGTCGGTGGTTAGGATTACTTGCGGATCCGGTGGAAGAAAAGGTAAGCCCTGAAGGAGGTTGACCTGAGTTGTCCACCAGGTTAAGGATAGGCGCAGGGCCTGTGTGACTGTGACTATGGAGGACAGAAGCTGAAAAGCTTGAATCCATTGGTGTCGTAGAGTCCATTGTGTTACTCTCATGGCTAGTCGGGTCATGGGAGTGACTTGAACCGAGGATGCCATGTGTCCTAGGAGAATGAGGAACTGGCGAGCCGTGGCAGTGTTTTGAGACTGGAGCTGGCGAGCCAGGGATATTAGGGTGTGGACCCTCTGAAGAGGAAGGTAAGCCTTTGCCTGCAAGGTGTCCAAGTCTGCTCCAATGAAGGATAAGGTTTGAGACGGGACTAAGCAAGATTTCTCGTAATTGACAAGAAACCCTAAGGAAAGGAGTGTTTGAATTGTCAATTTTAGGGAGGATTGAGCTATGTGTTGGGAGGAGGCCCTGATTAGCCAATCGTCCAGGTAGGGGTAGACGTGGACACCTTCCTTCCTTAGGAATGCTGCTACCACTACGAGACATTTGGTAAAGACTCGTGGGGCAGAAGCCAGACCGAAAGGTAGGACACGGTATTGATAATGGTCGTGGCCTACAAGAAACCGCAGATATTTGCGATGGGATTGTGTGATCGCAATGTGGGTATAAGCGTCCTTGAGGTCGAGAGAGCACAGCCAATCCCCCTTTTGCAACAGAGGGAGCAAGGCGCCCAGGGTTACCATCTTGAACTTTTCTTTTTGCAGATACTTGTTGAGGGCCCGAAGGTCCAGAATTGGACGTAGCCCCCCTGATTTCTTTGGTATTAGGAAGTATCTGGAATAGAATCCCTTCCCTTGTTGACAAGGAGGGACGGGTTCTATAGCATTTGATTGTAGAAGAAGGGATACTTCTTGATGTAATTGAGTGAAATGGCTGGTTAGACTCCATGCCTGAAGAGGCGGGGAGTCTGGCGGAAGTGTTATGAAGTTGAGGTGGTAACCCTGTGCGATAATTGCTAGCACCCACTGATCTGAGGTGATCTGTTTCCAACGGTGTAAGAAGTGGAACAGTCGACCCCCCACAGGGATGTGTGGAAGAGGGAGATGGCATGTGCTCAATACAGGGAAGTCAAAGGCCCGCCGCAGGCCCAGGAGGTGGGGCTACAGTAGGTCTTTGCTTTCTCGGCTGACGAGGCTGAGGCCTGTTAGAGGACCTTGCAGGACGAGCCCTAGTTGACGGAGGGTAGTAGCGACGTGGTCGAAAGAATGACTTCTTAGAGTCCTTCTTTTGCGGTTGCTTGGAGGTCACCTCAGGTGGGACAGATGAGAGTTGTTTCAACGTCTCATGGTGGTCTTTTAACTCCGCCACAATCTGTTGAATTTGCTCTCCAAACAAATTGTCGCCTAAGCAGGGCAAATCAGCAAGACGATCTTGGACTTCTGGGCGAAGGTTGGATGACTTTAACCAAGCCCAACGTCTGGCTGAGATGGCTGTGGCTGAAACCTTCGTGGAAGCATCGAATATGTCATAGGCAGTCCTAATCTCATGCTTCCCTGCCTCAAATCCCTTGTGAAGAAGGGCTTGAAGCTGTGGTTGGTATTGGTCCGGCAACGTGTCAGCATAGTCTTGCATCTGCTTAAAGATGGCTCTGTTGTATTGAGTCATGTAAAGTTGATATGAAGCTATGCGTGAAATCAACGTAGCTCCATGATACACTTTCCGTCCTACACTATCCAGGAACTTGTTGTCCCTGGTAGGTGGGGTAGAAGAGTGCGGCTTAAGACGCTTGGCCTTCTTCTGCGCGGACTCAACCACAACAGAGCGATGATCCAGTTGAGGCTTTTGGAAACCTGGTGCTGACTGGACAAGGTATGTGGAGTCAGCTTTCTTGTTAACTGGGGACACTGATGAAGGAGATTCCCAGTTTTTCTTGAGCAGATCCAAAAACACCTGGTGTATAGGGATGGAAGCGATGATTTTTGGAGCATCCAGAAATTGAAGTAGTTCCATCATCTGGTGTCTATCATCAGCTTCAGATTGTAGTTGAAAAGGTACAACTTCTGACATTTCTTTCACAAAATTAATGAAAGATAGATCCTCAGGAGGAGATCTTTTTCTACTCTCTGTAGGAGATGGTGGCGAAGGCAGATCTGTGTCAGAAGAGGTATCATCATCATCACCCCAGGTATCGTAGGGATCATGTGTGGCTTGTAGCCCTGATGGACCTGGCTGAGGCTCTGAAGGCATCGATGGAAACAGAGGTGGAATCGGTGCAGTAGGTGGAACCAGAAATGGCATCGATGGCTTCGGTGCTGCCGATGGAATCGGTGCCTGGCGCGGAATCGATGGAGCCGAAGGATAAATCGGTGGAGATATACCCGAAGGTACCGATGGAACTACCCCGGAAGGGGGAATTCGAAACGGTGTTTCTCCTGCCGATGAGAAACCAGTCGGAGACGGTGGTGTTGTCGATGGCACTGGAATCACCGATGGAAGGGCCGTCATGAGTGCCTCCATGCGGCTCAGTAGCGGTGCTAGCGCTTGTATCAACGGCTCGGTGGTCGGTTCCCTCCTCGGTGGCGGTGCCGGTGTCGGTGGCGGCACTGGAACCGGTGCCGGAGACGGTGCCGATGGAGGTTGTAATTTCTTCATCGCTTTCTCGATGGCCTCCTGGACCAGCCGGTCCAGTTCTGCCCGGAGACCAGGGGTAACCATACCCGGCTCGACGGGAGAGGGAGGCTGAGGCAGGGCCGGAGGGACCACCGTAACCGGTGGGATCACGGCCCCCACACCCCGAGAGGGTGAGGGTTTCCTCGATGCCGGCGAACGAGACGTGGAGGGCATCCGGTCTGTTCGCGGCTTCTTTGTCGGTGGCTCGGCTTGAGCAGAGGTCGATGGCTGTGGATCCTCGACAGGCCGAGACTTATGCCGTCGATGGCGGTGCTTTTCTTTCCGATCCCCTCGCCCATCCGGGGAAGGGACGGGAGTCAACGGCCGAGAAGCGATCGATGGCGGACGGTCACCGGAGGGTTGACGATGATGGTACAACTTCGACGGTGCCGGTTCCGATGACGTCGATGCTATCGATGGCGTTGGGGTTGGTGCATGGAAGAGGAGCCCCATCTTCTCCATCCTGGCTTTGCGACCCTTGGGTGTCATTAAGGCACATTTGGTGCAAGTCAGGACATCATGCTCACTACCCAAACACATTACACAAACCCTGTGGGGGTCTGTGATGGACATAGTCCGGGTACAATCCGGACAACGACGGAACCCCGTTGCCATGGCTGAAAGCCAAAATTTAGGCTGGGGATCGGTAAGTGCCCACAGGCCTCGAGGGCCAAAATCGACGGCAGTCGATGGAAGAAGGCAAAAAAACTTACCGGGTTCCGTAAGATGACTAAAAAATTTGTCGAAGGGAGACCCCTGAGGGGCAAATTTTCTTAGGAAATTAATTTCCAAATTCCTGTCAGGAACGTGGTTAGAGAGCTCCTTTCACCGCGTGGCAACTGCTGCGCGGAAAAAAGAAGACTGAAGGGAGACCCCTGCTGGCTGCAGGGTCAGTGCCTTGCTGGGCATGCCCAGTAGGGGCCAGTCAAAGTTCTGTTTAAACTTTGACAGAAGTTTTCCGTGGTGGGCTCCATCCTCGATGTCACCCATTTGTGAGGACAACCATCCTGCTTGTCCTGTGAGAATAAATTTTCAGGTATTTTCAACACTTCAAGAAAATATAACCTCACCATTTTAACAGGAGAAACATTTTTTTCCTTGGAAAATTAATAAGCCTGTTTCTTCTTCTAACATTTTATTAACAAGGTAAAGATGACCATTAGTTAAAGAACCTGTAGAATCTTGAAGTACATTAATTCCTAATACCAGTCTCTGAACTTTTTGAGATGTAGCAGTAAACCTGTTACTGTAGCTAGTCAACAGCCATATCCAAACCTTGGTATTTGGCTTACAAACTGACCCAACTGAGAAGAAAGCTTAGTCGAAGCCTCCCAAAGTAACTTGCGGTGGTCTAATATGGAGAAAAGATTAATAGCTCTGACGAGACCCGTTCCACTGACCTCGAGGAAGAAGAAGCCTCAGATAACCGGCAAAGCCAGCACACCAGCAGGGTGCTGAATGCTTTCATGCTGCAAATATCGCAAGAGTAACCTCAGAATCAGGAGGGCAAATACCCGGCTGTAGAGGAGTCCAACGTTGCTCCCGAGTAAGCGTGACTTCCAGGTCTGGGGCGGGAGTTGGTAAACCTTAGACCTGCTCGCCGCCCAACAATCCCAATCCGGAATTGAGAGTTTAAGGTCAGAGGAGGAGGCGGCAATAAATCGGCTGCTCAGTGCTAGAACTCCCAAAACACTTGGATAGGTGCAGGCTTTCCCTTTCCTCTTGCCCGCAGATGGGATAGGAAACTTTTTTAGAGGAGAAATAATAAAGAAGCTAAACTAGGGAAGGGGCTCCGAATCCCAACATCAGTGTGCCGCCATCTTGGATCTGCCCTATGTCTCAATTTTAAAGCACATTAATTTTCCCCATTAATAACTAAAGTGGATGTTTTGCTAGAACATAAGATTCTGTATATTGTTCCATGATCAATTCAACTGATTTTGTTTTTGCAGTATGTAACTCCCAATTTCCTCTTTTCAGTTATTAAGTGTTTGCCCACCTTATGCATGCTGCCAACTGGCTAAACCTGGCTGATCCCCCTTCACAGATCACAAGGAGAACTTCAGTCAAAATTTGATACCAAATGAGGTGCCATTCCATGAACTAATTCCTACTGACAGACATGTTTGTACAAGCAATAAAGGAAAGATCAGATATACTATTTTTCTGAATAATATACATGCAAATTGAACAGGCCTGGCAAGTTAAGCCAATACTGGTCGCCATATCCACAAAAATCATTGCTAAATCATGGATTATGTGCTAAGTATTAAGAATTCAGATGCTCATTTCAGGTCTATTTACATTTGAAAGGAATGTATTTTATTCTTCAAGTCAAAAAAAATCTATATAATTTTACTATCAGTCTAACTGGCAGTTCAGTTAATGGCCCTGCAGAATGATTTAAAAGATTTTTCTTCAGTAATATGGAACATATGGTACATTTTCCAATACTCAGACAATACTTATATGGTGTTTACATATTTAAATATCAAATTATGTATAATTATTCAGCCACAGAGGAAAAAGCAAAAAGCTTTGTACCAGTTCTTCGTTGCTGTCTTCCAACCAAGTCTGCTACGGTTTTCCTGAATTTCTTTGCTTCTTCTTCACTAGCAAAATTAAGACCAACTTGATATGTCTGAAAGAGGTGATTTAAAATAAAGAGGTAAGTTTTTCAACACCTATGACACTTTAAAAAACAAAATTATGATGAGTTATCTTTTCCTAAACTACATTTTCTATATATTGAAGGAACTAGATTGACTTCATGAGGCAGATAAATAAAATGCATAGTTATTTTTCAAAGTTTACAAATCATCATAATCATAGAAAACTGGTCAACAAACTAACCAGTTTGGCGTAGGACAGAAAATAACTGGCAGAGCAAACTTCTAGTTAAGTACCAGAATTCAGGTGGTCAATAGAGTCCATTCTGGTGAAAGTAAAGTGACCAGTGGGGGTGCCTCAAGGCTCGGTGCTAGGACAGTTGATGTTTAGCATCTGTACTAGCTACCGTGAAAGAGAAATAGGAGGGGTAGAAAAAAGTCAAAGGTGACTTGAAAAAAACTGGAAGGCTTGGAAGCTGTATTTCTATACAAAAGGCAGCATATAATATCATGCACTTGCAGCACACAAAAAAAATCATTCGTCACTTCTCAATCAGGAGGATGAGAACTGGAAACCAGCAAGCAAGAAAGTGATCCTAGCAATAATCAATTCTGATGAAGGTTACCAGTCAGTATGACAAAGCAGTCAGAAAAGTTTATGATATATTTAAGTGCATAATTCAAAGTTTCTTAACCTGTATCAGTTATTTGAAGACAGCATGCCACCAGTGACAGAGGTGGATCATGTGACTGCATATCCATGCCAAATGGAGAAAATTTCCACAGCTTTCTGGAAAGGCAAAAGCTTTCTTTTCCTCATGCATGGCAGTTCTTGCACTAGAACAGCTCCGTGATTCCCCTCAGTTTCAAAGTATCTGCTGTGCCTGAATGCTGAGGGAATGTAATACGGCCTCCTTGGTTTCTGCAACCTGGGAACTACCACATAACAGCAGAGGGGCTTTTAACTTTTCAGAAAGCTCTGGAAGTTCCCTTCCCAACACCGATACACAGTCAGTAGCTGGTGAACCCTCTTAACCTCAGAGGAAGAGACATCACCAGTGAGGTAACAAGACCGTATTTTCCATTGAGGAAGAAGCTCAGGGATAAGGAATCTTCAAATGAGGTTGAAAAGAGAGAGGCTTAGAAAGACAGAGGACAGTAGTAGGAACAGAGCTGAGAAGCTGGGTAAAAGAAATGGGAGAGGGGAGGCCAGGGGGCCTGAATGTTAAATAAGAGAACTGGTAAGCTCATCTATCCAGAAGGGTGGCGAGTTAAAAAAAAAAAAAAAAAAAGGGGGAAGGGAAGGCAGCAAAACTAACTGACTTGCATAAAAGAGTGATAACCTGCAGATAGTAAAGCTTGTATGGTTGACAGTTGAGAATCATCTTTAACTAGAATAGTATAAAATGGGACAACTAGGCAGACTGAGTTGGTCAACTGGTTTTCATCTGCTGTGTTACTTCCTGACGGGCCGATACAGTAAAGTGCGCTCCGGTGGAGCGCACTTTACTGTAGCGCACTGTTAAGTCATGTTTGGCCACACATTTTCACGCCCTATTTTTACCCCTTATACAGTAAGGGGTAATAGCGCATCGAAAATGCCAAGCCGCACATTTTACCCCTTATACAGTAAGGGGTAATAGCGCATCGAAAATGCCAAGCCGCACATTTTAATTTCGGCCGGCACCGGGGAAGTGTTTAGAAAAGCAGAAAAAACTGCTTTTTTGTACACCCTCTGACTTAATATAGCGATATTAAGTCGGAGGCCCCAAAAAAAAAAAAAAAGTAAAATCTTCCCACAGCCCGCGGGTTGGAAGACGGACGCTCAATTTTGCCGGCGTCCGTTTTCCGAACCCGTGGCTGTCAGCGGGCTCGAGAACAGACACCGGAAAAATTAAGCGTCGGCTGAAAACCTGCTGACAGCCGCCGCTTCTGTCAAAAAGGAGGTGCTAGGGACGCGCTAGTGTCCCTAGCACCTCCTTTTATCGCGGGCCCTCATTTTAATATTTATTTTTACTGAATAGCGCGCCCAGGAGAGTAGCCTGGGTATGCGTCGGGAGAGCAGGCGCTTGCTGGTTCTCCCACGGGTTTTTCTGTATCGGGCTGTAAGAGGGATGGAATCCTGGAATCACCTATCAGCAGAGTTGGCAGCAAACAGAACAATGACAAAACGCAAGCATGCTTGAGACAAATATAGACGGAAGCAGTAAGGTCGAGGGAGACAGACAACTAGAGCAGGGTTATAAGGTGACAATACACTGGGACAACGAAGCAGATTTAGTGGAACCAAAGATTCTTATCTGCGGAAAAACTACCTTGCTACAGTTAATGGTTCTGATTTCAAAAGGCATTTTATGTTAACAGATCACCATTAGTTTTTCTTTGCTCAACATTTAGAGTCTTCTATATAACTGCAGAAGGATTTACATTTTTTTTCACCTAACTTTCCCCTGAAACCACTCCCCAATCTTCATTCCAACACGGAATTTTCTTGGTCTTTAACAACTTCTTGAAAACATTTTCTCATTTAAACTTTAAAACGTGCATAGAAAGCCTGTGGTGTCTTGTTTGAAGCCGTCTATGAATGGATCAAATCTTTGGTTCATAACTGTTTCATAAAAGACACCACAAGCTTTCTGAACAGGTTACAAGAACACTGATTAGCTACCATCTGACCCTCTTTCCTAGTCACAGTGGATGTAGAATCACTATACATCAACATTTCCCATGTAGATGGCTTAACTGCATGTTACAAATTTCTAAAGCCACTCTCGACCACCAGAGCACACCAGAAACTATTATAAAATTAAATTCACCCTGACCTGCAACTACTTCAGCTTCAATTACATCTATCCACAGATCATGGGCACTGCTATGTGCACTAGAATGGCACCACAGTATGTCAACCGTTTCATGGCAATATTGGAAGAGACATTTCTGAATGGATGCCAAAGTAGACCTTTTAAATATTACCAATATAATGATATTTTTATGATATGGACTAAAGGAGAAGAGACTCTCAAACAATTTAATAACTCTTAATGCATTAAATCATTCACTCAAATTCAAAATGAATTACATTTTAGAAAGAGTTAATTTATTAGGAGCCAATCTCAGTCAACAATGGGCATCTACAAACATCTGTATACAGAAAACAGACTTGCAGATGTAGCTACCATTACAGTTCCAGTTGCCATTCTTCTTATAGAAAAGATTCATTACACACAGCCAACCCAATGGTTTCACTATATATGGTTGTACCCAAAAGACAAGTACAAACACCTCAAAACACTGACTGAATGCTTTAAACAAAAAGGCTACAACCCTAAAATCATCTCCAAGAAGATTGTATCTCCATGAAAAACACCCAGGACAAACTTACTGCAATACAAAGGAAAAAAAAAAAAAAAAAAGTGTGTACCCTACTCCTGGAGGCTAACTCGTTGAAAAACATTCCCTGCTCTACCAGTACTAGCCTTCCAGGAACCATCTAAACTGAAACGCAAACTAGTAAGAACCTTGGAGATTGCAGGATATAAGTACTTTTAAATAAAATAGTAAGAAGTAAGCTTCTAAAAAACAGGAAAAAACCCAGAATTCCCGTCAATATACCAGGTTTGTAAACTATGCCAGCATGTATCACAAGACCATATAGTTACCCATATGGGAAAGACATTCAGCATGACAGGATCCTATTCATGTACCTCCCATTATACAGAATATGTAATTCAATGCAAAAAAATGAAGCGTAATGATACACTGACCAAATAGGCCAGAAGTTAAAGACAACAATAACCTTATAGACACAAAATTACACATCACAGAGAAGAGCAAGACAAGATTTCCACAAAGGAACATTTTGCAGGACCACAACACTAAAAGGCAAATTCAAAACAATCCAGGAAACGTATGACATTTGAAGAGGTCTTTAAACCTGACTCCGACAAATGCCAGAGATAGTCCAAAAATCTTAGGATTGGACAGGAAAAGGGATCAAGGGACTGCGAGGTGAACCATGATGTGTACCTTTTCCATTTATAGGAATAAGATTTTCTTGTGGAAGGCTTCCGTGAAGCAATCAGGACACGAGAAACCGAATCTGAAAGGTTAAGTGGTTGAAGGATTAACCTTTCAACATCCATGCCGTCAGAGACAAGGCCTGAAGATTGGGATGGCGTAGGCATCCGTTGTTTTGAGTGATCAAATGCTGGTCCGTTCCCAAGGGAATGTGCCTGTGGATGGAGAGATCCCGAAGTACTGGAAACCACACTTGGCGTGGCCAGTGAGCTGCTATCAGGATCACGGTTCCCTTGTCCTGACGTAACTTCACGAGAGTCTTCGAAAGAAGAGGAAGTGGAGGGAATGCATAGAGCAGACCGGTTGCCCACGAGAGGGAGAATGCATCTCTGGGCTGAGAGTGCTCGCTCCGAATGAGGGAGCAGAAATTGTCAACTTTGTGGTTCTGAGGGGACGCAAAGAGGTCTGCCTGGGGATAACCCCATTGTTGGAAGATGAAGTCCGCTACAGAGAGGCTGAGAGACCACTCGTGCAGTTGGAAGACACGACTCAGTTTGTCTGCCAAGACATTGTCCACTCCCGGCAAGTAGGTGGCCCTGAGGTACATCGAGTGGGAGAGCGCTTCTGCCCAAATCTGCACAGCTTCCTGACACAGAAGGAAGGAGCCTGTGCCTCCCTGCTTGTTGATGTACCACATGGCCACCTGGTTGTCCGTCTGAATCAGGATGA
Source organism: Rhinatrema bivittatum (assembly GCF_901001135.1). Lineage (NCBI taxonomy): Eukaryota > Metazoa > Chordata > Amphibia > Gymnophiona > Rhinatrematidae > Rhinatrema > Rhinatrema bivittatum. Next base: position 45,950,164 of record NC_042623.1, on the reverse strand, counting down.
CGTGATTTGACAGGTGTTCCTGAAAAGCCCTGAGAGCATATCGCATTGCTCGAAGTTCTAGGAAGTTTATTTGATGTTTGGCTTCCCCTGGAGACCAAGACCCTTGTGTCTGTAGATTGTCCACGTGGGCTCCCCACCCGAGGTTGGAAGCGTCGGTGGTGAGGATGAGTTGAGGATCTGGCACTTGAAAGGGCAGTCCCTGGAGGAGATTGTTGTGATTTTTCCACCAGGCGAGAGACAGACGGAGTGAGTCGGTGATGTGGACAATGGTCGACAGAGGCTGAACAGCTTGAATCCATTGTGACCTCAGAGTCCAATGCATGAGCCTCATGGCCAGGCGGGCCATTGGTGTGACATGGACTGAGGACGCCATGTGTCCTAAAAGGACGAGGAATTGGCGAGCTGTTGCTGTATGCTGAGACTGCAACTGGTGAGCGAGAGACACGAGTGTTAGCGCTCGTTGTTGAGGTAGAAAGGCGTTTGCCTGTAAGGTGTCCAAGTCTGCCTCAATGAACGACAAGGTTTGAGATGGGACTAAATAGGATTTCTCGTAATTGACGAGAAATCCTAGAGAAATTAGAGTGTGTAGGGTCAAATTGAGGGACGACAGAGCGGCTTGCTGGGTTGGAGCCCTGATTAACCAGTCGTCGAGATAGGGGTAGACGTGAACACCTTCTTTCCTGAGAAAAGCTGTGACAACCACGAGACATTTGGTAAAAACTCGTGGTGACAATGCTAGGCCAAACGGAAGTACGCGCTTTTGATAGTGCTTTGGGCCTACTAAAAACCTGAGGTACTTGCGATGAGCTGGAGTTATCGCAATGTGTGTGTATGCATCCTGAAGGTCCAGAGAGCAGAGCCAGTCTCCTCTTTGCAGAAGAGGTAGAAGCGAGCCCAAGGTTACCATCTTGAACTTTTCTCACTGAAGGTACTTGTTGAGAGCACGTAGGTCCAGAATTGGACGAACTCCCCCGGATGTTTGGGGATCAAAAAGTATCGGGAATAGAACCCTAGGCCTTGCTGCTAGAGGGACGGGTTCTATTGCTCTTAACTGGAGAAGAAGGGAAACCTCCTGCTCCAGAAGGACAGAATGGTCGGATACTCTCCATGCTTGCAGAGGTGGTGAGTCCGGTGGAAGAGCAAGAAAGTTTAGGTGGTAACCCTGAGCAATGATTGCTCACACCCATTGGTCAGTTGTGATTGATTGCCATATGCCGTGAAAGTGGCACAATCGACCTCCCACTGGTATGCTTGGCAGAGGAATCAGGCTGCTGCTCTCCAATTGAAAGTCAAAAACCTGAAGCAGGCCCCGGCTGGGGTGCTGCTTGCGGCTTTTGCTTTCGGGCCTGGCGAGGCTGAGGTTTTTGAGAAGGCCTCGTAGTTCAGAACCTTGCTGGTGGAGGATAGTACTTCCTTGGATGGAAGAATGACTTCTTAGAGTCTTTCCTAAAGATCTATCTTGAGGGGAACTCGGAAGGTATCGATGAGAGCTGTTTAAGGGTCTCATGATGGTCCTTTAATTCAGCCACTATTTGCTGGATCTGTTCACCGAACAGATTGTCTCCTACACATGGCAGGTCAGACAGCCTGTCTTGTATTTCTGGGTGACGGTCAGAAGATTTGAGCCAGGCCCATCGTCTTGCCGAAATGGCAGCTGCAGACACTCTAGTAGAGGTGTCGAAGATATCGTAAGCTGTTCTTATCTCATACTTTCCTGCCTCAAACCCCTTGTTGACAAGGATTTGAAGCTGTTGTTTGGTCAGGCAGGGTTTCAGAGAAGTCCTGTATCTGCTTGAAAATGACCCTATTGTATTGGATCATATACAGCTGGTAAGCAGCAATTCTGGAGATGAGCATGGCCCCTTGGAACACTTGTCAACCAATAATGTCTAGGAACTTGTGTTCCTCAACAGGAGGGGTAGATGAGTGAGGCTTCGTCTTTTTGTTTTCTTTTGAGCTGATTCCACCACCGAGTGGTGGTCGAGCTGAGCTTTTTGAAAGCAGAGGGCTGATTTTACTAAATAGGTAATGTCAGCTTTTCTATGGACTGGGGCAACGGATCCAGGGTTTTCCCAGTTCTTTTTGAGGAGGTCAAGAAGAACCTGATGAATGGGAATAGAAGTGATCACTTTAGGGGCATCCAGGAATTGGAGGAGCTCCATCATCTGGTGCCTATCATCCTGCTCCATCTGAAGCTGAAAAGGGACCAACTCCGACATTTCCTTCACAAAATTAATGAAAGAAAGGACCTCTAGAGGAGAAGGCTTTCTACTTTCAGCAGGAGAGGGAGGTGAAGGTAAGTCATCGGTGTCTGTGGAAGTATCATCACCCCAGGTGTCATAAGGATCAGCAGACTGACCTGTAGGACGAGAAGGGGGTTGGATACCCGAAGGCCCCGGCTGAGGTTCCAAGAAAATCGAAGTAATCGCCAGGGGCACCGTGGACGGCCTGGAAAGCATCAGTGCCGGTATCGAAGGCATCGATGGTGCCGATGTGCATATCGCCCCCGATGAATGAATTGGTGGCGAGGGACGAATTTGCATCGATGGCTGAGGCAGTACTCCCGAAGGAGCAATGTGGAACGGTGTTTCTCCTCCCGATGAAGCTGTCAATGGGGAGCGCACCGGAGCCATCGGAGACCCGGGAATCACCGGTGGAAGGGCGGTCATGAGCGCCTCCATCCGGGATAGCAGCGGTGCCAGCGCTGCTGTCATCGTGTCGGTGACCGGTTCCACTCTCTGTGCCGGTGCCGGAGGAACCTGGAGCCGTTGCATCGCCTTGCCGATGACCTCCTGGACCAGCCGGTCCAGTTCTTCCCGGAGACCTGGAGCAAGCAGCCCCGGCTCCGTGACGGAAGAGGGAGGCAGAGGCACATTCGGAGGGACCACCTTTACAGGCAGAATCGCGACTCCCAAACCCCAATCGGGTGAGGGTGGCCTTGATGTCCCGGTCGCAGGAATGGTTGGTGCCATTCCTGGACAGGGCTTCTTCGATGGTGGCTCGGACGGTGGCGAGGTCGATGATGTCGCTCCCTTGACGGTCCGAGACTTATGATGCCGATGGCGATGTTTCTCCTTACGATCCCCTCGATCTTGAGGGGGAGAAACGGAAGTCGATGGCCGTGAAGACGTCTATGGCGGACGGTCACCGGACGGTGGTCGATGCTGGTACGACTTCGACGGTACCGGTTCCAATGATGTCGATGCGATGGACGGCGTCGGGGTGTGAGCACGGAAGAGGAGTCCCATCTTCTCCATTCTGGCTTTGCGACCTTTTGGTGTCATGAGGGCACATTTGGTGCAAGTCAGGACATCATGCTCACAGCCTAAACACATTACACAGACCCCATGAGGGTCTGTGATAAGACGAAACCCAGACGCCATGGCCATCGAAAAAAATCGAGCCGCGGTACGGTTGACGGCCAGTAGGCTGCGAGGGCCAAACTCTACGGTAATCGATGAAAGACGGTCAAAAACTTACCGGAGTACCGCGGCCTGAGAAAAGTTAGGAGAGGGACCCCTGTAGGGCAATTTAAGTTTAATTAACTCCGTGAGGAAAATTCCTGTCAGGAATCTCGTCAGAGCTCCTAAACTGCGAGGCTACTGCTGCGCGGAAAAAAGAAGACTGAAGGGGAACCCCTGCTGGCTGCAGTGTTAGTGCCATGCTGGGCATGCCCAGTAGGGGCCAGTCAAAGTTCTGGAAACTTTGACAGAAGTTTTTCATGGTTGGGCTCCATCCTGATGATGTCACCCATATGTGAGGACTACCATCCTGCTTGTCCTGTGAGAACCCTGTGAGCAGGGGTGGGGCTGTGCATCTGTGTAACTGCCAGTGCCTGTGTGTCTGCCTGTATGTGTAGGTTCCTCTGCCTGTATCTGTGTACGAGCTTTGCAGACAGAGCATATTAGATAATAGTACCTGGAGGTCTGTGCACCTCTGTTTGCATGTGTAGTGGGGGGCATGTGTGCCTGAGCATGTGTATACGCGTGTGTCTGCGAGCAAGTGAGCATGTGTGCATGTATTTATTTTTTTTTTTTTTTTATTTAAAAACTTTTCTATACCGTCGTATAGTAGAGTACCATCACAACGGTTTACAGTTAGGCACAAATATGTCGTTTCTAATTTATCCAAGGGTGCCATTATTATACGGTTACATAGTTCGATAATATACTTAAATGTGAGAGGGTGTGGTTACCATTTACTATTAACTGTCTTTATAATTTAATACTTAGATTGTGAGAAAATAACAAAAGTAGGCAATACTGCTTTATCTTGGCGATTTCCTGTTTTGTGCATTTGTTATTCCGTTACCTCACTGTGAAATGCTTTTTTGAAGAGCCAAGTTTTTAAGCCTTTTTTGAAGAGTTTTAATTCTTTCATTAGTCTTAATTCTAGTGGTAATGTGTTCCATAGTAATGGTCCTGCCAAAGATAGTGCTCTCTCTCTAACTTGGGTCAACTTTGCTGTTTTGACTGAGGGCATGGTTAGTAGAGCTTTATTGGCCGATCTGAGATTTCTTTGGGGGACGTGTAGTCGTAATGCGGTGTTTAGCCAGTCTGAGTTTTCGTCGTATATTAGCTTATGAACTGTGCATAGTGCTTTATATTGAACTCTCTGTTCTATAAGGCTTTGCAAACAGAGCATATTGTCTTTTTACAGGGCACCTTCCACTGTTCTGGGCACCACCTGGTGGCCACAGATAGACACAACAGTGTGACTTACATGAATTTATTTCCATACAGGCCAATGCAATATCAGCTTGCAGATCCACTTCTCCCGGGTGCCCAATTTAATATTTAAATGGACAATCGCGGTAAAAAGGAGGTGCTGGGGAAATTGTGCACTTCGAGGCCTCCTCGGCATTGGGCGCCCCGGAGAGGTGGCTGTCCGCGCAGGTCAGGAAAACGGATGCTCAACTTTACAGTCGTCCATTTTCCTAAACTGTGCACAGCCGTGGGTTAGGAAAATGGACGCTCAATTAACAAGCATCCATTTTCTTAATCTGACCGCTGGAAACATTTTTTTTTTTTCCTGTTCTCCTAAAGTAAATTTTTGCCCTGTTCTCCTGAAGTTGATTTTAGCTTTTATCATTCTAAAGTTAACAGAAAAGCAGTATTTTCTGCTTTTCTGTTAAATTTAGGGGCTCCTCAACAATTAATGCCTGCTCCAAGGCAGGCGTTAATTTTTTTTTAGAGTAAAACTGTGCGTTGGGTACACTTTTTTTTTCCTTCAGTAAGGAGGTACATAGTTAATAGCCTCATCAACATGAATTTACATGTGATGAACGCTATTATCTAAGTGCTAGTTTGGACAAGCTAATCCCCTTATTGGATAAGTGGTTTTGGACATGCGTCCAAAACACATGTCCAAGTGCATATATAAGCCGTGCACTCAGCCAAGCGCACGGTATTGCATTGGCCTGATTATGTTCTCAAAACTTGCATTTAGCAGCAGAAAGTTAATTCAATGTAGAAAATGTTACATTTTGAAAAATAAATTCTCAAAGGATATTACAGATTATCATCATCATCTAAGGACAAATCAATATGATGCACACATCAACAGATATAGATCAAACTAGAGGCACTATGAAAATGAACTATAACAATAAAAATTACTTACATCTCCAGCAAAGGTATGAAAATACATTCTAGGACAATTATATACAAAGTTTTTGTACATCTCCTGTTCCCACAATAATTTCCCCTCCTGCAAGAAAAAAGAATCAATATAACTACATGGCAAAAAAAAGAAAATGAAGCATAGTACTAAAGCAATAGATTGAGGGGTAAGAGATAAGGTGGGCACATTTGAACTTGACCATGCTAAAATACTTTTCTTTAACAAATCAGGTAATCAAGTCTCTGTATTTACCAATAAACACCTTAAAATAAAACACACAAATTTTACATTAAACATTTTCTTACCTTGATGTCATATAGTCTAATAAAATAAGATCTCTGTGGGTTATCCTTCACAAAGCAAGCCACACCACAATTTTTCTTTGACCACTGGGAGTTGCGATCTGCTGCATACATCTGAACGACAGCTGAAGACATGGCCTAAACAGAAAAGAAATAAAATAAATAAAAGTGGGCAGTTTAAACTGCATGAAAATATAATGCACAACCATTCCCTTTTTAGTACAACATTCACATAAAAAATGGATGCATTACAATTTACAATATACAAGTATTAACACTACAAACAGATATTTCTATAACCCTAAGCCCATTAGTTGGACTTCTTGTGAGACGTCTTCTAGAAACAAGCCACTCAGCAAGTTACCACCCTTTGAAAAAAACATCAAAATATCCTGTTATCTACTACTTCAGCTCAACTGTCTCTCTCAAAAGACAGCAACAAAACAGCTTAAACGTTTGTACTGGGATCTTCAATTGGTTTACAGAATTTGATCGACTTATTGTAGGACTGTACAAGGAGTACATAAACTAAAGTTGGAGGGACAGGAAGGGAGACTTGGCTCTGTTTCAGACAGCCACTACATTATATCTGTGTAGGTTAATGTCAACCATATTCTATTTTTAGATAAACATGAGAAACAGAACAATGCTGCAATATTAGGAATCAGCTCTCTCTTAACTGCCTGTATTTGAAGTTTGCAGTTCAAACCAAATGAAAAAAAATAAACACTGCATAATTTTTAATATCGCTTTTATAGTTTACAACAAGTTTCACAATCTTTAAAAATGAGATTTGAATAATTCTCATAAAACTGATGATAGAGTTCTAGCAATCATATTGGTCCTGAAGAAAACTGGATTCTTAGTGATAGTATACCTTTTAAAGGATCAGCAAAAATGATACTGTATATAGTGCTCGAGTTTTTAGAATTTGTGTGTTTGATTTATATTCTGCTTTTTGGCATTTCAAAGCAGATTACATTCAGGTACCATAAGTATTTCCCTTCCCCCAGAGGGCTTACAATCTAACGGGCCGATACAGTAAGGAGCGGTAGGAAGAGCTGCGTTAGTGCCGGGCGCACCCGCATTTGCCGCACGCACAGTCCTGCTCACCTACCGCTCGATACTGTATTTAAATAGCTTGCAAATGCAAGCCGCGTCCAAGAAGTGTCTGTAAAGCGTTAGGCCCGCGCAACCCATTTTACTGTATAGGCACTTAATACAGCGCCTATACAGTATCCTGGGTGCGCTGGTACCTGTCATTTCAAATGTCATTTCAAATGACAGGCACCAGGAAGTGGATCCCAATTTTAACCCAAGAAATCCTAAAAACCTAAAATCCTCTCCTCCCAAATCGACTCGACATGTTACCAACTTACTTCTTGTTGCTTTTTCAGCCCTTTCAGCCTTCTCTGCCGTCCTCTGGAGGGGGGCAGCCAGCGGCGAAAGCGGCTTCCATTGGTCCCCGCGCAGGTCCCGTTTCTCCTGGCTCAGCCGCTCCAGCTGCACCTCCTCGATGCGCCGCCGCTGCGTCTCCAATAACTTCTGCTGGCTCTCGATGATGTTGTTCAGCTCCAGCAGGTACTCCGCGGCGTGGTTCGGGCTCTCGGCTCCAATGGCTAGAGCCAGCGAAGCGCATGACGTAACGGCGTGAGCAAAGCGAACTTTCATTGGCTTGAGCGCCCAAATTGACGGGCGCTCAAGCCAATGAAAGCACATGAACGGGCGGGCGTGACGCGTCAATTTGGGCGCTCAAGCCAATGAAAGTACACTTCGCTCGCGCTGTTACGTCATGCGCTTCGCTGGCTCTAGCCATTGGAGCCGAGAGCCCGAACCGCGCCGTGGAGTATCTGCTGGAGCTGAACAACATTGAGAGCCAGAAGTTATTGGAGACGCAGCGGCGGCACATCAAGGAGCTGGAGGTGCAGCTGGAGCGGCTGAGCCAGGAGAACCGGGACCTGCTCGGGGACCGCTGGAAGCCGCTTTCGCCGCCGGCTGCCCCCCTTCGGAGGACGGCAGAGAAGGCTGAAAGGGCTGAAAAAGCAACAAGAAGTAAGTTGGTAACATGTCGAGTCGATTTGGGAGGAGAGGATTTTAGGTTTTTAGGTTTCCTTTTGGGGGAAGTTTGCAGTCTACCCTTACCCCTGCCTCTAACGCAGGAGTAGGGGTAGGCGGTAAATTAGCAGGTTAAACATGTGGCTAAACTGCAGGTTAAAAAGGCGATAGTTGGGGTGCGCATTACTGAATGGGGGGGGGGGGGGGGAGAATAGCTAATCCGATCGTTTACATCTCATATACATGCCGCAGGCGGAAGGGGTTACTCGTTGATTTAAAGAGGCGGTAAGAATGGGTTAAAGGGGATAGTGAATCGCGGGTTGGGCTAACGCGGCCAAATTGTGAGTAAAAGGCGGGTTAGAAACAGGGTAACCGCGGCCGCACTTTGCTGTATTGACCTATAAGTTTATACCTAAGGTAGTGGAAGGTAAAGGGACCTGCTCAAGGTCACAAGGAGTGGCAATGGAATTTGAATTCTGGTTTCCTCGGTTCACAGTCTGCACAGCAAGACTAAATCAAAGACCATTTACATTGGGTTGTATTTGTACACTTATTTCCCACTACTTACAAATAAATTTGGAGAGCAATATATATTTTTGCTTTTCCTTATAATGGGGCCGATGTAATAAGACCCGAAGCAAAGCAGGTGCTTGTTATGTGCGCAGGTTTTGATCACCGCGTGTGGCTGAAGCTGCTGCGGGATGTAAAAAAATAAATAATGCAAATGACTTGCGCACAGAAATCTGCACACGTACGGAAAAATGTGCATACCTAAGCGTGGTACAGGGCCTGTGTAATAAGCGGCCGCATCCACGCTCAAAACCCACGTGGATAATCTGCACATAAAAGCGAGTGAGCGGGTCTCCCTATTAAGTGAAAGTATGACACTAGAAAATTTTTAAATATTTCCAATAACTGTGCTGCAGAAAACATAGCAAATATTTTCATGGATGCTAATTCACAACAATCTTGCTGCTCTTCTGGCCATGCATCCTGTCAGCTCTAGGGAAGCACCTACCTTGGACACCGTTAAAAGCTGGCCACTCGGAAGCCTAGGTAAGCGCTTATCAGGCCACTCGTGCTCTGGTTCATGGCAGACAAATCTGTACAATTGGGCGCCCAGAAAGGCACCTAAGCTACCATTGCCGCTCGGGCGCAACCAAGTAAGTGCCTAGCTCAGCACCCAAGCGGCAACGGTAGCTAGGCACCTTTCTGGGCTCCTGACGGCATACATTCGCAACCAAGTAAAGCACCTAGCCTTTCTGAGCGCTAGCTTCTGTTGCCGCTTGGGTGCTGAGTTAGGTGCTTACTTGGTCGCGAATCTATACAATCAGGTGCTCAGAAAAGCGTCTAGGGAAGCACCTTAAGCTGGCAGTTCCAACACCCAGAAAAGCTCCTAGCTAAGCTGGCCTCTCGAATGCAGAGATAGGCGCTCAGCTAGGTGGTTTTCAGGATGCTCGGACGCAGACATAGGCCCCCTATGTCTGCGCTGACACTTAACTCGTGCCCTGACCATGGCGGTAAAAAACCCGCATTAGCACGGCGCCTTGCATTGCCTATGATTAGCTAATCAACTCCTTTGCATACAGTTAGCATGCATTCGTGCAGGAAAAACCGCAGGTTTGTGACCATGTTCGTACATGCTTTTTTTCCGCGCGCAAAACCCTTATTACATCCCCATATAGGGCTTTGCATGGGAAAATGCGCGTACATGTGCACAAAAACCCGTGGCAGCTTCAGCGCACCTTATTACATCGGCCCCAATGTGTGTCACGTCAGGAGCAGAATCATGTAGCAAATGAGCTTTGCAGAGATACAGGCACTGATTTGCTTTGTTACTTGGAATGCTCAGCCTTCATATCTTCTTCATTTTTATCCCTCAAGCTCACTTATTTCCAGAGTTTCTGTAACACTGATGCTACAATGAAGTAAGTCTAACTGGGCTTGGTAACGGTATTTGTAAACTGCTGCCCACTTCCTCGGCAAGGAATGTAGCGTACTAGTATGTAGGCGAAGAAGGAATGCAGAGACACGGTCAGATCCCAAGAAAGGTTACTGCATTATCAATAATACACACACACTCGGAGGCTTTCAAGTACAGCCTGATCATAAGATTCCATGAAAATAAAAATGGATGTAAATGTCCTAGGCTGTTGATTTTGCTTTTACATTTAAACTTCTTTCTTTCTTTTTTTTTTTTTTTATTACAACAGAAAAGCACCAGCACATTCCTTTTCTGTGTTTATACATATTCGGCATCAGCAGTCTTGTTAACTGAATATATTAAATAGTGCTGAGACTTTTCACATTAGATCATCACGTGGCTTGCACACAAAGTTATATGACGGATCAGAGCTGAAGGCATGACTTTACCACAGTAATTCTCTGAAGGTCAGACACTTACAGCAGCCAATTCATTACTGGCAGGATAAGAATTTTAAAACTAGCTAATGCTGTCAATGATACCAGACTGGGCACCAAGTCACTCAAGTGCCTAAAATTCAGGGCCTAGCACCCAATGGAAGAGATGCCGTTGAGGGCCAAGCTGTGAAGTACCATTCCAGCAGAAGCAGCAGCTGCTGCCGCTGCCCCTGCAGATGGAGCCAGAAAGGAAGTCACAATGACAGCTGCTAACAGGGCCATAGCTAGCAACAGAAAGTCCTAGCAGTTGACATTGATGGGACCTCTTGCTGGGCTCTGAGGGAGAATGCTAGAAATGAGATGGGGGGAGAAAAAACGCCACAAGGAAGGAAGAAGCAGGGAAGGAGCAGGCATAGGGGGGAAAGTCCTTGGAAGCAGGGAAAAGAGGTTGGATGGTTCTCTGGAGGGAGAAGAGCATCTGGAGGGAAAGGGACAGCAAATAAAAAGGAAAACAAAGGAGAAGCAGCAGTAAAAAACCAGAAAAAATGAGCAAAATAGTCTAAATAATAGCAAAGTAAAAATAAATTTCACCGACTCCTCAAAATTCTTGGCCAACGCTTAAGATTTCTAAATATTTTCCCACCACTGCCAATAGCCCATATGCAAAAATAACCAAATACACTGACAAAGGTAAAGCATCCATTCAATACTAACTTTAAAAAAGGCTTACATACTAAAGTAACATAAAAGAAGGCAAGCAGATATTTGCCAAGGAAGGAATACAAAGTACTGCCATATCAGCCAACAATTATGGAGGAAATAAGCTGATTTTCCTTCTTAAAATTGAATGCAATAAAGTAAATATATAATTGCAGGGAAGTATACATTAACCTGTTTGAGTTTTGAACTAGTTATGCTCACGGCTTTTTATTTAAAAAAAAAAAAAAGGCTCAAAATCTTTATTAGCAATTTGAACAAAAAAATACATTGCAATATTCTTCTCTATTTCTCTTTTCTTACTATTTTATTCCTCACTCAATTATCTATGGTCTCCATCTGTTCACTCAGCTTTTTCTCTTTATTCTTATTTGTCCTTTCACCCGAAAAAGAAGTGTGTAAGAGAATGAGGACCTGACTCTGCCCTGGTAATAGTACTAGAGGCTACCACAGAAGAAACTGAAGTCTGATTATTTGATCTGGTCAGAGCTTGCTGCTATTCCTTGCAAAGAGTGAGGTTTGCAAGTATTTTCATTTTTATGGACATGTTCTGTGTTTTAATCCATGTTTTTACTGTAACCCACTTCAAACATTGCAGCATGCGGTATTTAAATCCTTTAAAATAAAATATGAGGGCACTGAAGAGTTGAATTATACAGGACGCTTCCTATCTTGCCCTCTACCAGCAATGGGCCTGGGCTCATCATAAGCAGCAATCTGTTAAGGATGGAACCAAAAAACTGGCTTGGGGGGGGGGGGGGGTAGGAAGGAATAAAATATATAGATATTTATTGAGTGCAGAAAAGAATGACTTATCTTGTGAGAATGACAATGCTAGGCAATAGAACATTTAAGAGTTAAAGTAATCTCAATTTTCTATATGATTAGAGTGCTTTGTAGAAAACGCTAATATACTTTAATTGATGCATCCTTTATTACAGTCATGGAATCTGTTCAATATCTCCTTCCAGGAATCTACTCTTCAGCTGTTCATGCATTACTCTTACATCAGGGATGCGCATTTGTTGGTTTTTTTAGACCATTCGTTTCATTCATTTCCGCCGATGTGCGCATACCTCCCGAACGGCATGTACGTGCTCAAAACCGCTCATGTGGGCGTCCTCCGGAGTACTCACACACCATCAGTTTTGAGTATGTACATGTGATCGGGAGATACACGCCCACGGTCTGAAACGAATGGCTGACGAATGCACATCCCTATCTTACATCACATGTATCAGGGATCTCTGCATGGGGCTCTTAAAGGTTCCTGTTTTATTTTCTTTAGGCGGGCTCCCAGATTTTCTATGCTGGATTTTCTCTGTTTGTTGTGGACTATAAACAAATTTAAGTTGAAAATAAACATTTCAGCTTTTTTTTGTTTCATTTTGCTTTGACATTTGTACATGGATTTCCTATGTCAAGATGATTCTGATATTTGTAACTGTATAAAACAAAAAGAAGGGATTGCCATGTGATCCTGAAATACTCTTTTTTGATGGATTATCATGCATCCTTGTCTTGGCAAAAAAGTCAATGCTATCGTGTTGGCTTAGTGAAGATCTGCCCTCCTTGCTGATGTGGATAAATTCTATTCATCAGATGTGCATTTTTGAAAAGTACAAGGAAAAGACAGATATTACAAAGTGGCGTCCATTGTTTTTAAAGTTTGGGATCGATATCTGCAATCGTTACCACATACAGCATGAAGCCTGATGCTAAACAGCTTGGACTGAGTAAGAGTCAAGGTTATCAGAAGGATATCGTCTGATAGTTGGACACTGCCCTAAGGTTTAAACATGGAGGACATTTTGGGAAACCATCTAGGGAGGGATAGGGTGATGGGGACTGGGGTTTTCTGTGGGTTTGAAAAGAAAAGATGCTCGATTTGTGTTAGAGGTTAGTAAGAGTTAACTAGCATCTGATACTTCTCAGTTTAATAAAAATAATTGAACTAAAAAGAAAGAAAAATAGCACAGCTGTTCTCTAATTTCCTTAACTGTAGAGCAATGTAAGTGGCTAAGAATCAGGAACAAACTTTAATGACAATCAAGAAAAAAAACATTAAACTCAATTTTGCTTGAACTGCCAACTGTTACTTCAAAACAGTTATTTAAATTAGATCCAAATTAAAAGGAAAATGTGTCCAGTAAGCCAGGCACACAGTGGAATAGTATACTGTCATTTCAAAATAGTACAAGATGCCAAGCCCTGTATTGTTATTCATTCTGACTGAGTCAATGGAGGAAAATGCTAAGCCCGCAATGTGATGCATAAAATATTTCTTGCATATATACTCTTCTAAAAAAAAATTGCATTTAAAGTTTAAACAGATACAAGAAGGCAGCTCTTGCATAAGGCTCAGTTCAAACATTTAGGGCCTCATTTTTTTCCAGTTCTATAAGGAGAAATAAAGCTTAGCAAATCAGTCCTTTAACTTGGGTGTGTCATTTGTGTGACACAGCTTTTCTAGCACACAGAGTCCCCATACAGAAGTAATAACAGTTTAAAATACACATTGGGCCTCTGTTGAATAGGAAGGACTATATATGAGTTAGAACAAGCAAGCCTCAAACACAGGAACCCTTTTTCTGTCCCAACCCTTCTATGACGATCAAAAGGTACGGAGCTTGTAAGTATCTCATGAATAGAAACTGGCTCAACAGGTATTTCATTTAAAGCAACAGTATCGTTTTTCCAGAACCTAATAATCATGGATGTGTTCTCAAATTCACTGGTTGAGGAGACTTTCCTGGCAGCCTAATTATTTTCAAGCAACTACTACACAGATTTAATTCTTTGATCATAAAAGATTATAGGGCCAAACACACCACACAAAAGTTCCCCCCCCCCTCCCAATATTTGTATGCTTTTTCCATCATTTTTTTTCTACTGAGGTCATCATAACATGCATTATCTAGAATACATTAAAAATTTTGAACACAGACATAATTCAATAATTTAAATATTCACAGAGAATGCAAAATGTAAAAATAAAATAGTATATTTTTATGACCCAAAAATTTCTTCCTGCTACTTTGTACTTCCAACTCTATCAGAACCAGTGCTGGGATCTGGCACCATAAGCCTTCATTCACAACCACTCGCAAATTTTCTCCCCCCTCCACTCACTATCAATTACAATCCTTGGACTGTAGGCCATGCCCCAGCTGACTCAGAGGAGACCTGATCCAGGAATTAAACCCAGACCCTCTGCATGGCAATGCACAGCACTGCAACTGAGCCATCGGGCCAACCCAAAAATAAATTTGATTTTGCTCTCTTTTAAGCTCCAACAGTAAACCCTTTTGTTTTATTATATGGATTTTAAAAAAAAGCTAACAAAAAAAATTCTTCTATCAAATGATTATAGTTCAAGTTTTTGTCTTGACTGCCAACTAAAATACATTTTATTTTTATCTGTAATGATTATATATGCTATAAAAGTTCAATTAGAAAAGACTCAAGCACTGCAATTATTTACAGACAGCACTATTCTCCCCTACACAAGGGGCCTCAGGTTCATTTGCAGCACATTCCTTGAGTAATTGCAAACCTTTGCATCTTTAAAACGTTTGGGAAATATTGGCATCTTTAAAACTTACAAAGGGAATCATCTCCTTCAAATAATTTTATTTTTCTTTGCATTTCCACATTGATGGGCATGTCTGTACAAGCTTACAATACAACAGCTGGTTTATCACCCTTCATTTCTATACACTCAGGCTAGGAAAACAGAGAAACAGAAAAGCTAATGGCAGATAAAAGACCATAAGGCCCAATCTAGACTGCCCATCCTCACTTCCTTCTCAGCTTTACTAACCCTTCCCCAGAGATCTTCTGTAACTGTCCCTTACATTCTTTAACTCTGATACTATTTTTGTTTCTACTACCTCCACTGGGAGGCGGCTCCATGTGTCCACCACCTTTCTGTGAATAAATATTTCCTTAGATTATTCCCAAATCTTTTCCCTTTCACCTTATAACTTTTCAGTTGCTATCTGTACATTTAATCCTTGGAGGATTTAAAGTTTCTATCATCTCCCCTCTCCCTTCTTTCCTCCAGTGTATATATGTTTAAGACTGTACCCATATGCTTTATGATTTAGATTGAAGCTGCTCCTTGTGACCTTTGAGCAAGTGCTGAAAAAAATATGAAAAGCAGAAAATAAAAATCTAAATAAATAAAATAAAGTAACTTCACTCTCCTTTACCTCAGATAAAAACAAATTGTGAGCCCTCTAGGGATAGGAAAATACCTACAGTGCCTCAATGTAATCCACTTTTCAGTGCCTGAAAAAGTGGAATATAAATCATAAATAAATAGCTGCTCTCTGGACCAGCTACATTTGGTTTACATCCTTTTGAAGATGCAGTCTCCAGAATTCTACACAGTACTCCAAATGAAGTCTCAATGACTTATACAAGTACAATCACCACCTCCATTTTTCTGTGGTTTATTCCTCTTCCTATGCATTGCAGCATCCTTCTGGCTTTTGCCACTGCCTTATCAATCCACAAGCCATCTTAAGATCATCAGAAATGATCACCTCCAAGATCCTTGTTTTATGCACTTCAGAATTTTTAGCATGAAATCTTAGCTGACAAAACTCTAGACCAGTGGTTCCCAACCTGGGGGATCTCAGGACCCCTAGGGATCTGCGATACCCTTGGAGGGAGTCTGCCAGAAGGGAGGCAACCAAGGTGCAACTACTGAGAAATAGAGCAGGCTGATCTCACCTCTAAGGCTCCTACTCCCTAATCGCACGCTAAGAGGAGGAAGATCGCAGCCTCAAGAAGCCCAAACTGGAGTGGAGAGGATACAGGGAAAAGTGCGGCTGATTGCCACCACAAGGAGTCTGAAGCTGCACCAAGAGAAGGGGAAGAGCACTGCTACCAGCATCTTCAACAGCTGCTCCATATTACCAGAGGCAGCTGAAAGGAAGGAGCATTTCCAACCACTGCTACATGTTCTCTGGCTTTTCTGCTGGCCTGACGAGGGGAAAAGTTGTAAAGAAGGAGTAATATGACCATTGTAGTGGAGGGAGGGGAGTGTCAGAGGAAAGGGGCCAGAGTGGGATCAGCATTTAGAACAGGACGGAGAAGGGGTTACAGGGAGGAGAGTACAGATGTGAAAGGGCCTTAAGCAGGAGAAGGGCAGGTGGGAGTAATATAAACTGCTTGGCACCTTTTGGGGTGCCTTAAATGTGCTGCTACAACCTAATGTTTACTGACATGTTTGTATTTATATGAATGCCTTGAAAATGCTACCACAACTTATTGTGCTGAAATGTTGTATTTTTATCTAATTAATTCTGTGTTGATTTTACCGAGATGGTTGTATTCTTAGTCCTGGTTGTTGATTTATTTCAAGTTTAGTCCTCTTCTACATTTTACCTAGTTTAGTCCTTACTGAAGTTTCTTTCAGATTGTATTTACCTTTCAAATGTGTGTTGTGCCCTGATTTGGTTTAATTTCTTATCCAAAAAGGTGTGTAATAAAAATAAATATAATAAAATAAATGAACACTTGGGATAGGGCCTTGGAAAGAGGACAGGAAGCAAGGCATTCAGTAAAGGGTCACAGGGGACAGTACAGCACTCAGAAAGGAGCCATGGGTGAAGGGCAGGAGAGAGGAATGAGTACAGGATGGAAAGCACTCAGGAAGGGGGCACAGGAGGGAGAAGACAGGAGGGAAGATGCCATGGTTGAGGGCAAACAAGGAAGGAATAAAGTTACTTGGGGAACAGTTACTTGGGGAACAGCAGGTTGCATTGAGCGGCAGTTGCAACCATAAGAAACTTGCTGGGCAGACTAGATGGACTATTTGGTCTTTTTCTGCTGTCATGTTACTAGGAGGGTGAGCACTCAGGCAGGGTTCACAGGAGGAAGGCAGGATGGACAGAATCAGAAAAGGAACTGCAAGGAGGACAGAGCAGGAGGGAGAGCATTCAGGAAGAGTCTTGTAGGTGGAGAGAAGCTGGGCAAGAGGAAAGGCACTTGGAAAGGGCCATGTTAGAGATGGGGGAGCAACACTCATGAAGGGGGCCATAAGGGGAGGGCAGGAGGGAGAGCACAATTTATATCATTTACCACTCATTTTAACTTTATATTTATTGAAATTATCAAAAATTTACAAGTACATAATTTGTGGAAATAGATGCAAGAGACTGGAATATCATTACATACAGCGTTAATAAGGAAATATTCATAATTACAAATCCAATGTTTTAATAGACCAGAATCTTACAAAATAAGCATATGGGAGATTCAAGAAAATATGAGCAAATACAAGTGCAAAATATCACACGGAAAAGCAGAAAAAAAAAAAGAAAATGCTGATTAAACATTCCATACCATCGCCATTATAATAATGCTTAACAGAAGCAGCAAGAGTATGAGTATCAAAATATGAACATAACTGAACTGGATCGAAATACATATATCTAGAATCAAGATGAGAAATCAAACATTGACATGGAAATCTCAATATGAACTTCACACCAAGTGCCAAAGTCTCAGGGCGCATCGCAAGAAATTCTCTGCCTTTCTTTATTTATTTAAGGTTTTTTTATACCGGCATTCATGAAATCGTTCACATCATGTCGGTTTACAAAAAACAGGGGTGCGAAGAATACAACCAAAAACATAAATACAACCAATTACAACCAAAAACATAAACGTGATGAAGAGATGCAGTTACAATTAACAGGGGCTAATGAACTGGGTTGTAAGAAATAAAGAGAGATAGAGAAGGTTAATTATATACAAGTGTACAATATAAATATGGAGTCCAATATATACAGCTTCTATGCAGAGACTTTATTGATGGTGCGTGTTAGGTGGAGTTCGGGAAGGCTTGCCTGAAAAGCCATGTCTTGAGTTTTTTCCTAAAGGTTAGGAGGCATGGTTCATTTCTGAGATCTGGGGGGATGGAGTTCCATAACGGTGGGCCTGCTGTGGAAAGGGCTCGGTCTCTTAACATAATTCTTGGTAGCTCGAGTAATATTCGGATAAATCCAGACTCGCTGGCCATAAAAAAGATAAAGTCGAAACTATAATCTCAGAACAAGATCTCTGTCCTGGGAAAAAACAAAGGAAATAAAAAGAATTCCATGCTGAGAAATAACTACTTCCATTGAGGATTCCACAGGATTCTCTTCACTCTCAGGTTCCCCAAATCACACTGAGGGCACTACAGAAGTCTCCAATGCACCAGCAAAGGTTGCCATAGCTCCTTCAAGAGAACCCTCCCCAGGTACTGTCAATCTAGGGCGAATAAGCCCACAAGACAGTGAGGGATCGCCGGGGGTAGCCGCCGAAAGGGGGAGAGGTGAGGGGGGGGTGTTGACAGAGCACTGGGGCTAAGGGTAACATCAAGGTCCGGCAAAGGAGCTGCCTGCTCTTCAGCTCAAGACGCCAAGGACACCACTGGATAAACTTCAACTTTCAGAGTCAAGAAGCCCTCAATTGTAGGCCGAGAAAGATCGGACTTGGGGGAGACTGGGAACATTTCCCTTATGTTTTGTATGAGGCATATCGAGAATAGAAATGAGAGGCTCGAGAAACCATGCCTCACTTCAAGTGGCCCAGATACCACTCATTTATTATTATGTTTTTACATTATAAATGATTCTGAGGTGCATATTTATTATTGATTAGTTTTCCATATAGCATTTAACTGCATGCAAAAATTAGCGACATAAGGTCCACAACATTTTTGGAGATTGAAAAAAGGTCCATGCTCTTCAAAAGACTGGGAACCCCTGCTCTAGACCATTCCTCAATCTTCATCAGATCACTCCATGTTTTTCACACTTTCCAAGGTATCTGCACTGTTGCAGATTTATCATCTGCAAAATGACAAGCCTTTCCTGATAGCCCTTCTGCAATACTGCTTAACAAAAATGTTCAACAGAACTGGACCAAGGCCCAATCCCTGCAACAAACCACTGGTAACCTCCCCTTCTTTGGAATAAACTCAGTTTACACTACTTTGTTTCCTCCCCAGTCAGTCACTTTAGTGCTCAGTTTCTATCCCAGTCAGTCACATAAAGTGCTCAGTTTGGGTTTTTTTTTATATACGTGACACACATACACACAGACACATATGTCACTTATGCAGAATCATGTCAAGATCTTGCTGAAAAATATCACTGCTCAAAAACTTTCAACCATAATGACCAAATAATTTTAACACAAAACTTTCACTTTTTTCAATGAGCCGTTACCTTTGAAAAATGTTAATACATTTTTAAAAAATCCCTTGCTACTACCACTATTTATCACTTCTATAGTGCTTTCAACATATGCAGCATTATACAAATACACTTAAGAGACTGTGTCTACTTTGTAGAGCTTGCAATCTAATCAATAAACAGAGGACAAGAGAGACTTTGGGATTTTCATTTAAGAAAATGGTTAAAATAAATAAGACTGGAAGTGGGATTCAGGGGTCAAGATTTAAAAGCAGCTTCAGAAAGAATGGATATGAATAAGGCAAGAGAGGAAGTACGATTAAACATTACTCTATGCATCAATGACAGGGGATGGTAGGAAATTTGAATCAAACAGTTACCAACAAGAGCCCTGAAGTTGGTGGTTGGTGAAACAGATAAGTATGGGAAAATAAGTATGGAAGCTTGCTGGGTAGACTAGATGGGTCAATTGGTCTTTTTCTGCCGTCATTTCTATGTAAAACAAAAAACAATTACTGCTAGCAACATTTTTACAAAGTGAGCAGTCTTAATAAATGTATTTAAAGTTATTTCTTTACCGCATGCTCCAAAAGATCATGGCAATTAATAGCAACAGACACACACAATTATATAACAGCAAAAATATTGACATGAAGCAATTCAAAGTAAAATATACATTTAACAAATAAAATAAATCATGAATATATATATTCACAGTAAATTAAATCCAAAGATCCAAGGTTCTTCAGCCATAAGTCTTCTCTGAGTATCTGAACAAATCATACAAAATCAATGTAAAACAAAAATAGCAACAAAATTAAAAAAAAAAAAAAAAAAGAAAAAAAACTGAAAAGCACGAGGTTCTCAGCTATAGCAAACATCTAATTCAGACAATGCTGCTTGAAAGTGCTTTGCTTTTGGACTTGGCCACAGAAACCGTCCTGCGCTTTTTCCCTAATGACTACGTATCATTACCCCAACTATAAAAAAATCAAGGCCCAGCATTGGCTGTCAGCTGAATTCAATTCCCCTTTGTTTCCCCAGCCATCAAAGCAGAAAGCAATGTAGTTTCGTCAAAACCGTGAAAGCTAATTGGTTAAGGGTAGTAATCCCCATGCCTTCTGTTAAGGGAAATAGTTGCCGCTCTATGCGGTTTACTCCCATGCACTCTTTTCTTCATTCCCATCTCTAGCCTTTAGGGATACACAGTATTTATCCCATACCTTTTTAAATTCATTTACTGTTTTCGTCTTCACCAACTCTTCCGGAAGGGCATTCTAGAAGTCTTCAGAGAAATAAATTAACTGTAATATTTGTTTTCTGATGACAACAGATCAATAGAGTCATATACATAGGTCACATGAATCACTCAGAATGCATCATTGTAACTTTTGGAAAGCATTCAAGGAACAGCTTGAAGACACCCAGGAAGAGATTACACAACATTGGCCCAAATGGCATCTAAAAAAGGATCAGTTTCCGAATGGAGAAAGATTAGAGGGTGAATTTAACATTCTTAAATGATCTGGAGAAAGGGATGACAAGTGAGGTGACCAAATTTGCACAGAACACAAAATTGTTTTGAGTTGTAAAACAGCAGTAAATTGTGAACTACAGAAGGACCTTGTGAGACTAGGGTTCTAAATGACATGCATTTTAACGTGGACAAAGGTAAAGTAATGTATGTAGGAAAATATAATCCCAACTATAGGTACACGATGCTGGCTTCCACATTGGAAGTCACCAACCAAGAAAAGGACCTCCGAGTCCTTATGAACAATGCCTTGAAATCTTCAGCTCAGTGTGTGGTGGCAATCAAAAAGGCAAACATTTATGAATTATTTGGAAAGGATTAGAAAACAAAACTAAGACTATAATAATGTCCTTGTATAGATCCATTGTGTGACTGTACCTTGAGTATTGTGTGCAGTTCTGGTGCTCCATCTCAAAAAAGACAGACATGGAAAATACAGAGAAGGGCAACAAAAATGATACATGTGATGGAAAACTCTCTTATGAAGGAAAGATTAGGGCTCTTAAAATTCGACGAGACAAATGAGAGGGGATATGATCAAACTTTATAAAATAATGAGTGGGATGGACTAGGTAAATAGGGAACAGTACTCTACCCTTTGAAACACTAGGACTAGGGGATACTCCATGAAACTAGGACCAGTAGATTTAAAACAAATCGTAGTAAGCATTTTTTCGCTCACCGCACAATCAAGCTATGGAATCTGTTGCTGGAGGATGTAGCCAAAGCAACTAACAGGGGTTCAAAAGAGAATTGCACAAGTTCCTGAAGGAAAAGTCCATAAACAGTTATTGGCCAGGTAGACTTAGGAAAGCCAAAGCATATCCCTGGGAGTGATATATAAGAAATAGATCAACTATTACCGTAGGTATCTGACAGGTACTAGGGACCCAGACTGAACACGGTCAGAGACAGAATGCTGGGCTCAATGGACCTTGGTCCAACCCAGCATGGCACTTACGTTCTTAAAATTGAGCTGTGTGAGTACACTGAGATGATGTGATTAGAAAATGAATACAGATAAGTTATTTTACTTTTTGTGAAGAGAAGCAGCTTGCGTACTCTAGTTAGTAAAGGGTGGTCTTCAAATACAAAGTCATTGACAATAACACTAACAGATGACATAAAAAAAGATACACACACACACATGATATATACACAGATATATATATATATATATATATATATATATATAAATATAATGTACACAGACATGCAAAAAAAAAAATATATATATAAGCACAGACATGTCATACACTTCTTTGGAAACTGGATTGTTCACTTGGTTTATAGTGACCTCTGACTTACCAATTCCCAACCAAGGAGGCAGCAGGAAGTTATGTGATAGAAGATATAGCATTTACTCCTTTCTCAGCAGTTTTAAGTGAAATTGCAGTGGGATCATGGCCAGTTTTTAAAGCAGAAGCCAAGAGGAAAGGTCGGATTTACTTATAAGTCAGCAGGAAATACTTGACACTATAGAAAGGCGCATACTTTTTCAACTGATGTCCAGATCCTCTGTTCCACCTACTTTCAAATATTTGTGAACCAGAAATAGTATATCATTTTGTACAATTAAATAACTTGATACTTGCCTTTCATATCTATAGAAATTTTAAAGAATTGCCAAGCTAAAATAACCCTGCTCGCCATCATCTAAAGGCAAGTAGTGCTTAACTAAAGTCCTGTGTACTAGGGGTGTGCATTCGTTTTGAACGCATATGTAAAACGCAACTTTTTTTTTTTTTTTTAACTTAAAAAAGTGATGAGGCGCAACGATCGCGATTTCCAACTTATTCAACATAGATGAATAAGTTGGAAATCGCGATCGTTGATCCTAAATAAACACTTAAACCCCCCACCCTCCTGACCCCCCCCCAAGCTGGCCAAAAGTTCCGGTTGGGTCCAACGGGGGTCCCGGAGCAGAGGCACGGTGAATCACGTGACGTCGGCATCACTCCGACGTGACGCCGACATCACGTGCTCCTCGCAAAGGAATACAGGAATGGCTTCCTGACTCCCCGCTGGACCACCAGGGAGTTTTGGTAAGTCTTGGGGGGGGGGGGGGATTAAGGAGGGTGAGGGGTTTAAATTTTTATTTAGGAACCGGTGCACGTATGGACATAGCCTCAACTTATGGAATTCTACATATGTCCATATTGACCGAAATTGACCCTCACCTTCGACTTATGGACTTATGAACATAAACTTTTTGTCTGCACATCCCTACTGTGTACCCTCTCCAAAAGTAAAATACAACTCTAACAATTACTTTCTCCAGATGTGGAGCATCTTGTGTACCATAGAGAACTCTTGTTCCATCTTGCACTGTGTTCCAACACTGTGTGCTCTTGATATATCTATCACTAAATTAAAAGGGGGATGGCTAAAGCAGTGGTTCTGGGAAGGGGGATGGCTAAAGCAGTGGTTCTCAATCTGATCCTCCAGGAACTCCACAATAAATATGCATGAGATAGCTGCATACAATATGCATATAAATATATATCACATGCATATTCATTATGGAGATCCAGAAAACCTGACTTGCAGGGTAGTTCAAGGACTACGCTGGGAATTGATAAGCCAGAGGACATTATTAAACATTTAAACTTAGTACTGAAATTAGCTTGCACGGACCACGCAACACAAAAATCCCAAAAGGAATAACCCCTAACAGAATAAGAACAAGGCCATAGCAGATAGATTAAATTAATGCTTAACTTCAGTCTTTACTAAGGAAGATAGAAGGCAGATACCCATGCCAGAAGTGATGATTCAGAGGAACTGAAACAAATCTCAGTGAATCTGGAAGATGTACTAGGGCAAATTGATAATCTAAAGAGTAGCAAATCACCTGGAGTATAGATGGTAAACATCTCAGAGAACTGGAAGAACTGAAAAATGAAATTGCAGACCTATAGTAATCTGTAAATCATTAAAATCAGCTACAGTACCTGAAGATTGGAGGGTGGCTAACATTATAACACTTTTTAAACAGGGCTCCAAGGGAGATCCAGGAAACTACAGATCAGTGAGCCTGATGTCAATGCTAGGATAAATGGTTGAAACTATTATAAAGAACAAAATTACTGAACATATAGATAGGCATAGTTTAATGGGACAAGGCCAACATGGATTTAGCCAAGAGAAGTCTTGCCTCACTAACCTGCTATATTTTTGTGAAGATATAAACAAACATGTGGATAAAGGTGAGCCAGTTGATATAGTCGGGGCTTAATTTGTGGGTGGAATGGCCTGAAATGCAGTTCCACCACTTCTTTTTAGGCTTAAGAGGCAGAGCAGCAGGGATGCTCTGTTCTAGCTTTTCCCATCAAGGCAGCCTGCAAGGAAGAGGAGAGGTGGTGAGCCTGGAGAAGACTTAGCAAAGAAAAGCCATTTGACTCCCTAATCTAGCCCTACCTTCTATTCTGCAGAGAAGCAAGGGGGTGGGCGGATATGATCCTGAATCAGACACTGAAGAGTAAAGGACACACAAGGGAAATTAATTTGCACAAGTTTGAAACTTGTGAGCAGCAATGCCAATAATTAAGACTTCAACTCTGGCCTAAATGGATTCGCACTACTGCACACAAGTTTCAAACTTGTGTTAATTTAACCCTTTTTGTGTCTGTTAGCAAGGTATTCGTTTCTGACACAATTACCCATAATTGGAGTTCTGCAACCTTTTTTTCTAGGACCCAAAGAAGCACAATAGAGCTGGTGATGTAAATCTACTGTCCGCCCCCGGCAGCAATGGTGTGTGAAGGCTGTATTCACATATGTATGTGTCAGTGTGTGTGGGGGGTGGGGTATTTTTTTTGGGTGGCATGGGGGAAGAAGAGACAGTTCCCACCCAACCTGGCCTTCTCACCCACCCCCTGGCTCCACAATTCCACTTTCCTTTTGTCTACAAATGAAGACCTGGATATAGTATGTCTGGATATTCAGAAGGCGACTGATATGGCACCTCATGAGAGATTCTTAAGTAAATTAAAAAGTCATGGGATAGGCATCAATGTTCTATTGTGGATTGAGAACAGGTGAAAAATAGAAAACAGAGTAGGGCTAAATGGTCCATTTTCTCAGTGGAGAAAAGTGAATAACTGAGTATTGGCACCACTGTTTTTTAAAATGACCTAGAGAAGGGAATAAGTGATGATACATTATTCAAAGTTTTTAAATCACAGAAAGATTGTAAGAAATTGCAAGAGGACCTTGTGAGACTAGGCATCCAAATGGCAAATGACATAATATGGACAGGTGCAAAGTGATGCACTTAGAGAAGAGCAACCCAAATTGGCAAGGTTCCACATTGGAGTCACCACCCAGGAAAAGGATCTAGGCGTCATTGTAGTTATGATGTTGAAATCATCTGCTCGGTGTGTGGCAGGGCCAAGAAAGCAAATATAATGCTAAGAATTATTAGGAAAGGAATGGAGAAAAAAACCCAGAAAACATCACAATGCCTCTGTATTGCTCCATGGTGCAACCACACCTTGAATACTGCATGCAATTTTGGTCAAGGCATCTAAAAAAAAATAGTGGAATTAGAAAAAGTAAAGAGAAGGTGAACATAATGATAAAGAGGACAAACTATTCCCCTATAAGAAAAGACTAAATTAAGGCTCTTCAGCTTGGAGAAGAGATAGTTGAGGGGGATAGAGCTCTATAAAATACTGAATGGAGTGAAACCGGCAAATGCAAATTGGTTGTTTATTCTTTCCAAAAGTACAAAGACTAGAAGACATGCAATTAAGTTATTAGTAATACAATTAAGAGAAATAGGAGAAAATATTTTTTTTTACTCAATGCATGAAAACTCTAGAATTCATTGTCAGATGATGTGGTAAAAGCTGTTAGTGTAGCTGGGTTTAAAAATAGAGATTTCAATAAGTTCTTGGAAGAAGTTTCCATAAATCATTAAGGTAGACTTGGGAAATCCACTGCTTATCCCTGGGATAAGCAACATGGAATCTATCAGCTTTTGGGATCCTGCCCGGTACTTGTGTCTTGGATTAGCCACTGCTGGAAATAGGACACAGCAGAGTTACTTACCTGTAACAGGTGCTCTCAGAAGATAGCAGGATGTTAAGTCCTTACACATGGGTGGCATCAGATGGAGCCCGATACAGAAAATGTATGTCAAAGTTTCTAGAACTTTGACTAGACATTGAGCATGCCTATACCACAGGTCCACACGGGGTCTCTCTTCAGTCTCTTAACACAGAATTATGATAAAATAAAAAAAACAGGAGAAACCTAACTTCGCAGGGTGGGTTTTCATGAGGACTAACATCTTGCTGTCCTCGAAGAACACCTGTTACAGGTAGGCAACTCTGCTTTCTCCGAGGACAAGCAGGATGGAGGCTCTCACATATGGGTGAATCCCTAGCTACAGGCTGCGCCCCAACACAAAAGGGGACCAACAGACATCCAAATCAGGTGCTAACGGTCACACCACCAATGCAGTTGTTAAAGGGGAGATAGCCTGAACCCAAACAATGGACCCTAGGGTTGGGAGAGTTGGTTCTATATCTCAAATAGGTTCCAGAAGGCAGACTGGCCGAACCTACTATCGTGTTGGCCATCTCTATCCAGACAGTAATGGGATGTGAATGTATGGAGAGAACTCCATTTCAAGCCTTGCAGATCTCCTTCATGGGAACTGCTCACAAGTGGGCCACTGATGCTGCCATGGCTCTGACAGAATGAGCCTTGACATGGCCCCCAAGATGCAGGCCTGCATGGGTATAACAGGAGATGCAATCTGCTAGCCAATTGGCTGTCTGTTTGGCAACAGCAACACGCAACCTATTCTTATAAAAACAAACAAAAAGTTGGGTAGACTGACTACGGGCTTAAGTCCACTCCAGATAGAAGGCTAAGGCTTGTCTGCAGTCCAAACTCTGCAGTGCTCATTTGCCTTGGTGTGAATGGGGCCTGGGAAAAAATATTGGCAAGACGACTGCCTGGTTAAGATGGAAATCCATCACCATCTTAGGCAGGAACTTAGGGTGCATATGCAAGACCACCCTATCATAATAAAACTTAGAATAAGTTGGATAAGTCACTAAGGCCTGGAACTTGCTGACCCTGTGCACTGAAGTGACCACCACCAAAAATATGACCTTCCAAGTCAGGTACTTCAGATCACAGGTGCGCAGTGGCTCAAAGGGAGCTTTCATCAGCTCCCTTTGAGCGGGGAACAGACATCAGCTGGGTTGGTAACAATGATGAGCACAGCTTCTCCAGAAGCACTATGAGGACGGGCAGCACTGGCTCTGATGCCTGTGTCGGTGCCACAGGACCAAAGCCCTGCAGCACCTACTCCACAGCCAGCTGGACTCTATGCTCCAGCTCCTCCTCCAACGTTGCCAATGCCAACACCAACTAGGAGGAACGAGGGGTGGCCAGATCTTCCTTGGACCCGTGAGGGGGATTGCCAACTGGAAGAGACAGTCACAGACCCTGGGCATCGATGGAGGATGGGTGATGTTCTCCACAGGGCTGGTTCGGGGGCATCACAACAAAAACCAGTGCATCATCATGCATCAACGGGGACCAGTGCTGATGCTTCTTAAGCATCTCTCAATGTTCAGTCCAGCCTTCCCTGGTGCCAAGGTTGAAGACAACCCTGGCCTCCTCAGCCTGGAGGACATCAACAACGGTCG
This sequence comes from Rhinatrema bivittatum, assembly GCF_901001135.1. Classification (NCBI taxonomy): domain Eukaryota; kingdom Metazoa; phylum Chordata; class Amphibia; order Gymnophiona; family Rhinatrematidae; genus Rhinatrema; species Rhinatrema bivittatum. Next base: position 45,922,704 of record NC_042623.1, on the reverse strand, counting down.
ATCTCCAGCGCCCCATCCACTGGCAACCTCGACGGAACAGACAGTCCCACCGATGTCGATGGTGTGGTGACCACTGGTGTGGCTCCGAGGTCCTTCGATGCCAATGGTGATGGCTCGGACGGCCTCGACCCAAACAGCTGATCCAACTTGTCGAGTTGAGGTTGACATCCCTTTGGGGTCATCTGAGTGCACAAGCAGCAACCCCAGATGTCATCCAATGCCCCCAGACAGAGGATACAAACCTCATGAGAATCCGTGATGGTCATGGTCCTTGGCACTGGCAAAAATTGGAGGTGGCCATGAAAGACGATTAAGGGCCGAAAGACAAACAATGGCAGTGGGCATCGAGGCACTAACACAGGGGAATAGACCGTGAAAGAAAACTTACTGAAACGTCGAAAACCCTGACTGAGGACACTATGGGAAGGCACAGAGAAGGACCCGACAATGGAAAGAATAGAGAAAAATAAAATCACGAAAAAACATGAACAAATGGAGAAATTACTTACTGATAATTTCGTTTTCCTTGGTGTAGACAGATGGACTTAGGACCAATGGGTATAGTGTACTCCTGGTAGCAGATGGAGACTGATCAGATTTCAATCTGACGTCAGCCCTAGTACATATACCCCTGCAGGAAGTGCAGCTCTTCAGTATTCTCCTCAAAAAGCATTGTGGATATATGTATGAATGAATGATTTGAATAACTTGATTAACTTTATAACTTGGTTAACTTAACAAATTTTAACTGGTTGAATTGGCTAGAGTTGGAGACCGCCAGTGCCCTCAACCGAGAAACGTCAACACCCGGTAGGCTGGGTTTCCTAGATGAAGGAAAGCATGGCTTACCCGTGAATCCCTTGCTCCCGTGGATGTCCCCCGAGAATTCCATGAGTAACAGCAGCCGTGGGTGGGATGCTGAGTCCATCTGTCTACACGAAGGAAAACGAAATTATCAGATAAGTAATTTCTCCATTTCCTAGTGTGTAGCAGATGGACTCAGGACCAATGGGATGTATAAAAGCTACTCCTGAACTGGGTGGGAGGCTGCCCATGACCCACTTAGTACTGCCCTTGCAAATGTTGTGTCCTCCCGAGCCTGGACATCCAGGCGGAAAAACCTGGAGAAGATGTGGATGAAGGACCATGTCGCTGCCCTGCAGATCTTGGCGGGTGACAGCATCTTTGTTTCCGCCCAGGACATTGCCTGGGCTCTAGTAGAATAGGCATTGACTTGTAAAGGTGGTGGCTTGCCTGCTTCTATGTAGGCTGCCTTGATGACGACTTTGATCCAGCGGGCTATGGTTGCTCGTAAGGCCGCTTCCCCTTGCTTCTTCCCGCTGTGAAGGACAAATAGATGGTCCGTTTTTCGTATGGATTCCGATCTTTCCAGGTATCTGACTAGGAGCTTGCCGACGTTGAGATGGTGTAGGCTTCGAGCCTCTTCCGAATTCTTATGCTCATCTGGCGATGGTAGCAAGATGGCTTGGTTGAGATGGAAGCAAGACACCACCTTTGGGGAGGAACAACAGAACTGTGCATAACTGGATGGTTCCCGGGGTGAGTCTGAGGAACGGCTCTCAGCAGGACAGTGCATGTAGCTTGGATATACGACGGGCCGAACAGACTGCCAGAAGGAAGGCTGTCTTCGGTGTTAATAATCGGAGAGACAGGCCGCGGAAAGGTCCGAAGGAGGTTCCTGCTAGGAAATCTAGGACCAGGTTGAGATTCCAAAGAGGCACCAGCCACTTCAGGGGTGGTTGGATCTGCTTGACTCCCCCTTCAGAAAGCGGGAGACATCCGGGTGAGAGGCTATGCTGCCGCTCTCGCTCTTGGTTCCATAGCATGACAATGCGGCCACCTGTACCTTGATGGAGTTGAGAGACAATCCCTTCTGTAGACCGTTCTGCAGGAATTTTGACAGAGCGTGGTATGATGTCGCGGTCCTTGCACCAGGCTTCGAATACTCTCCAAATCCTTATGTATGTTAGGGATGTGGAGAACTTGAGTGCTCAGAGTAGGGTGTCAATTACTGCCCCCGAGTATCCACTCTTCCTTAGGAGAGTCCTCTCAATGGTCAGACCGTAAGAGAGAATCGAGCTGGATCTTCGTGGAGGATCGGTCCCTGTTGGAGCAGGTCTGTGTGGAGGTAGCGGCAGGGGGCACCCTGTCAGCAGTCTTCGCATGTCTGCGTATGACTGTCTTCTTGTCCAGTCTGGGGCCACTAGAAGTACTGGTCCCCTGTGGTGTTCTATCTTGTGGATGATTGCGCCCAATAGGGGCCATGGCGGAAAGGCATAACAGAGTCTCCTGTGGCCAGGTCTGTACCAGGGTATCGATTCCCTGGGACTGGGGTTCCCGCCTGCGGCTGAAGAAACTGGGTTCTTGGGCGTTGGACCGGTTTGCCAGGAGGTCCATGGTTGGTGTTCCCCCTCGGTTTACTATCAATTAGAATGCTGTGGTTGACAGCCTCCATTCTCCTGGATCTAGACTTTCCCTGCTGAAGTAGTCCACAGCGACGCTGTCTTTCCCAGCAATGTGGACAGCTGAGATCCCTTGAAGATTCACTTCCGCCCATGACATTAGGAGGTCTATTTCCAGAGTCACCTGTTGGCTTCTGGTTCCTCACTGACAGTTGATGTAGGCCACTGTTGTGGTGTTGTCCGCTTTGTCTCAGAGTCTGTGAACGAACCTTAGGCAGGCTAGTCTGACTGCCCGGGCTTCTAGGCAATTGATGTTCCATCTCGACTTCTTTGTTCCCTTGCCCTTGGGCAGTTAGCTCCTGGCAGTGTGCTCCCCATCCTCGTAGGCTGGCATCTGTGGTGAGTAGGATCCAGGTTGGTGAGGATAGTCTCGTTCCCTGGCTCAGTTGAGCTTCTTGTAGCCACCTTCAAAGTTGGGCCCGAACTCTGTCCGGGAGCTGAAGCCGTACGGTGTAGTTCTGGGACAGTGGATTCCATCATGATAGTAGTGCGCATTGTAGGAGTCTCTGGATGTAGTGCCATGGGCACGAGCTCACATGTATGGATGCCATGAGGCCGAGAACTTGTAGGTAATCCCATGCTGTGGGGCGAAGTTCGCTCAACAGGATTCGAAACTGGGTCATCAGTTTTTATCTCCTTGTCGTTGTCAGGATGACCTTGTCTTGTTTGGTGTCGAACCGGACTCCCAAGTATTCTAGAGATTGGGAGGGCTGCAGGCAGCTCGTTTGTGTTGACCACCCACCCGAGGCTCTCCAGTAGAGTTTTGACTCTGTTGGTTGCCTGGTGGCTTTCCTCTGGGGATTTCGCTCTGATCAGCCAATTGTCTAGATAAGGGTGCACGCGGATTCCTTCCTTCCTCAGTGTTGCTGCCGCCACCACCACTATGATCTTGGTGAACGTCCGGGGTGCAGTGGCTAACCCGAAAGGTAATGCCCGGAACTGGTAGTGACTTGTCCAGGATAGAGAAGCATAGAAAACGCTGATGCTCTTGATGGATCGGCATGTGTAGATAGGCTTCCGACAGATCCAGGGTTGTAAGGAACTCTCCCGGTTGTATTGCCCTTATTACCAAGCATAGGGTTTCCATGAGGAAATGAGGAATTTTCAGGTGACGGTTGACCGCCTTGAGGTCCAGGATGGGTCTGAACATTCCTTCTTTCTTGTGGACGATAAAATAGATGGAATAATGTCCAGTATTTATTTGTTGTGGAGGCACCGGTGTTATAGCCTCTAAGGCTAGCAATCTGGTCAGTGTAGCTTCCACTGCCATCCTCTTGGAAGGATCATGGCTGGGAGATTCCACAAACTTGTCCAGAGGGAGGTGGTAGAAATCCAGGTAATATCCCTCTCGAATGATGGATAGGACCCACTTGTCCGAAGTTATCTCGAACCATCTTTGGTAGAATAGGGCAAGTCTGCCCCCTATAGCTTCTTCCTTTGGATGGGTCGGCTGATTTTCATTGCGGGGTGCGGCTAGGGCCCAACAAGCACAACAAAAGGCTTCCCTTTTGTTGTGCTTGTTCCGAAAGGACTGGCTCTGGCCTGTGGGGCAGGTCGCTTGTTATGTGCTTCTATATGGGTTGAAGCGCTGTGATCCTCAGCCCCTGGAGGTTTGGGGGGGGAAGGATCGCTGGTTTCTCTTGTTCCTGTCCTCCGGTAGCCGCGGCAGTTGGGACTCGCCCCATTTGTTGGCTAATTTCTCTAGTTCACTTCCGAACAGGAGTGTTCCCTTGAAAGGCATACTTGTGAGTCTCGTTTTGGAGGATGCGTCGGCCGACCAGTTTCGAGAGCCAGATTTGTCTTCTGGCTGCCACCGCAGAGGACACTCCTCCAGCTGCTGTGCATACCAGATCAGAAGCGGCATCCGCGAGGACTGACACAGCTGGTTCCAGGGCTTCCCCCGGAGTGTTGGTTCCTGGTCTGTGCTAAGCAGGCGCATGTCACCACAGCACAGCAGGCTGCAATCTGTAAAGACATAGCGGAGACGTCAAAGGACTGTTTGAGGTTAGATTCCAGATGTCTGTCTTGAGCATCCTTGAGTGCTGCTCCTCCCTCCACCGGGATAGTAGTGCGCTTCGAGACCACGCAGACCAGGGCACCCACTTTCTGACATTCCAGGAGATCTTTGGCGGCTGGGTCCAGAGGGTACATGGCTGCCAGAGCCCGGACCCCTTTGAATGTAGTTTCTGGGGCATCCCATTTCAGGTCAATTAGTTGCTGGACGGCTTGCAATAGAGGGAAATGGCGGGAGGTCTGACGGAGTCCCTCTAATAGTGGGTTTGTCTTAGGTCCTCCCAAGGCACTTGTGCCCGGGATAGCAAGCTCTTTTAAGCTGTGTGAAACCAGGTCTGAAAGCTCGTCCTTGGCGAAGAAGCGTCATATGGTTCGGTGGGGCTCTGTCCCCGGAAGGAGTTCTCCTTCCTCCAGGGGTTCTGAATCCTTATCTGAGTTGTCTGTGTCCCCGAAGGTGGGGCTTCTTGGCGGTGGGATCACTTCCCTGGGCATAGAGGGTCCCGGCCTGTTGAGGTTCTCTGGTGGGGCCTGTGGCCGTATTATAGGAGGCCCTGGTTGCATGTGGACGAAGGTATGCAGACCTTTGAAGAATTCCGCCCAGGAAATAGATGCTGGGTCTAGACTAAGGGGCGCAGTGTCCCTGGGGAGCCCCGTTTGAGGGGGGGGGGGGGTCCTGCTATGCAATGCTAGGTCCGGCGTACTGCTCGAGAGGCTGGAGCCCGGTACCGGCTGGGGAGGGCCATAAGTTGGATCCCCTAGGGTCTCTTTGCCGTGGCCTCCTCATGCTGTGCCGCTCTAATGTGGCATGCTGGGCAAAGGCTCTGAGTTTATTTTCCGGTGGTGCCATGGCTTGTGCGCGTAAATAGTTGTGCGCGCCGGTGTGCGAAGTTGTGCGCGTAGGTTTGGTGTGCGCTCAGGGAGATGTGCGCGCTCGTGTGCACAGGTCGAAGTTATGCGCCCGGCACAGTAAGCGTGTAGCTATGCACGTTGCTTGTGCACCCGATACTTGGGCGCTCGGCGTTTTGCGCAAAAGGTACTTGTGCGCACAGATCGAAATTGCGGACAGGGCGACGAACAGAGCAAAATGGTGACGGCGACCACGCAGACAATATGGCGACCACCTCGGGGCGACCACCTCGGAGGGTCTCCATGTGGGAGGACCCTTGGATCTGACCGGGGTCTAGTCCTGCTAGGGCAGATCAACCCGGTGGCACTGGTCCCGGCTGGTGACCTGTGCGGCTCCTCGAGCTTTGGAGACCGGAGACTTTTAAATAGTTGTCTACCTTACCTTGTCTCGGAGCTTCCCAGTCTCATTCCGGGCAGTCTTTGGCTGCGGGGGGAAGAGGGAAAATACCTTCACCACAGCGCTCGAGGTTGCGCCCACTGCCTCTCAGCCTCACCCGATGTCGGGGGCTAGGTCCTCGCCGTGGGTCGGCCACCGGACCGAGGCTTACCTCAGAGGGATCGTGGAAATCACATCGGGAAATCTCAACTGGGGGAGGGACCCAATGGGTGTCACCGCAGGAGAGCGGGGCTCGTCTGTAGAGGTAAGATTTCTTATTTTGGTTTTCTTTGTTAAAATTACTCTAACACTGTGCGAGCGTGCAGGTAGTCCCTAACTGCTATGGAGACGGAAAATACTGAAGAGTTGCACTTCCTGCAGGGGTATATGTACTAGGGCTGTCGTCAGATAGAAATCTGATCAGTCTCCAATTGCTTTCAGGAGAACACTATACCCATTGGTCCTGGGTCCTGAGTCCATCTGCTACACTCTAGGAAATAAGTTTTACAGTAGGCAAAAGCCAAGACTTTAGAGCTCAATCAAACCGCAAGGCTCACAGCTCCACGGGAAAAAAAAACCACAAAAAATTAAAGAGGGACCCCGAGTGATCCATGGTTTAAGGCCATGCTCAGTGTGCCTAGTCAAATTTCTAGAAACTTTGACATAAGTTTTCTGTATCGGGCTTCATCTGATGAGGTCTCCCATGTGCAAGGACTACCATCCTATTTGCCCTCTGAGAATACGCTTGATGGATCTTTGGTCTCACCCAGTATGGCAAATCATGTTATTTTGTTATGTAATCTATTCTTGCACACTCAGAAAACAAAAAATGACAATACACTAATAAAGTGGTTTAACTAAAGGGCAAAAAAAAAAAAAAGTATGAGGTACATTTCTGTGTATCTTTTTAAAACAGAAAGCAGTTGCCTGAGCTGTGCAGTCAAATATTCTGCATCTTGTTAAGGCAAGCAAAACAATTATTAAGCATTCAACATATCACAAGCAGTAAGTGCTGACAAATTCAACAGTGCAAATTAATTTTGGTTGGAATGTTCTCTCATGCCTTCCTCCTCCAACCCAACCTCCTCCAGAATGACATGTTTCTGAGTGACATTAAGCAAACTTGTTGGAGATAAGTTATGTGGCTGTAAGGACCATCCCCTATGGAAGGGATTCAGTGAGACAGAAAAATTTCAAAGTGCTTTGTGGTATAAAATGAACAATGCACAACTTGTTCTCAAATTGCTTTTTTCAATAAGACATATTTGTTGCAGCCATATAATCAGTTTTTTGGGAGGCCTGAAAAAAACAGTTCAAAGTAGGCTTTAATAAAGTTCTGCAGAATTGTATAGACTTTTAAAGATGTGATCTGTATGAAAGTACTTATAGGCCAAGTGCCTTTTTAATTTAGTAAGAAATCTCGTTAAATCAATCTGTGTTTAGCTCTGAGCCTCCAGTTCAATAGCAATGTCAGCTGTTTCTTATCACCAATAAATATGAAGACTGGAAATTTCAGAAGTACACCAAATTTTGGCTCCCTTGATACCTTAAGTAGGTAACAAGGGCTCCAAGCAATATTTAAAGTCATTTTTGCCAAATGGATGTACAAAACTAAATATATATTTTTATACAAATTAAGTCAATTTTTTTTTAAGTTGTATTTTCAATCAGCCTTGGATGCTGGATATTTATTTATTATTTATTTAGCATTTTTATATACCGATATTCATGTAAAAAATTATACATCACTTCAGTTTACATTAGAACGTGAACTGGCATGTAAGAATGCATTTCATCACAACAAGGGATACATTAACTGGGATCAACCGGGCAATAGAAGATGGGCTCTTCCGGAGAGCAGGAGGATAAAGAGCTGAACAAATTGACTGTACCTAGGGTACCTAAAAACTGAAAAGAGTCTTGTATCTAGGGAACCTGAAAAACTGAAAGTGTCTTGTACATAGGGTACCTGAATATGGATATGTGGAAACACTTAGAATAGCTTAAGCTTTCTTTAGTGATTTTTTTTTTGGCACACTAAGTTCTATTTAAAAAAAACGTTTCAGGTATAAAATACGATGTTAACTTTCAACCTGTAAGTAACAGCAGTGAACTTTCAGGATGAAGTAAATTTGTTTACTGTAAATGGGGTTCTCTGTAGAAAGCAGGATGATCTGGCCTCGCGTCATGGTTATCATCAGACAATGCCAAGACACACCCATCTTTCTAGTTCGAAAAGGTTTTTCCCTCTGACCATTCATAGCAGTTCCTGTGCACGTATTGCCTGCAGGCCCCTCGGTCCATTACAAAGCTTAGCTTTAGCTAGGTGGTAGACTCTCCAAGGAGGTGGGCGGGTATTAAGCACAGCTAAATAATCCTGTCTATGGAGGACCCCCGCTTACAGTAAGCAGCTTACTTTCTCTGTCAACAAGCAGGGCTGAATTGACCTTGACGTGAGGAGTCCCATGCTGAGGGCTGCAGCAGAGCATTTATTGTAATAAAACAACCCAACTCTCCCATGGAGAGTGGGCTACTGAGTGAACAGGTTGCGCAAACTTGCTTGTCCAAAGTTACTGTCATTTTTTTTTTATGGGCTGTCCAGACAACAATGGGATGTGAAGGTGCAAACAGGCGACACTTTGCAGATGTCTTCAATGGAGACTGCTCTTGGGTGAGCAACGAAAGTGGCCAGGGCACTAACTTGTTGTGCCTTGACAGAGTTTATAATGTGAAGGCCATCTAGTGCATAGCGATGCACAATACAATCCGCTAGCCAGTTAGACAAAGTATGGGGCCTATGAAATAAATTAGCGTAGAAAGCGGGCGCTGAACAGTCAGTGCCCGCTTTCTTAACACGCCCCAGGCAATATTTAAATTAGGGGATCGTATTAGCAAGGAGGTGCCTCCTTGCTAATGAGAGCCTAATCTGTTTTTGTGGCTCGACCGTCCGCCGGCAAGGAAAACAGACATCAAGTTTATCAGCGTAGGTTTTCCTTACCGGTGGAAGGCCGAGTCACGAAAACCCATGCCGACAAACCCGGAGTCTGTTTTCCTAACACCAGTGGTAATCCACTGAATGTAATCCACTTTGAAGTGCTGAAAAAAAAAAAGTGTGAAAAGTGAAATATAAATAAATAAAAATAGATATAGATATCTTGACTGTGCTTTGTTGGTCAAGCAATGCCTTGCTTGCCCCCCCAATACCTGTATGGTTAGTCTGTAGGGTAGATTTCTGATAAATACCCTTTTTAAACTTAAATTCCATGTAGGTCGGACCACCCTGTCCTTCCTTAGACTTGCTATTCAACGAAAATAAATATTTTTCCTTTTCTTGTGGGGGTGGGTTTGGAACTATCACTTTCATGCCCTATAGCTTTTGCAGGAGCACCTACACCTAACAAATAAGTGAATGCTTCTATATATAGGGCAGCACCCTGAAGCATGGGCTTCCCCTAAACAAATCCAGAATAATTTGATTCTCTTAAATATGGGCCCCCTCCCATCCATCTGGGGTAGCATGTAAAACCACTCCCCATTAGAAGGGGAAGCCTCCCTGAAGAACCCCCAGGACCAGAAAATAGAGGTGGTCTTGAAGCAAGCTTTTTCTACAGGGGCCATAGCAATTCACACATTGATCTGTTTGCTCTATGTGTCACAGGCAGCCCTGTGCTAGATCCAGCAGTTGTCAGAACCAGGATTCAGCTCGTTTAGTCGACCTTGGTCTTCCTGGCAGACACCTTATGTGATCTAGTCAGGTTGTCAGGAACTTTGGGGTGGCAACCAGAAAGTTGCTATGGCTCAGAAGCTGGACAGAAGACTCAGCTTCAAAGGCATGATTGTGCAAGCTTACCTTCTGAGGGGGGGGGGGGGGGGTACTGTTTTGGTGAAGGGCTTGAAAAACTGGTAAAGGACCTGGGGGAAATCAGGCCTCAAAGATTGCCAGAAGATAAGAGCTGTGGCAATGCACAGGGATTTCGGAAACAGTTCAAATAGCATAAAAACAAGGAACTAGGTATCTCTGCTTCATAGGTTCTTAGAGGGAAATCCCAGTCTTTTTATGGGGCTAAGAGGCTGAGGACCAAATACCTGCACATGAGGGTGATAGCCAATTTGTTCAATAATATGTTGGCGGTCCCTCCATTAAGAGGCCCAGCCATATGACCAGTGTAAGGGCCTCTTAATGGAGGCCCTCACACTGTTTTTCTTGCTCTCAGGAAGAGGGTATAACCTGCCCGTCGTCCTGCCTTCCTTGAGACCCTGCGGTGACTCCCATTCTATCAACACCATCCTTCTTAGCACTTCAGGTAAGGGAAAAGACCTTGCAGGCTTCTTCATACCCTGGAGTACAGGGTCACCTTCCACCTGGTCCTCAGCCTCAGGGCTTATTCTCGGGGCCACCTGGACACTTGTGATAAGGACTGAAAGCTCCTTCCTTCTAAACAGATGGATTACAGAGGGTGCTTCCTCCTCTCCTGAGTACTCTCTCAGAGGTAGGCTAGGAGGTGCTACTTCCTCTGACCATCCTTCACCAGAGTCTGGTGGGCTGGAGAGCCACTGCAGGTTTCTAAATAGTAGAGTATCTTGAGACTGTTTAGAGGCCATAGTCCTAGTACGGTACTTACAAATCTCAGGTTCCTGGGTTTTGCACCTGCCTTGTGCATTACCCAGATAAAGTTTGGGGGGGGGGGAGGAGAGAACCTTTTAGGAAGCCATTCTGAGGTTGGTGCCTGGACCAGGGCTTGGGACTCCTCAGTATCCCCCCTCAGGAAGAGGGGCTACAGCTACCAGCTGGACTTCAATTAAATTCTCTAATCCCAGCCCCCCTTCCCCACGAGTGCTCAGAACCTCCACTTGGGCTATACCTTTCCTGTGGTCCTTTGCCCAAGAACAGCATGCTATGGGGGCCCTTCATGGAGATTCGCCTCAAACCCACCATGACAGGCTGGGAAGAATGAGCCTCCTACACTGGATACTTTCTTGTTGCCACGGGAGGTGCATCTGCAGCCTCTAAACATGCTGAGGGCAAGCACTAAGTTCCAGCTGCTAGGTCAAACGCTCTACCATGTTTTCCTGTCTCTTTAGAGTCAAATTGCTAGTACTCCCAACTGGTTGAAGCTGGTTTGTGGAAGCTGTGCCTGCAAGCTCTGTCTCTTTCCTCTGGCCCGCGAGTACACGGTTAATGCCCATATTAGTCCCCCTTCAAATACGGTGCATGGCGAGACTGTGTTCTCCCGCCTCTTCTGTGCTTCACTATCAACCGGGAGTGATTTTCGTGCCTTGTGGGCCCCTCCTATGCCTGCCTTGGTCTGTTGCCTGTGCTGGAGAGGCTCGCTCCTCCAACTTCCTGCTTCTCCCCCCCCCAACTTTACTGAGGCCCATTTCAGGGCACAGGAGCAAGCTGCAGGGAAGCAAGTAGTGTTGCAGGGAGAAAGAACCTCAACTCCAAATTTGGAAAGGCTAGGTCCCTATGGAGCCTCAACTCTTTAGGGGGAAGGGTCCTCTCCTGATGGAGGGAAGGGGGGGGGGGACCTCAGTAGCAGGGATCCACAACCTAGAGCCTATCAGAAAGGCTGGGAGGCAGCAACGCTGTGAAAATCAACTCCAAGAAGTTATTGTCTGAGGTTCTAGTTACTTCATCAGGACTCTAGGAGCAAGAAGTAGTCTATCTACTCAGGTCTGCAGCTGCAGTAGACAGAACTACTAAGGAGAACCTCCGACCACTCTCCCTTTGTGCAAAGACTGATGTCATAGATGGGGTGTGACCTCTACCTCTGGCAGCTGAGGAATGGAGTAATCCCAAGATTAATAGACTGGTGTAGCAGATAAGGAATACCCTGTTTTTGAATCTATTTAAAGTAGCTGGCACTCTACATATACTGTCTTTGTTCTTTTGTTTTAGCAATTTTGCAAACAATTCTAAAGAGATTCAGGTATTTTTCAAAGCTCCCTTTATAAATATCTATAATGGCTCTATTTAAAACACCACTAAGGGCAGGATGTATTAAGAATTTTCTCCATTTTATATCTATGGGAAAGCTTTTAGTACATATGGGCCTAATTATAGCTTAAGGACAAGGCAATCTGGCTAACAGACTCAGCATGTCTTCCCCCACCCTGAGGTTACTTTACAATGAGATCCAAGCATCCAGTCAAAGGCCAAAGCAGAATTCCAGAAG